>NW_020799109.1:28733389-28794418 GCF_003259725.1 Athene cunicularia | reverse complement strand
CCCGGCGATTTCCCATCCCGCCCGGGTCTTCCCTTTTCTCCTGCCAGGGGTAGGGGGGGGTCGCTATTTTTCGGGGAGTTTCACGGGACCCGCAGGCCCGGAGCCAGCCGGGGCCGCGTACCTGCCGCTGCCGGAGCAGCCGAGCCGTCGCTTCCCCCAGCTGGGAGGGGGCTGGGGCAAGGGAGAAACGGCTGCAGAGCTGCGAGGGACCCACTCCACACTCACGGAGAGTGGGAGGTTTTTACAGGCCTCACCTCCTGTGTTCACCAGTGACCTTGGTACCAGGGGCAGGAGCACTCTCAGCCTCTCCAAGGGGCATCCTCGTCACCATGTGTTCCCCACGCCCAGATGACGTGGGTGATGCAGGGACCAAGGTCATGTCCTTTGGGAGCTCATTGGAAGGAGAGAAGTCACAGGTTAGCACTGGCGGTCCACCACCCTGCCAAAAATCCCATGGAAGAGGGAAACAGGGTCCTGGGACAGCCCCACTGTATCCCAGTATAACTATACTGAGAGCTTGGTCATGAAAGCATTGGTACCATGACACAGGTCAGTGTGAAACAGCTCTGAACCCTCACATCCAGGAAGGCTGAGCTGCAGTGGGGAGGCACTGGGCTCTGACGCCTCGGCCTTTGTCTCTCCTGAAGGTCTCCAAGAAGCTCCAGCCAAGTTTCTGGGTAGCCAGATCCCTTAGAGCCCCATTGCCAAGACACCAGCCCAGCAAGGACTGCAGCATGACCAGGGGGCTGCTCTGCCTCTTCCCTGTGCAAACCAGCACAGCCACCCCACCCGCAGAACTGGACAGGGCAGTAGCTTTTCCCTACACAGCCAGGGTCAGCCCCACAGGGTAGGAATGCACTCTGTGGGGCACCTTGCTTATGTACACAGACTGCCCACCTGATCTGGTCTGATCAGAGATACAGGAACACCTGGGAGGGGAATCATTCCCCCCTAGACATTATCACCCCGTGGTGGTCCTCCTCCTCTCTAGGTGAGGAGGGGTCTGGAGACTGCCTTTCCTCGCAGCTCTGTCTAAGAAGGATGAGTTCATCCCTCAACACTGAGGAGGTTGCAGCAAAGTGCTGCTGCCCGTGATTTACACACATCCACCAGCTCCTGCACAAATCACACATACTGGAGCATACCCAGTCTCATGCAAAAGGATGGTCACCAGGTGAACCAGTAATACATGCAAGAAATACACTCCAAAGCCCACCTTCACCTTGGGCAATGGCCCCATGATAGATGGGGGGAGTATTTCAACCAGCTCACTGCAGCCTCTGAGGGCCAGGATTCCATGATTAGCTCACCTAGGGATGCACTAGGTACAGCAGCCCACATCATCATCAGCTGAAGAGAATTAAATCAGAGAAGCAGCACTTGGCTTTCTCCTTCAAGCTGTATGTTCTGCAGGCAGCCAGGTGTTACCAAAACTGAGTGGTCTGGGAAAAACAGCATTAAACAGAAGCTACCTACCACATTAACAAGCCAACAGTATTGGAATAGAGGTCACACATTCCGCCCCCCCCACCCGCCATCTCCCCACTGGGGTTGTCCAGCTCTCCTGTTTTGTGCCAGAGGATTTGGGTGGACCCGCAGGTCCCCACAGGTCACTGCTGCAAGATCAACAGCACTCAGCTCCAAGGGCAGGCAGTCAATTACAGACATGGCTCCAGGCAGCAGGGAGCCAGATCCCTCCCCCAGTATCACCTTTACTCTGCCCAGCAAAGCAGATGCAGAACCACACAGGAGCAGGGAGGGCTGGAGCCAGAAGCAGGCACACAAGAGACCAAGGAAGAGGGTGATTATGAGTTGTGCTTCCCTACACATGCTCCAGCCACCTCCCTTGGGACAGGAGTCACTGGGCCAGCTAACCAGCATCACCAGGGTGCCTTTAATGCCTGAATACAACTTGACCCAGAAGACAAAGCTCTGTACCACTGACCCCCATAAACAGCACACCACCCTCTCCTTCCTTCCACCTTCATGGCCCTTTATAGGCACCAGCTTCTGCACACCCAGCTGGACTGGCCAACCCTGGTAGAGAGGCAAGCCACAGCGCAGTCAAATATCCCTGGGGTAAAAAATCCTCCCACTCTACCACTGAAATCACCCAAATCAAGCCTGTCTCGGGTAGAGCTAATTACACAGAGGGCACAGGGAAATGGACGAGAGAGGTATGTGGTGACAGCCACTGGCCTTGCATAGGTATAGGTTGGTCCTTGTTCAGTAATGCTGACAAATGCCCGGGATTTATCAGGGCTTCTCTGTCTTTGTATCATGCTTTCCACCACAGCGTACCTTGCCATGAAATAAAAGTCAGCAAAGCCATTATCCCCTGAAAGAGGATACACTGCTTCCCACTGCCACCATCAGCTCTGGGGAGCCCCACATGCCTCCTGACCAGCTTAATTCCTCCCCTTCCTCCTCCTCCCTGTGCCCTCTGGTTCTCCAGGAGGTACCAAGTCAGCACAGCCATCCCAGCTTTCTGCCTGGGCCTTTGATGGGACAGCAGAGAGCTGGGATGGATGGAGAGGAACCAGGCAGCAAAGATTGTATCTTGGAGGAGCTCAGGTGTGATGGTAAAGGCAGTCCAGGATCCAGACCAGGCAAGAGGTCCTCAAGGAGAGACCAGCAGTGGTGGCACACAGTTCAGAATCACACCATCAGCATCTGAAAGTCATCTCAGATCTATTGGGCATGCCCTTGAATCACTAAATTCAGCAGGGGGACCAGAGCTGAACTGAATGCAAACCAGCACAAACCTTTATAGCTTGGGAATTATTTTTTTGTATTCCCAATCCAGAACTGCTGTTGTTAAACTTCAAGAGAAACTGAAGTGGCTACAGAACCCAAACGAAGACATGGCAGGAAAACACACTGGCTTGATTTCTGGGTGAGAAACAAATCCAGTTTAGCACAAGCAATGGAGTTAAAGGATTTTTCTTTTTCCAAACTTCTCATCATAAGTGGCCAAACTCACTATTTTTTGAAGTCCCCTCCAAGGAACACTACAGAGAGAGCAGCTCAGAATTAATAAATGCTTTGAAATATTTGGCCTGTGCACTAAAATAAAACTTGTCCATGGTGGGGGGGACAGACCTGCTACTAACTTGGAAAGCTCATGAGATGTGATGCATGGTGGGAAAGAGAAAATGACATTTTGCCTTGCACCAGACATTCCCAGAGCCTCATTTATTTATTATTCCCAAAGCAAAGGAAAAAATGTTGGAGCTTAATCTGAGGCTAGGAGGGATTACATCAGGAAACCAATGACTGGATCTTCAGATGAAGTGGTAGCAATACCCAGCAACTGGAATCTGACAAGAGCAAAATTCAGGTGAGATAGGAGGAGCCAGGTTTCAGTAGGAAGGGTAGGTAGCTGGACCCTGCTATGCTCTCCTTCTTATGCCTGAAAAGTGGCTGATGCCTGGATTTTAAAAGCACCATCATGACATATGTCTGCAAGGAAAAATGACCACATTGGAAGGGACTTAAACTTTGGTGTTTCTTGATTTTTGAGCTCTTCAGTGCTATTTTTGAATTCTTTGTGCAGCTGTAACTCCACATAAGCTGAGGCTGAATGTATGTGCAAGGATAGAAGTTTTATTTGGCTTATCCATAATTGTGATTTCTACAATTTTATGAAAATTAGGTTTTTGCAGGGCCACAGATTGGATAAGCTCCAGCCATGCCAAGCTGCTGTTCTTCTGCAGCAATTCATCCTGAAGGAAAATTACACCAGTGAGTTGTTACTCACTGTGAATTTTGAGATTTGCTCCTTATGGTGTTTGTAGAGACTTGCCCCTATGTTTTACAGTGCTAGGGGAAGCACTGCTCTTGGGCAGAATTTTGACACCATTGTGTAGAGGCCCACAACATGAATGAAGAATTGGAGGGTTAGGACCAAATCCAGGAGATTACATCAAACCTCAGGTCCTCAGTGATTGCAGATAGAGCTCTGTTCTCAATGACCTCTTTCCTCTGCACAGGATAGCTGTCTGCTAGCAACACTTTCAAACAAGTTAAGTGGTCTCTTATTTACAGAAGCCATGCTTGGTGTCTCATGGTCTCACTGCCCTACCAGACACAGGGTGGGGGAGTGTGTGGATCCCACCACACACTGCATTAAGGAGATGATCAAGCACATAGAATTTTCAGAAAAAACCCACTAGTCATCTGGAGAAAGAGGACAAGCCCTGTTCAAAGTGCAACCTGAAGACTTTGTGGCCCAGAACCCAGAGACCACTTTTCCAGGGTCTCAAGGTAGACTGCTAGGAGTAAGGGTGTCCAGGAGCCACAAATGGCCACTTTGAGACTTCCTGCCCTGGCCTTGGTTAGCATATGCCATCACTTTCAACTTGAGTGACTGTTCATATTGCAGGCAGGGCTCTGGATTTGCTCACAGACTGGACTGAGATCAGCACCACAACAGTCAAGGTGAATCTCTCATGAGACTTAGCAAGCTCTACTTGCACTGACTGCAGTGCCACGTGCAGGGCCATTTGGGCTACGTGCTGGATCCCACCCTTCTGTCCAGCTTATTCTTCTCTGTTTCCTATGTGTTGAGCTGTTCTGCCAACGTGTAGTATCAGGGATTCTAAATCCCTCATCATGGACTCAATTTAAGCCAACGAGAGGCATCACGTTGTCTACGTTAAACAGGGTTGAGCATGTCCCAAAGCACTTTCAGATGTCTTGGCCAAATTAAAGTCCAGCCTCCATGCTCCATGTAAGCACTTATGATCACAGCTGCCACACCTGTGTGCTGAGGACAGCCTGTGAGCTCCTGAAAGAGATGACACTCCTGGTGTGGAAGCATCCTGTCCTCTCCAGCTGACTCAGCCTGCCATGATGAGTGGCTCACCCCATGGCCAAAGGACTCTCTGAGTTACCACCGAGTGCTGCAGGGCTGCAAAATAGCACTCAGACACCATCTTAGCAAGAGGTCTGCTGCAGGCAGGAGGACTCTCAGGTTTTCCTCTATGTATTTTATTAAAAAGCATTAATACCACGTGGTCTATCTTCAGACAGTGACATCAGCTCCTGCAGCTCTTCTCTTGCTAATGCCAACCAACTTCCTCGATATAAACCATCAAACCTGAGAGCAGGGAGAGCAAGAGAAACTAAGGGGTTTATAACCAGAAAAGAAACCTAACCCAACGAGCTGGGGACCAGCTCTTAGCAGCCCAAGCTGGAGATAACCTCTTGCTTTGTCTAACCAGAAGCATGGGTGGGTACCAGCCCAGCACAGTCTGCATGCAACATCTCAAACTCTAGCGAAGGTTTTATGATGAGAAGGCTGAATTTTTTAAGTCTTTAAACACTTCCCTTGTAATGGAAAATTACCTTTTCAATTAAAAATATCCCCTTGACCAGTGTTTTTTACCTGTTTTGAAATGATCCATATTTTTTTCAGTTTCACCAGAAAAAAGCATTAGAATTTTCATAATTTGGGGGGGTTGTTTCTTTTTCCTGCTCTTTTGACTCTCTTTTTCCTTCTCACAATGAAATGCTGGAGAATGAATCATGTCCCCATGTGGGAGTTTTTACAAAGTGTTTCGTTTTTATACTTCTTTCTTTCCTGTTGTCACTACCCCTTTCCCTCGAACTTCCCCGAGTCGCCAAGCGGCAGCGTTGCAATCTGTCATGCAGACAGACGAAGCACGGCTGCATCTCACCGCATTGTCTGCTGAGAGGGTCAGAAGGGGCAGATCACTTAACACTACACCTGTTTTATGAATAATAATACAGACAGTTCCTGGGAGGACATTATCCCACCAGGATAAGCTCTGCATATTGAACAAATTAATATCTTTAACTCATTTGACTCTGGTTAGCTCAGTTGCGATGGGAAGCTCCAGCGATGCTATTTGGGCAGGGGAAAGACCAGGCAGACCTTTGAGGTAGGTTGGTTATATTGGCTTTCCCTCTCTGCAGGTTGCACTTACAGAAGTATGAGATTATAAAAATGTGGGTTGAAAAGCCTGTTTCCAGCACAAAAATATGGAGGAGAAAAAAAAAAAAAAAAAAAAAAAAAAAAAAGAAAGCCTGAGAACAGGATTCATGAAGCTTCAGAAAAATGCAAATTATTCATGAGCATGCCAGGTTTGGGCCACTCCAAGATAATCCACCTGGACCAAAATGAAGCACTTCAGTTCTTCCCTCAGTGGCTAGACTAGCTCAGAAAAGAAAAAGCACATTAAGACGACACTTTTTAAATTACTTCAAAAATTCAAAGAATTCAAGGAGTCCAAGAGTTTCTTTTTAAAATGGTGGAATGAAGTGTTCCAATTCAAAGCAGCAAGTTTCTCCAGTTCTTTCTTAGCAGGAACAAGAAGCAACAATACCTGTCCTTTCTTGGCTAGAGGCCTGTGCCCTTCAACAAAAGCAGTGATATCCTGAGTGATGTTCCTGCTCTGATTTGGCTGCCCAAGAGTCTCAGAAGGGTCCCTCAGCCCCATCCCAAGCTGGACCCGTGACCGCAGCAAAAAAGGACACTGCTCTGATAGCGCAAATCAATGCCTCTCTCATATATTATTTTATTTGTTTTGTTGGCTTTTATTGAGTGTGAAAAAATAATTTAAAGCAATTATCTGTACAGAGGGGCAGGGGAATGGTTAGCTAGTCGGAAGATCTGTGACCCCCCACAGCCAGGCCAAGGAGGGTTGGAAGGGGTTGATTTACAGCTGTACAAAACCACAACAATCCCACCGAGGAGGAGCAGAAGGTGGAGGACCTCTCGAGCTCTCGCAGGCTCAGAGAAGAGGGGTGGGAGGCTGTGCAGGGGCATGGGGGGCCAGGGTCTGGACAGAGAGGGGCCAGACCCTCAAGTGACCTGCAGGGGTGTCTCCAGCATCTCCATGAGGAAGGTGTCGATGGGGGTGTCCCCAATCAGCTTGAAGAAGAAGAGGTGCTCCAGGCACTTCAGCCCGATGGACCGCAGCGCCGGCAGGCGCAGAAGGAGTTTGGCAAACCTGGAAAAGAGCAGAGTCAGAGGCGTGTGGGAGGCACTGGCCACCCTCTCCCACGTATTTCCTGCACCAGGGGCTCAGGACAAATTCTCCTCCACAGCCCAAATTCTCCTCAAAAATGCCTTGGGAAGTTCTCCCTCTTAGATTCCCCTGTGCTTTCAAAATAAGCATTTCTCTCTGCATGTGTGGAGGAAATATGTATTTTTTCAAAACAGAATTTAGCATTTTTAAAACTAAAAAAAAAAAGATGATGAAAGAAGATGCATTCAGATTCCCTCTCCAAGACTTGAACTAGTGATTTACATCTGCATGGCACCATTTAAATTCTTCTTGAAACCACATTCAAAAATCCCCAGCCTCCCGAGAGGGTGCGCAACCCCTCAGCACTGCCTCTGCCAGCCACTGCCTCCTGTTTCGAGGCGCAGCTGCAAGGGGGTGCAGCAGGCAGACTGTTCCCCCCCACTCCCCACGTCCAGCTCTGCGGTCACATCCAGAGCCAAAAATAGCAGAAGATGCTGCGGGTGCATCACTGGGCTGGCAGCAATGACGCCAGATCCAGCTGCCGGCGTTTCGAGAGCTTGACCAGCAGAGGGTAGGATTGGATTGAAAAGCAAGAAAGTCACCTCTCGCCAGCACCCTAAAGGCTCTGGGCCACGATTAGGGCACTGAGAGGACAGGCTAGCCTGCGGGAGCTGGGCTGCGTGGACAGTTTTGGCTGGTGTCCTGCCCTTGCTTTGAGTGTGGCTGAGCTGGGATGGACAGCACTGCCCCTGTCTCCTCTCCAGGGCGGGTACTGTGCCACCCTGAGCTGCTTGCCTTGCCTGGGGATACCCACCGCCCTGGCTGCTCGGGGTACTTCTGCTTTGTGTAGGCTTCCAGCGTTGCGTAGACCTTCTCCCTCAGTGATTCCACTTCTGAGGGGCTGGACAAGCCCTTCGCATCTGGACGAGGGAGAGAATACAGGTAGGGAAGAAAACGCTGCAGAGGGGACCTTTCCACTACTGGCAGAGTGGCTGTGTGTGTGTGGGCAGGAGAAGACTTGGGCTCTCTTTGATCATGCACCCAAGGACTGGGACAAATCTGCAGTCCTGATGCTCACTGCCACAGACCTCCTCTCTGTGATCTGCCGTGGCCTGGAAGGCATGTGTGTCACCTGGGACTGCCCCAGACCTCAGACTTACCTGGGTTAAACAGGACAATGGCTCGCAAGCACCCCAGCTCTGACTTATCCATCTGCATGTCTTTCATTTTGGACACCAGCTCCGTCAAAACCCTGCATGCGGGGGACATGGGTAGGCAGACGATCAGAGACAGGTACAGAGAGCAAGGCTGGGAGCTGAAAAGCACCTGGGGCAGGGACTGGGAATACCCCCAATTCTTCTCTGCGGGAGGAGGCAGCTTTGAGAGACAGCCGTGCCACACACTGTGCTCTTCTATGTGTGCATCAGCAGCACCCAGGGACCTGAGCATCAAATCCACTCCCATTCTTACTTTGTTCAGCACGCAGCCTCTGTATGAACGATTTGCGCTCACTTGAGGAAAACTGCATGGGATTTTTTTCCCACGTTTCGCTATGCAAAGCATGGGCACTGCCCTTACGCATGCCAGCTGTGAGTAATGCAGTGTCCTGCCAGGCAGGGCGCAGGCGTGGCATGGACAGTACGTGTGCAGTTGTTATGTGAGCAAGTTGGGGTTTGAGGCTTTGCTAGCTAAAGCTCTTGATGATCAGTATTAGCTTTAGATCCAGCTAAGGCAGACCCATGAGAGAAGGCAGAGAAACATTCCTCCCACTGCACACCTAACCGAAGATCTGCTTCTGCAGCTGAAAATCCCTTTCCAAGGTGCTTTCACCCATTCTTGGTTTTTAAACCAGCCAAGCATCCCCTCCTCATTCTAAGCTAGTTCTGCCCCCAAATCACTATATGTTTGCTCTAGTTCTCACTAAGGACTTGTTTCCCATTCAGAGGGGAAAGACAGAGCCAGCCTAGCCACTGCTGCTAGGAGATGACAGAAACAGGCCACGTACCTGTCAAAGATGGAGCCCACACCAGCACTGTGAGCACTGCTGCGGTGCACGTGCAAGCCTGTGGCCAGGAGGATGCCATCTTGCACCGACACGGAGCGATGGGAGAAAGAGGCAATGAGCAGCTCATTCCAGCCTGCAAGGGGGAGACGTGCAGGACACAAGAGGTGGTTCAACAAAAAAATCAGTCCCACATGGAGCAGGAGAGCTGGTTTCTCCCTGCTGGCTTCAGACTCAGCTCGCAGGAGAGATGGGACCCCAGGTACTAACTGCACCCTTGCTAACACTGCAAGGAGTGGCAAACCCTGACCAGCAACAAGAAAGGCAAAGAAAAATACTCAAAGGGGAAAAAAATGGAAATATACTGGGTTTTCCCTCCTAAAAGAACATATTCCTTGCATCAGCAACCCCTTTACACATTTTTGCATGTTACACACTAATGTGCCCCACACATAGTAAGTTCTGCAGTTATAAGAATTGCATTAACAAGGCAAATTTATACACTCTCCCCCAGCCCCCCTACATGTCTGCATGAAGAGGAGAACAAACAGATTCCACTGCTCCATCCACAGTCCCTGCCAACCACTCATCATGGCTCAGGACGGATTGCTCACCCTGTGACAGCAGTGATGGATCAGCTCAGGATTTCACATTCACCATCCCACCTGGCTGGCATAGCACACAGCCCAGAGGAGGGACGTTACCTGCCCGGAGGAGAATGACTTGGTCTTCCAGTGTTAGGTCAGAGAAGTGGGGGATTCGCTTGGCCCACTCAACAAGTGTGAAGAGCTGCTTGTCAGCCGCATGGCATATGTTGGTGACAGGGTCATTTGTCTAGTTAATAAAGATATCAAAAGGAAAAAAGCAGAGGAAAAGAGGAGTAGAATTTGTCAATGAAAAATCTTTAATAATCAATGTCTGCAATGCAGACAGTATCAAATCAAGTTAGCAATACTCAGAACCACAAGTAAAATGGTCAAATTGCCAGTAATCTCAGCTGTGCACAGTTGGGAAGAGATTTTTATCACTACTATCACCTCTAGAACCAGCCAAATCAGCTGGTTGGTAGACTTTTCTGTTTGCTTGATGTTCTTTGCAAAGCAAGTCCTGCAAGGCAGGCTGCAGCCCTGCTCCCCAGAACATATCTAAAAGCCATCAAGAAGTCTCTGAATGGACATGAACAGCAGTTTTACCCACACCAGTAAAACCACAGCAGTAAATTTGCTGTGTCCAGTCACTGGGGTAGACAAGCAGTGTCCAGGGCTGTGCAACTGTGGAAGCCAGCACAGGGCTCAGACTCCCCAGAATCCAGCTATTTCCCTATATATTCATTCAAACCAAAGGGAACTGGAAAAACATGCTAGGAAAATAATGTATAGGCTGTTTTCTATCTGTCATTCAGAGTAGCTTCAAAAGAAAAATTATTGGTGATTTTTAGGCAGTGCAAAGCAAGAACCCTTTGCAAAATACTAGCTGTTCACGTGGGGTTTTATCTTTTCAATTGCACCTTAAAGGCTCTCATCTTAAGCTGCAAGTGGTTTTAGTGCCCCTTACTGAGCTCTCTGTGTTCATGTCGCTGTATGCCTCCGTCTTGGGTTCGACTGCCAGCTCAGCTTCCAGGATTCTCTCCACAGGCATGTCCTCGCTGCCACTGCTTGTGGATTCGGCCTCATTCTCGCTCCGCTCCCTGCTCCTCTGTCTCTCTTCCTGAACAGCTGCAGAACAGAAATGTGGCTCTTTACATGCAAACAATACTTACCTGCTCACAGTGGGTCCCCTTTCCTCTGGGAGAAGGGCTGAGAAACTCACTCAGGAGAGGGAGAACGGAAAATAAATGGATATTTCAGATGTATGTCCATTAAAACGGCTGCCCCCAGCACCCCCCAATAACTTTAGGGTTGCTGTAGACCAGTGGGCTCCAAATTTGACAAAAGGTTGTGATTTCCAAGGTATGAAGCTCCAGAATAGAGGAAAAAGGAGCTGATACCTCCAGGTGGCAGTCTGGATTCAGCTGTCACCAGATGCTGAAGGAGGCAGGAGGGACCCAGAACCCAGATACTGAAGTCTGCCACGCTCCCAGTGTGCTTCCAACAGTCCCTCAGTGGCCAGAGCATCCAGCAGCAGGGCAAGATGGTCCCTCACCCCCAGCTGGATCCACACACGCTGCCTATCTCATTCCCGAGCAAAAGCTTACCCAGACTGGCACAGCCCTGGCATCACCTCTCCTTCCACCACCTCTCTTCCCAACCCTCCCTACTAGAGAGCAGTTCCTAGCACCTCTGAATGCCCCAATGCCTTCACTCTCTTCTCCCATCTCTGTACTTTTTCCAAAGTATCTACTGACTGGAGGAACAGAATCACTGAAATTGTCTCCAGATCTCAGCTATTAACTCCCAGAGCTGCTGGGTATGTGGAGGACAGGTTGGGGTAGGACATGTGTATGTAGTATGCCAAGCCTTGTGCTTAGCAGAAGTCCTGGGTGCACATTTTTGTTGGAGAAATCCAAGAGGGAAATAAGAATCCTGCTAGCATCACTGCCCTGTGTGACCATACAGCATCAAACAGGGGCCCCAAGCACCCCGTGACCCCTAAGGGGCAGGTAGGCAGCTGGCCTGGTCTCAAAAGAATGGCCTGTGCTGAGCTGTAGGCATTTAAACACCTGAACTTAAAGGTTCAGTGGGGGAAAAGCTGGCTGAAAAGCTGGTCCCTGCCACACGGACATTGGTGCTTCACTATTCCACAGCTTAATGGTTTCCCCAGACTTCAGCTAAGCACCAGGCAGTCAGTAACCAGGGGAGTGGGAAAAACACCAAGGCCGAGGGATAAAAAGTCCTCCTTTAAGAGGAGAGGGGACCTGCATAAACACGGGGGACACCAAGGGAGGGATGACCTCAGCAAGCCCGCAGGAGAATTTGATCCCCATTTTCTCAATTAGGCAAGCATTGCTGGAAGAAGGGTGTGACAAGCTTTTAGGTCAGATACTTGGATCAGGAGATTTCTTTCCCATTTGTCTTTACAGCTTGGCTTTTGCCACAGTGTCAGGAAATAAGCCCTTGCATCAGCCTTGCCTTACTCTGGTTTATGTTAGGGTGCTTTCACAGGAAGGGCGAAACCACGGGAGGTTCCTCAGCACTAAGACTCATGACCACTTTGCAATGCTCAGCACCTCCCTGCATTTCTCCCAGATGGGAGGATGTGCTTCCCAGCACTGCCCAACTGCTTGGGAACTGGCAGGACCCAAGGAGATGGCTCAGCGGGGCATCCAGTCTGGTGTTGGTGAGGGAGAGCAACATGGGACACATATATGTGCCAGCCAGCTGGGGGAACCATTTGTCCTCTTTAGGCTAATGAACAGGAAGAATCTAGGGAAATGTTTCAAAATCTTAGTGGAAGAAAGAGCATGCCAAGGAAATACCAGTCCTGTTTCTCAGCCCCCAGACTCATCCAGGAATCCTTGTTCAGTCTGCAAACTGTCCCCAGTTTCTGCAGCTCCTGGAAAGCCCCTGCGATTATTGCAGTCAGACCTCCACAGGATCCACCAAGATCCTCACGTTTAAATTTTCATGCTCTGCAAAGGGAAGCTGCATTGACACTCTGGTCCTCCGAACCACTTTGCACCCAGCTGGAAGGGATAGCTGTGCCCGGGATTAAGTTTTTGATTCAAGCCTGGCATTTCGCAGTCCCCCACTGCCCTAAGCATTGAGGTAGCACAGCACAGCACAGCACTGATGATGCTATAGGGAACAGGAGAAAGCTCAGCCCGTGCCCAGCATTATAGCTACTTCCCTGGGCTCTGCCCTGCACAGTCTGAGCTCCCGCACATGGACCCCAAAAGGGACAGCTCCACTGCCCTGCTAGCATTCAAACCTGGAAGCAAAACAGTTATTTTATCTTGGAAAAAAAAAACAGCTTAAATGCTGCGCTAGTTGTCACTACCTGACCCTGCATCTCTCAGTATAATTTGGGAGACAATCCAGCTCAGCAGCCCTTGAGCCATGAAGGAAGGAGCAGGTAGCTGCAGGGGCAGAGGTGGACAGATAAACACCCATGCCATTGGGTTTGCCTTTCCCTGCAGCAGAGACTTGTTTGGTGCTGTCTTTTACCTTTGTACTCTCTGGAATTGTGTGGGAGAGGCAGGGCTGCAGGACCCACTGCAGACACATCACCCTCAGCAGCTCTTAGAGGCTTCCTTCCAGTCAGCAAAAAAAGCCCTTTAAGTCCAATTACCTCAGGTTGGATCCATGCTCCAGATCAACACCTTAGGTGGTTTGGGCCAGAAACACTGAAACCCTTTGAGGGTTGCAGTGAGTGCACATGAAGTATGGAAGAGGCTGCAAGAACTGCTTCCATACAGATGTCTCCTGCAGCACAAGAACACCATAGGATGTGAGCTGTGCCAGAGCTCATCTCCAAAGGTGAGGTTAAGAGTGGAAATGACAGAGAACTATAAAATAAAAGAAATAAATCATTCACCCTTATCTTCCACTGCAAGAATTAGGTGGTGACAAACAAAGCCAGCAAGCTGAAAACAAAAAAGAAGGTTGCTCTTCACAGAGAAGACAAGCAGGAGCAGGACTCCTCACTGATGGGTGCTGTCCACAGCAGATGTTTACAGGGTCCCAAGGGGTCCAGGCCATTAAGGACCACAAACTAAAGGCAAATTTGGGTCAAAATCAGTTAATAGGTTGAACAATCACTAGTAAGTGTGTTTAGATGGGATGGGAGGGAAAATACAGTGTAATAGCTTTCCCATCAGCCTCATTTCCTTTATGAAACAAGGTTAAAAATGCTCTGAAGCTGTCACTGTGGGTTTTTTGAATGCTCCAGCCTTGGAGGGCCACCAAGAGCCAGATTTACCCTAGTGAATGTAAGGAAAATTTCTGTAAGCCTATTCCTTCCACCAGCCTTCACATACCTTCCCTCTTCATCCCCATGGCGAGGCACTTCTGATAGCGGCAGTACTGGCAGCGGTTGCGTTGGCGCTTGTCTATGAGGCAGTCCTTGTTGTCACGGCAGGTGTAGATCAGGTCCTTACGGATTGTCCTCTTGAAGAAGCCTTTGCAGCCCTCACAGCTGTACACCCCGTAGTGCTTGCCTGGGGAGGCCAGGGAAGGCCATCAATGGGCAGGCAGGCATTCCCTCCAGCACAGAGGAGCCCAAACCAACACCAAAGATGAAAAAAATGAGCTGCAGGGTGGCTATTTAGTGGGTCTTTGCAGGAATAGTGACCAACAGCAGTCAAACTACAGGACTGATGCCTCCCAGTGATAAGGAGGGACTGCATCCCAGGGGAAGGATGTGGAGCCACATTTTAGCTGCAGCATAAGTGGAGAAAAGCCACAGGAAGCAAATGGGGTACACTGATAGGGAGGGGATCTATAAGACATGACCAGGCTGCGGGTGTCTGGGGTAGGAGAGAAAACCCAGGCACAGCCAAAGCCCAGCTAACACAAAGCACAGGTAAATAAGAACACAGTGATTTTGCTATATTTACCTTTGATAAACAAGGACAAAATGTAAAATGATATAAGGGAAAAGAGCATGGCTTTTAGGTTTCCTCTCTTTTGAGCACAGAGCAACTAATTACAAAACAGACAGCCTGCTCTTGGGTAAGGCAGGCCCAGCTATGAATCCTGGAATGCCAGTATGGCCCCAGTGAGTCTCTACAGTGTTCACTCCTACACGAGCCTTGCTTCAGAGCATCAGAGGAGTTTTCACTGCACAAAGCCTTCCCCAAGAAAAAAAAACGCTCCTACCTGAGGACCTGTCCCCACAGATGGCACAGATGTGTTTGGCTAAGGATCCTGGGCTTGTAGATGGATAATTCATGTTCCCGATCCCCGGGAGACCTGGCAAGGGCTTGACATCCTCCAAGCTGCTTACATTGTTTAGGACATTGAGCTGTAGAAGTAGAAACCACAAGACAGTTTAGAGGGTCAAGACTAACACCTCAATGAAGACATCCCCAAATCGAGCTGACCCCTTCCTTGCTGCTCCTGCTGGGCTTGTCCCACAAGCTTATCCCCAGCAACTCCATGGGGCTGCCATGGGCAGAGAGACATCATCTGGTGAATCCAGCTGGAGGGGTTTAAGCAGATGTCTGGTAACAGATACTGCCTCTCACCCCGTCCTGATGCTGTAACAAAAGCCAGGACTAAGCAGAGATGGAAAAGGACAGGCAGCAACCCTCAGCTGCTCACTTACAGCCTCCAAGCAACAAGGCTGGTGGGAACCTGTCTGCTTCATTAGAGGATGCTGATCACTGGCTGCTTGCAGCCTCAAACACCAACAGCTTACTAAGGAAGAACTTTACAGACAGGTAATTTGTTGCAATTAAACCTGCACTGCTGCATGGCTAGGGAAGCTGTAATGATGGGTTTTAAAAAAAAAATAAATAGTAGTGTTAAGTGGGTTAGCTTCCCTGCCTTGTGATATGCAAATCTGCATAAACACATGAAAACATAGCCATCTTGATCACTCCCTGGATTTATGTTCCCAAACGCTATCACAGACTGGAGAATGGAGCAGATTTGGGGTTATCATTAAAAAAAGGGAGCAAGCTGAGCATCTAAAAATCAACTGCAGCGAGATGCGGGCAAATGGCCCAGAGCCCCCAGCTGAGATCCCCGGGAGCTGCTCATGGCTGCTGCAAGTTAAAGGTTACAAACAAACATCGATTAGAGACCAAAGCCTGATGTTGCCCAGGGCTTTGTTTTATTGCCATTTGCTTTCGAGCTGTTGTCGGCAGGGCAGTGAGGATTAAGGGCCATTGAGCATGTCTTGTCAAAAGCTGTCTGGGCAGAGCAATGTCTCTTCAAAACCATTATCAAATTATCTTCCCCAATGCCATGCTTTGAGGGCCAGGGATGGTTTCTTCATCATTGAGTTTGTTTTTAACAGTCACCTCAATTTATCAGCTAAAGTTCCTCCTCCCATCAAGAGGGCAGAAGCAGGGACAGAAAAAAAAAGGCTTTGGATAAAAATCCAGCTACAGCCTTTGTTTACAGCCTCCATAACATCTAAACCACTAGATTTCGTGCATGCTGTTGCAGGTTGTCCATTTGCTTCAAGAAATTGTCTGTTTCCCATGAAAATGTATAATAATTTTCACAGGGAATTTCAGCAAAGAATAAGAAGGGTTCATCCCACTGGGAATTTTGAATCTGTCATTAGAAAAATAAAAAGATAAAGCCTGTTTTCATCTTCCCTCACCACTGTCCTTTCCTTTTCAAAGCCTCAAAGGTCTGATAACATTGAAAATATAAAAATTACTACCTTAGGAGTCAGGTTGTTTTGCCCCACTGGAAAATAAGTGTATAGGGAAAACTGGCCAGAGGGACAGAGGCTTGCTCTCCCCGGCAGAGACCCAGCCCAGGCACTTTCAGCTGTGCTAACACTTCAAAATTTGAACTTGGCCCAAGGAAAAGAAAAATCAACCCCTTCCTCCCCACAAGCGTCCAGCCACCTTTCTTACACTGAAAGCTTGTCAAGATTCTGAGCTAGGAGGAATTTTTATGGTTTAAAATGTTACTTAGAGCTTGGGTACCGCCTTTTCTTTCTCTCTGGCTGCACTATGAAACAATAACAAGGAGAGAGGGTGTATGGGCCAGGGCGGGAATGGGGCAGTTTTAGCCATCAGTGTCCTTGGAGCTTGACTCCTGCAGGTTAAGTGCAATCATGTATGGTATCTGGGACAACTGCTTGAACCCAAATCCATTAGCTGCCTCCCTGTCCAATTCCCAAGGCCCAGCTGTCTCCTTGCATTAAAGGCAACAAAATGAAACCCACTCCTCAGAGCAGGGAACTTGGCACAGTGCCTAGATTGGGGAAACAGCTTCCTGGAGCGTCCCCAACTCCACAGGAAAGGCTTCCATGCAGCCAATGCTGCCACCAGCTCCACCACCACAAAGTACCTGCCCTGGATGCCACGGGCACAAATACTGTCAGGTTGATGGGAACAGTCAGGTGGTGCAAGAGGAGGAAAGATGCCCAGCACACCCACTGCGGACAGCCCAGACCCACGCAGGAGTTGAGGATGCTGGTGAAAGGTAAGCCAAACTTGTCAAGTTACCCTTATACTCTCTCGGAGCTCTTCAGGGGCCTCCCCATACCATCCTCTCCCAGCCTCAGTGGCAGGCACTAGGAAGGGCTTCAAACAGATGGTGGAGTAGCAGCTCCATGAAGATTCCATGGCTCTGGGGAGGCACCAATCATAACACCTGGGTCTCTTCCCTGTCTGGAGGGGAAACTTTAGCACCTGAGGCAGCAAGGATGGGAGCAGCTTCATTTTTCTTCAGGCAAAGTTTATATGCAATTCAGAGTGTGTGACTGGCATTTAGCATTAACATTTATCTCTCTCTCAAAAGTCTGTCTCCTTTCCAAATAATGAAACAAAAGCAGATAGATACTCTTTTGCAGGAAGAAGGGGAATGCTTCATATGCTGCAGCCCTTGGCTATCTTGATTATTTCCACATACAGTAATTATACACACTGCAATAGATGCAGCGTAGGGGAACTGTACTTACTGCACACCCACGGTGAGAATAGACCTGGGAATTAGCTCTCTCCCTTTATGTGCTGTGTATTTTGAAATATATACAGGTGTCTTCTCTGTGTCTGTGCCAGGGGGATTTATGCAGAAAGATTCACATGCTGGAAATTGTTCTTTACAGCTGATCTCCCTAAGTGGCCAAAACATACCAGACTCCCCACCAACCCACTCCCTCAAGTTTTGTGACTTTACCCTGTCTGAACACCATGAATTGTAGCAAAGCAAGTGCGCACATCTGCCTACCTGCGGACTGGCGTGTGTCACAAAATTCATGCCTGGGGCTGAGGACAGAGCGACGGGGTGTGAGCTGATGGACGATGCGATGACTCTATATGGTGAGCCCAAAGCATTCACCGGAGACCCGATCGCGTTCATGGGGGACGGCAGTGCCCGGGAGGTGTTTGCAGGGGCCTCGAGGTAGTTGTGGTGCCCGTCCACTGAATTTCCTGTGGAAAGGCTTGATGATGGGCTCACAGGTGTGGAGTTGGCGTGAACAGGGGAATCTACAGGGAGAAGCAGAAAGATTAAATACACTATGAGTGAAGCTGGTTGCACAGCAATCAGCTGCCCAGTCTTGGTTGTGTCAACTTCGATGCTGGCCAAGATTCAAAGCCAACCAGCAAAATATGTTCTATGTTATAAAGGAAAAGGGCAAAACATTGGTTATGGTACAGGGAATAGAGTTACATACAGCAACAAAACATACTATGAAGGTAATAATCAAATCTTCCTTCACTGCTTTGGTGCCTCAGCTGACTTGGAAGAAGGCGCCACTGCCTGCCTGTCTCAGGCTGGTTTTCTCTGAACTATTCCCTAAGGTCCCATTTCTTTTGTCCAAATCAGATCTAGAGACAGTGCACATTTGAAACCATGAAATCCCCACCAACCAGGCTGTAAACCCTAAATGTTCCCCATGTCTTATGAAGCACCTTTGCTCCCTGCTCAGCAGGCTCCTCTTCCTCTTCTCACAGCTCAGCTCTTCCCCTTCTCCACCGTGCTATTTCACATGTTCCTCCAGCTCTCAAAACTCGATGCCAGCATCTTCAGGAGGAGCTGGAGCAGTGCAGGACAGAAACTGCCCATAACATGCTAGCAACTCAGATGACAGGACAAGGCACCCACAAAATATTTTGTCTGTTACTTTTCCTCATTTAGTACGAGACAGAGACTGTGGCCACACAAATGTGCCTGGGCAGACAGTCACAGTCATAAGGAAAGAGGGTTTCCTCCTTCTACATGAAAGAGCTCTAGTGCACATTGCCAAACTGAGCCTCACAGTAGCCCCGCCAGGGAAGAGGTGGCATAGAAAACCAATATAACCTTGATCACTGACACTTGAGGGCAGTCTCTGAGGCTGAACACCTCATCCAAGGCCTAAATACTGTCTTCCATAAGACCAGTCTCAAAGATTCAGAGGATATCTGGGAGTTAAATGCCCCCCTGAAATCCTGATGGGCTATGTATCTTGTTGTATTTTTAGGATTTATATGACCTTTTCTCCCTCCCCTAGAATTTACCAACCCCAGCTAACATTAACTGTTGCTAACATTTCAATGAACCATTGTTTCTCTGGTGGTTTTCAACACAGGAGATCATTCCCTGGAGTAGCAAGGCAAAGATGTTGTGTGGGAAGGTCACACAGTTGGTTTTCCATGGCTGGCACAGAGGATGCTTGTTTCCATTGCATTTGCAAGTAAGGAAGTGTTTTGGTGTTTTGTTTGTTTGGTTTTTTTCCTCCTTTTAACATTATTGCAAAGTTATTTATGTGACACTGTTTGTTATTTTACCTGAAGTAACAATCAAATCTGATTCAAAGGGAAGATGCACAATAGAGACGGGAAAAGGTCAGCTTGCTGAATAACATTAAAGACATTTGTCAGAGTCAAGGAGGACTCGATCCGCCGTTATCAACCCACTTCAGACTTAATTCTGCAGAGAAAGGGGGAGAAAAGGTCTTTGTCAATTCTTGCTTTGGCTTTTGGATCAATTCTCCCAGTGGGAAAGCGATGTGCAGCAAGAGGAAGCCAGCTCAATGACAACAGCAGAAGCCTTGGAGGCAGTGAGGCGGTCTGGAGGCAGAGCCAGGGTTCTGCCTGATGCTGGAGAGAGTTGCCCCATGTCCCCCTGCCACCATCATGGAGACATGCAGCCTGTTTTCTGTTAGTAGACAGCAAAATCCCTACCTTGTAATGGCTTCCAAGCACAAAAGCCTCTCATCCCAGAGACAACTTCCAGGAGAGCCTCTAGCAGAGGGCAGAAGATGTGCTGCTTGCCTGGCCTCTGCTTTACCTAAGTGCTCAGCTCACAGAGGCACCTCAGTTGTTCGCCGGGATTTAAAAGGACCATCCTGACTTGCGCTATTATTGGCTTTGGAGAAAAGTGAATGCATTTATCTCCACCTGTGAGTAGTCTGGTACCATAGCATGCAGTCCTCCCCAGCAGCTGTAGTGCAGACTTATAAAGAAATTGGTTTTATGCCTCTTTAAACAACTAGATAAACATTGCCTTTGACGATTCTTCAGCTTGGAAAATAAGCCACTGAAGGAGGGACTGGGCAGAAATCTATCACACCAGGACAGCTAAGGAGAGTGATTTTTCATCCTTTTCCATTAACACAGAAAAGGGCATATTTTGAAAGTATCACACAGAAGATTTAAACTGATAAGAAAAGACTTACACGAAAGTTATTTAACTGCTTGCACCAAACCTTACAGAAACACTGTCAACACTAAGCTCCTCCATTAGAAAGGCTCCAAGTTTCCTAAGGACCCAGAGCAAGGCTTTCATTCAAGGAGACTGCTGGCCAAGGCAAGCCCCATGGTGTGCTTGTGGCCCTGCCCAGAGTGACTGTCCAAGGGCTATGGCCAGAGGGATCCCCTGACCCCCAGGGTGGGATCAAAGGCTGAAGCCAGGAATCCTGGAGGGCTTGTGCCTACCTCTCTTACCCCATCAATGAGACACCAAGGACGAAGCACGAATGCATGAAGGAGTGCTTGGAGGTGGAGATGGATGGATAAATGAAAGTATCTACTGGAGAGCACACAGTGTTTACACCTCCTGGCTGGTGTAAGGCCAGGCTCTGCCAGGACCTGGTGACACAAACCAGAGTTAATATACTTGTTTCCGCAGTGCCTGGCCACATTATCCTGCCAAGGCAGTGACAAACTTGTTGGTCAAAACCATCGGTGTTAACTTTGCCTTTAGCAAGGATCAATTTTATCTGTTATAAACTGTAACACAAACCCCATTTAGAAAAGGGGAAACAAACAAACAAACAAAAAAAATCAAAGCAAAGCACTACTGCAAGGTGGTCCAAACTTTGACTTCCAGTTCATCCCTGGGATAAATCTGTCAAGTCAGTCCCTGAGGGACCCTCTTGCATCTGGGGAATTACTCCTCTCAGCTTCTCATTTTCAGGCCAGAATGCTCCAAGAGGGATATAAGGTGTGGCTGCTACCAGGTTACCAGCTTGTGCAGGGAACAATTTGCATGGCTGGCAGGTGGTGTGCAGGAAGAGCCATGCCAAAGCATCCTTGACACTGGAATTACTTAGTCCCTGAGCTGAGTACCTGCAAAGTTGTTTCAGTCCAAAGGAACCAGAGTGGCTCGGACAATACAAACAGATTGTAAGTCTGATTCATTTTCCTTGAAAATGATTAAATGAAACAATCCACAGGAAAATACTGATGGTCCATGTCCCACATCTCCCAGCAGAAAGCAACTAGAAAGGCCTTGGGCTCGCAGGGGTGGCATGGCTTTCCTCAAGGTATTCTCTCCCATCATTTGGGGGACAAACAGATACGCCAGCATGGTGGCAGAGCGGGGCCAGCAAGGAGCAGCTCTGCAGCAGGGAAGCAGCTCTGGGACAGAGCGGGGGGCACTGGGGAGACGGGACTCAGTCCTGCCCGCCAGCCACAGCCGGCCGCCCCTGACTCTCCAGCGGCATTCAGCACAGGTGATATTTATGCAGGCCAAAGCCAGCCCAGAGTCTGTCCATCAGGTAATGCGAGGAGACAAGCGATGCCGGGGATTCAGCCAGCTGTGTTGGAGCCCTGCAGAGCAGAGGGCAGCCCTGTGTAAGGAGGCGATGGCTCTGTGGCTGGCACAGCCCCTGCCTGTGAGCTTCACATGCAGTTTCCAGGCTGGCCAGGTCCCCCAGGTCTGCTGGGGAAGACCAGCTGAGACTACACCAAGCACCAGGGCTTGCTTCTGCTTTTAGCAACCTCCTCCAGATTCAAGACCAGCTTATTTCTGATCCACAAATGGGGCTGTTTATGTCTTTCTTCCCTGTATCCCTCCTCCACATTAACGCTTGGACACATCGTTTTCTGAAGAGAGGTTCAAGGAAGTCTGATACTGTATTTATACCTCTCCTGGAGAAGCAGGAAACGAGGACAGGAGGGAACTGCCTTGTGTGGATTCTCTGGTATCTCAACTGCAAACGTGCAGTGTCAAGAGAACCCAGTGTCTCAATCAACCCTCCACCAGCTCTCTTGTGCAGAAATGCACACAATCCAGCCTTCTCTTTGTAGGAAGCAAAGTTTAAAAAGAAGAAACGTGCTTCTGGGTGCTATGCTTTCAAACTGCCTCTGCAAATGTATTACACCACTTGCTGCAGAAAGCAGCCATGGATTGGAAGCGTGCACACAGACACAATATCCATCCTGTTGCTCTAGCATTCCGAATAAGGATCATAGCTAATCTCAGCATAGACATTAGAAAAAACAATGAAGGAAGGCCCCAAGAACCACTTGGTTCTTTGCATTTTGAAAATGGTGCCCTTGGGGACCTAAGCAACAGCGTTACATTCACCCACTAGTCACTGAAGCTGAGTAAGGACACAAAGCTTTGATACTCCACTCCCACCTGTATTTCACCTCCACCTTAGCAAAATCCTAGTTCAAGGATGGGAAATTTGCATGAATAGCCTCAAAAAATTAGGAACAGAGCAACACTGTCTCCATCGCAGCAGATGTGTAGGCGTCCAACAGATGCACCTGCAGATCACAAGACTCCAGGCCTACCACACCAATGCTAAACTGCCAGGTCTGGGCTAACACAGCTAAACTGGTCCAGGACCAACACTAGCTCAATAAAGCCAGCCTGGATACCTCCATGCTGTAAGCTCTTCACAGTTAAAGCTGGGGCAGGCATGGAAGCAAAGACTACCTGCAAGAACGCACAAGTAACCCCAAATGCCTCAGCAAAGGGAGCATCCAGGCTGCAACCAATAAAGCTGTCTTGATTTTCACCCAAATAATGGCAGGAAACACCAGTCTCAGCAATTACATTTGAGCAGAAAGTGGAATGAGAATGCACAGAGACCAGAAACATACAAGCCCTACACACACTGTCTATTTAACCAACATGGGTTGCAAGCTTGTTTTGATTAATGCCCCTTCAGCTGTAACACCCAGCAAAGACTCAAGAGAAAATGCATCTGTGTTAAACACTGGGGTCTTCTTCAACTAAGGCCTAAAGCAATCCTACCTCCTGAGATCTGCAGATCCCTGGCAAGCCTAGAGATGAAGATACTTTGAACCTTCACAGTTTTGTTTTTAGTGTCAGAGAGAATCAAAAGCTGGAACTGTTCAAAGAACAAAAAACATACTTGTGCTTCTGAGGCCTCAGATACACATGGACGGGGTTCATTCCATTGACACAAACAATTAAAGGTGCAAGTTGCTCTGCCCGACACCCGACTAGCCAAACTCTGCAGATACTTCATCCTTCGCAGATCAGAGAGCTCCAAGTAGTGGGAAGAGACAGGCAGAGGAGAGCTGATTTCAGCAGAGGAGCACAGGCACGCGTGGGAGGTACAGCCTGGCAGGCAGATCGTCCTTGGGGACGACCTTCAAGGGGAAATACCTGTGAGAAACACTCCTGAAACTGGATGTAGTTATGTAGCAGGAAACCCATGTTAACTATAATCAAACAGTTTTGCAGCTATGTCTGCAGAAGTAGTTTTTATTTTACACATGGAAGCTAAACTGAAAATCTATTCCCTTTCTGGTATTTTTAACTGTCCAAGCAGATTTCCACAGGCAGTACAGATTGCCATGTTAATATCCTACAGAAAGGTTACTGGTTTTGCCTGGCTTTTAAGGTCTAGTAACCTTTGTGATTCCACCTTCCTGCTCAATCCCAAGTCAATAAATAAGGAACCCTTCCCCTGACAGCTAGCATCAGGGAGGAGCAAAAAGTTTTGGATGTGTGCTAGCACAGGGGCTTCTGCAACAGTGATCTGCACAGAGCAGGAGAAAGTTTCCCTCAGCTCTCCAGGCAGTGGGAAGAGCTGCTTCCTCTCCTCTTGGGTAATACTTCTGTGCTGCCCTGGAAAACATGAGCCACCCAAAACCTGGCCCACGGGAAGTCACGGGCTAGAAACACACAAGACTTTCACCTGCCCTGGTGCACGCTCAGCATCAGATGCCATTTTGAGATCTTAGTCTGATTTGACTGAAATTGGACAGTGGGTCAATAGCTTAGTATGTCCAAGGACATTTGGACAAGACACACGCGCAGTGTAACCACAAATTCCCCTCTCTGGGAAGCCAGCTAAGGAGGAGGGAAGGAAGGAGCAACATCCACAGAAGCTACACAGGCTTTGTCACAGGAAAGGCAAACTCTAAGGCTATGCTGATCTAGCCAAACAACTCCTTTTGCAACTGTCCATCAGGTACTTAAAATAAGGACTGCAAGCCAAATTTACTCACCCTAATATGGTATTACATCCCCCTGGTGACCACAGGAACACATAAGAGTCAGATAAAGTTTCTCATCTCCACAGAAATACAAGTTGATTGTCTGATCAGATTTTCCACCTGGCCAGCAGCATCTCCAGTACATCATCCACCAGGGAAAAACACACATAAATTTCTACAGTGGTCTTTAAACTCCTGGAGGGGCTACAGGTCCCCATCAGAAAGGATCCCACCAGCTGCAGGGTCTGTGGCTGCCCCAGGCAATTGAAGGCAAGTGTCTCCTACTTTTTTTAAAAATAAAATAAAATAAAATAAAAAAAAATCTGCATTTCCCTACCTGCAGGAGTTGCCCAGTCACTGGATTTTCTCACACTTTTTCTGTGTCAAAGAACCTTCCTCCATCTTCACACACGCAGTTACAGGTATGGACATAGCAAGCTGTGACACCCAGGGAAAAAAGCATCCTGCAGGTCACAAAACCTGGGACCATCACAGGCAAAAAAGGTGCCAGCCAGCCAGGCAGCAGCCCCACTCCAAGCACAACCTGCATTTCTCCCTCCCTAGTCCCCAAACGACCTGGCCTAACCCCACTTTGCTTGGGAGAGCTGACAAGATTGCAGCCGGAGGTGGCATGGCCACAGGCCAAGTTACATGAGTACTAATAAAAGAGACTTTGTGGAAGAGCCAAGTTAGTTCTTGTCCCCAACCAACTGTGCCAGAGAATGCTCAGAGAGAGAGGACAGCCAGCACAGCATCTTTCCTTGCCCTGGGAGCTGGCCTCTGGATGAAATGCATCCTTCTGGGGAATAAAAAACATATTTTGAAGCCCCTTCCTTGCTCTTGTAGCCCAGGCTGTGAAGGCAATTCCATCTGCCCTAGTGCACATCTCCTGCTTTAGATGCCTAAGGGTGACTCATCTGAATGCTTTCACTGCTACTCTACAAACTCATATGCAACACTTTAAGAATATGACTGTCCTTTTCTCATCACAAATCACGTGCTCATTACCACTTTGTGAATGTACATTCTCAGACAAATTCAATAGTGTTATTCAGACATTTATCATCAAAGACATGTACCTTATTTCTAACCCAGATACACATAAAATTAAGGCATATGTAACAGTTATCTGAATGCAAAAAAACCCACATATATGGGGTTTTTTGCTGTTACGCTCAAAATGAAGCCCAGAATTTCAGAGCTAAAGGAAGTCTGAATACAGTAAGTTCTAGACATGCTGACCAGCAGCAGCCATATCACCTTAACTCTGCCCTTGAGCAACACAGTGCAAGAACAATGAATGCAACCGGCTGACACCCTAGTGCAGACACTGCCCTTTTCCACTGTCCTGATGTCCTCCTCCATGGTGCCAGCGCAGGCAAGACCATGAACATATTGTAGGCCTGAAGGGGATGCAGGTTGCCTGCATTGGCTTTGTGGTGAGGACCCTAAGGCAGTGGAAAGCTGTCATAGACACCCTCCATCGATAGTCACCATGACATATCCTGCTTCATCCCTCTCAAAGCCTGACTGTCCTCTCACAGCCCACCGGCCCTGAAGCTGTCTTATCAGAGCAGCAGCTGCCTCTCAAACAGGCTGAAATCCCTCCCCGCAGACCCAACAACCCAAGGAGAGGCAGCCCTCACACCACCCGCAGGTCCCCAACCCCACCAAGCTGACTCAGGGGCATGGAAGCCCTCTTGAGGGGAGTGCAGATGTGAGTGGTAACCTGCAGGTCTATAGCATCCGGGGAGCATAGGACAGGCCAGAACAGCTGTTTTAAAGCAGCCCAAACAAAACCTAGCCAATGTTTTTGCATCTCTGTCAGAAGTTCACCTGCAGAAAACACCTCTGTTTTTCTAAACCGAGTTAAAAACAGGTTAAAACACCAGTTAAACATACTTTGAAAAGAAAGTTAAAGTCCCAGTATACTGAACTGTTGGTGAGCTGAAAAACAGTCCCTTCACCTTTATTGGTGGATCAGAAATACCTCTGTTCCTACTACCAATTTCTTCTCCTAGAAATCTCCCAAATGCTCTGCTGAGTGCTGTGACCCCTGACTCTACAGGGATCTGTGCCTGGTTCCTATGATCAGTTTGAATGTCACTTTCACTTCCTTGTAAATTTGTAATACTCAACAAATTAAACACAAATAACACTCCTATTGTTTCACTCTTATTGCAGCAATAGGAGAGAGTTTGGCTTGTCTTTGCTTGTTCCTTAAAAACACCAGTGATAAATAGATTCTTCCAATGAGTCGTCTCTTTTCCGCAGAAACTGCCTAAAAAGGTATTTTGGAAAGTCAAGCGCTTGTGAAACTTGGGGATGACTTGATGCAATACCAATTACTTTTCTGGAGTTGGAGAATTACCAGAGGTGAGCATCTGGTGCAAGAGGGAGGAAAAAAAATAGATATCGGGAACATCCCATGTGCAATTCAATGGCTGCATTAACCTCTCCTCTAGCATAGAAATAACAGGTTGATGTATACAGCCTGGAGGCCTCCAGAGGCATTTACCCACCCTGAAAGGCTGGAAACAACTTGCAGAGTTTTCCAGAGATATTAAGACTTTGCACATCCATAAACAACAATGCACTTTAACTTCCCTGGAGCAGCATCAATTCTTTGTCAGCAGCCAATACACAGCCCCTCACAGCCAAGCACTCCAACTTGCCCGCTCCCTGCCTCGACTGGGGAGCATCCTCCAGCTCCTCAAGCCACCCCCCTTACACATCCCCCATGTTAGGGCAAGAGGAATAACTTTAGATAAAAATAATGAGCAAGCCGCAGTAACTGCAAAGCCCATTTCCCAAGAGCAGTGCTGGCTTCTGCAACTGGGGCTCGATCCCCGCTGGTGTGCGTGGGGGTGTTGCAGCTCACAGCCCTGCAGACACAGCCCTTCGCAGCCGGCTCTCTTGCTGTACAGCCTCATTTGGCTAATCTGAAACAGCTTCACACGATTACGGTGGTATCTGTGTCACAAGGACAGAAGAGCCACTGGGCAAGGAAAGAGCCCTCATTAGATTTTCTTGGGGGCTGTTTTATGTTTTAAAAGTAATTTTTTCCTCCAGCAACTTAAGAAAAACGCAACTGGAAAGATACTTACTTGGTTTGATCCTATCCTCTCAGTGAATATATTCAGTCCATCACGTGCAAACACATACATGCATCTTTTCAATGCCATATACTGAACTTCAGAGCAAAGAGTCACTGTTTGACTCAAGCATGCATAATTTCAGGCAGCTTGGTTTAGCTGTGCTTAAGTTCACAGCACACATAATCACAGGACAGCTTCAATCACACGCACACAGGCACCATAGGCTACAGCCACATATGAGGTAGGTTAAACATGTTTTTAAATTCCCTCTACCCCACCCCCATACTCCTGCTGTGGGATCAGTTCCTCCACCTAACCCAGAAGGCACAGATTGCAAACGCCAGTAAAATACTTACTGCCAAAGCCCGCAGGAAACTTAATGAAGTGAGGATAATTCCCATACATGTTTAATCTTCAGTTCATCTCTTGCCTTTCTAAACACAACTGCCTCCTCTAACTTCAAAGCTGCCCGGAGTGCAGCGCAGCCCGTCGGGGTCGGGACATGGCTCTGCAGGAGCTCTTGGAGGGTGCTGGGGCAGCTGCCTCCTCCCGTGGCCTCATCCTCACTTCACGCCGGCAGCAGCTGCTCGCCGGGATGAGACATGCTCTTGTTCGCCGCCGCTCAGGGCTGGCTCCCGTGCTCAGCTGTCTCAGCTCCCTGCAAATTCACGGCAGACCGTCCTGGTAGCATAATCAGCCGGATAAAACGCCAATCAATGCGTGAAGGCTCCGGTATAGATCAGAAATTGGGAGGAGGCGGGGAGGTTAAGTTGTTTAAGGGAGGAGCATCGTGGGGAAGGAGGGGGGTGCTTTGCTTTTCCACCAGTGAAGACTCGATGCAGTTTATTAGTTATAGTAGCCCCAGCCATGTGGAAGCATTTTCTAGACATGGGAAGGACCAACCCTTGCCAGAAGGACTGGTGCCCTGATGATGGGCTGGCAGACACAGGGCAGGAGCACCCACGCAACCATCCCAATGCTTTGGGGTTAGGGCTGTGCGGGACAGGGAGCTCCAGGCTCCCATCCCACACCAAGCCTTGCTTCAGCTGTGCTGGCACCAAGTCATGGCCCCTGCGGTGCTGGGCTGCGGGCAGCCCTAGGAAACGCAGCCAGGGCTGAGGAGCACCAGGACCTTTCTGGGGCTACTGGAGCTGCAGATTCAACTCCCCTCCCCAGCCCCATCCAAAGGAGTCCAAAAACTGCACAAACCACCAAAAAAAGCATAATTAGCCAGTTGCTAAAGTTGTATGGGATAAGAAGAGGTGGGGACATGGGACAGAGCCCAGGGGGTTCTGTAACAGTCAGTAAAGCGTCCACAGCTGTAGCAGCAGAATGCAGTAGGCTGCACAGACAGTCCCATAGATATATCCACAACTTCAATTTAATGCCCACCTACCCTGACAATGAAGTACTGCAGAAAATAGGTAGAAATAAGCAGAAACAAGCTGCCAGTTGCCAGATCGGGGCAAAGCTACATGCAGTCTCCATCACTGCCTCCACTGCCTCCTCCAGTGACTGGTACTGTGAAGGGGGGGGGGATCAGTCCCAGTTCCCTGCCTGGTAAGCCCCCTACCTAGCTCCTACAATTCTGGAGAAAGGCAAGGATGCAGGCAATAGCACAGCCCACTGTTTCTGGCTTCTGATCTGGGTGACCTCGGATGAAGTCACCTCAAAGGAATGGAGAAGGGAGGAATTTTGCCAGAGGTTGTAAAGTGAGCAGGGACCAAGGTCTGCACTGATTTACGGGTGTGTTGGAGGAGGAGGTGGGTTGCAGCCCTGCCTTTGGCACCAGTCATGTTGCAGAGAAAGGGGGAACAGGTCTAGCAAGGGGCTCTGCTTTCCCAGTGAAACCACAAACCACCCCCACATACAGGACAGGGAGCATGCCATGCCAGCAGCAAGACAAAAAGAGGGAAGAACAGTAAATAAGGATGTTTGGAACCCTTCAAGGGCCTGCTGGCTTTTGGACCCCTCCAGGTCGCCCAAGGGCCGTGCTGCCCTTTGGCACTAAGCATGCTACAAGGGGAAGGCATGCAATATGCAAGCACAGAGCTGTTCACAGCATCCAGCTGCAGCTCTGGCGGATGCTGACTGAGGTGCTGTCAGTCCCAAGGTATTGTGTCTGCAGAAGGAAAAGTTACCCTTATTAGTTCTGTTTCTTCCCTTACTTTCAGACATTGCCATACCCATTTCTGTCTAGCCAAATGGTTTAAGCAGGGAAGGGGTTTTTTTCCTCCCTCATATTAATAACTTCTAAATTATTTTTAAAAGGTGATTTGGCTTCCTCCCATTTCTGCTCTGCATCTCTGTGCGAGGACCTGGTAATGTGCAATATCAGAGGGATACCACAACACGGACACACAGCTCTTTATGGGTAGAAGGTACATCAGATCAACTCCAGGACTTGGAGTTTACCTGCAAATGGGAACCTAACATTTGGGAGTGCATCTTCACGTAGCAGAACAAATGGATAACCAGACTGCTGCCAGGAGCAAGGAGGTTTGCAGGCAATAGTATCAGCATTCTGCATAGCCCATTAGCTGTAGTCCAGGTATTTATGTACTGTTTCTTCTCACAGTTGGGAAAAAAAAAAAATCAGTATTCAGAGTAGGTTCTACCGAGGCAAAAAAACAAGTAACTGCAGTCTTGCGAGGGGAATATAAACAGAAGAGATCACTCTCATATTTTCTATCTGGCCACCTTTCACATCTCATTTGGTTTATTGCACAAACATTAATGGCACTGCAGAACTGTTTCAGACGAAGAGAGGCGGCCAAGCAGCATGCTTACACACCCTGCTTGCAGGCCACAGGTTTTGAGCTCTGGAGAAGGGAGACCAGTGGGTCTGATAACCAGCACAAAAGCATAACACAGCAGCATCTCACTGTGTGGTGCTACATCCTGTCCCTCTCCCTGTTCAGCTGAGCTTGTGTCCTCCCCTGTCACCACCCCAACATACAAGGACAGCCTCAGCAAGCGTCCTCAGCAAGGGCCAGTCCTCCTCTAAGCTACATGCAGGTTCAGGAGCCATAAGCACAGCTCTCATTTCAGTGGGTGCTGCCCCATGCTCACTTAGCCGTGCTCGCACACACCCATGGGCCCCTCCAAAACTGTCTCCACCCTGCACTAATCCAAGTGGCATCAGGTCACTGGCAACCATAGGGATTTCCAACCTGTAGGCTAAGTTTGCTATTTAAGGGTAATGCTGGCTTTGCCTCTGGTGCTGTCATTTGACAGCCACACTGGGGATCCTTGTCAGGGGCAGGAGGCAAGAGCCAGACACAGGGCAGAGATGCCCCAAGGCCCTGCAGGCACAGACGCAGAGTGCTGCGGAAGAACTGGCTGCAAGGTGGCTTGTTTCAGTCTTTGGATAGAAAATTGGATTTCTCAGCAGGGCAAGTTTTTTTTTCCTCTAAGACTGGAAGAAATATTTTTCAATCAAAAACCCTAACAAACAATCTGCTTCCCAAAGAGTGATTTTCACATGCACACACACCCTCAATAAGATCCAAGACTTCCACAGAAGAGCGAGACTTTGTGCAACCCCACACGCAGCCTGCCAGAGGGATGTTTCTTGGATCCGGTGTCAGTGGAAAGCTCTGGCACGATGAAGCCTGCCTGTCCAGCAGACAGACACCACCCAGAGACCTTTCCCATCATCTGTCCATCACCCTGCAGAGATGCACTGGGGCCATCTACTCCCAGTCCCCAAGTGCCCACTAGCACTCAGAATTGAGCCATTGCTTCAAGACAAATCCACCCTTGCACAACAGTTTTGCTTCCACCTGATTGAGTCACACCCCGCTGCCATCCCAGCCTGGCTAGTCCCTTGCTCTCAGGGACAGGAACAGGGCTGTGCCCTCACCAAGCAGTCACGGGGCAGAGCAGGGGCAGAGCTGGCTGCGTGGCCAGTTCAGCTCCAGCAGCACTGGGACAGGAAGGTGTGAGCAACGAAGCGGCTTTGTGTTTTAAGCACCAACCGTGCTGAGATTTAGTAGTGCCATTAATTCTTACTGGCCACACGGGATCTCGGCAGCTGTAATTCCATGCTAATGAAGTTTTAGTGGGGAATTATTTGTATTGATCTGCCCAGAGCAAAGAGCCTGATTTTAGTCCAGCTCTGCCAGCACCCTCTTCACCAACCCTCTTTTCTTTCTTCCAGCTTAGAAGAAAGCAGAGAGGAAAGAAGACAAAACAGCTCTGAGCTCCTTAAAAACATTGGCAGTCCCAAGCAGTAAGTGGATTACCTTATTGATTTTTAGCAGATCTGGGTTAGTGAGTGCTTAGTGCTGCAGAACACACGCACACACTGAGCTCCAAGGAAACCCCTCCAGGCCCTTTACCCAGGCCAAGCAAGCATCAGGCAATTAATTTAGGGGAACACCATGGGTTTTGGGGTGTGGAGAAGCTCCAGCCCCTGTGCCCAAATCAGTCTGTGGCACTCTCTTAAGAAGTACTGCAGGACCTTACAGAGGCAGCCCCTCAATTTATACTAGAAATAGGACAAGTCACTGCTTCAAATTATTAAATGCTTTTTATTCCACCCCCTCCTTATTATGTAAAAGGAGAAGACATTATAACCGCCACTGTTATTTTAGGAAGGAAAAACATTGCCATGCCACACCCAGATGGGACTCGGTACTGCCAACTGCCATCCATAAGCCACATCTTGGGGTCATCAAAACAGAGCAAAACTCCGGACAAAGTGGTGCTGAACCAAGCCAACTGAGATGCTAATGTTGTGTTGGGGTCCCCAACTCCCTCACGTCCCAATTAGCTTTCCAAGGCCATTGTACTGCAGCAAATATTTCAGCAGTCAAGCATTTCAGCATCTCAAAGACCTCCCAGTACTCTTCCACCAAGCCTTTTGAAATGCTGGTCTCTGGAGTCAGATCCTAAACATGTGAGGGCCTAAAGCAAAACAATCTTATCCCACCCTGCCCCAGAACCAGGAAAGCTGGAGATTAAATATGGTCCCTTTTCCTTGCACACTGGATTGAACCAGGAAAACCCCAAACATGCCTGAGAATCCCATCAGTCCTCACTCCCACCTCTATTTAAAGGCAGAGGCATTCTAGGGTCATGCATGTGGCAACAGCATATGCAAATAAAAAGGTCTCAGCTCTCATAATGCTAAAGCTGCACATACATCTTCCTCCTGACACACTGCTTCGGAGCTACAGAGTCCCAGAGAAATCCCACTGCTCACAGGGTGCTGGCATTAGAGCTGGGGCTCCCTTCATGTGGCTAGGGAGGACACACAGACATGCTCAGGGCCAAACAGGAAGCCAGTGGCAGAGCAGGGACTTGAAACTGGGTTTCTCCAAGCTAACTGATGGACTGACCCAACCTTATCTATCGGCTGTACTGGTTGGCATTGGCCTGGGACAGACAACAGTCACCAAAAGCAAGGTGCCCACTATGATTCCCTGGAGATGGTGAGGAAGGGAGCTACTTCATCAGCCCTTCCTCACCCAGACCTGCCCTTTCTCACCACTGTCTGTTGTAAAGCAATAACCACAGGCACCAAGCTAATGAAATTAGCCCCAGAGCTCCACCAGGCTAATGCAATTACCACCAGCAGCACAATCAAACAGCAGCACCACAAACACACCTGCAGTAACACAGCCTACCCTGTCCTTCTCCCTAGGCCTTTCCCATCTTTCCCTGAGCCCCACGGTTGCCACCCAATGTGGGTCCCCCCCCAGGGTCTGGAGGGCATGGGCCACCATCCCCAGTGCCAGGCTGTTCCAGAGAGGGCACTGCCTACCTTCCAGCAAGCAATGTCCCATGCAGCCAAGAACAGCTTCTGAGGGCAGATAATTCCCAGCCTGTTTAAACCCTAGGAGACCTTCAATTACCAGCACTGTAATGAGGCCCTCGACACTAATCAGCAGTGTCACCGAATCCTCTTATGCCTGCCTAAGCACCTCCAGCAGCTTTGCTGGTTGGAGGGCCCAGCTGCCCACTCCTCCAGGGAATTACCTCCCCAGGCAGGCACCAGTGGTGGCACAAGCACATTTTAACACAGATGCAGGTGAGATGCTCCCAGTCACTGGTCCCAGATGACAGGATGACGCAGACATACCTGAGCAAGGCCGCTGTCCATCCCAGAGGGCATCTGGGACCAGGCCCACACTGGAGATGCACCGGAGTGGACAAACTGCAGAATTACTAGAGGAGATATTTTAATGCTAATGCTCCCTATTAGAGATGCAAAGGGCAGGTTTATATCCACCCATTTCTGAATATAAAGTGTGATCTATTCTCTGGGATGCTCCAAGAAACTTTTCAGCCACTAACTGCAGATGGCAGGTGACCCCATCTCGCTCCGCTCCTCTGCGCTGGCACTCATTCACAGGGCAACAGGCAGCTCCCTCCGCACATCCGTTTCTGACTCACGCTTTCTGGTCCAACAATGCACTTTTTAATATCATGCGAGGAGCAAAAACAACAGGTCCACTATAATGCTGAGATATCCTGAGGCAGAAAATCCATTCGGAGCCCAGCTAGAGAGAGTCAAGTCAATTAGACACTTTCTGGGGCATCAAGCTGCCAACAATCCCAGCCTTTGTAACAGCGAAGAATCACTGCCTATGTGCTTCCCAGCGACTCCCCCTTGCCAGAGCAGAAAGGTCAGCACTGGTAGCGTCATGGAAAAGCATGCAGCAAAGTATTCCTAGGAAGGTAGAACCAAAAAAATAGCCATTTGGACCCTCTGGAAAAATAATTTTTTGTTGAAAGCATCCATTGCTCTGGGTTGGGTTTTCAGGGGAATAAGCAAGCCCATAATAGAGGAGATAGGTACTACACCACATAAAGGTTTGGGCATGCATTGTGTTGAGAAGCAATGGTTGGGTCAACAGGGTTTAGGAACTCATGGCTCCCTGTCTGCTTTCAGACAAGCCACTCCACCTTTAAACTTTGCTGGAATAAAAATCATAGAGACAAAAAAGGAACCTCAATACAGCAACACATCCCTTTGCCCTTCAAAGTAAGCACCTGATTTCTCTTGTCAGTGATGTAAGGCAGAAAGCTGGGCTGTAAAACCAGGATTCTGGGTTGGATGAGCACCGAATTAAGCCAGCATTTATATGAGCAAGTGCTAAAGTCACTCAGATCCAAAGGCAGGTCTCTGACCAAAAGGGCCTCACATCCAGAGGAGATTTTGGTGGGAAACTAATACTCAGCTTTTAACAAAGTCCACTTTGACATATCATCTGGTGTTCAGTGTTGTGGTAAGGCATTAGCTGTCTTTTTCTACCTGCCAAGCCACAGAAATATGGCACTCAGATCACAGCTAAGCCTTGCAGGAGGTTAAAACCTTCACGGGAACAAAAGCACAGACACCAATATGATGGTTGCTGCTTGTTCAACTTATTAGCTGCGCAATTGCCTTATATATGTTCCTTAAAGGGATCCACCTTAAGCATGGCTGTGTTTTGGTAACATTCTTCTTTGGCATGTTTGATTGGTTCCCTATTCTTCCCGTACATCGCGAGGTCTTCCGAGTGCCTCTCCCTACAGTTCAGCAAATGACCTTCAAAGGACAGGTGAAGAAAAAGTTCACTTGACACCTCCTTGATACCACCCTGCAAGTAAACTTTCCAATCTGATTGTCAGGGACCTACAGGCTGCCATTTAAATGCAAGCCCCTCTTTAACCCTGCTGTACACATGATGTGAAGCTGGGATTTCTGCAAAATGCCTGAAAACAACTAGATTACCTTCCTTCAAAGAAAACTACACCCTGAAGACCAAGATTTCTTCATCTCCTGAAAAAATGTTCTCAGAGAAACCTTAGAGGACACAGCCCATGCAACTGCCTGCAATTTTGCCGTTTTCCCACAACAGCCATTTCTCAGAGGAAATATTTCAAGAGAAAATGGTTCTTTGACCAGGTTAACCCTGCATTATTGCTTGTAGGGACAGGGACTCTAAAAAAAATCCCTCAGGAACAAAAACCCCTAGATTTCGGGGCCTCTCTGACTACCCAGAAAGTGAAACTTGGTCCCTCCACCTATCTCTGCAGAACTGCCAGAAAACTTCCAAAAGGCCCTTTCCCTTTTTTTTTTTTTTTTTTTTTCATGGATCCTGCTCCATTCTTCATTCTTTTTCACTGGAAAACCTGGATTTTTGTGGGCAGACTATGTTCCCCTCTTTAGCAAGGGCCTGCGCTGAGTGGCACACAGCTGACAGAGGACAGCCCAGCCACCCAATTTGTTGCATTTGTTGATGGCCACCAGAGCTCAGCACAGGGTGAGGGAGGTCTTGTCACAGCACTGCCCTGCACAAGGCTACAAGGGCTCCCACCTGCATCCCCCACGGCAGATGCCACAGCCTCCTCTGCTGCTGGGGGCTTAGCTTGCTACTCTCACTCTGTACATCCCCACGTTCATGCTTTTACATTTCCTCTTGCTTCAGCAAGTGCAAAACTCCAGAGACAACCTGTCAATCTCCATCACATCCAGCTGCCTCAGATGGTCTATTTATACCAGACAGGCAAATGTGGGTATCTTGGAGTTCAAGGTAACAAGGGTTATTTCTGCTCTGAGTAGCTCCTTTCTCAGGGGAGGAAGGCTTGCAGGCATCCAAGAGGAACAGTTTCACATTAGGGGGTAGCACCAATACCTTCATGGCTGAAGGCACAATAGCCAACACCAGCCACCATTCGGTCTGGTCCCCAAGGTCCCAGTTACAGCACCTAGGCTCCAAAAACCTGGAAGGGTGATATCTGTCATAAGACACCTCATCCCAGTTCCCTTTGTATCCTGTCATGGCAAAGGGGGGATCAGCATATACTTTTGGATTTCTAATCCATGTTCTCTCCAAGCTTCAAGCTTGCTCACTCTGAGTTTCTTCACTGAGTGCTGCCTGGATCAGGTGCAAGCATCTGACTGCACTCTATCACATTAATGCCGTAGATGGGGCTCCAGCTTTCACTGAATCACTCCTCTCTCTCCTGCGCTTTTATGTTTACAATAAGATCTGCTCTCTAGCAGCCACTGTGTCCAATCCATATAAAGCCTGCCTTATCAAGTTGGACCATTACCATCATTTAAAAAGATCTGAAGAAGGTGGCGTTTACATCAGATTAGCACTTTGTGTCACATGGCCACAGAGCTTTTGATGTGGACCAAGGGCCTAAAAGCCACATCGCCAAGGCACAGCTTCAGTCAGCACTTCTCAGCTAGCTGTCTTCGTAGTTCAGTCCTTGCTCCAGTCAATGAAGCATTTTCTATAAGCCATGGTGAGATGGTGAAGCTGCTGCCCCTTTTGTAGGATGCTTGCAGCTCCTCAGGAGCCAAGCAGCTCACCTGGATCCCACTTCACTTCTGCAGATGTCACTGGCTCATTAACCCTTTTTCATTAGACTTAGCCTGTCCATTGGTTCTCCTGAGAGCAGGGAAGGAAATCAAATACTGCTAAAACCCAAGTGTGTCTGCATGAAAGTGAGAGGCAGGTTTCTCAGTGCTTTGCTGTCTCCTCTAATGCATAAAGATCTCATCTGTTTCTGTAATGACATGATCTTCCTGCGGATGGCTCTCCTGAGCTCCACTGAGTTTCAAGCAAGTCTTGGAACAAGTTTAATTGCTCCAAATACTCTGATCCAGCAACCTTGGCCTAGCACTATTAGCACAGCAACTCTGCACACTGCAACCCCCAAGCTCACATCTGTAACGTCTCCAAGTCACCAGGGGAAAAACCCCACACAATAAACCAGACCTCATCTTTGTCCAGAGACACACCCTGTTTGAGACTATACTGCAGAGACATGCCTATACAGCCTCTCCACAAATACTGCATCCAGAGACACAGTCTAGGCATGACAATTGGAAGAAATGAAGCACAACCAACTCTTGTGGCCCAAGCACAAGGCACAAAATGCATTTAAGATGCACTGAAGCCCAAAGATGCCCTTCATTGATCAGCAGTAAAAAAAAAGCAGTAAAAAAAGAGAAGTGGGATACAAAGACCGCACTTTAGCCCTCACTGTCACTGCCTCTGGTGGCTCAGGCAACTCCACTCTTGATAGATAATCTGGGTCTGTCCCCTAAAGCTACACAGACTTCCATTTCAAAAAAAAACAGGGAGGAAAAAGGTTCATTTTGTGATCATGTCTTTATAGATCCAACAAATATCAGTTCAGAACTCTGCCAGCCTGGTCTGTTTGACATTCAGGGGACTGAGCCATCTCTTTGCCTTGCCCAGGCAGATACACACATCTCTCATCTGTTCTAGGGGCTGTCCTTGTCCTGGGACTCACCTTGCAGTGGCAGCTGAAAGGAAAAAAAAACACAACACAAAACTCAGCCAAAATGTTCTCCCATGAGATTGGTTCCTCTCAATGTTTCCCTGCAGAAACTGTTCAAAACCCTTCTCCTCCCTGTGTAGCCAAGGGGCAGGTAAAGAGCCAGCTACAGTGATCATCCCTCTCCTCATTAATGCCCTCCATTGCCTTTCAAATATACCCTCCTTTGAAAAGCCACATGCTCCCCTGTACCAAATAGAAAATCCACTGGTATCTAAAGCCATGGAAACATGACTAAATGCCCTGTGCCCCAAAGAAAGGAACAGCCCTGGATCAAGACAAGCACAGACCACACCACACAGAGCCAAGATAGCACAGCAGCGAGAAGCAAGCACATGAAGAATTTGCAGGGATGTGGAATGAAGTTTGCTGGCACTGTCAAATACCTACTTGCTGTCCCCCAACCTCTTCCCAGTAGAAAGAAAGAAGTCAGCACCTGCTCACAGTCATATGTTTTGGCCCTGTTCTTTTGAGCCTCTGAGCAGAAGGAGGAACCTCTGCACAGCAAAAGCAGAGAAGGAACCTGGGGTGATATGTGCACAGCAATGCATGCTCAAGTACAGACACTGCTCTAATGTGCACTGACTTCAGTCACCTTATTAAAGCAAGCCCTGAAGATCCCAGAGCAGCTTCTCCAAACAGACAGCTGTCTCCTCTGCTAGCCAGACATATCCCAGTTGCAAAATCTGGAACCCAATCCCTTTCCTGGTCTTAAGATTTCCAGACCAGCAGCACAGCCCCAAAGGCTATATCAGTAAATTCACGAGCCCCATGGTATGATCCCAGGGTCTCAGCTGACACCAATGGATGCAGCTCTCTGACAAACAAAACCATCTCACCTGCAGTACCCAAGAGCTGCCCCGGTGCCTCTTTTTGGCTGGAAACTGAGCTATCAGTGCAGGTTGGCTCCCAGGATCCCAAGCAAGCAGACCCAAAAGCAGCATCTCTTTCAGGTCTCTCTACTTCTGGTCTTCTAGGAAGATGAACCTTTCTGTGCATTCCCATCACCTCCGGCAAGAATCTCCCAAAACGTCCCCCATCATCTGTAACCTTGCCTGGAGAAGAGCCTTTCTGATGTCTCTGCTGAGCACCTTGCACAGACCTTCGCTTGGAGCAGCCCCATTCTTGGCCTTTGTAACAAGTCAGCAATAAGAAAAAGGTCATTTATGTCCATCACCATGGTATGTGGCAGTGAACAGGGTCAAGGCAAGGGCCAGTCAGTGCTCTGCAGGGATGTCTATCTGTGCAGATATCACTACAGATTTTGGGGACAGCCAGTCCTGGACCTGCACAGTTATCACTGATGGAAGATGACAAACAGTGCAGGGCAGAGGCTGCTAGGAAGTACCTGCTGAAGGAAGGACACTTGACTACACTCTGCTCCTACCTCCCCTGTAAGCATCCACCATGTGCAAGATGGACCTTTGGCCTGGATCCATCTTGCTGCTTTTTGCACCCACAGGATGCTCTCACCCAGTCCACACAGGATTGGCCTACCCTAAATCCAAGTCCTGGCCTACACACAGAGGGTAAATATATATATATATATATATATATATTTAAAATCACAGAGCCAGGTTCAAATAGCATCACTTTTTTGGCCTGATGAGGAAGGCAGCTCAGATGCAAGGATGCTTGATGCAAGATGTGATCACCCCCTGCCATGCCAGGCTCTAAAGGGCACTTGGCTCGCCAGCCACCTGCCCCATCCCCATCCAAGCAAGCACAGCCACCCTGAGGCACCTGCAGCCCTGTGCGTGCAGCCAGAGACGGATGTCTCCCTGGCCAGCACATCAGCCCTCCCCACGCACTGACTCTCTGCATGAGCTGTCTGTCAGGGGCCAGGATCATCGCCCAGCACAGAAACAGGGCTGAGCTTTTCCCAGCTCCCTCCAGACTTTGGGTCATCAGGCCTCAGACCCACATGTGCGATGTGGAGGCCAGGCTGGCCAGGGCTGTCCCTGAGTGGGACAGGCAGTTTTGTGTGTTGAGCACCCAAGGTGCTGGTGCAACCGTGGAGGAGGCAGTGTTGCCCAGGTCATGACATGCTGGGGGACAGGTCTGCAAAAGCACCCCTTTCTCCCTCAGCAGGGCTCAGTGCCCTGTTGCCCTGCTCAGAGTATTTGGAGTGGGAAATACTCTATGCTTTCCTATGAGGACAGGCTGAGAGAGTTGGGGTTGTCCAGCCTGGAGAAGAGAAGGCTCTGGGGAGACCTTATAGCAGCCTTCTATCACTTAAAGGGGGTACAGGAAAGCTGGGGAGGGACTCTATCAGGGGGTGTAGGGATAGGATGAGGGGTAACTATTTTAAACTTGAAAGAGTGTAGATTTATATTAGATATGAGGAAGAAATTCTTTACTGTGAGGGTGGAGAGACACCTTCCAACCCAAACTGTTCTATGATTTACCTACTCTAGGGTCACTTTTTGCTTCTGTGGCCATATACCCCTAAGAAAACCCACTGTAATGGATGTGGCAAGCCCAGTCTGCCTGCAAGCTGCCATCCCTCAAATGTAACCCCATTGCTTGGCTTGAAAACCTTCCCTAAGTGCCCTGCTGTGTTCTCCTCTACCCTCCTCCCCTTGTGTATGCCTTTAACAGTTTGCTGGATTACCCATTGCAACTAAAATAACAAAGCTACAAAAGAAGAGGGCAAACAAACGTGATATTCTGCAGCAATTAGAGCTAAACAGGGGAAAGGGGAGCAGGGAATGAATGGACAATGGGGAGGGGGGCAGGGACACAGCAGCCCAGGCCCAGGAAGCTGGGCACAAACTGTCCTCGGGAGGCCAGGTCCGAGCCAGGGAGCAGCAAGCTGCATGTAAGGAAATGCAGGGAGATAAAAAGGGTTGTTTAAACAAGCAACAGGCAGTCCCCATGGGGCAGCTTCATCACAAATTGTCCAGGAAAGATGGGCTCCTGCTATCCCCTCACACCGAGTCGTTTCAGGTGGCAGGGGGATGCTGGCAAGCTTCGGTGGGGTCAGTTTAGAAAGGAAGGAATCCATTAATCGCCCGGGTAATTACTGCCACATATGGATTTGCACAATTACACTCCCTTAATTGGTTATTACAGGCAAGCCAGACTGATTGGGCAGAATGTCTGGGCTTTAACCCCTTCACTGCCCCCAGGGCCAGCCAGACACTGAGGCAGCCTTCCTCCCAAAACACTGCTGTATACTCCTGTAACCTTGCTGGCTCCTATGCCAAGGACCATCAGGCATGGACCCCAGCACCCAGCCCAAGGCATCTTTGCTCTGATGCCTTCCTTTCAGCTGGGGATCCCAAGGAGATGGACCCAAGGGGAAGGAATGAGCTTGCACCTCAAAACAGCCAAACTCCCCAGCCAATTTCATCTGCTCTGGGTTTGCAACAGACTCACCACACACTCCCCAGGGTGCTGAGGGACTGCACACTCAGATCTTGTTTGTTTTTAGGAGACCCAGATTTCTTGCGCACTTCGACTTTGTGCCCTCAAGCCCAGCAGGGTTGGTGCCAACAAGAGGAGAATCCACCCCCAAGTCTCTCAGTCTCTGAACACAGCTTCTCCAACTGAATTTGCAGTGTACTGCTCCACTTCCTCAAAGCACTGAAAACAGAGGCTTTACTCTAGTAATACATATGTATATACAACCACAGTAATATAAGCTATGCCAAAAAGTACAGATAAAGCCCTTGTAAAACTCCAGACAGCATAGGAGTTCTGCCAGTTGGGTGTGGAGGCAGTCTGGTCTCCCCACACCACAGCCATCACTTCCAACACCCCTCACAGGTAACAGACCATCCAAGAACTGGCCCCAAAATGTCGTGTTCAGGATCCAATAATGTTTCTGTAGAAAGCTCAGAAGAGGCAAGCCAAGGCAAGAGCAATTTCTGCCAGAATCATGTCATTAACAAATTCCTGTTAAAAAGCCATAACAGGAAAGCAAACAAGAGTGTTGCAGAAAACCCACAGGGCAGCAGGGCCCGTCTGAGGAGAGAGCTACTCTCAACAGCCACTGACACCACGGACAGAGCATTAGCATCCTTGCACATCAGGGCCACCATGCTGCTGCTTGGCTTTTTCAAGCTCATGCCTATGCGGTGCTCCTCCACAGGAGAGAGCACAGAGAAACCTACACATCACCCAGATAGATAAAACCTTACACATGGTCGATTGCAGGACACAGCAATGCACCGCTACACCACACTGTGCATCCTCAGCCTGGCACATTCAGTTTGTCTCTAATTTGTTGCATTATTGCAGTTTCCCAGAGACTTCCTCTCTGCCCTCATTGTCACATGTGTGGATGAGCCTTGAGATAGCACCCTGCGGCTTCCATCCTCTCCCTTTCCCTAGGGTAATCCAGCACCCCTGTCCAGAGAGGCAGCACTTGCTTAGCAGTACAATATTGCTCAGCACAAGCAAGGGACTTAAGGGCAGAGAAGAGCAGAACCAGGAATCACAAGGCACATGGTGAGGACTTTCAGGTCAACTTCTGAATCACCCCAGCAAGCTACTCCATCAGGGACAAGGAGAGAAACCAATCAGGATCACATCAAGAGAAGAAAAAATCTAACTCTAAATCACCCCCCTAGCTTCATCGTCTGGGTAAAAAAAAGGCCTTAGGAAGCCTGCCTTGGATTTTCAGCTGAAGTAGATCAAGAGGAGACTCAAAACACCTGCAACAAACACCCACCCACCTACCCACCCCTTCCCCTACTGCTATCACTGCAGTAATACCGCTACAACACTCTAGATCTAGCCTAGGAGAAGCCTCCTTCTCACCAACTAATTAAAGGGCTTTTACTGTCCCCTCTCTGCTTCAAGGAGTAGGGCCAGCAATAAAAGTCTTCTCCCTAGAAGGTCACTGGTGTTACATGGAAGTTGTAGTAGGATTTGCTCCGGTTGTTTCAGTCACCTGTGATTTCCCAGCTCCCTGACTTCAAATAGAGAAATTTTTTTCTCAGGCAAAAGCTAGCTCCAAGCTCACTGTCTGAAGGGGACCATCTCATCCATTGTAAAGGCTGCATTCCTCAGCTTCCTGTGAGTGTTTTCAGGCATACCTGAACTTGTCTTTGAAGAAGAGAAAGGCAGGCTAGCCCTGCACCCATGAAAGGTTGTTGATCCCTCGTGTAAACCAATTGCCTCTGCAGAGTTCGGAATGAATCTTCGGAGCTGTCAAAGGGAAGATCAGGCAGAACCTGCAACTTTGCTTAAAAAGGTCAGCTGGGAAAAGTCAGGATGGGAAGGATGCTTGCTTTATTGACAGATGCAGAGTGGAAGGGGCTAACCTGTGAGTATCTGCAAGCTGATTTTGGCAGCACACGCTAGGGTTCAACTCTGGGCTTTGCTGGCTGCAGCTGGTGACAAATCCTGTGTAGATCACGTCCAAACAACAGCATCTGAGGAGTAAGCTTGAAACTGAGACGGGATGAGCACCAGGCAGAGCTCATTCTGGGGCATGAGAATAGACTAGTGGGATAGATGCTTTTATGGCTTCTGTGACCCAGGTCAGCTTTTTAGATCTTTAAGACTAGAACATCATTTTCTCTCTGTCCTTCACTTACATGCATGCCTATTTGTCCAGGTTTCTGTAGGAAACAGAGCTGCGAGCATCCAGGCATTTGCTGGCAGTTTCTCATGTAAAAAGTGTATCACCCCAATAAAAAGCCAGGGAATCTTCCAAACTGATGGAGTTTAACCCAAACTTCCCTTACCCTGAGAGCACTTTAGAGTCCAGGTATGTTGAAGGGTTGGAGTACTTGTAAAAGTAAATAAATAGAATTTTTTTTTAATTACAATTCCTCAGTGATTATAACATGGGTTCTGCCAACACAGAAATGTACCAAGGATGTCTTACAGTTGTGCATCGCCTTCCCATTTGTGTGGCACTAAAGAAATCCTCTTAGAATTGCACAAGGTTTACACAGGGAGCTGTACATCAGCACTACCACTTGTGAGGCACAAGCCTAAGTGGCCTTTCGAAAATACTTTCGTGTTCCTGTCCAGCTCTCAGTCCTGCCTTTTGCCAAAGTCCCCTTCCCCTTAGCCTGGCTCAGGGTATGATTTAAACCACAGATTCTTTCTGTGCCTCACAGATAGTCTGAGCTCAGGTCACAGGAGGGATTTGCCAGTCACTTGCCATGCTCAGAGCTGGTACCAGCTCAGTGAGTCCTGGGCACCAGCAAGTACACCTTTGGAGCAGACATTAGCAATGGTAGGTGATAACAGGCCCTGCTGTGCCCCACAGGCTGCCAACACACACTTAGGGACAGCCAGCCATTGTCTGTGCAGCCAAGTGAAGGGAGGTTGAGACAAAGGGAGAGCAACTTCACTGTAAGCTCAAGCCAGAGCCAGCAAATTCCTACCCACTGCCTGCTACCTTGATGTCTCGGCATGCTGCCTGCCCATTTGCACTCGGGGAACACGTCCCGGCCTTTGGGGAGCAACCCCTGCCCTCTCTGCGGTCCCTCCAGCCCTCTGATCTGCCCAAGACAGGTGGGTTTTGATTCCCAGGGTTCGGCCCCTGGTGCAAAGGTTACTTTGCTTCTCACTATATCAGTTTCAGCATTGTGCCACTGGTTTAACTGATATACAGGAATCAGACAAACAGTTAATCTGCTGATGCTAATTAAACTTGATGTGGATATGTGACATATTTACTAAGAAAGCAGCAAGAGAAGTTGCTAGTTTGAATTTTATGTGACTCAGAAATATATAAAGGCAAGTAAATATATTCCTTTTGGTCAGAATATTGTTATACATATACTGCAAAGTGGTCATATACAGCAGATGTAGTGAAACACATTGGAACAGGTCAAAACACAGACCAGGTTCAAAAGGGTCTGAAATGAATTAGACCATTATGGCATTTTCCCAGTGAAATTGTCTCTCTCTGTACATGTTTAATATTTGACAAAATCAATATTTATCCAGAGAGAGTTTCAGTTTTTGGAGAAACATCACTTTGGTGGAAAATTCTTGACTAGCTTTACATGTAACTTCCACCTGTCCTTTAACATTTATGAGCTGATTCCCAGAACTCCTTTAGTATAAGTCATTGCAGTCCTCGTCTGTAAGTACAGTATCCCCTTCCACGCCCTGAACACTTTTCTTTCCCTCCATTGCAGGAGGAAAGCACAGACTGACAGAAAACAGGTATGGAAGAGATCTGGCAAGCTCATCTCACCCATCTTTCTGCCCCAAATCAAACTAGAGACCTTCGGAGACAGAGCTGCCACTTCCTTCCCCAGCCCATCTGTCCCATCACATCTCCACCACTCCTGTTAAATAGCTTTTCCCAGTGCCTAAACAGAGCCTTTCCTCCTGCATTGAAGAGTGCAGCACAGTGCTACGAGGGTTTCTTTCCAAAACCCACGCCTGAATTAAACTCCCACAAAGGCTCCGTTCAGTCAGCACCAATTGCTATAGGAGCAGCATGCCCAGGAGGCTGGGCAAACCCCATGGTTCTTGGCAATGGTCACAGTGGTGTCCCGCCACCCCTCCGCACAGCTGCCCAACCCACAGCTGAGCCCACGCCGCTGCTGAGCACAGCCAATTCGTTTGGGGTCAGGGCAAGGACTTACAGAAGTGAGGGAAGGATCCTGTTTCCAGGGAATAAGGAGCCTGCGTGCCCGGCTGCATTTCCAACCTGTGTCCTGTCTCTTCAGTGGACTCAACCATGAAGGGAGGTTTGGGATCAGTTCTCTCGGCTGCACTGGGCTGTTGGGGAAAGAAAGGAGTGTTTACATATTACAGAGCAGCATCCTCTCAATCTGTCCTAAGTTACAAATTTACCTCCCAGACCTTGACCGGGGCTGGGGTTTCCTGTGTTTGCTCTTTGGGCTCCTGTCTCTTTGGAAAGCTGGAGATGTTGCAATGCTGGGGTGAGGGCTGGCTGCATGGGCTGCCCAGAAAAGGCCCTGCAATGCAACAGAGCTGGTCCAAAGCAGCTCTGCTGAGAAAGTGTCTCCTGGAAGCGTTTTCTTTTCTAACCCCAGTTCCTAAAGGAATGAAACCAAGCAAACAAATGCCATGTCTGAGCATTTGTTTCAGTTCAGCTTTCCTCCTTCTCTCTGCCAGTTGGTCTTTTTCTCTCATCTGCAAGTCTACCCATTCTAAAAATCTGATAACAAACTTTGCCATTGAGAAAGTGGTAGTGTTAGCCACATCACCACTGGACTCCAGTGGAGACCAGGTGTAGCTGGCTTTCACCTCACTGAAGCTGTCCGAAGACTGTGGGGGCAGGTGACAAGGGAACAATGTCCTCTATGCATTCCGGGGCAGCTCCTTGCAGGTGACCTGGACAGACCCTTGTCTCCAGGAGGCTTTCAGCAGACAACTGGCCTGTGCTGTGACCAGATTTTCTTGTGCTTGAAGTTAGAGCCCCTGGCTTTGTCCCTGAGCTTGCTTATCTGTTACACTCTCAAACCATACATGGGCGTCTGCCTGCATCTTCCCTCTGTGTTTGGATTTTGCCAGTCCTGATGGAGAAGAGCTACAAGCAAACAACATTCCACTCCCCTGTCTACACTGATAATCTCAGGATCTCAACTCCTCTGTGCTCTCCTCCAGGCTGTGTCAACATTGCTGGGGTTGCGGAGGGCAGGATTGCTCTGACTTCGCTGTCCCATCCCGTACACTGTGTGCTGCCCTGCTCAGCAGAACCCCACAAAGAATATTCCTCTGGGATGTGAGTCAGATTGCTAGTGGGTTTGTTTTAACCACCTCCCTCTCCTAGTTTTCTCCACATTTACAGCAACAAAACATGTGGGTCCCAGAGTGAAGAGTGATCTCAAGACTTCCCCTTCCAGAGACTCAGAAATTGAAGCCTCTTGCATTGCTGTAATCCCCTCAGATCAGCAGACAAAGCATTACTAAAACCAAGGTGGGCTACACAGCCCCTTCCACATCAGTGCTAACCACTGGGACATCTCCTGCAGGAGAAACATCTGCAGGGAGTCCAGGCAGGCAGACCTAGCAAGGGCACTGAATTGCCATTTTGACTTTGCTTGCACTTTCAGGAAATTCTTAATCTGAAATTGCAACAAATCCCCCAAATTCAAGTTTTCATGGAGCTGAAACCCTGCAAGGTAGTCTGGATTGGAGCCAGGAGGTGAAAAAAGAGACATGGAAAGATAAGATACCCTGTGGCAACAGCTCTGGACCTCTTAAGCAGCCATAGAAATCCAGCGTGTTCTGTCAGCTGTATCTTCTCCCCACAAGCATTCCCCCTCTTACATCCTTTTTTTTTTTTTTTTTTTTTTTTGGTTTTACCCAGGAAGGGCTGCCCAGCCATCAGATCACTAGTAAGGGACTCCATATCCTCTTGAACCTACCACTGAGCTTCCAGATCCACTCAGGTTTGCCTCCTCCGTTCCCACAGACAGCAAGATTTCTGTGCCCTGAGTTGAGGTGCTTGGATCCTTCTTGCTATCCCTTTCCCTTTCTCAGACCTCACATAGCGCAGCAGCTGCCAGAGCATGAAACCACTCCAGAAACGGATCTCCAATGTTAAGTGACACGTCTTTAAATACATGATAGGAGCCAGAAGAAAGGCTATGAAACACTGCTCTTTCAAAATCTTAAACCTACACTCAGAACACTTGGCGTGGCTGTGAGAAGAAGTAGCAGGACATGAACTCTGCAAGCACACAAGGGAGCTGAATCAATGTCCTGTTGATACAGCCTAGCAAAATAAACTAATGATGGACAGGACTGCAGGTTTACATATGTGAGGGAAGGATTTACAGTGATACCAAAGGAATTATTTCAGCCCCACAGTGACAATACCCACCCACTTCCTTATTATATTTTATTGATCTTGCCCTAAATACATGTGGCTGGAGGAAATGATGCATAAATTACTAACGAGTTAATTTCTTGCTCCGACACAGACTCACAACAGCCCTTTGAAGGGGAACCAGGAAAGACAATGTGTGAAAGGATAAAGGCAATGAGACAAGCTTGGATGTAATAATCCCATGTGAATGATTATTGCTGCAACTAATGTAATCTAATAATGAAGAATTTACGCCAGATGTCCCCCAGAATATGCCAGGCAGACTCGGGATTCAGCAGTGGATCTATTTCTAAGGAAACCTTGTTAGGAAGAAAAAAAATGCTGTTGTCTATTGGTCCAATGAAAGGCTGTAGACCTTTATAGTTGGAGTAACAAAAGCATGCCTTGCAAAGCTTCCTGGGAGTGTGTTCATTAGGCCCGATTGACAATTTGTTTTCAGGTGAAGTTTAAGATGTTGGGTCTGGCCTATAAAGCTCCTAACAGTCTAGGAGCAGCCCATTTCAGAAGGTGCCCCTTACCCCAAGCCAGAGCTGTCACCAAGATTTCCCCTGTGTCTCCCTGGGGCAGAGAGGGAGCTTCAGGGAGGGCAATGTTCAGGATAGGTGAATGAAGAGTGGCGAATCACCTCCTTTTATTTATTTTGAACTTGCTTCCCTTCAGTTCCCTCCAGGATATCATAGTCCAGAGCTCCATCCCCATCCTGGGGCATGACACACCCCATACACCCCCTTCCTTCTCACAAGCTGCAGCATATGAGGCCATCATGTAGCAGGGAAAAGGAAAATAGAGCTCTGCACCAGAGGAGTATCATGGGTGTACCCAGGTTGCTGCAAAATTAGATCATTTTCAGCTCGGTTCATGCCATTTAGAAACCCATTTTGCAGCAGGCATGTTGACACAGGCCTGGTGGAGCACTGCTGGCCATCCAGGTCTTCATGAAGTCCTGAACCAGACCAAATTTGTTGCCCAAAGAACAGACCAGAGTTGGGATGATTTGTTATTTCAGCGCTGAGCAAAATGTCTTCTAGCCCAGGCATGAGTACCAATGGGCACTGGTTTCCATGGCATGTTAGGCTATCAGCCAAACCGGAGACCTGACATCAACACTTCCTCTTCATTCAAAAACCCACATAAACTAAGTGTGAAAACAGGCACAAACCACTCTTTTTGCTCCCTCTCCTTGCCTCTGCTGCTTATTCATCACCTCTTGGAAGGTATTCTATACAGCCATTCCAAACACCTATTCTGGTCATGCTTTGGGGTTTGAACTGCTCTTCATAATTCCTCATTAACCACTGTTATTTAAGTAGCTCTGATGGGAAGAAGGGGGAAGGGAAGCTTTAGCAAGATCCAGATCCACTAAAACACAAACCACTACATTCAACTTGAAAGATTTGCTTAAGCCCCATTAACTTAATTGGGACTTAACATCTTGTTCATTCGTTGTTTTTGCAGAAGACCCAGAGATCTCCACAGTGAACCTGTGTGACTCCAGTACTGAGTCATGGGGACTGTGCAAACATGGTTTGATTGTGTCAAAATTGCAGCCACGGTGCTTCTCCCATGATCCTCCTTTGTCAGCTAGTTTGATAGCATAGGCTGCTTGTCTATGTTGAAATCTCTTTCACGGGGGCTCTTTGATCTGAGCCTGTGTGCTGCTGTTTTGTTCTAACAGGCACACAGCTGCTCCAGAGGACTTTGCAAACAATAATACAAACAGCTGCACTTAGGACTTGCAAACCCTGATTTTAGCCACTTTGTATGTTAGACGTCACCATGCCTAGAAACGACTTACAAACAGGACCAAAGATCAGGCCTAATTTTAGTAAGCCTTTGGGCTCTGCATCCCCTGATTGTGCTTGCTTTGATGAAACATGATCATAGGATGAAAGAAAGCAAAAACCCAGCTGGCACCTGCTGGGAGGGCAGGGAGAGAGAATCTGGCAGACAGGAGGTTCCTACAGAGATTGCCAACACTACTACACGTCTGTTTTGCTTTTTGGGCAGCATGGTGAATCCAAAGGTGATAAACATTTGGCTTGGCTGGCCAGACAAGATGTGGCCACATCAGATACTGCACTGTCCCTCCTCGCTCGCTAGCATCTCTGCACCTCTCAAGGCAGCTCCTTCTGCCATGCTTCAAGTCTCCAGCCCCTGAGCTTCAGAGAGGATACAGGCTCTGCTGGAGTGAAACACATATGTGGGAATAGCCGCTCCCTTACAAAGAGCAGGCTGACCGGCTGGGCTGCTCTATACCAGACATCTGGACAACTGATTTAAAATTTCAGTTTGCAGCACAACACAAGGATTGTTGTCAGAGGACATCTTTGAATATCAGGAAACTGAGGTATCTGTAGTATTTTTAGGACAACAGCTTTATTTAAAATTCAGTGCCATGGAAAGACAAATGTTTAACTCAACTGGGAGTGACTTTGTTCTTCAAATACTTTCAGTGAGGAAGAATAACTCTGAAATGAAAAAAACTTGCTGTTGTCTGAACATCAAAAAAGGTTAGTAAAGACTCTTGACTACCCTTTCTCTCAGTCTGATGACCTGAAGAAAGGACTACAGTCCAGTTGTGCTCTCTAACAAAAGAGTATTTAAAGTGTTCTCTTTTCACCAGTCAGGATGCAATTTCTTTCTATAAATATCTAGTGGGTTTACTGCACCATTGAACACGCAGGTGAGCTGGCTCAATACATTAATCAGCCGACCACCTGCAGCCTGAATGACTCATTGCCCCTGCAGCAGCAATCAGCAAGTAACATCCTCTGATGGAGGACAGACGGACAAGTCAAACCACTGGGCTATAATAACCCCTGTTAGCTTTCAAAACCCATTCCTCACCCCCACTCTCTCTCCAGAGAAGCCTACAGCACCTCTTCGGAGGGGTGGGCTGTACATCTATGCGTGAGGACCTGCACCTTAGGCCCACCAGCTGGATTTTAGGGCGGTGGTCTGGCCTGCTGGGCCCCTTCTGGGAAGGAAGGGGCTGCTGATAACATTAACCGTATCTGCACTCTATCACAGGGACCCGTGCTTGCCTGCACCGGAAACAACATGCTAAGCAAACATGCAGACCTTAGTGGAAACTACAGCAATTAGGTTAATTAAGAGCTGGGGAGGTCCCATATGTTTTCTGATCTGTTGTTTTTTAGGTCCCCTATTGCACCTGTTCCCGCAGCATCCAAACCCCCCAAAGGCTTATATTTTCTGGCTCCAGACATGGGAACAGAAGGACGGATGTCCCAGATCAAAGCAAAGGCCTCTTTGGCCTCATAGGCAGCAGCAGATAGAGAGGGCAGGAGGATAAGAACAGGAGATGTTGTCATTTCCCTGGTACAGGTCCTCTGCTCTTCCTGGGAAGGCCCCAAAGCTCTTCTCTAAGGAGTTCAGTATCATTCTGTCGCTATCCCTGGAGGTACTTAAAAGATGTATAGACATGGCACTTCGGGATGTGGTTTAGTGGGACTTGGCAGTGTTAGGTTTAGAGTTGGACTCAATGATCTTATAGGTCTTTTCCAACCTAAATGATTCTATGATTCTGTTTTAGACACAAGGTAGAGGCATGAATTTCCCAGACTTAGCCCTCAGCAGTGCTGGCAAATGAAACCAAATGCTCATTTTTCCAGGCCACAACCTCACTGTTAGAAGAGCTAATAGCCCCAGTTTGGGATTTCTGAAATAGCTAAAGAGATTCGAACACCAAATCAAAACCACTGTCCAGGACCTGTGCACCCAAATCCCTGGGGTTGCTTGGAGCATTCCTGTAAATGTGGGGTGCCACTGCCCTGGGACCCACCCAGGTTCCTCCCAGAGACACCCTGCTTTTTGCACGGAGTGCACAGGACCATGCAGTCTACATGCAGTACCACTCATAGCCTGGGATCTCAAATCCTATTTCCTCCTCAAATCCTATTTCCTTGGATCCTCTAACAAGTTCTTTCCTCGGGTGCAAGCTCAGGGAGAAACCTGTTCTTCAGAGTTAGCTTTACTCCTTGCAAAGTCCAGGTGAGTCCATACTCCCACAACTCCTCCAAAACAGATGGTTCATTGCACAGTGCATTTCTCTGAAGCGGAATCACTTTCTGGAGCAAATATGAAAGCAAAGAGTATCTGTCTGCTGTTTGCAACCATCTCTATTTCCCCTGCTCATGCAGGAACACAAATCAAGTGCCTTAAAAGTCCATGGTGTCTCCATCACCAATTTCTGTCACCAAAATGCTGACCTGCAGAAATTGCTCCCGCTTAGTAGGCAGGGAAGGATGTTGTGAAGAGTCATTCACCATTTAATGGGCTGAGAACCAAGATCTGCCCTGTGTGTGTGCAAGGAAACAGGATGCAAAAGTGACAAAACAAAGTCATTGACTGACCCATTGTGTGTGTGCACGTGGCTGCGTGTGTGTGTGCGCGTGTTATTAGCTCCGTCTGGCAGCATTCGAAACACTTTTTTGAGCACCTAAAGGAACCGCTTCTGAATTTAACACAGCCAAACTGAATAAATTGCAGTCTGGAGAAAACAGTGATTTTTGTCTGTGTCTGAGTTCTTTTTAGCCCTTGCATGACTTCAGTGAGCCAGGTGCTTGTCTGTAAGCAATTACAGTTACAAGTTACAGTTACAAGAAACTTTTTATGTCCAGTATGTTTTTAAACCCCAGATTTTAAACCAAATCTTGATTTTTTTTTAATTGTCTTGAGTGCTCTCCTCATGGCACATCAGCTGGGATTTTACACCAGAAGCAAAACTTTCTACTCAGGCAGGGCAAATTAAACAGGGCACTGAATATTCCTGAAGAAGGAGCTAATAAAGGAAAAAGAAAATGGTCCAGATCGATCTGTACTGACCTCAGCAGCAATGTCCAAGTGCCCCAGTTCAAAAGAGCAGAGTGACAAATGCATTCAGGTGAATGGCTGGCCTGTCATCAGTGCAAATAAACCACCAGCCTGAGCAAACTCTGCATGCCTGAGTAGGGCTTGCAGAATTCACTGTGGCTTTACCAATTGCCCGCCACTCTTCCCTCCAAGGGCACATGGCAAGGTTCTCTCGCCTCTACCCCACCAAAAAAGCCAGGGAGAAGAGCACAGGTAAGAAGGGTCTTGCAAAACAGAGGTGAAGTTGTTCTTCCCTCCAGGAAAGGAGGAAGAGCAGTGGAGAACACAGGTTATCTCCCTGCTCCCTCGTGCATGATCTCAAGATGACTACTTCATCACTGGCAAACGCTTCAGCCAAATCCTCTACCTTTAGTTGTAAGAGGTTACTGACACAGGTAAGTTTTTCTCTGCAAGTGCCTTAGAGTAGAAGAACCTCTGCTACACCTGGTTGGTTGCAAGGATTGTGTTGGTCAAAAGTAATTTTCTGTGAAGTAGCAAAGATCTCCATTCTCTGAAAATGACCCAGCAGTCCCTGACTCATCTGCAGAGCTTTCCTCTGCTGCCTTCAAGGGCCAGATCAGACTCCAGTCCAGGAGCAGTCCCATGACAAGGGAGCATACATACCCTGCTCTCCACTCACAGACAACCTGGGGTCCCTGGTACTGATCGAGGCAGGGGATCAGGAGGAAATACAGCGAGGACTGGAGAGGGTCCTTTCTCTCTGTCTTAGGATAGGGCTTTCTAGGACAATTCCCACTGTCTTTCTGCTCAAACCGTATCATTTCCCCCCATTTGTTGATGTAAAGCCAGCGTTTCACCATGTCTGATTTTTATATTATCATCTGGATTGTTTGTGCTTACACAAGATAAGGTGAAATGGGGACATCACTATATCGTGCAGTGTGGGCTGCGCTATATTTTCCTCTTAGTTTAGGCCAGGCTGGGCTTGATTTCCCAAGATCCCAAAGCGAATACATCTTGCCTGATTGCAGCCCCTCCTTTCCCAGGAATCATCCTGTGGAATAAACCCTGAACAAAGCATTTCCTGTCTCTCCTTTAACCCCTTTCCTTCCACCCAAGCACTCTGTGACCCATAGCCTGCTCCAGAGGGCATGGATTCAGTGCAATCCCCTCTTCCTGCCCACTCAGAGGCTGTCAAAAGCCCAAAATGACAGCACTGGAGTGCTGGAAGCAAGCAAGTCACCTGCAATTTCACACCTGCCATTGCTGCTTTCATGGCAGCTGGTGAGGCGAGAAGTTGATGAAGGTCCCACTTGGCCCAGGCTGAAAGTCAAAGCAACTGTTGGGCTTTTCAAGGAATGTCCTTCCCTGAAGTAGGAAGGCAGGTAGAAAACCTGCTGGCAGCTGCCCGGGGGCATCTGCTGCCTTGCTGAAGAGGCATTTGTGCTTTTTGCATGCTGTCCTGTTCTTGGCAGCACCTTTCCTGAGCTGGAAGAAGCATTGGCCATCATCAGCTGTGGAAATACTTTCTGGGCTGTGGATTTCTTTCTCACCACTGGAGCCACAGCTGAACTGTGTTGGCCAAGTCTACCTCCCTTCTAGGTGATATTTAATAGTGCCAGGTAAGTAGCAATAACCATTCAGCACGTTTTGACTTCATTGGTGAAATCTAACTTGCAATTTTGCTTGTTTCTCCCTAAAAGCATGTATGAGAGAGGCCATAAACCAGGCGAGGGAGCTCCATAGTACAACCATGCAAATGCTATGGCAGGCTGGGCTTTGATGTCTGCTTTTCTGCCCTCCACCAAGTTTCTGCTGCCCACCACCAATAGGAGGATGGCCTGCCCTGTCCCCAGGCAAGCCCACACCATACTTCTCATTTAACCTGAGTTATGGCTTCCAGGGAGCAGTGATCTTGTGGACCTTCCTGTCCCTGACCAAGAGATCACCATGGCAACTTGCTCCTCTAGGTCTATGTGCTGAAGATCCCTTGCCAAATGCCCGCCAGCAGCCACACACTAGCAGCAGCTCAAGCTAAGAGGAGGGAGCCAGCCCCGTGCAAGAGCCAGAGAAATCCAAACAGGAGCAAGACTCAGGACAGAAACCAGACTCACAGAGGCTTGAGAATGTTGCATTGCACAGATACTGTGTGTTGCAGTCTGGCCTCCTGGCCCTAATATCCTCTGACAGCCCCCAGAGCAGGAGCTGTGCAGGTTAGCGATTTGATCACGACACCAACTCCTGTGGGAGCTGCTGCTTCAGAGTCCCTGCTGCCAGTCCTCAGCAAAGCACGCAAGGAGCTGCAAAGATGTGCAGTCTCCAGTGCCTGTAGCAGTGACCTGTCTTCATGAGTGAAGAACTGCTGGCCAAATGCTGTGTCCAGTCCAGCCCTTGAAAACTGGAGCTCTGGAACAGGACTTCAGTCAGGCCCTGGTAAATGACTGCTTGTTTGATCGTTAATTGCTTAAGAAAACAGAGGGTGCAGACCCAATCTAGGCAGGTCTTGTACTGTCCATATCACCAAGGGCCACAGACACACCCACCCCAAATCAAACACTACTTGTCTTTCCAAGACTTTAAGTGAAATTTTGTTTCTAAGTCTCCTCCTGTAGGACTGCAGATGTAAAAAGCTAAAGCCACCCAGGTAGCTCAGTTAATCAGGAATGTGTTAAGTTACACCACAAAAGCCATCCCCTTGCCAAGCAGCAAACACGCAGAGCTGTGAAAGGACATGCGTGCCTCCCAGTTAATGTCACCTTCACAGCTTCCATAGGTCATGGCAGAAGCAGACATTCGCTCTGAAATAAGATGCCAGGCAAAACGTATCCCATTGTGAACAATGTCACGAGCCCAGGGAGAGCTGAGGAATTTACGGGAAATGGAACAACAGGAAATAGGGAAAGTCCCTCCAGCAAAGACCCTGTGGCCCTTTGGTGGTGGCACAGCACTGCACCATATAGAGGAGCAATACAATGGAGTTATTAACGACTGCCTGGTAGCAAGCACTCCCATGGCCATTCCTGCCAGCATGGGAACTATGCAGATAGCAAACAACATGTGAGCCATGTTCACAGGCACTGCAACAGAGACACATCTACTGCAAATACAATGTCTTCCTGAAGAACCTAAAGGCCTGGCCACACCATGCCATCATAACTGGTAATTTATATCCTGATGCAGGAAAAGTCAGTGACCAAGAATCAAGCAATCTGGATAAGCACAGGCTAGGGTTTTGCCTGTGTCCTGGCCAAACATTAATTATGACTATAGATGTCACCTGTAAGTCTCTGCAAGGAAGGAGATTGCCTCAGGGAGTCTTTGTCTGGCCTAGGGGATATATGGGAGTGATAGAAAACTAATCCCACCCAAATGTGGTCTCACTCCTGCTGCCTCTAGAAGTCACATAGGACAAATGCTTGGAGAAAGAGAGGGGACTACTTTGTAGTTTCCTTTCTGGCAATGAAGTCACTATAAGATCTCTGGGAGAGCTGCTAGAAGGACCAGTTCTGCTCAGGAGAGAAGAAGCTGGGCAGCCCTGACCACAGCAGGGTGGGAGTCATGCTGGCCTGAGCCGCTCTCTCCAGAGAATGCTACAGGGCCATGCATGCAGAGGACAACAACAAGGACAGGCTGGGGACCCATGTGGTGGTTTAGCCCTCAAAACAGCTCCTGCAGGGATTCAGAGCAGGGCATTTCGGGCTAATCTCTATGTCCCCTCAGGGAACCTGAAGGATTACAGCTCTACATCTGCTCACATGGTTGGGCCCCACCTTGTCGAGGCGGGGGGAGCGCTGACAGCAGCTCTCAGTTCTTTAATCGGTTTGGGTTAAAAAGCAATGGGCCCTGTCCACTGTGGCACAGCACCTCTTGACTCCCTTGCTTATAGGCCTGATGGCTTCTCTTGAGCCTTGCCTAGGGCAGGAATGCATTTTATGGTTTATTACCAAGGGCTGGCTCCTGGCAGCAGCTAGAGAGCGCCACGGTGCAGCTTCCTTGGCTATGTCAGGGGTTGGGAAAGGGTGGCCACAGGAATGTCTGGCCATCACTGGTACCTAGCCATCACTAGCCCATGGCAGAGTCTTTGGCTACAGCCCATGCCAGGGTGGGAGTGGAGGTCCCTGGATAGCAATCACCACTAATCCCCAGAGCTGTGCTTCTGACAGCCCATGGTCTCCTGTACTTAGCTAACTTCCCAGCAGAAAGGGCTGCAAAAGACCTGTAGGGGCAGAGGGGTTTGTGTTGTTAACTACGCACCAAGATCACCTACTTGCTTCTTTCTGCTCTCCTCTCCCTCCTGAGCATGCCTCTCGCAAAGTTAACTGCTGGTCCAGGCACCTGCTTTACGGGCACAACGCTAAGCCTTCCTCCTTCCTTTCAGGCCTGGGGGTGCTGGTGTGGGGTCCAGCTCCGGCTGTGCTAGCTCCCAGGCAGTCAGTGCCATCTGCTGGCTACTCTTCCCTTGACTACTATGAAAACGGAAAGCTAAATAAGGGACAGCCTTGCTATCGAGGCAGTCTTCCCCCAATCCCTCACATTGTGCTGCTGAAGCCAAATCCACATTTAGGCTGACCTAAATCATTTAAATGATGTACGTTTCCAAAAAGGGAGCATCACATTAAAAACATTTTATTAAATACTGTTATAAATAGGACAATACATATCAGGTTCTAAGTCAGAGATTTAAATTTCTGATCATAACTTAAACATAACTTAAGAAAGACCTTGTCATCTAAAGTCCTTTAACAGCTTAATAAATCATACTTGCCATATATATACACACAAATGTCAAGCTCCCATTTTATTTGTAAATAATGTAAGGATTTCATGGCTGCATAAACACCTCTGTATTATTTTTAAATTACCTGAATCTAGATCAATGGCCACAGACCTACTCAGGAACAAGTATTTTACAATACATTTACAGTTAATAGCACAGAAATATCCACAGTAAAAACTGCACAATTAAATATTTATGTATACACCTGTATTACAGTACATAATCCCACAGGGATGAGATCATTTCAGATATACTTGCTGCATTCAGAAACCAGAGTACCTAGTATAAGCACTATAATTCCTAGCATTATTAAAAAAAAAAAAAAAAAAAAAAAAATAAGGTCCCTAAGCCTTCTTGGACATGCAGCAGAAACCTGAATAATTACCCATATCACTACAGGCATATTTATTGATTGGGACATCCTCTTAAAAGAAACCGACTTCAACAACAAATCAGATCAATGGTTTCAAAGCTATTCAATGAATGCTTTTTCATCCTGATTATTCTGTTTCTGCAAATATAATCCATATGTCTCCAGAGAAGACATCTCCAGCAGTGTAGTAAGTGATGTGAAATAATGCATGTCTTCACCTCACCTAGGTACCTTTGAGTAGACCAGAGGAGAAACCAGCCTCCTCTTTAGGCAGCAGCTTACTATTTGCTCACCATCTGGACAAGAGATGGCAAGCTCCCAGTTATGATAACTACATGACTGAATGTAGACAGTATTTTGCCAGAAGGCCAGAATTTTACTCTCTGCTTGTCTTCAGTGGAAATACCAGACAGCTTGAGTTCAAAATTTCTGAACAATACACAAGGTCAATCATCTTGTCAGCAAGAGGTAAAAACATCTGGAGAGCTGCTGATTTGCATGCAGTTTCATTTTCCGGAAATCTGAGACATAAGTAAAGATGGCTTCAATTCCTGCAGAGAGAACAAAATTCCTCTGTAAATTGAAAAGTTGGCATAGGTTCGTATTTGCTCTCATTTCTGAGGAATTTTGTATGCAGAAGGTAGCAAAACCACACAAAAGTGTTCCTAAAGCTATGTGCAGCTGGACAGAATGCTAAGCACAATCATCCTGAAGGAGCTGAATAACCATTTCTAAAGCAATAAATCCATCTGTCTTGTTAGGAACTGTCATGCAATGCCAAGATGCATATTAGGTACCCCAAAGCATATATTGCTATTTCAGCAACTGTATGGCAATTAACAGCTCTGATTGCTTGCGTGATTAAAAGGAAGAGAATTTGCGAGGGCAGATATCTCATGTGCTTACCTGAAACACCTGGAGTTAGACATTCTGGCCAGCACTTTGGAAACTACCTTCAATGGCTAGGCTCTGGCAGCTACTATAAAAAACAGAAATAAAAAGTACTTTAATGACAACTAGCTTATATCAAATGGATTTTAGAAAAGTGATTGCAGTGATTTTCATGCTGCTTTTTGAGCCACAACTTACCTGGAAGGAGTAAATTTCTTTACTGCAAGAAGAATAAGAAAAGGTATTATTAGCATTTCAAGATGAAAGCCCCTTCATGAAAAATTTTTCTTCTAATAAAAATCCTCTCATTTCTGAGTATCTGATAAAAATCCATTATCTAGCAACAAATCTCACAGGCAGTTATTACTGTGTTGTCATCAGCCCCATCTCAAATTCCCATTCACTCTTCCTGGCAGTAATTACTGATAAAAAAATGTTTGGGTTTAAAAACATTTGGTTTTCACTATTTTTGATTTTTAAATGTTCACCCAAAAGCCAGCATGGCATGTGCACAGGTTTCTTAAAATAATTTTGGAATTTGTCTCAGTATGGGAATTTTCACTTTTTCAGAAAGCTAAGTATTGGGGTTTGGAGGAGTTTTTTTTCTCCACTGAAAATTTTTCAGGAAGGTACATAAAACCAGTAGATCCAGTTCAATTGCTCACCTTTTTTTCGGAAACGTCTTGCAAGCCAAAGGAGGAATGATGCTGTGGACAACAGAGAGGCACTCGTGGCTGCTATGCCCACAGAGACATAGCTGACTTGTTCAGAAGCTGAATGGATGAAAATGTTTCAGTGAGATCAAGAGGCATGTGTGGTCTTTGAAGCCCTCTCTACTTCTTCCTTTTCCTTGAGGTCTTCATAAGGAACCAGAATTGCAGCTTGTAACCCTTAAATTTTCTGTTGCTGTGACAGGACACATCCTGCTCACAAGGTTAAAAGCTGCATACTAAAAATCATCCCACCCATTGCCAAAGCAACGGCAAGGCAACAAGCTAGCTATACCAGGGTCTGTCTAACCTCCAGCCTCACAACACAATTTATGCTCATCTTTTCTTTTTCATGTTTCAGTTCATACTTTAATTCCCACTGTGCTGTCTTCCTCTTTGAGCAATCCTGTCGAGATCAATGAAATTATTCAAGGATCTAAATTATGCTCAAGCAAATAAAGTGGAGTTGAGCTTTTAGGATGTGAGGACAGTGACAGAGCTCACTTGAATGGGAAGGCAAGTCAGACTTCTGTCCTGTAAAATTACAACCTTTGACAGAAAAGCTCTGTGAGATCTTTTGGCCAAGGAGTTCACACAAGGAAGTATCACACCAAATTAACAAATACATAAACTTTTCCACTGAGAAACAGACTTATGAATGCAGATTTCCCCATAAGGTTCTGTTTCTCTAGAAAATCTTTTTTCTTATTCATATGAAAAAGCTCAACACGAGAAACATTTTAACTAAAAAACGAACAAAACAACCCAAAATCAGGTTGCAGCTTTTGGTTTTGAATAAGAAATCCAAATTTATCACCAAGACATTTTAGGAATTCTCCCCTCTTCTGTTTTTAGAAAAACATACCAAGAGATTTTGTTGAGCTTTTGAATTCATGGACTTCACTAGAAGCTTTAGCTCACTGGTCGGTGTTAGCTCCTCCACCCTTCCATACCTCATTTGACTAGAAACCCAGTGCCATCTCTCTGTGGCTAGTCACAGGTAAAATACCTTCACATGTGGGCAGACTGGCACTCCAGTTTCCTGAATGACTGCACTCAAGAACATGAGAACCATTGAGCTTCCATCCTTCTAGACAGCTGAAGTGGCAGGCTGTGTTGTATGTGAAGTTGCCAGCACCGTGTGAGCAATCCATAGAGCCTTTCTCAGGAGACTTCAGTGGTTCACACTGTACAACTGAAATACAGAAAGAAATGTTTAAGAGTCATTTAGGATTTTCCTGTCTTTGGCCTTAATTTTTTTGCATGAGTACATTGTATTTTCAAGTTCATTCAACTTTGGGATGAGAGCAGTTCACTGAGACATGAGCGGGCATTTCTAAGGCAGAGCAAGGCACAGCTGAAAACATGACAGATAGCAGAGTTCAGTTCGGAGCCAGCACCCTATAGGAATATGGATTTCAGTGTGTTGTCCACTGACAAGAAAACTGTTTGCCAACCCAGTAAGTCTTACCTTTGCATTTTGGCACTGGCTCCGACCACTGTCCCTGTGCTGTGCACTCAGTGCTGGCTGGACCATCCAGGACATAGCCCTCACTGCAGCCAAAATCACAACGTGAACGATAGGTGAAGTCTGCAGAAGCGTGGTCACAGGTCACAAAGCCACCTTCTGGCCAGGCTACAGCCTCACACCTCACAGCTGCAACACACAGATCACAACAGAAATCAGCACAGCCGTCTCAGGCATCCAACACACCAATGCTGACAGCCCCAAGAGCTCAGGTGAGCAGGGATAAGGAAAGTACCTGCACAGGATGGCTGCTGCCTGTCCCAGGCCCCAGAAGACTCACACTGCAGTGTGGCTGGTCCCGTCAGGACAAATCCTGCCTCACAGGTGAACTCACAGGTAGTACCCCAGGTGATCTCCACAGAGGGTTGAGAGCAGTTCACAGCACCATGAGCAGGAATTTCTAAGGCAGGACAGGTCACAGCTGGGGAAAAAAAAAAGAAAAAAGAAAAAAAAAAAAAAAAAAAAAAAAAA
>NW_020799109.1:28711258-28733339 GCF_003259725.1 Athene cunicularia | reverse complement strand
GGGGAAAAAAAAAAAAAAAAAAAAAAAAAAAAAAAAAAAAAAAAAAGATAGCACAGAGTTTAGCTTGGACCAGACTATTAGAAGTTTTTTGTCTTTCCTGAAACTTAGTAACATATCCACTAAATGGAAGCAGCTTTAAAAAGCAGATCTACTATGCTGCCATTTCAGAAAGCAGATAGGAGTGGAAAGATCTGAAAACGGAAGACTGACTCTTAAGGCTGTAAATTCCTCTGCAGCTCATGACAGCAACTAGTTATAATGCAAAATTTCTCCATTTGACTGCTGCTTGGTGATCTTTGATGCTTTTATTTGCTTCAAACAGTAGCTTATTCTAAGCTGGACACCTCAAAAAAAAATTCCTACAGTCAGGAGTAACTGGTCTGGTGTAAGCAATTTCACAACTAGATCATCTCCATTCCCTGTTCCCCACTAAGAATTGGAAAATTCTTTCCCTATAAGGAAATCTAGACCTGGGCCAGAACATTCATCCTGCCCATTTCATTTCTTCAAAAACAAAGAGACCTGTGTGCTGCAATAAAATAGCCCTTCACCCCATAATTAATTACAAAGGAATGGAGCAGAACTTCAATTTGTACCTATTAACAGAGCAACACTGACTTTACAAAGCCATGTATAATGTAGAAAGCTCATCTATCACTTTTTGAGAAGCTCACCCTTGCATGCTGCGAGGGGTGCAGACCAGACCCCAGAAGAGGTACAGTATATGGATTCCAATGCAGTTAGTTCATAGCCTTCCTCACACTGAACTGTGCAGGATGAGTTGTAGCTGAAGTTCTCCAATGGATGGTTGCACTCAAGGCTCCCATGATCAGGTTTCTTCAGTGGATCACAACTCTCAACTTCAAAGAAACACAAGAAGGTATACAGTCAGTCTCATTGGCAGAGCAGGTAAATCAACAAAAGCCAGACAGACTGAGCACGAGCTAGCATGAACATCATCCTGGTTGAAAAACAGGATGGAGTAATCTTACCAAATTCGCATTCAGGCCCATAGAATCCAGGGTTACAACGGCAGGTGTGATTGTTAATAGTCTCTATGCATTCTCCACGGCCACTGCAGAGAGACAGGTTGCAAGAAGCTGAAAAGAAAAAAAAATACAGCAAATTATAAAAGAATCAGCAATGGCCACTAATAAAACCCAGCTAGCTCTTTATTTTTCTGGTGCTAGACTAGCACTTTGCATAGCAAAAGAAAAGCAGGGGGTTTGGTACATAAGATTACCCTGTCATTTCACAGAAGGATTTCAGAAACCAACGTCTTTGACAGACTAGCTCACAGCTCTACTGGCTAGAAATTCCATGACCACTTGTTCTCAGGTAGATATTAGCAATATTTAAAATGCAAAAGGAACAATATACTATGGGGTAGGTAGAAATCCTCAACAGATGCATTCTTCATTGACACCACAACACTAATTTTGCTGAAGTTTGACTTGGACTTTTTCTGACCTAGCCTTAGCCACCTCTACACAAAGTGTCTAATCTAATCCAGTGGTCTATAGTCAGCAGACAGATGCCTCCAAAAGTGCAATTCCTGTCTAGCTGAGACACCCACTTGAGAGTGGGATGAAAGTCACCATCTGGAAGAGCCTGTTTCTCTCCACTGATTATAGAGAAGGTCTGGTGGTTTGCTCATAAGAGATGTATAATATTCTGGAAGCTAAAAGGAAAGTGAGATCAGTCCAGCTCTTAGAACACGAACAACCTCAGCCCTGTAAGTAAGGATAAGTGTACAAGTACTAAGAGGGTCAGGTAGCTAATACATAAGAATAAACAACTCATCCCACCCACCATCTCATCTCCACAGGGGCACATTAGAATGGCTTTTATCACACCATACCTGTGTAGCACAAGGCGACCTTCTTTTTCTCACACTGTTCATCATTCCATTTGCCATCATCCTTCCCTCTTTTGATGTAGATTTCAACACAGTCCTCATTGTTCCCTTTGCCATTTGGCTCACCCGAAGCCCAGTTTCTTGCCTCTTCTGTCAGTTCTTTTTTAGTTCCAATCCAGGTCCATACCTCATTAATTTTTCTGATTCCAATCCAGTAGTAACCCGGATTGAAGGGTAAGAAGTTATTGAGATAGTTGATTTCCTCCTTATTCTGAATAGCAACCATGTTAGTATACCTCTTTTTGCACCACAGCTCTGCCTCCCTGTAGGTCATGTTTGTGTCTGAATAATGGTATGTCCAACAATTCACCTCCTGCAGTACTGCAAGTCCTAGAATGAAAAGATGTCAAAAAGTTGGTGTCTTACTTTTTCCCTTCTTCCTCTCTAGAAGAGGACATATAAAGCTCTATAAATATTGTAAACTTGTCAATATCTGAAACTGCATAAAAAGTAGTGGCAATTATTTTATAAACAGTCAACCGGCAAGCTTCAAAACAGGCATGTCAACATCAAGTACAGGGACTTCAGCCTGTGAAATCGTGTCCAGTCACACAAAGCTTTGCAGACTTCACAGAAAACTCTAGGAGCCAATTATGCATTTGACAGGCAAGCAGGGAAACATGCCATTGAGACTAGAGGTTCTTCTATGTGAACCTAGCCTCAAGTTAATTAGGTCAGGTTCAAAAATTCTGTTTAATTCTGAGCTCAAACAGAACAGTAACACTAATATTACTATCCAACTAGTTTTCTACACAGAGAAATACGGACTTACCATAAACAAGAAGAGACAGAAACCACAAGCAAGTCATGTTTCTGCAACTTTTCTCTCCTCTATCTTTTAAGCGGATGTCTGAGAGATCAAAGGAACACATTTGTAAAGAACAAATATTAACTTTTTACAATTCAATAAAAAATACTGTCTATGCAATCTTTTCTACACACTTTTAAACAATTATTCTAAAAAATAATATTTCCATTTTTAGGAAATTACTCACTTTAAAGAAGTTCTTAATATCAAGATAGCTTTTAAATGTCAACAGCTTTTAAAGAACACCAACACAGAATTCCATCTGTCCAGTTTTCCTTTAGCTGAGCAATGAAACAGAATAATACACTCCATTTATACTCACAGGTTGTAGTTGTGGTGGCCAGGTAACAGAAGTCCTCTGTGTTATTTCTCAGTGACTGCCTTCCGTTGCTAAGGTGCTGAATATGGACTTGAAGGTTAAGTTCAGCTCCAAGTGTCTGGACTGTGTATCCCCTGTCTTTACTACAGCCTTTTATTCTCTCAACTGGCCTGCCCACCACGAGAAAGGAAATTCCACGTGGAAAAAAATTTCTTGGAAAATCCCAGGATCTGGCCCTCCCACACATTAAGCCTGATATTTCCCCTTGCCAAATCAACCCTCCCACAAAGACACGCTGTGCTGACAAACTGCCAATTGCTGCATTACATAGTTTTACTGACAGAAACAATTCCAGGATATCAGGAAGGAGCAAGATGGTTAGTTTGAGTTAATTGCATGAATAAGTAGATTCCAACTTTTCACCTAGCATAATGTTTTGCAGCAAGGAGGTGCAGGTGCTTTTGGGATCTCAATAAGAAAAGCACCAACACTCAAAACTGGTTAAATAAGTTTGAGTAAAAGATAGAAAACACAGCACTGGACAAGCCCTTCCTTGTGGATCACAGCCTGCTGTGAAGAGCTCTCATTTGTGGTAAGGTTTGCCAGCTCCAGGATCACTAGTATTCTTCTAGAGTCTTGCTCACAATACAGATTCATCAGTCACTCATAGCAGTCAAGCCTGGAATGTGGGCTTAGCTTTGAAGAGTGCCTTGGACCATACGATCCAGTATTCTTAGCTCAGTAGGGTTACAACTCCTGAACAGGTGCATATAATATTTCAGGTGGACAAGACAATACACTAGTGTCAGACTGAATTAATGCACATTTATTGTGTATACACTGATTAATTATACTACTGCACAGAGCAGTCACATGCTGTCTGTGGTACAGATACATGCCTCAGTAATCATGGACACTTTGCTACAGCAGGTTGGTAAGCCATCACGGGCTATTCAGAGAGGACCTGTGTACATGAAAAAGTAAGTGTGGGGATCACTGATTCCCTGCACAATACTCTCTGGCTGCTCCACTCAACTCTCGATCCTCACACTATCTTCACACATATGCACTGCAGTGATAAGGTGAGTGAGTGCCACACTATGTACAGAAGTAGTTTTGGATATTCTCACGTAAGTATCCTTCCCACCTCTGTTTCAGGTCTCACAAGTATTGTTGAGGGCTGTAAGTAAGGAACAGACAGTATGAGCAATAGACATATTAGCTCCGTTCTCAAGCCTGGGCAAAGACATGACACTAGAAGCTTGCCACAAAGACCATGTTCCCTGGCACTCCCAACCCTGTTCGATACAAAGTGATATTATTCTCCTGCGACCTGATCAGTCATGCCACCCCATCCCTCGTTCCATGTCCCCTCAGGCACTTACTGTGGAGGTCCCACTAGACAGTCCAGTTGCCAACTGGCACTCCAGGCATAAGATTCATCATTATGGGTGAGTTTTGACAAGGCTCAACATGCAAGGGACTCAACAACAGTTGTCAGCGACAGGAGAACACAGGGTAGCACCCACTTCATATCTATAAAGCCTAGTTATAGTTTTTACAGTGCATGTTGGAGCTCTTACTTTTGGAGCTTCAGCCTATTCTTGCAGAATAAAAATCAGTGGGTTCTGGATTCCAGGCTAAGATCTTGGCTAGTATCAATTCCAATTTTTCACAAAAGAATATTTATTAAGTAGCCATAGCTTAATAGATCTCTGCCCATCAAAGGAATCCATCACAGGAAAGAGGATAGAATAGATTCTAAACTAGCCTCCGTTTTGATCAAAATATGAGAGTTTACCAGAAATTGCAACCAAGTCCTAGAAAGTGTGTCAAAGTCAGTTAACTCAATAGAGTAAGGATTAAAAACAACATACCAAATATTTGTAGGGAGAAGAACACTTTCTAGCACGTGTGAACTAGCCAAGCTAGAAACACAAACAAACCATCAAGAAACTCTGGATAGTTGAAGTTAACTCCTGGCTATGTCACAGACTCATTCTGCAAGCCTAGGCCTGGGCCAGCGTTGCCTAGACCAACCAGACTTCCAGAGATTTCCAGGTAGCACCAGATCAGGACTGTATAGATGAGCCTCAGCTGCTCATCTGTAAATTGGGAGTGAAAACATTTCCTGACTGCCAACCTTTCTCTATCCATGCCCTTCAGACTAAACCCTCTTAACAGAGGCTGGTACTTTTAATGCACCTGTACAGTACATCATGCAGCAGGGCATAATTTCACAAGGTTCTGTAAACATTAGCATAATACAAACTAATAACAATGAGTTTTGATAGGGCAGTCTTTTTTTTTCCTAAAACATTGGTTAGCTGTTATAATTGTATAGACAGAAAAATTATAGACAACTTCAGAACAGTTTATATCCTCTCTTGAGCCAGGAGACAGAAAGTCCTGCTCCTTTTCCTGGAGATTCACTTTTTCAAGTCATTTTATTAACTTCCTACTGGTAAGTGCTCATCCTTGTCATGGGAGAATCTCTGAAAGTTGCGTGTAAGAAACTTATCAGAATCACTTTGCCAGTGGAATCTCCGGAGGAAGGAAGAGAGCTTTTCACAGTTTACAATAGCCTTCCTTCACAAGTGCTGTCTGAGACCTCTTGTCTGCAGCAGATTAAAAAAAAAAAAAAAAAAAAAAAGCACACAAAAAACCCAAAACACCAAAGCTTAAAAGCAATATGCTTATAAAAACTCCAGCCTAAAAAAAGACTGCCTCTTTTTGTTGGCAGTATTCCCTTATACGTCACTGACATGGGCTCTATTCGGTTTTTCCCAGGAAATTCTGCCATCCACCAATTATATTTTTTCTCCTTTTAATATAATGGAAGATTAATACAAATGCAAAATTTTCAGGAAAAAAAAGAAAGCCTGAAAATCATTTTCAAAAGCACACAACTGAGAGGTTAAAATCTCTTTATTAAAAGTCAGAGACACTTAACAGCTTCAACTCTGTTGTTCAGGAAGACTGGGATTCCTGTGAGCTACAGTTCATATCGGATCCTGGGTTACATAGGTATTTCAAGAAAAATACCTCCATTACAGTTACTTAGGTTGAACTGCAGATATTAAAGCTAGAAATGCCATCCAGCCTGCCTCTTAGCTCGTTTCCAGGTTACTGATTTATTCTCTTTGTATTGTTATTTCATATTTGTGCTTTTTTTTTTTTTCTTCCTTTGCCAATTGATTTGAGAATATAAGAGCCTCTTTTCTTGTGCTGTACTGAGCTGGGTGCAGTTGTCCACTCTCCTCTTGTGCTATGTGAACACAGACATAGTTCCTTAAAATTCATCCAGTTCCCCCCTGCCAGAAAAACGGGAGACTCTAAACCTAAATCAAGTCAAATTTTTAGAAACACTGAACACTTCTTGTTCCTGTACACTCAACATTTATTTCCACAAGCGAAAGCTCTGCTTTTTACAAATGAATGGGAATTATGCCAGATCACCTCTTTTCCCTTATAAAACAGAGGTGCTTAACAAGGATTATCTAGCAGCAACTAATTTTCCGGTTGGAAGGTTTACTTGGTAGACCACTATGAGACATAAAAGGTAGGAAAAGGCACATTAGGAGTAAGAATAACAAAACCCAGTCAGGTCTGCTATTTAAAGAAGGACAGCAGTTGACAGAAGACACGTCAAATGTCATTTCTTTCTACACAGAGAAAAGTTAACAGATATTCACTGCAATAGCGTTATGCCTTGGGAAAAGACAACAGGTCAGAGTACAGAAAGACTGGAGTGAAGACTACTTAGGTTAGTTACAGACAATCAAGTTACTCTTTAAGGATTGAAACCCTCAGTAATTACTCTTGAGAGTGTGGGGAAAGGTGTCAAAGGGCTGCCTCTCTGTATCTAGGAAAGGAAGATCAAGGTAATTAGAAGCCAGGCCGTCCACATAAGAGCCTAAAAGAGATACTAGAACCATACTGAAAAAAAATTAAAGAAAACAATTGAAAAATCCACAGAAGGCTACTAAGCTGTCAAGAACAGCTGACACTGGTAAGATTGGTTTATTTTTGGCAGATCAATCTAGTTTGTACTTCAAGTAACAAAGAAACAATAATGTGATATAGTTTGCAATAATTAAGACTTTAAATACTGCATATAAGACATTCTTATAAGCAAACAGTGAAATGAAATAGTGCTTAGTGCTTAAAATTACCATAAAATGAACATGCAAGAGATGTAACCACTACTCAAAGGGCACTTTTTCAAAGATCACTGTCAGTCTGAGAGAACTATATAAATGAGCCCTGCAAGGGCTTATCCTGAACTAACTGGAGCTAATTTAAGTTGGATGGCAAATTATCAACTAAAATGATTAGAAAATTTGCAGATGACACCAGGCTTCAAGGCATTTCAAGAGTTCCAAAGGACCAATGTAGAACTCAGATCTAGATAAATTAGAGACATGATCCCCCGACCCCCCCCCAAAAAAAAAATCAATAGAAACAATCATAGTGATCTTAATGTAAAAAAACCAAAACCAACCAACTTAGAAAGAAACAGAAACTGCTGCCTAGGCAGCAGCAATGTAGAAAAGGAACCAGGAGTTATAGCAGATCACAAATTCAATAGGGGTTAATGATTTGTTGTCGTTTTTAAAAATAAGAAATGCTGTTCTGATATGTGTTAACAAGGATGTTTTATTTCAGACAAAATTTGCAATTATTCCATCCAATCTGCTATTGACAAATCTCATCTGGTATACTGCCCTTAATCTTAACTACCACAATTTTAGAAAGCTACAACCAGAACAAATACAGTCAAAATTCTGAGCAACTGTACATTATTTAGAATGACATCAAAGTTTTATTCTCTTTTGGAAAAAAAACTAGAACCATCTCATACAATCTTGACACTTTGCACTATTTTCATAACAAAAACAACAACAACAAAAAAGATTTATGATTGTATTTCTTTTGAACATCTTAATTCTGTTTGCTTCCCTGAAAATATATGAATGCTCATCTGACTTTTAAGTGATCTAATCTTCCAAACTATCAGCTCTCCACAAATCACAATTCAAGTAACACATGCTCAGACAATATGACTTATGTGCAAACACCCACAGCGTTTAACTGTTTTATTTCCACTCCACTGTAGAAAAGGATGATAGAAGAAAGAAATCTATATGATCTTCTAAAAGCTAAAAGACATTTTAGAGTACTTAGGAGGCACGTGATCAACAGTTCTTTATGTCCACTTGGTGCATAACAAGTAGTGGTTGGATTGATTTGTAGTGGCAGAGTTTTAAAGGAAATTTTTCTAAATAAGGAGGTCATGAAATGCTAGAACAAGAGTTTTGTAGACTCTAGCTTTCTGTTGGAGATTAAGTCTTAGTTTGAGAAGCATTTGTCAATGATATCAGTAACATGAAAATGGGATGCAGTGGGCAATTATTTTAGATTATCTAAAATTCTCTGTTGAACTTGCTGTAATAATAAAAATACGACAAATACAGGATATGATCTCCGGTAACCAGAATATATACATGTATGTACGTACACATACAGTAAGAGACGGAGATTAATTTTCCATGCTGAAATGCTAGGACTTGGACAATAGGCCCAAGCCAGAGTTGACCTATAGATGAATCCTGTATATTTTATAACTGATAACCATTGTGTTAATAGGTATTTTACTAAGTTACCTGTTCTGATGTAAAAGGTAAAAGTACTGAAATCTGAACAACAGGCCCTGAGCCGAAGCTGCTAACTCAGGATGTAATCATTAGTGAAATATGTATGGAAGATGTAGCTATCTTGAATGTATATTTATCTTTCTTTGTGTGTGGATAAAATAACAGGGTTGTGGAGACCATAGTCTGGCACTGTGGCCTGCTGTGAGACCTTGCCCATAATCCAATTAGATAAGCAGGGAAACTCCCTTAGCTTCTCCCTTGAGCCCTGGCCAGGCTCTGGGGGAATCTAATGTGAGATTGAAACCAGATATTTCCACTTAAAACAAAGGTGCCAGCTATTCTGGCTTACTGATTTTTAGGTATATAAGGTTGGGCCCGCTCACAGTGACTTTGGAAGCCTCACCTACAGGTGGAGGTGCTGTGCAGGACTTCTTACTTGCCAGGACAGGCTCTCCAAACCCTCGCTGTAACCGGGGCTCCCCAGCTACTGCGGGTCTGGATGATGGTAACGTATGCAAGTGGTGAGGGATCCTTCTTAATCACTATTCTCTTTCTCAGGTAGTAATGATTTGATGCATTACACAGCATTTTCCTATTTGTTTAAGCGTGCTGTTCTGTCTTTTCTTACTGTATGTTTTCTATATTATTCTGTTACATTATTTAATTATTTTAAGTAAAATATGCCTATTCTTTTCACTCTGGTGTCTGTGTTTAATTGGTATCCCTGATCAGAAAAACATAAATTGGTGTCAGAAGTGGGATACGATAAAAATGCCACTATTTAAATTCAAAGGTAATCTGTCAAGTCCACCAGAAATTCCTGGCTGAGAAAATCCTCCTTATAGTCCACTGGCCCAGTAGTGGGCTAGGGTTGGAGGACCATGTGAACAGTGGGAGAGCTGGCTGAAAAAAGCTGAGCCATTAGATGTTCTAAATTGTATGAAAAAGATACCTGTTGAAAAAAGAAAAGAAAATGCAAAATTAAATAAATGGGGATGGGTTTTGTTAACTGCATATAGAAAACAGCACCAGAGTAAAGAGAGACTGTTGTCAGAGAGCTCCCAGATGGAGCGACAAATGTGTGATTTGCAGAGTCAGATAGTGATGTTGTAATGCCAGAATAAGGTATTTGCTGATAAGCTGGATACTGATCAGACAGTGGCAGAGAAAGTTGCGGTGCAAGTAGCACAATATAAATATATGAGAAGGAGGGGGCGAGTGATTTGTAAAAAAGTGCATGTGGTGATTGCAGAAGCGTGTGTACCGTGGGATCCTGGTAAAGATCCTTTACTGGGCAACCTGTGAGGATGAAAACAGTATAACTGAAAGATTTAAGCAGAGACTAGGGGAAACCCTGCTCTCTTGGATGGTGTGTTTGCATGATCAGGGAGCTGCAGGAATAACCCTAGACACAGGAGATTCTAAAAGGTTTTTTGATTTTAAATTCAGATTCTTTTGTTCAAGATGCATTTCAAAACAATACTCAGGATACTGATTTGTTAGCATTGGCTGCTCTAAGATGTAATACCAAATATCCTACCAAAAATGACTGGCTGGCATCTGACTGTCAGTGGTATACTTTGCGAGACTGTATACAGCGAATGAAAGAGGAAGAGATGAAAGCAGCTATTTTGTAGGAGATGCTGACTTTAAGATGTGGCATCCTTTATCAGTCACTATGAGAAACAGAGCAATTAAAAACATTTCACCAGCATATAAAAAAGTAATTATACCCCTTTGTATTAATGATATGGGGGATCCTCTTGATGAAGTAATTGAAAAAGTGCAACAGTTATGTGACCTTGATGAGAGGTGCCTCCGAAGGAGTTCAGAGAATCGAGATAGCCCTAAAGGCAGTGAAAACAGGATTTCTTGTAAGGAAAAGTTTACTGCTTTACTAGGGGATGGTACGCCCCATGATAAAATTGATGGAATTTTGACCCCAGAATTGTGGGAGATACATAAACAGAGAGGGTTGAATAAACCCAACAAGAAAAAGCACAAAATTCAGAGGGCAAGAAGGCAGGAACAGCTCTGCCTGTGGCACCACCTCTTGACCCTTGACAGGAGGGGGGGGGGGGGGGGGGGGGGGGGGGGGGGGGGAATGAAAGAGGGTTGGGCACCGTTCTCCGACTTGTACCCTTTGTGGGGGGCAAGGGAGGTGAATCAATATTATAATCAGCACATACGAGTTAATGGCCAAGCCCCAGGACAGCAGGTGCAGAAGAACCAACAGCCCCATGTAGAGCTTAAAGTTTCCATTTTGTTTTGTTTGTTGGTTGGTTTGGGGGTTTTGTTTTGTTTTTTAAAACAATTTGTCCCCACAAACTGTAAATGACCTGATTGACACTGGAGCGGAGGCCTCCTTAATATATGGGAACCCCAGGAAATTTAAAGGACAACTTGTAATTCCTGAATATATAATTGGTACAGACATTCTAAAAAGACTAACTTTAAATCTTTCTGATTGTCAGTATAAACCCTGTATTAGTGCTAGACCCATTACGGTCGGCAAAGTAAAAATGCCTCCTGTGCAGATCCGGGCTGCAACTAAGTTAGTTACAATGAGACAATATAGAATTCTGGGAGGACATGAAGAGATATCGCAGGAAATTAGAGATTTATTAGATGTAGAAGTTTTGAGGTGGCAGTCTGGTGTGGTCTGTCAAGAAAAGTGATGGATCCTAGAGAATGACAGAGGATTTTAGAGAAGTAAATAAACATACTGCACCACTTGCAACAGCTGTGCCAGACACTGTCACTTTAATAGAAGAAGTTCAAAAACATCCAGGAATTTGGAATGCTGTAATAGATTTGGCTAATGCATTTGTTTAATGTACTTGTTTAAGCACGCTGTTCTGTCTTTTCTTACTGTATGTTTTCTATATTATTCTGTTACATTAATTATTTTAAGTAAAATATGCCTACTCTTTTCACTCTGGTGTCTGCGTTTAATTGGTATCCCTGATCAGCAAAACACACGCTTAAAGAACAGTTTTTTACCTACATTATAAGATTACATCTGCTTTTACATATATCTAAGTCTTCCTTTTTAAACATTTAATGATGCTTTTGTGTCAACAGGCAAAACCAGAGAATTAAGTACCTCTGAGTAATCCAGTTCCACCTCTCTTCTAGGAGCTATATTTATCACTCCTAAATTAAAACACTTCATAAGTGTGTCAAAATAGTTTGTACAACAGACATTTACCCCATGGCAAAAAGCTGTAAAACTACTTGAAATTTTAAAGTAATGGAAAAAACTCCAGCTTCACCCACAGTAACACTCAGCAGAAGAAGAGTAAGAGCTTTAGCCATCCTTGAGGGGAAAAGGAGTTCTGGTGCCAGTAGTGAAGGTGCTTCCTGTTTGGAGAGGAGCTTGAAACACTAATTCTTTAAAAATTCAGAGACAAAAGGTCTAAGGCACAAGTTTTCCCCGAAGTCTAGATGGGGAAAAAAAGATAATTTCCAAAAACATACTCATCTCTCAGCCTCTGTCTCATTAAGTGTGAATAAGATAGACAGTACAACTGCTACAAAGAAGCTGGAATTTCTCGGGCTGCTGAAGACAGTCTCCACTCTGTCTGGAGTGAAACCCCAGGAGCCAGAAAATCTTATCTCCAATTCTCATTTCAGGAACTCTCTGATGTGAGTCATACTGCTCAATTTCCTCCAAACAGGCAAAAATACACATTCAAGAATCTAACCTGAGGCCAGTGATTACTTGCACTGGCAAGGTGTGATTCAGTGCATTGAAACATGAAACAGAACAAAGGAGCAGAGGAACAAACTCACTCCTTGAGTTAAGATAAAAGCAGGACTGGTCTTAACATCACACATACTTGGCTGCCTCCAGTTGCAGGTGGAACTGATCCTGTGCAGAACTTGACTACATCTAATTCTACTATTGGAAATTATGGCAGAGAGGCTCTTGGAGCCTTGCCACCATTTAAGCACATGTAAAAGAGTATAGCCTATGCATAGACCCAGCACTGTTGATTTTACTGCCCAGGTCTGTTCTACTGTCCCATACTCTCAGCAGGTGAAATGTCCCAGATATCACATTGATGCTGGCTCTGAGGAAGAGAACAGTTACAGCCTTTAGCAAAGGAGAGGAGTGAGAGGAAGTTTCAGGATTAGGAGATTAAGTAGGTGGTTGGTTCTGTAAAAGTGGTCATCATGAGATGTTTTTTGTTTTGCAAATTCTTTGCATAGCTTCTGCTTAGCTCTGTCCCCAGGAAACACTGTTTTGACTTACCAGATAACATGTGAACTACCAGTTGCACAGGAGTGCTGACATGACCTTCTATTCTCCATCAGCAGTTATGAGGGAGAGAGTACAAAAAAGGAAGAGGGCAGTAGCTTCACTTCCTTACTAATGCATCGCACCATTAGCCTATGAACTCCAAGCTTCAAGTCTATTCTTTTCAGTACTTAAATCAGTTTCAAGTAAATAATTTTTATACATCAATGGACACAGTATTTAATGTGTTTGAGTCCATATCTAAAGCAATGTTCAACATCAATTTTTCAATCATTAAATATAGCACCTTATAACTTCAATATTGTAATTCCTCAGGTTTTTCCCTAAATTTTCAGCCCAGACTTCCCACCCTAGGAGCTGTACTGCTCTAGGAAGAAATGTCTGCTAAGTGAGCTTCAGAGAAGCTTCAGAGTACAGATATTTTAGCCCCTTCATTTTTTACTGGGAAAGAAGAAATAAAAAAACCTAAGCAGCAGATCATAAACTATAGAGCCACATTTCTGAAGGATCTACAAGTTTAGGATCTTAAAAAGTGCTCTGGGTGATACTGATCTTAGTGGCTTAAAGCTAAGCCCCAGCGACAGTCATCACTGCCTGATGCCATTTCTAAAACTAAGCAGCATGAAGGTCCATCACCAAAGCCAGAATGAGACCTTATCACTTGGTATCTGGAATCTTAAAAGCAGAAGACCAAAGTACAAGTAACAACTGCATAGCACTGAGAAGTAAAACCTGAAGAATGAACAACGCAAGTGGCTGCATGGTGCTTAGTTGCTGGCTGGGGTTAAACCATGACACCCATGAATAGCCAGCAAAGGCCTGACATTCATACTACTCATGACTCTTGCCAGTCAGTAGACCATGAGAACACAGAACTTCTTGAATTAAGTACTCCTTCAGGAGCATTCTAGACATTCTACCACAATTTGCCACAACCAAACCATCCATGAATTATTCCAAGATATTGCTATCAGCCGGACAAGTAATTGCCTTTTAGGACAGGCATGTTTAATATAAGATCATTATTAGAGGGTACTTCAATTGATGCATATAGTAATTATTTCAAGAACAAAGAAATTCATCACTACACTGAAAGCAATGGCACTAAGTCGATCAATTCTATTGCTTCATGGACAAAACCCAGCACCTCAAGACTTTAAGTTTCAGTTACTGGTATCAAGATCATTAGGACTTTCCTTATTTCCTGGGTCTGAAAACAATACTTTAACTTTCCAGTGAAGATTTTGCTTTTCCGCCACTTCTAGATTTCTTGACTCATCAGGAAGGGTGAGTCTGTCACCTACCCTGAAATTGCTGTACTTTCATATTTGAGCCTAAAAAGCAACCCACAAAGTCTTTTCTCTCAGATGCAAAGCACATACCCCACCCCACACACCCTGCTGATAACCCCTCAAGAGAAAGGTTGTCAAGCACTGGAACTGGCTGCCCAGAAAAGTGGCTGAATCACCATCCCGGGAGGTATTTAGGTGCTTAGGGACATGGTTTAGTTCTGAACTTGGCAGTGTTAGGTTTACAATCGGACTCTGTGATCTTAAAGGTCTTTTGTAACCTAAATGACTGTTGCTATGATTCTATATTTACCCTTCCTGGTACATATATAGTTGGGTTTTTTCCCTCTCATTTATCAGTAGGCATTTACTCATCTTTTGTAGTCACATGACTGCAATCAGTAGCAGAGTCTGGTTAATTAGATCACAGAAGTAATAATCAGCTAAGATTACTTTCATAATATGTATTGGATCAGCAGGAAGTGAAGGGATTCTCATTTATCCTCTATAAAGTAATACTGGGCCTGCATGCAACATTCTTATGGGAAGCAGTTAAGAGCTCAGTTACTTCTTCTAAGCAACAAAATCCCCATAATGTTAGACTGAGTACATAAACTACAAAGAAGCAGCTACCATACTGTCAAAACAGAATGAAAAGTCCAGCTTTATGCCTACCTGAAGATAAGTAAATTAGGAGTGAGGTTGCTCTATACTCTCTACTCAAGGGAGACAAAGGTTTATCTAAAGGTTTGGTCACAGGAGATCCATTCTCTCTCGAACAAAAATGAGAGCAAATACATTTCCTTAGATGCTTAAAGCAATGGGAAAGAATTCAGAACAAAATTGACTTTCAATCTCTTATTCAGCTTGTGCCATTAGCTACTGAAAATACAAACTAAAAGTTAAACCACCAGTTCTGTGGGTTTGTTTCTGCCCTTTAAGACAAGATTCAGTCTTCTTCCCCTGAAATAAACAGTGTACACACCCTTTTAAAGGCACTTCCCTCACTTAACTAGGGTATGTAATTTAGTAACATGGAGTAGCAAGAATACATTCCTATGTATACTAAACGCTGCTCTGTGACCTTGGCACTCACTGAATGCCAGTATACGGGAAAGCAGCTCTTCATTCTTCTGCTCTGCATGCAATGTCTCTTCTCTCAGAGAATTATTGCTATAGCTAAACCAGCCCACACAAATATCAGTAGATCACCACAATGAATAAAAATAATCTACCTTTTTCCTTCAATCTATATCCAGAATTCTGCAAGTAAGACTTCATACAATTACATTCCCCATCCATCCTTTCTTCTTCATTCTGATTTTTTCCTGGGGAACTCCAATCACAACACCATGACTAAAGAAGGACACAGTTTCCCTGCTCCAGCCCTAAAACCACCTTCAAAACACCCTCATATCTCTGCTCCATGAATGTAAATGCATGAGTCTATCTTGAAGAAAAGCAGCTGTAGCTGAAAGGCCCTTATATTCAGGATGTCACATAGCCCACATAAATGAACTTGGATCAATTAAACAACTCATTCACACTGTTTGTCTCTACAGACCACAAAGTAACAGCTGGGACTCTGGAATCATCACCTGCACACCATGCTTCTGTTGCGCCCCCAACATATGCTGCAAGGCATGGGCACTAAGGGCAGTTGGAAGGACAACCAAAGGACAGCAGAGCCCTGAAAACAAACCTAGCCGGCTGCTTTCACTGACCACGGGAACTCTAGGTGGGGAGCATGTGTTCAGTACTTCAAAGACTAACCCAAAGCTAGCACACAGGCAGGTGATAGTAAAGGTCATTCAGGAGAGCTAGGAGAATGACACCTCCTGGTAGGAAACTCTAAACTGTTCAGAGAGTAAGAACATTCCATTAAGTCCCCTCTAAAGCATACCTTTCCAGGGGCCTAGTAGAAATTTGTGTTTAAGTCTGAGAAAGAGGAAGCAGCTAGGAAGTCTCAGAAAGGATATGGTGGGTTTTTTATAAGTATCAGGAAAGTAAATGGGGAGATCAGAGGTTTTCTGTATATAAAGGGATAAAGTTGGCACAAAAAAAAATCAAATGGATACAAACCATCTGTAAGTAAATGTAGACTGGAAATTAGGAGATAGTTTCTAGCCAGCAGCACAATGAGATTACAAAACTACCCTCTATGAGTAGCAGAACAAAATACCTTGGTTTTCATGCAGAATTTGTTGAGTTTGAGAGGGATATAAGCTTTCATTATTCATGAAAGCAAGGTATAAAGGACCCAGCAGAGGTCTTTTACACTCCTGCATGCTAGAGGTTGGCTTGGATTCTTAACCTTCAGTGCACAAACCAAGCCTCTGGCTTCTGAACTGACTATACACAGACAGATCTGAAAGATGTTAATACCAAGAGAGAGAATGTTATTATTTGTTCTGGCTTCTTTGCTAATCTGAGGAACTGCTAATCAACAGCTGTTGAAAAATCTTTGTTCAAAGCCTATTAAAATGAGTGAGCCAAGCAGCAAAGCAGACCCTGTGATCTTTGATGTCCATGACAGTCATAATTTACAACAGTGTATTTCTTCTGCACCAGTGTATTTAGGCTGCCTTCTGCTCAACTCTAGGGTGTACTCTCACTCTGGGATAAAATTTGCAAGTACAGCTGAAACTTAACCCTCATTTTATTTTCTCCTGCATGAGAGTTACATGCAATGGAAACTACCTACTTCAACATTCTTTTCTTAATATTTTCCTGTAATACAACAGTGGGTCAAACATATCCTTACATCTTGTGCTCTGCTGTCAAAGAGCTTAATAAAAGGGAAAATTTATAAAGCTGGAGTTCAAACTGATTGTTTCCCTTTTCCTGACTCTGGTAACCTGGACTGGTTTAATGGATTGAGAGAATCCCACAATAAGCTCCACAGCAGCACAACATGTATTTGACAGGTTTGCATAATACTAATATTCCATTTCTAGTTACTTGCTGTTCAGGGTCTAAATAGCAAAATAAATATGAGGATGTTTTGACATTAAGATACTCCTGACTCACAAGGTGTTTTTGCCTATTCTCAAATGAAGTCTTACTTTTGATCTTGAACTGCAATCCAATTTCTTCCTCTTGAGATGTCATGCAAGTTAATCAGCATAGTCTGGGCACTGAGAGCAAGCTAGAAATAGCAGGTCTGAGGCCTGCACAGTAAACTGATCCTGGGTTTTGGCAGGATAAGCCAGTCAGATCTGAACTCTGTGTTTCTGAAGCCCGATGACTTCTGCTACCTGAACTGTTGAGTTACAACTGGTTTTGGTATCTCCATATACAGCTACAGTATAGCCTCACCTTCTCTTCCCCATCCTTCATTTCAGTCCAAATTGACAAAACAAATTACAGTTGTCAATAGCCAATAACAGTTTCTCAGAAATTCCACTCAAGGCCAAATTAGCTTTTAAATACAGATCAGAAAATCTCATAAATCATCATGCACAAGGGCTAACTCATTTGGGCTTTCAACCCAGGCTTTTTCAGGGATCCTTTCTGTTACTGGGTTACTCAGAAAGGGAAGCCAGTGTGTTTTCTTTGTAACTATCACTTAACTGTGTACTAAAGTCACTTAGTGACTTTAGCTAAAGGCTGTGAAACACTGAACATAACTCAGGGGAAAGGCATCATCTCAGATACGAGTCAAAATGTAATTTAGTCTCAGAGCTAGACTCCTGACATCCAGCCTAGGAGAGGAGTTGAAATGCTGTACGTAGTGCTTTGCCTGACTTTTAAAAGTAGGTTCATGACTCAAGTCTGATTGCAAAATACTGTTACTGACTACACAGAACTGATCTGGAGAAATACAGGGAGAAGCTATGAACTTCTACCCACAAGGATTCTCTTTGTGAAGATCTTTGCATGCATGAAAACATTTAAGTGGAAAGTCCATTTACACATTCATAAAAAAAAAAAAAAAAAAAAAAAAAAAAAAAAAAAAAAAACCAAAACCCAACCCTAACAAACCAAAAAAACCTGTTTTTCACTGCTTTTTCAGTAATCTTAACACTTGAAATTCATAAAATAGCTCATGTTGGAAGGCGCCTCAAAAGATCACCTGGTCTTGCCCTTCACAGGAAAGGAACCTAGATGAGATGATCTAGCACCCTGTCTGATCACATCTTTAATATCTCCAGTAATATCTAAAGGGAAGGCTAATAAAAGACTCAACCTTTCTGCTTTTATGGCAAACGTTTTAGGAATTCAATTAGCAGATGGGAGCCCTACAACAGTCATCTCAGGTATACTCATAGCATGAAAAGAAGGGAAAGAGACAGGTCAAACATAAGGGATAACTGGACAGAACTAAGACAGAGGGAAAAACTAAGACACAATGCCCACCTTGCTCTGCTAGCACCTATGCCTCAGGAACTCCTAGAAACCTATCACTTGACATAACTACAGTACCGTATCTGTTTTACTGCAGATATTCTATGCATGCCCTAGCTGGACTGCCAATAGACAGGAAGAAAATGCAGATGCATTGCCCACCTGTGCTTTGTTCATAATGCATTTAATATCTTTTAAAATTTGATTATTTAAAATTTTTTTAGCATATTCTTCTGTTGTTAAGTTCAATACTGACACATAACTGGATTCCTTAAACTATATTCAGAATCTGTATTTGGTGAAAAACTAGCATTTAACATACTCATGTAACAATCTGTGTACTTAAACACAGTTTCCACTTTCAAAAGAAAGTAATCTGAATTGTAGTTTGAGCTACTGAATGGTATATGTCTAGACAATATAAAACTGAAGATAAGGTCTTAAAGATAAAAGTATTTTATTCTTACATCCAGTAAACACTCCAAAGTTAATTTTTAAGGCTACTGCATTCATAAGTGGAAACCTCCTCCAAGATTATTTGAAGACCATTTGTCCACCTCAGTAGCCAAAAAGATATGTATCTCTAGGAAAAAGATTTTTTAAAAATGCTCAGTAACCATATACACTTCTTGAAAAGAGCAATTTTTCTTGTGGGGTAGGGGCATGTAATAGGGAAGAAAAATGTTTCTAGAAAGTTACTTTAAAAAGATACAAATATCACAGCCTTAATACCATCACAAAGCTCAGCAGAAATGCAGTTGAGTGTGACCACAAGAATGTATTTTCTCCCTATCAGCAATTTCCATCGTGCAAATACTTCATCCAATACATAAGAACCCATTCCATCAGCAGGAAGACTCAAGGTGTCTCTGTTCTCCACCTGTTTTCATCAAGCCTGTAGGAATATAGTAACACTGATACATGTATCAATTTCAAATTGAATTGACATTTATTAACACTTTCAAGAGTTAATCAACAAAAAGCATAGTCACAAGACCCTCTTATAAGGGATGTAATAGAGAACACAAGGCTATTATCTAATTTCTCTCTCTCAAGACACTCAGGAAGTACTTTTTAAAGAATGACAGATACTAGGACATCTCATACCTTTATGAAAATGAACTAGGGTAGCTACAATAGTTACACCCAGCTATCACACCATGTCACATGAATCACAGATTTTGTTGCTTCTTTTTAATCTGATTGCTAGAATATGTAGAGAAGTTTGACCAAGTTCAGATGCACTAGCTCAACCAGTAACTTGGTTGAGATATTCCAGATTCAGCCTAACAACAGCCAAACAACATGTTCCATTACAACAACAGTCCAATCCACTCCAACATACATTGCAATACTGGCATAACCCAAGCTAACATAAGAATAGATTAATTTTACAAGGCCTTATGGATTAAAACAATCTGATTATAGGAAGGCCATAAACAAACAGTGCAACTTTATAGTTATTTGGGTCCAGTCCAAAGCCTGCAAACCATAGTGGAAAACAAGCCCCGTATGTAATATTGAAGAGGAAAAAATGATGGCAACGCTTACTCTTACAACCTGGCTACAACTGCTCAAGAAAAATATCCACGATGCTAATTTATTATTGCATTGGTTCTCTGTTACATAATTTGAGATACTTACAATGCTTTTCCTCAGAACAACGGTTTTTAGGACACCACTGTGAAAAGACAAGATGTCACTTGGCCAAATAAATAAAAAAATCCCTTATTTTTTCAAAACTCACTGCCACAGTTAGATAAGAGTAAGCCCATTAAAAAAAGGAAAGTCCCTCCATGGAGTTTTATTGAAGGCAGGCTGTCTCTGGTGTGAGACCCCTGTTGCCCCATGCTATCCTCTTTGTACCCCTGAGGCCCACAAAGTGACACACTAACAATTACCGCCAACAGCGGGGGATTTCTGTCTTCAGCCTAAAAGCCAACAGGAAGCTCCTGTACCTTAGAATGGCATAAGAAACTACTTTTGGATCAAGAGGATACTTGGGAAGACAAAAGCAATAAGGAGAAGAGGACAAAGTTCTGCTTTGCCTATTACTAAGTCACAAACTTAACTGCTCCAACTCATGTCAGGTCAAGTCAGATACCTGGTCTCCTTGTTGAAGACAGATTCCTTTAAAATTTAGCTTCTATTTGAGGTATGCCATAAGTATTTCTTTTGCCATCCTTGCTCTCACTCATCAGTGCTACCACTGTTTGTTGCTAGTTTCTTCCATACATCATAACTAAAATGGGGCAGTAAAGTTTTCCACAGCCATAGCCATACAACAGACTTCTATGCTTCAGGAAGTGAAATACCCTATTCCTATGGAGGAAAAAAAAAAAAAAAAAAAGATTTTTTCAAACAAGCAAGCTCCATGAAACCTTATTTATGGTATAGCTATAACAAGATAAAAAAGAGTATCAGATATCAGGCTAAATGAGTAGACAAAATAATGAAGGAACAAGCTATATACACAAAACCAACCAAAACAAAAATAGAGATTTTAGCCTGTTTGAAAGAAGCTTTAAAAATTAACACTATAATAACCCTACAAGCCTTTACTAGTCTCCTTAACTGGCTTGAGCAACCACTTCAACTCCACAGGACCCACTCACCCAGGCACAGATTTTAGCACTTTCCCAAATCCAGAACAGCTGAAGACAGTAGGCTTGGTTTCTACTCAAAGCCCTTTTCCCCTCACCATCTCTTAAGCTATAGTTAACAACAACTTAGCTTACTCTTCTAGGAACCTGGTCTTTTTTTTTCTCACAGTGATAGTGCTACTATGTTCTCAGGAAGGTAATTAACACTAGTATCCAAAATAGTAGAAATTTTTATTAAGGCTCAGGACAACTATTGAAGTAATTTAGTAAACAACTTAGGTTACATTTATCTTGTCATACACCACTAAATGCTGTATTAAAATATGTACTTTTCATCTATTTTACTGATGTCTTTAATGTGTAACATGTAAGTATGCTGTTTGTATTCAAGCACTAGTTTTTATATTGTAAAACTGTTATAAAGAAATTCATGCCAATAATGATTTACTACTGTTACTTTTATTAACACTACTGCATTAATAGAATAGTTCAGTTTGAAGTGACCTACAATATAGCGCTTAGAAGATGTGACTATGTTGAAACTCATTTGTGGACTTATTCTGAAACTTTAAAAAACTCTTGTCTTTCTGATGCGAGTACTCACTCTTGGAGTAAGCACATGATAAAATAGCATGTTTGCACTGCACGTAGACAATTCTCTCTCTCCCGCTAGATATTAGCGGTTTGCTTTTTCAGTATGTTGGTGTACCTTAGTCATTCTAGACATCCATGACTTCACGATGAGTCCGTGTGGAGCAACTCGGAGGAGTAACGCCCGCAGGCCGTGAGGAGAGGCGGAGCCGCGCCCGGTCCCCGCTGGCCTCCTGCCGAACCGCGGCGACAGCGGCTGCCCCGGGCCTGGCTCACTTGTGAGAT
>NW_020799109.1:28666742-28711208 GCF_003259725.1 Athene cunicularia | reverse complement strand
GTCCCAGACAGACCCCGAGCTGCTCCTGCAAGAGTTGGGAGGCTGGGACTGGGATCTCTGCCGTCGGGAGCTGCCCGCCGTCCTGCCCCGGCTCCTTATATCCTTCCCAGGGTGGGCTGTTGGGTGGCTGTGGGGGGACCTACCCCGAAATGGCGGGGGGGTTGAGGGTCCCTCGGGTGTGGGACGTGGCCGCCGGCTCCCCAGCGAGTCTGAGGTGCAGGGGGAGCCCCTGGGCCGTGGTGGCTGGTGTCAGCGGGCACAGCTCAGAAGGCCCTCCTTTCCCTTTTATGGGTGCCTCGTGTGAATGTGAGAAGAGGGTCAGTATCTCTGTCAGATGTCATTTCCAACCCTGAAAAAAACTCATTTAGGAAAACGATGTGTTCACTAAGTAAAAAAAAAACTGAAATAAAACACCTTAATTACAGCTTTTCTGTGTCTGTCCAGAGAAACCTCCCTCTCTTGGAGGTGAAAGAAGGGAATTGGAGAAAAATGAGTGGAAAATAGCCGAAAATAAGAGTTCTAGAGGATTTGATGCCTTATGTGTATTCTAATGGTTCTAACCATTCTTCTTGTGCAGATCATATATTTGAAAAAGTAAATCCTGAGATGGAAAAGCTGGGATATGAGTGCAAGTGCCTTGGAGGAGGGAAAATTGATCATAATAGCAAAGACAAGAAAATTAGGGTATTTGGTCTCTCTACAGTAAGTGCATTTCTTGCATTCCTTTAAATCCTTTTGTCTCTGATGTTCTGGGATTTTTGTTTTATAGTATGGTGCTTTTGGCAATTTGAATCACAGTGTAAACATTAACTGGAAAATGTGCCTGGCTCACTTGTGAGATAGATTAGAGTAACATTAGTTTTAAGGGCAGGAGATGAAAGCAACAATAGTAACAATGTTGAGTAATACCAAGATTAAGTTATAATGAAGGCTAAAAATGGAAGTTAACCTCTTCTGGCTCAATATTTTAGTCTTACTACTAGAGTAGGAATAACCCATTTGTAGCCACAGGGTCTTGATCCAGCTACTGTGTTATCTTTATTTGACAGTAACAATGTTGCTTGGTAAACACCAGTTAAATTGTGAATCTTGTTCTGTATATGTGTTGGGTGAGAAGAGTAGACCCAGTTTAGGTGTGAATTTTTAGTAGGTGAAGATGTAGTTTCACATAAATGCATGTTATGGAAATAGAAGTAGCTTACAAGAATACAGAAACTTGAGCGTTTTTGTTACCTGTTACTGTTCAGTCTAAGTTCAGTTTCTTTATGAAAGATTCAGTGATAATGATTTCTTGAACTTAGGGAACATGCTATAGTCTGTTTCTGGTGTTGCTCCGTGAAGCATAGTTACTTCTGTAGTAATACTCTGAGTAAAGATTCTAGGTTTCTAATGTAGATAAGAAGAAAATAGCTCTATTAATTTTTTATAGAAAGTGATGGTTACTTCAAACCTGCTTACCTTAAACGAGCAGTGAAAGTTGGGCCTTGAATGAGTTAAATGTTAGTGCTGGTTTTGTTCCAAGATTACTCTTGCCACCTGGAATAAGAAAAAAAAAACCTCTTTAGGATTTGTGTGGGGTTGGAAGGCAGTGTATTCTACTAAATTCTTGTGACTGTAGGTCCTCATCATAATTGCATCTTTTAGAAGAGACTTGACACCTGAATTATTAATTCAGCTGCCAGTTTAGTGTTAGAGGAAGTGGTTGACTCTTGCTCTTGTAATGCAACGTCTGTGGAAGGTACCTTGTTTCCCTGGTTTCAGTACCTTGATGCTTATAGATGAGCACCATGTAAAAGCAGAGTTTTATTACCATGAGGGCTTCTGTCAGATAAGAGACCTGGAGGCTCAGAAGTTTGTATATTAATTACATTGGTTTAATGCTTCTCTTTACTTGGAGATTTGTTGTCAGACTCTAAAGCAGAACTATCATCATGTTTTATGTCATTGACTACTTCTGAAGTAGATGCTGTGCTATTACTTGCAAAGCCAGATGGGGTCTTCAAAGTGATTACCAAGACAAGAGTGATCTGTAGGTCTGATGCTTTACAACTGACACCATAAGCCTGCATATTTCTGACATAACTATATTACCTAGTATTTTTGAAAAGTTTGTATTTTATAATGCATCAAGAATTTTAACCTGTGCAGTTTAAATGCTGGATTACTTAAGCTGTTCCTCTTGGGGCAGTCAGTGATGAATGAGTACCTGTTTTGTTTGATAATGCAATCTTGAGGTCGTTCTTCAGTCTTCCAAGTTAAGTTGCCTATGAAATATTACTGTAAATCACAGGGGTTGTCAGTACACTGCAATGTTGTGCAGTAAAGGCTTTATGACAGGGAAGAACTAACTTGTTCTGAAATGAGAAATCAAGATAATAACTCAAGTCAGAAGACAATAATGGAAAGGCAATTTCTACTACAACTGTCGCAAATTTCAGTAAAAGAGTAACACTGTGATCAGTGATTTAAATGAGGGTTAAAAATCATAGGGGTCATCTGACCTTGCCTTAGTTTGGAGTTGCAGTGACTGAAGAGCATGGATATTTAAAATTATGCCATTCCCAGCTAAGACAAGATTGCAAATAAATAAAACATGAAGACTATGATTTCTTTAATGTCTAGAATAGTACTTAAATGTTCACACATGTGGTGGCTTATTCCCTTTTCCTTCAGCTGAGCCAAATCAGATGTTTGTATGCTCATACATTAAAGTGGGTAATGTGATCTCTGTTGTTTAAAACAACATTCAATAAGAATGGTGGCTGAGGGTTTGGGAACATTTTAAAACAAACTTTCTGCTGGATAAATGATGTGAAAAATGCTTTCTCTACTGCCTGAGATTGCTTGACCCCATCACATGTATTTTCTGCAACTCTGCTTGGGGGGGAATTAGAGAGGAAAATAGAAAAATAAAACGTGATACTGCAAGGATAACTTTTAGAACCTGTATTTGATTTGTATGTGAACTACTTGAAGTATCAAATCATAACTGGATAATTTGTGTCGGCAAGAACTGAATGGTTCTGTGGACTTACTATCTGTACATGTCTAATAAGCATTTGTTCTTTCTTGCAGGGCTATGGAAAAGCAGATCATTCGGTGACTGTAGAGATACTGAAAAAAGTGTATACAGATTATGAAATTACATGGTCAGATGACAAGAAATAAATCAGCTACTTATTAACACAACAGGCAGTTCAAAACTGGTAACTGAGTTGTACTTTGTTAAATTGAATGTGTCTTCTATATATATTACCATAAATCTGGAGTAACTGGACTCTGCTGTAATTTATAATACAGTTAGTATCCCCAGATTGTATCTTATTTTTCATATTCCTTTGTGTAGAATCTGCAGTTCTAAGCCTTTTTTCCCCTCCTTCTGACATGCCATCTAATTAAACTCTCCCACATCATCTTACCTCCAGTTTGCTTTCATTCAATTTTGTCTCATCAGTATATTGTAGGATACATCAGAGTTTTGCCATCAACTTAAAATGCTGCAGGACCAAACCTGTTCCCTGGTCTTTTAACCACAGTGTTCTCAGTTTCCTTTATTTTCTATTGCTCTTCAGGCTTTTCAACTTTCTTATCCACATTTACAAAAACTGGAGGGGAGGGTTGACTGTTACAGTTCTTCACCAATGATCTAAATCTTCAATTTACTCCATGGTTTTGAAAATGCAGTATTTGTGTTCCACACAATGATCAGTATCTTCTATGTTTCTGCAAGATTCTTCCCTCTAGCAGACTGATGGCAGTGTCAAATTCTGACAGCACTTGTTTCAGATTCCCTGTACTACTTTTATTCCCCATGAGTATAATGATGCTTTTTTTTTTTTTAATAGCAATAATTATAGTTAACTACCTCCCAGACAGTACACCTAGGCAGTGTCTGAATTACCTTACAACTTCAGTTGTGAAGTTACTTGCTACAGTTTTTGCTTGTTTCCCGACAGTCTTCCTTTAATGCTGTTGTGGATTTCAAGGGAGTATCTTTTGTTCTTATGCTTACATTGTTGACTTGAAGCCTTCAAGAAGGATTTGTATATAAAGCCCAGTTCTTCTCTTTGCTGTGGTTCCTACTGCACTTACCTACCAGTATCTGGTGGTATAGAGTAGCTTTTTCTTTTCAATGTCCATGTGACTCTGTAAGTACAAACTGAAATTTGAGAGGCTTTAGTCCTGTTTCTGTCACAAAAAAATCCTACCTTACTGGGTTATTACACTAATTGTCCATCTTATGTCACCCTTCTGTGTCTTTGGAGAGGAGCTTCCTGAGTCTCATCCTTAAACCTTTCAGTTCCTTCCTCATTAGAAGAGTTCCAGGTAATCACCTTGGAGCAGGGTCTCTTGGTTGACTTCCCCCACATGCAGCCTGGACCTTCCCCCCCAGAGCCCTTATGCACTTTTGCATCTACTGTTTGTGCTTCTCTTTATGCTCTTGTGCGACAGTCTTCTGGCTGCACCACTCCAAATGCCATTATAACATTGACTGCAGGTTTGATTTTTCTTAAGATTTTGATTTCAGAAGGTGATTAAATGCCTGTGTACCTAATAACCAAGAATAGCATATGAGTCAATAATTTGCAAATTGGGCATCTCCCACTTCAATTTTCCTCATGGGTTTTTTCCCATAAGCTTTAGTAAAATAACTGTAATTGGTGCCAGTATTCAAAATTGATCTTTTTAATAGCCTCATTTCCCAAAACTAGCAAATAGTCTTCAAAGGGAAGTCATAAGCGCCTGTTAAAACAAACAATGTTTTCAGTTTAGTTTCCTGAGAAGTTTAATGACTGATTTTAATGTTTCTCTCCACAATACTTACGGGAAAGACACAATTTAGACCGGATTTCTTATTGTGATGACTCTTTCAAAAAGCAAGGGGATGGGGGCGAGGGTAGAAAAGGGGTGATGATATGGAATGAGCTGATAAATTGAGTTACCAGCTGACCTCTACCTCTTGTTTCTTCATGCAAGGAATTGGCCCTGATGTAAGGGGCTATTGTAACATCAAAAAACCACTTTGAGGGTCCTCCCAATTCTGTTTTCTAGTGCAATGTCATTTGGGGAAATGTTACTTCATAGCTAGGGAAATGAACATGTACAAATATTCTAAGTGAAAGATTTTTATTCCAGATCATGAAGAGAAGCAGGGAACTGGTCACTAAGGTGGTGATGACTTGGTAAGTAGAGAAAGCCGTAATGCAGATCAGGGAAACTAGTATTATTTGATGTTGAAACAGCAACAGAACAACCAGCCTACAAAACTAAGTGTTGAATTCTACTTCCTCTTGGCATCTATCTGCTGAATTTTAAGACTAGAATAGAACTCATCTGGAATTATGGAAATCCCAATGATAATTTTGCTGATTTCACCTGAGAAAAATATCCTTTATTAATTTTGATCTATAATTCTGAAATGGGAACTTAAATTATACTGTGTGGGGTTTCCTGTTTTGCATGTGTGTCATCACTGTGTGACTGTAGCTCTAGCAGTCTTAAGTCTTAAAAAAGCTGGTTTCATGCAAATATAGAATCACATTTATCTGAGCAATCCAAGAATGAGGATGCTGAGCAAAGGAGTAGTATAGTAAACCCAATACAGTGAGTTTGATTGTGGAGTATTTTCAAAAGGAAGCATTATGGTAGAAGACTGTAAGTGCTGCCTTCATTTACTCATCAAAAATACATGAGACTTTTAAACTGTATTCTCATAATGGTCAACTTTCCTTATTACTTTGAAACTCCACTAAACCTAGAAGGTATAGAACAAGCTATTCAGTCACTCCATGCAAGCCAACATTTGTCTTATGACTGAAGCTTGAAAAATAGTAAGCGGTAGTCACTTTGTTTCCAACTTCCCAGTTTTGACAAAAGAAGAACTGTTAAAAGTATTGATCTGCCAAAGCTAAAACTTCATTTTGTTCTTCAATCTGTAGTTAGCAGTTGTCTGTCATCAGTAAATTCGAGTTGATGCAGAAAAATTCCAAAGCACAATCACAGCTATGGCACAGCTAACTGCTTTTTTCCTCTCTTATAAACGAGAAACTTCAGTGGTTTCCAAAGCATCCCTTTAAAATAGTCTTAAAACTTGCAATTGTTTTTGAAATGGTAGTTAAGGCTCTTGTGTAAAGTACAGGAAACCCTCTATGACTAGCTTAATAGCAACATGGTCAAAAGAGGAATCTTGCAGTTGATTTCCAGAGCCTTCAAGGATGGGAGCTTAATGTACTAGTTAAAGCGATGTTGGTCATTGCTGTAGAAAGTTCCTTTCCATCCCCTCAGACTATTGTCCTTGCTCCCCTACAGAGTATCCTTGCATCCAGTTTACTGCAGTGCTCGACTGTCTCCAAGTTTTTATTACCAGGTTTTGTAGTTCTTTGGGTTTGTGTTTTTGGTAAGGTAATTTCTTCAGAAGCATCACTATCTTCAGCCTAGGAGACAGGAGTGACTTGTACACAGGCTTTTCAGAATGCTTGCTGCCCTGCCAAACCGCTGAAAAGATTGATGAGGTGTCAGTGTTCAGTACTGCCTCCAGCAGGCTTTTGGGTAATAGCGTATGAGCAGTTTAGTTTCTGAAAAAAAATCTTGTAAAAAGAAAAACAACCAAAAAACCCCCAGCCCACTACAGCACTCTAGTCAGCAATCTGCTGTAATAGTGCAGTTTATCTCCTTTCCCACTTGTCACCTAAAGCTCAGTTCTGCCATCCTCCAGTTACCTGGACTGCATTTGTAGGTTTATTGGTTGGTTGTTATAAGGAACTTCTCTTGTGTAGAGTCTTCTCTGAACTCAGCTTCTAAACCAGAAATCAGTTTTATTAATTTCTAAAAACAGTATGGCCATTTTCAATTATTTGCTGAACTCCTCTTGAGTGTGATCATGTCAAAATCTGAATGTGAAAATTTAGACCGCAATAGTAAATACTCTCTGGTACACTTTTTTAAAGGCTTGAATAAAAGTCGTGTGTGCATTACATATGAAAACATTACAGAGGCTCTTAAGATTGCTAGCAGAAGCAAAGTGATAAATACAGTGACATCCCCCTCTGGCGGCAAAGCAGCAGAGCTCACGGGCACGCAAGTGATTCTGAAATCGGTTGCTGCAATTAAACCGTACCCGAGGGAAGAGCCTGACCCCTGGGAACTGCTTCCTCACCTGGTTCAGGCAGCGCTCAGCAGCCACTCCTGCGACACACAGTTCTGGCACTGCCAAAGAATGTGAGAGGGGGATGGGGTCAGTGGCTTGCTTCATTCAAAATACATATAAATGATAATTAATTGGCATAAACATGGTGGTTTAAGCAGAACTCCACTTTTCTACGCAAAACCAGAATTGGAAGAGCCCTTCACTTCTAGACACCACTTGTCAAGCATTTCAATAACAAGCATCCTTAATTTTTCAAACCATAATTCAACGGAGGAAGCAGAGAGATATGAGGATTAAAACATTTAATCTTTATTATATTTTTGAAGGACCTGTGGTTAAATTTTAACTGGAATCCTTAAAGGCAATTTCCATAATACAACGCTGCAGTCCTTTATCAATTATTTTAACTGTGCTGCTCCTAAACACATTTCTCTCTTCAAAGAATTTCTCAAAGAGGTAGATACCACCACCAACCCCAAAATAGTGTGCTTTGCTTGCCAAATACACACGGCCATTTCTGTCTAAGAGCTGAGCCAGTGTATCGTGCAAAGCACTGTAGTAGTCAGGATTATAGATGGTCTCAGATGTGAGAATTATATCATACTTTGATAAGGGTTTATTGCTGCTTAACAGGAGCTGGCTGACCTCAGACCACTCTCCAGAAAAAAATCTGCATTTGGTGAGCATATCAGGAAAGCACTCCACTTTCCTGGGCCTCTTTAAAGGGGGCTTGCTGTCTCCACTGTCCCTCCTACTGCCTTCCTTTAGACAGTTAGCCACTACATTAGGCAAGGTTATTTTGTCAATCACTGTGCTGTTGTAGTCCTGAAAATGGACTTTTTCAGCTTTGCCCCTTAAAGCAACTATTCCCAGCAGTCCAGCCCCACAGCCAAGATCCAATACAGTCTTGTTGGTAAACTCTATTTCAGCTTCAGAAAGGTAGTCTATGAGATCAAAGGTGCATTCCCAGATTTTCAGTCCTCCCTCATAGACTCCTGGGATGAGATCAGAGTGAGAGGAAACACTTTTAGACACAATGCCCTCTTCATCACTGCCATCCAAACACGTCATTTCTACTGCAGACATATTTATGTAATACAGGTCTGATACTGTTTCCAAGACTTTATCTTCCAATACTTTGTTGAAATCTTCTGGTATATTGTGCTCCTTGGCAGCTTTCAAGCAGAACTTCGATGGTGTCTCATCTTGGTGCTTGTCAGTACCCGGCCTCAGGCTGGAGTCTGCTACAGTATCAGCAGCTTGCTTGCTCTTTTCTGCAGATTCCTGCTTCTGTTTTGAAGAGCACAGCTGCAAGTCCATCTTATCATTCGTGTCTGGTTCATTGTTCTCATTTTCATCGATAAAAAAATTAAATCGAAAAGACATTTTCAGGAATCACAGTGAAAAAAAAATCTTAAATTGTTACAGCCAGAAATATTCATCTAAGATCTACAGTGATACAACGATTTTTTTTTTCCTTCTGTTTTCTTGCAGAGGATGTTTTTATATAGTTATCGCTATAGGGAAGGATGCTTTGCAAGCAGAGTATCAGATGTTTTGCCAATGAACTCAGGTGAATTATTTCTGGAAAGAGAGTAAATAGGTTTTACGTATCATTAAACTGCCAAATATTAGCACAAGCAAGCCGTCTACTTGTAGCACCCCAACTTTAATTTAAAAACATTTAAATCTACGAAAACACAACATTACAAGTGACCACACCTCAGGCGCAACGTAGGTATACGCAGGGAAACCAGGGTGGCCGCTCATTCCGGTAAAACTCGCGTTTCAAGCCACGCAAAAACAAACGCGCGCAGAGGCTGTGACGACCCACCTCCTCTGCCCCTCGGCTGAAGCAAGCAGGCCGGACGAGGAGACCTAGTCACGGTTGTGCCCCTTCCAGCCCCGGTTGCAAGACGCGCTCACCTTCCGCCTCTCCCACGTGGCGCGGCGGCTGCTTCCGCTTCCTTAAGCGCATGCGCGCCCGCGGTGAAAAAGGGGGCGGAGGCTGCCGGGACAGTGGAGGTAACTTTTTCCCGCCGCCGCTCGGCTCTGAGGCGGAGCGGAGCCATGTCCCAGACAGACCCCGAGCTGCTCCTGCAAGAGTTGGGAGGCTGGGACTGGGATCTCTGCCGTCGGGAGCTGCCCGCCGTCCTGCCCCGGCTCCTTATATCCTTCCCAGGGTGGGCTGTTGGGTGGCTGTGGGGGGAGCTACCCCGAAATGGCGGGGGGGTGGTGTGGGGATGTTCCTCGGTCAGCCTTGTGCAGTTCAAGCGAGTAAAGCCCTGGGAGGGAAGGCGGTGCACCCTTTGTGAAAGGCTGACACAGGGCGGAAAAGCTGGGAGCGGGGTATTTCGCTGGAAATGAGTGCAGCCTTTCGCTGAAATAAAAGATCACGGTAGAAAAGAGCGTGTGGTTCATTTAGCACTGTAGATAGCTCCTCCCAGCCCGCCCCCCGCCCTTACTCTCCTAATATATTGTAGAAATACTTGTACTAGTCATACGGGTATTGAGATACACCTGCCCACATTGCTTACGGAGCATCCCTACAATTTCGTGCGAGGGATGAAATCTACATGAGACAGCGTGAAAGAAGTCGCTGTGACTTATACAGATGCTTTAAAGATAACCTTTGTGATAAAATGGATTTGAGTTTCTTTAACGTTTTTACTCTATGTACCAAGAGTCTGAAGACTGGTCTGAGCATATTCGTAAGTAGCAACCAAGAAGTACTTCTTCTTCCTATGGATTCTTGTTTTGCAACTGTGTTACAAATTCTACACTACTTAAAATACTTAAGCTATAACTATTGACCTTCACAGTCTTCAACAGTCCTGCTGGAGCTTGCATGTTACACAAATTGCATGTTGAATAAAGTAGCTATGCATGTAGAACTACTTTTTCCTTCCCATTTCTGATTTTTAGGTACTTGAAAGAAGGGTGCTTTTTGTCTTCTATTTTATTGTATTTTTGGCTGTTATCTTACAGGTGGCAAAGCTTTTGTAATAACTGATAGTGATAAGAAAATGAGAATGAATGTAACTGTTTAGGAGTCTTGTTAACGTTCATGGTTAAATTATGTATTAGTGCCAACCAGCACATTAAATATGCAATTTTTTGCAGTTTGGAACATGGAAAATCCTAGTTCTTTGGCCAAACAATTATGCTTAGCCTTCAACTGAGCATAGTCAGATGTGATGCTATTATTGATGGGTTTATGCATGTTGGAGCTGTTAAGTGTTACGTAATTTTTCAGATAATGCATACCTGATAAGTGTTATGTTGCCCCTCTCAAACTCAAATATCTGATCTGTTTCTGCTTGATGCAGTTCTTTGTTTCATCTGGTAGGTTGTTACTTATTTCTGATAATCACATGTTTTCTGTAAGGTTTTATAAATGTTTTGCTTTGCAGGTGTTTTGAGGATCCTGACTGAAATGTTTTTGCCCCATATCAGCCTTGCAGATTTGGAACAAACGTTTTTCTCCAAAATATTACCTAAGGTATGACAGCATCAATTAAATGTGGAATTTTCAGTCAATCCAATGCAAAAAACCTGCTTAAAATGCAGTGATTCTTTTTTGAGGTCTCATGATATATTTATTGCTTTGGATACAGAACTTAAAATTGTACTGTTTAAAACTTATAACAATTTTGTGTTGTTGGACTCTTTCTGTGACTGTTACCATTCTTTACAGTGGGAAGATGATCAAACATACAATGTTCTACTTTATGTTTTCAGTAACAGAATTGGGTTTTATTTCTGAGGTGATTGGGTTTGCATAAAATGACCAAGGTGGAGAATTTTTATGTGAGCTATCCTCTCAGGACAAATAAACTGAAGAACCCAACACTCATACATCATGAATAAACACTGTGATATTTGTGAATAATATAGTGAATAAACTGTCAGACCATACTGGCTTAACCTATGTTATCTTTTTGGATTAAATGATAGAGAATTTTGTGCTGTAGTTGTATTAAAATTCTTCAACACCTACATTTTAACAGAAGTAAACCAGTGCTGAATTAATGGTTTCAGTTTCAGGCCTCAGCTTGTGTATTTTAAGAAGCCAGCAAAAATGGCCACTTGATTTCCATTTTCCTTATTTTATGTCTTGTAGCAGATTTTGGAGATTACCAGAAAAATGCCCTGTAACAAGCATATCCTGAACAAGGATGACTGTACCGTACCAGTTTAGGTAGTATCCTGGCACCTGCCTGGAAACACCTTGCTATCTTTCCAGTAACACTCATCAAATAGCCAAGGACCTCAATCAAAGTAGAAATTATTATTGTTTGTAGGTCGTAGGCTTATTTTTTTATGTATTTAAAATGTCAGTCATCGTTCTCAACAAAAGCCAATTTTTCTGAGACAAAATGAAAATCCTTTTAAAATGATGTGATTTTAAGTAAAAAATCCCTGGTAGAATGAGGTATATATTTCAAATGAATTAGCTGTGAAGTTTGTTTTACTAACAGATTTTAGAAAAAGTAACATACTATAGCTTGTGTCTATAATTTGGGAAAACCATAAGATGGTATATCATGCTTTATGATTCACATGCTAGAAAGTGTTATTTTGTTCTGCGAGTGCTCTCAGTAGCCTGTGACTCCATGCCAAGTACGCAAGCAGATATGGAATGGTCTATTTGTGTGTGTACATTTATAAATAAAATATTTAAACTTTGTTTTGTTCTGACAGACTCTACAATTATTTGATAACTTGATGTATAAATTGTCCAGTGAGGCCAAGGGATTAACCAGCCAGAATACAGAGTTATGCAGTACTGTAAGGAATCTTCTACAGGCAAGTCCCGTGGAATAAGCTATCAGAGGAAAGTTTACATTATTCTTTGATTTTTTTTTTCCCTAAACAATTAAGAGATTTTTAGAATATTTTTGCCAGCACTAACCAGGTGGTTAAAATGTAATTTGATCTTCCGTTGCAGCTGAAGTTCAATTAATGTTTTGTGAATGATTTGATTACATCTAGCATGTGGTGCTAATCATAAATTTTTTTTAAAATCTCAAGTTCTGCTGAAGTTCCTAACACAAATGGAATGTAATTCTCCATATTTAAAGAGTGAATCTGGCATGTATTTTTACAGTCACTTAATTCCAAGTTTTAAAATTTTTGTAAATTGAGAGCAAAAATCAAAAGAAATATAAAGCTTTCAAAGGGTATATGGTATTAGAGAAAAGCTCTGGAATTGTTCAATATAATTTTACAGAGCTTCATTCATCTTTAACAAAATTGACTGTTGTTTATTCTTGCTTTAAGACTATGGTGCAACTCTTAGAAACTCTGACTGGCTGTGTACGATACATCTGCACGCTGCAAGAGTGTGTGCCTCTGGAGAGTATCCGTACCCTTCCATCCTCTGTTCTTTATGTAATAAAGAACACATTTACACACTGCAAGGTAGGTCAGTGTTAGAAGGAGAAGAATTCTTACACTGGTTGTTTTTTGGGAAACACTCACTTTGTAAGAAGATCCTATTTTAAAATAATACTACTGTTGATTTTTTTTTTTAATTTAAATTTAGTTATCAAAGAGTTACAGAATGTACTTCGTGCACAAGCACAAATATGATTTTTCAGCTGTCTGCCCAGCAAGTCTGACCTGGTAGTGAGAGGCACAGACTGCTGTTTCTGTATTTTGCACCAAAGTCAGTTGAACATTTTGCTTATGAATGTAGACTCTCTGTGATATCTGTGCACTTCTGATAGCTGAGGTATTTTCAGAGCTACAATTGGTTACTGAAATGGTGGTGCTTACCTTATTTCTATGCAATTTCCAAAGTGGATTGGAAGTTGAGATTATGATCTCTGTCTGTTACGACAACTAATGTATACCAGTTTCAGATCTGCTTTTTCAGCTGCAACAATAATTCCCTCTAGAGCAGTGAAAATAAAACAAGGTTATTGTAAGGGCACAGTAGCTTTAGGTCAGCCTTCATTTTCACATTTCAATTCATCTTTCTTACAGGAACACTGCCATCAGTTTTCCATGTCAAGATTTAAACTCAGGTGCTATACCTTTATCTAACAATTCTAATTTGAAAGTATTGGGAAATACTCAAAATGGTCCTTCCTTTATTGCTGACCTTGTATTGTTGTGTGCAGAAATATGATCCTGGGCTCATACATTGAGGCCTAATCCAAAGCCCACTAAAGTCACTAGACCCAGGCAAACTTCATTAGTTGTTGATGAGGCTGCAGGTGAATAGCATTTTATATTTAGCAGTTGGTAGCAGATGTTCCAGATCTGGTTGTGTGTTGGGTTAAAGAAGGTACATCAATGCCTTGTTCTTTTTTTCAGCTGAAATGCTCCCAGTGTTTTCAGCATGTGAAAAATCAGGCTGTGATTCCTGAATGATTTTTTTTTTTTTAACCCTCTTCTTCCCCATTTCCTGCAGGACAGTGAATCAGTGTACTGTGGGCATCTGAACTTAATTTCTGACCTCCTACAAGCTATGTTCAAGGAAACTTACTCTCTTCAGAAACAACTGATGGAACTACTTGATATGATTTCCATGGGCTCTCCCTCTACTGAAGATAACATCACAGATATGGTGTCAGGTACATGTGTTAATGCTTTTTTTAGTCTTGCTCAATCTTTTTTTTTCTATAAAGAGTATGTCTGAATTTTTAAAACAGGGTTTTGAGTATGCTCAGTTCCTGCTGTCCTCACCAGCCTCTCAGAAGGTGGCATTTTGCAGCTTAAATATTTCCATTTTTCTCTTAAAACTTTCTCTGTGGGATGGGGCATGTTGTGTAGGTTTGCAGGAAAGGGGCAACACTGAGCCATATTTTTTATTGGGTGTCAATGCCCTATTGTATTCCCTAGTGCTTGGGATTGCTGCTGTTTTCCTAGGAGAGTAGTGTTGCTATGAACTCACGGATCTGATTTAACTCAGTTGTCCCTGTTATTTCCTCCTCAGTAATCCACACTGTGCTGGAGATATGCTCTGTCATTTCCAATATGGACCATGCTCTTCATGCCAATACATGGAAGTTCATAATCAAGTATGTCATAGAACTCTTTGGATTTCATTGTGATATAAACAGACCGTAATTTTAAATAACTAGTGTTTAAATAGGTTGATGTTCAGAATTTTGAATAAAATTGAAATTGGGGAAAATTCAATTTAGCTATTTAGCTAGTAAGTAAATTTAGAAATTTAATTTAGAAATTCAGCTAGTACGTAGTATTAAAGGTGCTGTCAGTGAATGCAGTTAGGAATCATGCATGAAAAGTAATAGAAGCTTGACTTCTTGTATTACAATGTAGAAGAAAATTTGAAACACCTTAGTCTAAATAAATAACCTTAAGAGGGCTGCCTTGCATTTCTGTGGGCATTTTTGACTTGAGTTGTGCTGTCTTGCACTTTCATCCTGCCTCTCCGATTCAGTCCTGGCAGTGAAGAGGCTTGTTCTCTGCAAATTTCTGGTTTCAGTGTACATGGATATTGCACCAATTAGTACTGTATAAAAGCCTAAATAGAAGAATTAATTACTTGGATTTGTACTACCTCATTGCATGACCACTTCTGACCATTAAATATCTCATTCTGATCTTTTAGGCAAAGCCTGAAGCATCATTCTCTGCTGCAGTGCCATCTGAAACACAGTGACATCCTCAGTGGCCTGTGCAAGGACACTCTTCTTTCTTTTCACTCCTGTTTGGAACTGGCTGAGCAAATGAAGGTGTCAGAGATACAGGTGAATTAAAAAGCTCCCAAAGCTGCCATTGAACTTGAGAAGGATAAATTGTGTTGTATTATTGCTTGGAGTGGCTTGGGTTTGGTTTTCAGTTTGACTTCATGTGGCAGGCAGAATACCATGTTCTTTTGAAACCACATGAAAATGAGGCCTGTAACTTTGCTTAGATTGTGGCGGTTTTGGTGAGGCACTAAGTTTCCACTATATTTTGTGAGAATTTTTTTTTTTCCTAAATTGACAGTAGCTCGATCAAAAGATAACATTTCAGTTCTGAATATTGCTATAAAAATTTTGAAGCATAATGAAGATTTTTGAAGTTTTTTCCCCATAGCTGCAGAGTCTGTAGAGAATAAAGTTTGAAATGGGTTTTGAACATTGTTAGCAATCTTGCTTTTTTATTGTATTACTCCATATATTAAGTTTCAGAACTGCTTTTTTATTTGTACAGGAGGGCACTGACCTCAGGCTGTTCCAGAAGACAGTCAAACTGTGCAGGTTCTTTGCGAATTCCCTTGTATACTACACCAAGGTAGGTTTTAATACTTGAATTCTATGTTAGTATTAAATTTAAACCTCTGGTCTGCAAATGGAATAATTTTGTACTGCAGAATATCTTTAACAGTTTACAACTGTGCCGTATGGGCGGTATAAATAACATCTGTGTATAACCTGCTTCTAATTCTTCCACCTGTATATACTCACAAGCCTAAGCAGGGTTACTGCTGTGATTTAACACAAAATCAAACAAGAGTAACGAGCTGTTACAAGCAGCGTCACCATGGAGTTGGCAGGAGATGTCCAGTCTTTATAATGTTAGCTGGAAGAATTAAGTAGATGAAACCTGTCAACATGTTTTCAGAATTGTTTCTCATTTCAACAATTGAAAATGATGAGACAGTAATAAGAAATGCCCGCTTACTGTTGTTAGCTCTGTCACTAACTTCCTGCTCTTTTCCTGGCCCTTCCACTTTGTTGCTGTGCTTTATATCTCTCACTATTAGAAGGTATGCTGTAAATCTACCCATCTTAAGAATGTATGTGAAAAAATTTTGCTCTCAGAACAGCTGTGACAGTGCATTCTGCATCTGTTCTGTCCCACGGGGTAAAAGCAGGGGGGTGATTTTTTTTGTTGTTGGGATTTTTTTTTGGCACAATATGAATAACATTGTGACAGGATAAAACAGCCTTACACCATGTAGGAGACCACTTCAGATTTTTGCAGCTCTCTATAGCTATTACAACTATACTTACCATTTTTTTTAAAACAAACCTATAAATTTAATTGTTACCTACAATATATATACATGTAGTCAAATTAGAATTACTATTACTATTGTTTGCTTTGCACTTACTTTGTTAGAACTTAAGCAGATTTTGCAGCATGGTACTTTTACACAGCAATATAGATCAGAAAGAAAGTGTATTTAATCATGTATTTTATATTAAAAGTAACATTCAAAATTAATGGCTTTTGCAGGAATTTCTTTCTTTCCTCTCTGATTCGTGTTCTCAGTTGTATCGGCTCTTTCTTCAGATATACAGGCAAGTGAAGTACAAATAATTGATTATTGATAGTATCTTAATAACATCTCCAGATTGCATTCTTAGTTATAAGTATTTTGAGGAGTAAAAATATGGTTCTCGTTCCAGAGCTTTTGCTTGCTTTTTTCATGTACAGAAATGTAAAATATTTTATTTTAATAAATTGGGCGCTTGTGTGATACTAGTTACCTTAACCCCATCTGCCATCAGTGCTGTGAGTGTCGAATATTGACAAACCACTAACATTGTTGCAATTACTTTTGTCAACATTTCTTAACAAGTTATATGTGCAGAATATGCAGATCAGTTGTCTTGGACACTGGGTCTATTTATGCAAGTTCTTTTGAAAATTCTTGTTCCTAAAGTCAAAATTCCTGAAGGTGGGATTTACCCTTCGGTTACCTTGCAATGAAGCAGTTAGGCAGAGGTGAAACACAGCAATCCAGCAGTGTACCTTCCGCTTTGAAACAGTAGAGTGACGTTGCTCAAATCATGCAAAGTCAAGGCAATTCAGAATTGCTGTTCCCTAGTGATCCCAATTCCTTTGTTTCATATACAACGCAATAGCCACGCACTCTTTTTTTTTCATGTCTTAAATTCTAGTTAAAGAAGAACTATTAGATGAAATACAGGTGTCAGCTGCAACATTTGACAGATTGTTTCTACTTTAAGACAAAGTATGGAAACATTTGTCCTGAAGGGGGAGAGGATCAGAAACAGAGTATCCTGAAATTTCTCATAGCTTTACTGTTATGTTTATAATCTTGCAAAATCTCGCAAAAGGACAATGGTTCTCCTGTAAGCAAATGCTTTTTTAATGTTATGCTCATAAAGCATAACAGTCTGCAAGCAGCTTATCATTGTTCTTTCAAAAGTTGCATTCTATTTGCTGCAGTAGTGGGGAAAAGTAGGGGAAAGTGGACTTCATAATGTAGATGGCTGATTTCAGTCATTCTTCTGGAATTGAAACCAGGTTTCTGTGGGGAGATGCGTGCATGAGTTCACTGCATGTTTCCCTGTGAGATTGGGTGGATGTATTTTTTTATGAGTTTCCTCTTCGAACTACTTACCTTGTAGATCTTTCTCAAGCGGAAGGTTGTAAACTTTTATTCACTCAGCAAAACTGAGCAGGATCTTTGAGTAGGAAGGTAGCGTTTTTACAGTCACTTTATAAGCTGCAAGAGTGGAAGTTTTTCATTTCATGATCTCTTTTGCTTTAGTCTCATATTGCTGCTTTTTTTTTGGTTTATTGCTCAGGGGTTTTTTTTCTTCAAAGAAGTTGTGGTACCTTTTTATTAGTCTCGTGTTAAGTTACTGCCATCACATTTATGACTGTCAAATTGCATATACAGGTGTTTCTTGGCTTTTCATTCCTTGACTCTTTTTGTGATTCAGTGTATTTCTTTATACATATTATGTATTTTACATGCATTTTCTGTGAGTTTGAAAGGTTTTCTTTCAATGTTTAGCAAATTACTGGATTGTGATACTTTGTTTAAAGGCTGAATGCAGAATTGCAACTCTCAGGCTGTAATAGAGATTCTAAAACGGGAGAGACTTTTCTGTCTTTTACTCATAATAACAAGGAAATAATGAATTTGTCTTTTTGTAGTTCTTTTCAAAAGTAATGTTACTGAAAATGCTCTGGGGAATATTTAACTTTTTTTTTTTTTTTCATCCCCCCTCAGCAAATTTCCTCCCAGTCTCTATGCTCCAGAGATCTTGGAAGTTCATCGAGATGAATTATCCCGGGTTTTTCTTGTGGCTCTGGATCCTCTCATCAACCATCTTCTAACCTTTAGCCCTTTTATGGAGGAAGTGTTAAGTGAAAAGTTAGGTGGGTTTAAATACAACTACCAATGCTATAGTACTGTGTAAGGATCTCTAAGGGATCAGGATTGATATTTTGACTTTCTGGACCACAAGCCGTATTCTGTACTGGTTTACTTGTCTGTAATTCTTTTGTAAGTAATATGATCTAGCCTGTGGCATGCTAACTCAGATGAATACAGCAGATGGTTCATGTTCCTGTTGAATGCATCTTTTCCAAAGTACTCACAATAACTTCAATATTAATCTAGTTAACAGAAATCCTGTCAATTCTACTGATTTGCATAATTTCAATCCACATTAGTCACAAACTTTCAAAGTAGGCTGAAAGTTTTATGCTGTTGGTGGGGGAAGATGGCTATTTTTTCCTAAATGAAGTATTTTCTGCAAAAAGTAGAATGCTTTCATACTGAAAAATGATCAGCTTTTTGTTATAATGCAACCCCTCCACAATTTCTGTCCTGACCAACATGTCATAATTCTGAAAGCCGTCTGACTTCTCTCCCTTGTGCACACTCTAGCCTTGTGATTATCCTGAAACACTTAGAAGAAAAGTTTGTGTTTTCACTGTTTAAGGTATCCAGTGTTTTCAAGGAGATGGGAAGCATGAGGCATCCAGATTAACTCCTTTGCAGCATCTTGCAGTGATAGTTCAGAACTGGAATGTTTTAGATTTTACCTGATACAGTATATTGCATTTATTTTTCACTTCAAACACAATGTTCATGAGGAAATGTTCCTTTTTTCCCAGCTGTGTTTATAGGTGATTTTTTTGATCGTTTTACTGGGAATTTTTATGTTTCACTAGTTGTTCGTCATTTATCACTTCCTTAAAAGCCAGTTTTTACACACAATATATTTCCTAGGGCAACTAGCATCACATTTAAAAGAGCACCCCAACTTCTACAGGTCTCCCTCCTGAGCAGCAGCTGTCCCAGTGTCTTGTCCTGATTACCATAATGGACAAGCTGTCCTCTCAGCCTGAAGAAGTGCAAACTCTCTGGAACACAGAAAAAAGGTATGGAAAAGGTTTTCACTGCAGTTCTTCACCACAGCACTCAGTCTGTACAGGCAAACAGAGCGGGTCAGCTGCTGGGCTTTCCCTTGCAACCAGACCATGGATTTACATCCTTATGCTGAGCAAATCAGGATCTGATGTTCAGTGCTTCAGGAGTGAAGGATAACAGAGCCAGATATGTCTTTGTTTTTTTGGGAAAGGAATGGCATTTCCAGGATAGTAAGAGAGAGATGTATTTCATTTGTTGATACTTCACTAAGTTAAAATCTTGCATTTTTGTGTCTGAAGCCTCTAATAATCAGCTGAATTTGTAAAAGACAAAGGTAGTCAGGAACATAAATCTTGTGTAAAAGTATTGAAGTTACTGCTGTTGTTTCCAGTCAAAGAAAAAGATTCTGTAGTACTGATGTTGCTTGCAGGATTTGGGATTTGCATATCTCTAACCCAACTGTTTTTCTTGTTTTCTCCCCCCCCCTTTTTTTTTTTTTTCTTTTACCCTTCCAGCTTGTCTTTGTTCTCAGCTCTTTTCTTCAGTTTCCAGCAATGTTCTGGCGAGCTTTCTCTCCCTGTTTGTTTGCCAGAGGTGATCAGTACAGGACACCCAGCAGTTCCCATCACCCTCTATCACTATGTCTGTGTCCACCTGTGCTCCTTCATTGCTTCCACACTCCCATCACACTTTCCTCGGCTGGTAAGATTGTTTTTTGCTTATCATCTTTTCAGCTGTTGTGAAGCTTAGGTACTGTTCACAAAAGAATGAGTTCTTTTAATGATCCTACCTCTGAATAGATGCTTAGTTATGAAGTGTTTCTCTAGAAAGAAGCCATGATACAATTGCAGGACTGGAGTTCAGTCATACAGCAAATCTCACTTCTGGGAGAGGGGACAATAAAGCTTCATACAAATTCTTGAGAACCTCAGTGGCGTTGGAAGTTTTTGTTCTCTTTGGCAGGGGGAAGTCAAGTTGTTAAAAAAGCTCAGTGCTTTCTTTCATGTGACATTCAATTTGTATTAAATTTATCTGGTTTTGTTAGTCTATACTGTGAAGTAATAAAGTGGCACTAAGTATTTAGTGTGGATTATATTGTTGTGATTCCAGCTAAAAGCATACCACAAAATGTTAATAAGCGTACTTTTCTACTTCAGAGGACTATTCTGGGCTTTGGTTAACGTTATATAATGTTTTAAAAGTTTTTCACTTTTTACCACATATAGACAAAGAACATCTAGATAAATGTAGACCTTTCTAAAGTTAAGAGTTGTCACAAAATTATAGCCCTAATTTAGAGGTTTTTTTCTGAATGCTACTTTCCTCTTTCAGATAAAATTTTTGTTCGTAAAAGAGAAAGAGGTTTTACTTGGTTTTCAGTAAGCTGCCAGTAAAGGTGCTGAGAAAGCTGGCAAGAAAATTTGCAATACATTGTTAAAAAAAAAAATCATAAAAAGTTGCCTTTGTGAAGAAGGGATGCATGTGGTGAAATTTTTTCAAAAGTGAAGGATCCTCAGCCCCTTGAAATGAATGTACGTGTACATTCGAAGTATGCAAAACGAAAGATGTAGCTGCTTACTTTATGGTCTAGCTGAATATAAAGTATGAGAATGAGTTCTTAAAACATTTTAAATTGGATAAGCTGAAAATCTTGCTAGGTTTTATGCTAATTGGTGGAGTAGAAGTAATAGTAGGTCTACAGTCTGTTTCTACATGAATTTCTATATATTTGTTCTCCTCAGGAGTATGCTCTGCTGGATGCTGTGTTGGGTTCTAGTATGATCACGTCTCTGCTAGCAATGGACGCATGGTGCTTCCTTGCCCGGTATGGTCAAGCAGAATTTCCACACATCCAGTTAGTTCTGTTGTAAATAATTCCCTGAGATTTTTTTAAAGACAAAATTGTCCTAGAATTGGATTCTTTTCAGATATAGAGCATCGAGAAAGGGGAACATACCTTTTCTGCTATTTAATCATTATTTTTGTAATTGTTTTCTTAAGTAAATTGTGTCTGTTCTTATCAAGTTTAAATATGTTAGAGGAAACAGCCATCTCTCAGACAAGATTTTTCATATTTAGTCTGTAAAGGAGTAGGAAGTAGAGACTCACAGGCTTTTGTCTCTCACGTTCCAGGTATGGAACAGCTGAACTGTGTGCTCACCACGTTGTTGTGATCGCCCACTTGGTAAGAACCACAGTGATGTTTGTGATTCAGCACCAGTTTTGAGCGTTACTGCTGTGATCCCACATTAGCAACTCTCAGAATATTCTGTATAGAATTCATTTGCTGAGTGGCAATTTTTTCTGTTAATGAGATGCATTACCCTTTTATCCTAATTCAGATAAAGTCTTGGCCCAGTGACTGTTACCAGGTCTCTGCCTTGGGTGTTCTGCTGAGGCGTATGCTGTTCCTGATGGCTCCAGATCATCAGGCGAGTATAGCACCAGCATCTTCAGTCTTTAAGAGATTTGAATCAGTGGTCTGTGTTACAATACTCTCTTTCAGTTCTTCAGAAATGACAAGATGTTGAGTGCTTGCTTGCTGTACTTGATACTGTACTTGTTATTACTTTGTCATAGTGGATCCCAATTTGTGCAGATGTGCTCTTTAAAACAAGAAAGGCACATACACCTTTCGAAGAGTGCTCTTGTTGGGTGGCAACGAGGTCCTTTTTTTGACTAAGTATGAAAATGGCACATCTCCCAGATTTGCTGAAACTCTGTCCTGCCATTGTGACTGGTGTTCATGAGTGTTCTCATGTCACCAGATAGAGACTAGTATCCTTTCCTGTCAGTGCCTCTCTATATAACCTCAGAGAGGCTAAAGCTCACTCTTGCTAGGGCCATTGCTTCAAGCAGCTGAAAATAAGTTGCTTAATCATTCTGATGTGCCGAGAGAGCAGGCGGTTCGAGAGGGTTTTCATATATAAAGTTGGATTTTATTTGAACAAAAGGTTTTACACAATTATTTTTTTTTCATGCAGTGTTTCTGAAGTAAACTGGTAGTGCGTTTTGTTTTTTCAGCTTTCTGACAGATTATCAAATTGTCTTCTGGTCTGTTTAGTTCCTATTAACTTTTGTTCACAGGTAGAATTTGCTCATAAGTTTCTTCCAGAAGAGTTGGAGAACTTAGCTGTGTGGCAGCACGTATCCCTCAAGGCCCTGAATCCTGACCTTAGGAAACAAGTGGCCTATCAGCTGTGTGTGGCAGGGCTCACGCAGTGCAGGCGATGGCTGAATAGCAGGCACGCGTCAGGAGAGCTCCGACCTGTGGTAAAAGAGATTTGGTTCTCTTTGTAAAAATGTGTGAACTCCGGATTTCCAAGCTATAAGGATTTCTGTGTGTTGCACAGCTTTTTTCCATGCGTGATTGGCATATGCATGAGCAAGAACTCTCACTTTAATGTTTTCTTCTAGTCTAAAACAACTTAGGACCCTCTACCCCAAGGGTGACAGTGGGGGTCTTGTGGTTTACTAGTTATTCTAGTTTTTGTTTGCCTCTGGGTGAGCAGATGTATTTTTCTTTAGAATTTTTTGATTTATACTATGTCATGCAATTACTTTTAAGTTTTAAAATCCTGGCTGTTTTTATGCGGCATCAAGTCTGAAAGACGCTCACTGGTCTCCTTGGTGAAGGAGTGTGAGAAACCAGGGACTTCCATATGAAGTATCTGCTGCCAGCTTTTGCCTGCCAATGCAGTTAATGACTGCAGCACCGTGTGAAACTCACAGAAGTACCGGATGCTTTCCTTGCTCTGGAAGCTTTATTGGCCAGTGGCCTGGTGGATTAGCTGTACTGTACAGCTGACATAGTGCACTGGGCTTCTTGCCATCTTGTGTCATTTTAGATGTTTAATATGAGCCCGGGGTTTTGGTTTGGTTTATGTGTAGCTTTTTTTGGTCTTACATGTTTTTTCCTACTAGAATACTGCCCTTTCTGTTCTGCTGTCTGCCTGCAATTTTGCTGGTGACACTCTGGAGTCAGAACTTCAGGCATCTGTCTTGGGAGTGCTTGGTCAGTTCTGGACTTTTCTCCAGGCTAAGCAGGTATGAGAATTTGCTGCTCCAGTGATGAAAGCACAATGTCTTTGAGAGGCTGGTGCTGTTCCATCATGTGTTTGTTACTAAGCTGTTTTACTTGGACCTGTAAAGCACAATCTGCTGTCAGCTGGTTTATGTATTAGGCAGGTGGTGCTCTGGGAAGCAGAGTTTGAACTTTCCTGAATGTTACATATATGGCTCCTTGTTACTCCATCTGTTACTCAGTGTCAGGTTCAGACTTGGTTAAGAAGTCTGAAATACCTCATTCTGATTCATGCCTATTACAAATTTGGCCTATTTCAAACGTTCATTAGGATGTGAACAAAACTCATGGTGATTTAATTAGTACATAGTTTAGCACATGAAAACCCACAGAGCTAGTAACCTTTCTCTCATATTTGAGAACAAGGGGGCAAGGCAATTCCCTTGCGACTGTATACCTCTGTGTCTGCAGTTTCAGTAAAGAACAAAGGATTGCCATGGCTCATACTCTGTATTAAAAAGAAGAGTTTGAGAGTGGGGGTGAAGAAGAGCCAACAAAGTGCCCCTTTAGAGGTCTCTTCCAACCTCATGCCAAAGACATTTGGCAACTGATAAGTGAAAAGAAATAGTTTGAATAACCTTTAGCTGCTTATATTAGTGAATGGAGGAAGGAGATGAGGGATAAGAAATGATCTTAATAAAAATCAAAGGAAAGGGTCTTGTAAAATATGACTGCCTACAAATATCGATATGACTTTTCATATTCTCTTCTGCTGCTTATACGTGTGAAGTTAGGCAAAGAATTTTGGAACACTACTATAACTTTATATTCTTTCTTAAGTAGTTATTCCATGAGCTAAAATGCAATGTTACTAATATCTTGTAATCTGTTGAAGGTCGCAGATGAGCCATGTCTCCAGCAGACACTGTGTTTATTACTTCATCTTTTGGAGTTTTTCATCCAAGCATTAGATGCTCAACTGATTATTCAGGTAAAGAACAAACCAAAACCTTCTTAGGAATAATTTACTTCATGAAAACCACGTTCTCTGTGATTCACTGAAATCTCAAATAAGTTATTTCAGGGTCTGGCCTTCTTTTAAGACATGGAGGGTTCCTAATGTTATTTCTTCCCTGATTGCTTTCCTGGTCTTTGCACTTTGGTTGACTGCTTTTGAGATTCCTGTTACTCTGTAAGATAGAGATACATATGGATATGCCATAGAGCGTGATCATTGTAAAATGCACACTGCAGCTTTATCCTAGCCAGTTTTATTCAAGGTGTAGCACACCTCCTTTTGTTTTCAGTCCAGTTTTCTAAAATCAGTGTCATCAGATTTAAGATAACAGAATTCTGTTTTCACCTCCAGTCTGTTTGATGGAGCTTTGCTGGGGCTTGTTTTCTGCAGGTGTTTGCACTGCAGTCTTCCCTTTTCCAGATGGATCCCCCAGATCATGTTCGTCTAGCAATGGTGGATTTTCTGTCTTCTATGGGAAAGGTGTTTATACCACAAGAAGCACAGGTAAATACAATTGTGGTCTTAATGAAATACTTTTCAGCCTTTTGATGAAAAGATATGCTATTTATTTCAATATAAAGTTAAAGGATCAAGTTCATTGAATACATACAGGAGCGCCAGGACATAATCATCTTGGAGACTTATTTTAATAGTCTGTGGCAGTTTTATTTTCAATCAAGACATGCTGAGTGCATGTAAGATACTTGGTTTATTTACTTGCTTGTTGCTTCTCACCAGTTAAAGGGCTGACTTTTGATCCTCCAAGAAGAAAGAGGAAAATAGAGTGTCACCTCCCTCAGTGTTGGGTTTTTGTTTTGTTGTTTTTTTTTCCTAGACAGGGCAGTACAGTCACATTTCACAAACCTGTCCCTTGACGGTAGAGCAATTCTTTAGTGATAAATCACAATGGTAAGACATACACAATGAACTCTTTGGAACTGATAGATATTTGTTCCTCTTTCAGAGGCAAGTTATACCCCAGTTGTCGTGTTTGTTTGCTTCTCTACTAGCTGACCAGACATGGCTGATTCATCAGCACGCGTTGGAGGCATTCACCCATTTTGCAGAGGTAAGCATAGCAGAACTCTGGATGCCAGTATTTGGCTCTGTTAACTTCTATTGTACGTAAATTCTTCTGTCTTAAATGTTTGCTGCTCTTCACTGACCAGTCTGATCTTAGCATTACAGATGCTATGGGCACATCAAAAGTAAGGAGGGCTAATGCAGTTGTAAGTGATTTGAGGAGCTGGAAGTGAAGGAAGATTAAGCACTGGTTGCCTAGATTGGTTGCAACAGGGAAGGGACTGTCATAGAAACATTTTTTTACTTTTTCTATTCCTTTGTTAATATGAATGCACTAAATAAGTATTACTTGACATTTTTGACAGGAAACAAGCCATGAAGATGTTGTTCCTCGGTGCCTTAATTCTGAAGAAACTAAAACCAAAGTTGTTAGTTTTCTGGCTAAGGTATGTATTAGGATGTTTAGCCATTCACTGCTCTCTTAGTTGTTGTACACATTCATTACAAGCAGTACACAACCTCTGTCTACACCTACATCATCTGCATGGCAATTCAGTAAGTAAATTTAAAATAAATTGTTCTGTTAACTGGGCTCTGGTTGAACTTTTCTATTTGCTTTAATCTGCAGATTAAACAACTGCTATTCCTATGCATGCTGTTCCTCTAGTACTTCCCAAGTACTCTAGTACTTTTTCCTACTTGAGCAAAAAAACTTACTAAATTGCACCGTTACTGGTGTAAACAGAGAAGCAACCTACTAAAAAGAGGAATTTCATCATTTGGTTTATGTGATTTCCTTCTCTGTTTCTCTTGGATCAGTTTCTGAGAACTAAATGAACATGTATGAAACATCTTAGTTGTTTTTGCATGTTAGGAAAAAACTGTCTTAAGAGCAGATGGCCATTCATGCAGAACATAAGACAGTGGGAAGGAGGGGGTGGTTATCATGCTGTAACCTAGGGCAGGGCTGTCTGGATGAGCAGTTTTTGACAAGTAGATAATTAGCAAAAGAACTGATAGCTGCCAGTGCTACATCAAAGCTGTAGATAACTTCAGTCTCCTGCTCAGAAGAGTGTGTGAGAAGGAGATGCATTTTTGAACTGCATGTTAAGATCTCTCCCTCACTCCCCTTTGTTCTGGCACACACTGAGCCTATGAAGGCTGGTAATACCACCCTGGTTTAGTTACCTCTCCTGTGGCTTTCTCCCTAGACAAGGCAAGTAGAAGAGACAACAGAAGCACGAACAGAACGTATGAAGCGAGAAAGAATTACCTGCAGTGCACAGTTTATGCAAACAGCTAGAGAACTGGAGTCGACAGGAGAGGTATGCACACTTAACTGGGCTTGATTGTTGATTTCTGTCAGTTCTGGAAAGTAGCTAAAGAGGTTCAAGATGGTCTTGCTGCCCTCCATGTCCTAAGAAAAAAGGTGGCATGCAGTCCTGGCCTTTAATATTATACCTGAATGCTCTGCGCTGCCTGCCAGCCTGCAAGAACTCTCACAAGGCAAGGGAGCCTCTTGCAGCTCTTTCTCCACCTCTAAGGGTCTTGCATTTGGATGAAGACCAATCACCAATGTAGAGCATTATGAATAATGTCTCATATTTACTTAAATCCACAGCCTCTGGCAAAAAGAGCATGTCCCCCACCCTCTGAGGAACAGTATAAGTCAGCAGTAGGCACAATGGAGGGGGCAGTGGAGGCTGTGAAGCTGCTGCTCCGGAAAGGGTCACCCCCCACCTGGCTTGCTGTGAAACTGGAGGCTCTACACACAGCTCTAGCCCTCCTCAGAGACAGTGTACGGTAAGGTGCTCAACAGGTTGTAGAGACAATAAAACAGCTCAGCACCCTGGTCTGAGGGAAGAGATGCCTTTGTACCATGATTGCTGGAGAAGAAAAAACTGTGACATAGGGTACTGCTGGGTCTCGGTTAATGTGCCAAAACAAACTGAGGTGTGAGATGTTGGCCTGTCTTTCACAATAACTGGCTGAAAAGACTGATTTATTTTAATGGACACTACTGTGCATCTAAGCTGTTATTTTTCTATATTGCTGATGTATGGCTTGCTCTTCTAAGCTACTGTATGGTGATAAACATTTCATGAGACTGTATTTTGAATACTGTTTGAATCTGTTGTAGAAATAAGTTACCTTTGTTCCTGTTACATGTATAGGCGACCAGGCAGTAGGTGTTCTTATCTTTTTAAAATACACTTAATAATTTAAGGCTCTGTACTCTTCTCTGAACACACCTCTGCTGCTGGTTCCACTCCCCACTAGGCTCATCTTATAAAAATAATCTTTATTGGTCACAGTTAAGAGCAGAAGGAACATGGTGCTTAAGCAGTTTGTGTTCAGTGGTCCTTCACTGCATGGTTCCTAGCACCTCTTGCGCCATCCACTGACAGAACTCTATAAACAGAAATAAATAAATTTGGTACACTGTACATTCATCTTAGATTAAAAAAGAGACATTTCTAAGGGCTTTACCTTTCTAGAAAAGGAAAAAAAAAAAGAAAAAGGCACATTAACCAAGGAACTGAGTGTGACTTTCATTTATTCTCATCATTTTTTTCAGAGCAGGGATGAATTCTGGAACAATAGCTTACACCAGGCTGGGCCTCCAGCAGCACGTCAGCACCCACACTGTGCTGTTCCTCTTTCTGGCAGCAGTGGCATGCACCACGGCTGGGCATATTGCTTGAGCGCAGGCCTCACCCCTGCAGTTTTTGGCACAGACTGGAAAGGAACATCCATTGCAAGAGATCAGGCCCCATGGGATCTTGCTGGCTGCTGCAGCAAGCACCTGCCTTCTGGCAAAAACAGTGCTGAGGTACTTATCCACTTTCCACTTATTGGGGAAGCAATGACTTCTCTTACAGAATCCAACACACCAAGTTGCCTTTGGCTCTTTCAGTCTCATTACCAGTTAGCATCGTCTTCCCAGTTCAACTCTCCTTCTTCACCCCAGCCTGCAGCTTCAGCCTAGAATCATGTAAAATTATCAGCATTAAGACACATGTACTATATTTCTATCCTTAGCACAGTCCCAGGAACCAGGCTTGAGCATCTCGTGATGACAGAGCAAGACATTCATCCAGAATGCTGAAAGCCCTTCATAAGACTAAAAATGAAGTGCCAGTATTTGCAGCTTTCTGACTTAATGAATTTTTAACTACTAAAAGGAAACATCTTGAAGAGCATCTTACTTTTTCCTAAAATTAAATGCTTGTTCCAAACAATTTTTCCATTAAGATCAGAATGCTATAAAGTAGATGATTTCTTTCCCTATAGGAAACAGCTGTTGTCCTGCTGTATCCTACCACTACACCTTTGATCTCAAATGTCCCCTGACCCAGCTCTTCGGCTGCTCTGCAGCACTGCAGAGTGACTCCCCCCTCAGCACAAGGTTGGTATCACAACAGTGTTTGTCACACAACAGTCTTTTTCAAATGTTGTAAACAACTTCAGTTTACAAGCTGAGGCTCCTGTGCTACCTGCTACCCCTGTGGTAGCTCTCTTGGGGCTCAGTTAGCAAAACAACTTGAAATCAACACTATTCCCTAATGGAGTTGCATGGGAGTGCTACCTCCCCTCCTAGGAAACAGAAGCTGCCTCCAGAGTCTCTGTGAGGGAGCTACAGGGATTTTCCTGCTTATTTACAAAGGCACTTTTATAACCCCCCTGGCTCTCTGAAATGGAGAAATGTCTCAGCTGTTTTCATGAAAACAAAGCACCCAAAAATCTTTAATCCAGAGGTTCTAGTTTCCTGGTCCTTTATTTACAACACTATTAGGTTTTCCTAGAAGAGCCAGGAGCAACACTGAGTCCTGAGTATCCTCTGTGCCCAAAAGCCTTGTTCTGTTTGTGTGTGGGGCCACACCTGCTCAGCAGCCAGGATCCAGCCTTGTTTTATCTGCCTGACAAACCATGACTCTCCCTAACATAGTGTAGGGTCTTTGCTTCCTGGATACAGCAGCACAAATTAAAAGCTGGAGTTAAAACTCCTCAGTCTCTTTAGTAGTGTACAAGTTAAGTCTATTCCCTCCCTGTTTCCTACTACAGTAGCAAGAGATGTGTGTTAAGGGCCTGCTGCATTACCTGCTGCCTGACAAGATGCATCACTCGGAGCTCAGCATTTTATGGCTGCAGTTAGCACACAACTGTACAGTTGAGTCTTTGTGATATCCCTCTCAGGTTATCCACCCCCTGATGAAGCATCTGGCTGCTGCTACAACCCTGTGTTGTGCTGTGTGCATGCCTTAGGATCCTCTCAAACATGCAGTCATTTAAACCTCACTGTCTATAGCCTCTTACCTCAACGACATCAGCTGCTGCAAATTTGGATGAAAACGGCACATTCTTGGAGGCACCTTCTCTGCTGGATGCAACACCAGAGTGACTGGGAACAACCACTTCTGTCCTTGCTTCAGGTAAAATCAAGATAGCTGAAGGAGGCTTAATGTCTGGGATCATGTCAGCAAACCAGTCCAGCTCAGGGTCTTGCACAGGTTTCCTCTTCACTTTGATTGTGAATTCTTCTCCTAGGCCAGACTCCGATGAAGACTTTGACCTCTCCTGAAAGGTCATTTTTGGCAGCACAGTTTCTCCCAGTTGTTCCTGGTGGTCCCACTTGTCATTGCTCCAGCTGTTGCCAGGGCAGGACTTTGTGGGGGGACTCGGTCTGAGGCTTCTGAATTCTTTGCTCAGTTGATGGGTACCTGGCAGAGACCTTAGCATTTCAACTGCATCAGCTTGTGTCACAGTGAGGCAGTTTCCTGAGGACAGTTCAGGACTAGGGCTGCTGGGCTCAACATCATCCCAAGGCTTCTCATCTACATCGTGTTCAGCAAAATACGGTTCCATGCTGCCCTGTGGCTCTTGGGGCTGAATTTGAATGTTCACAGTTTTCTCAGTGTCTGTCTCCTCTGGCTCACTCCAGTCTGGCCACTCCTCTGCTGCCTTTTCGGAGGTAGTCAAGGAGCTCCTGCTGCTCCCGAGCGTAGTTATGCTTCCTGGAATCCCATTCAGCGGGGACTGAGTGTCTTGCTCTCCTGTGGAAGACAAAGGTGGTGTTACAGCCTTATTTCAAGAGAGCAAGAGTAGAGCTGGAGTTATGCCTTTCAACTCTTCAGCAGCACAGGTACCACCTGGCATGGAAATAAGCTGTAACACTGGCTGCAAAGATGCTTAGCGCTAAGCTCCTCGCCTGTTAGAAAGCACATCTGCCCTCCTGCTTGCAAAGGAGGGGTGTTCATCTCGGAGCCCTGAGGCAATAAAAGCTGACTGTTGATGAGCAACAGGTGACTGAAAGAAGGCCACAGAAGTAAACTGAGTCAGATTCTGAGGCCAGAGAATCTAGAAGTCTAGTGTATCTGCCAAGCTGGGGGAGGGCTGAAAGAGTACAGCAGAGAACATGCTGTAAGGAAACAAATCCAAGGCTGGCCAGCAGTCTGTGCCTGTCAGATTCTCAAATAAATGTTTCCTAGGAAGTCAAGGGTCATGCTCTTGTTCATTCACTGTTATCTTCCTTGTTTGACCCAATCTCTTTCAGATCAGCACATGGGGAAAATTAACGTCTTTTCCAGCAACATTTCATTTGTAGGACACTTAATTTCTAGAAAGGAAGAGCCAGAGCAAAGTTTTACCTGTCTTTAAAGCCAGTGGATTGTCTTGTCGCACAGAAGTCTTCTTGACAGGCATGCTACCAGAGATGGGGAACAGACTAGAATTGTTCTTCAAGGGCCGAGAGGTTTGATTTCTCCGATTGCTTAAAACATGACTGGGGGACTCTGCAGGGACAAAAAAAAGGACAGAAAGTCCAGAAGGTGTGTTGTCAGTCTTAGTTGAAGCTACCCGCAGCATTGGAACGCTGTTATTTGCAACACTGGCGCAGCAATCCAACAGCTGCACGTCACACAGTACTCCTCTGTTCCTGCCAGCTGCAGCTCTTGCCAGGACAAAGTTTGGGCAACTGTAAATGGGCAGTTTCTGCTGATACATTCTTTCAGGAAGTACACAATGAACAAACTGATTGTGATCAGAACAGATGCTTAAAAACTGCTGTCAGCCCCCTGGCTGGATGCAAAACCCCAGCTCCTGTATCGCCTGGCATCACAGATCCCCCGTTACCTGCCTCGTACAAAAACACAGCACTGGTAGTCACAACGCTTCAAAGCATAAGCAAGCTCACACCACTACACAAACCATCTCTGATGCCTGGGCACAAGCAAAGCTGCTTCCAGGACCAGGAGTCTGGAGGCAGCCCCTTGTACCAACCTGAGGTGAGGTGGCAGGTGATCAATGCCATGCTTTGGCACTGCACAGGGCCTGTTGGGTCCCCTGGGACAGCCATGACAGCTTGGCAGGTGTTCCTGTTCATTTTGGGGAATTGAGGTGGTGATTCCCTGGCCTCAGCTGGGCAAGGCCCTGTTGCCACCACCCCAGGACAGCGTGGCTTGGGCCAGCGCTACCATGGCTTCCAGCAGTGCTGCCAGCCAGCCGGGCCCACCGAGGCTCAGTGTTACCAGTGCAGAGATGCACAGCCTGGGGCCCCAGAAAGGCCGGCAGTGAGCACACAGCACCCCAAAGGGCCCTCAAGAAAAGGTATGTCCTTTCAGGGGCTCATACAAACAGCTTATTAAGCCTCACATGTTCAACTTCTGGTACTGTTTTTTGCAGGTTGTCTGTCACAAGGACAAAGGTGGGGTTTTTTTTGTTTGTCAATAGTTAAATCAGGTGTAATTTAAAATATATCCTGAAAAACATCTGGTTTTAGCATGCAACCCAAAGGGGTTTATTTACTACGGTCTACTAAAATAATGTAGAGAAAAATAATGCAATGAGCCATCCACAGATTTTAATAAAGGGGGGTAGCTGTCAGTACACAGAGAATCATGCGTTTCTTTTAGTAGCTATATGTCTGAAGTAAAACAAATGCTGATTGTTCCTTCCAGTTATAAGCATGCTCAGTTTCAATATCCAGAAAAGCTTTCCCTTAGTACGCTTGTTGATTCCAAGTGATCTAGCACATGCAGGGACTACTGTCTTCGTTTGGATTAGCTGAAAAGCCTCCTGAGAGCTGAGAAAATAGGGAAGTTTGTATTCCTTTTCCAATCTATGAATAGAAATCAGGGAAAGAGGATGAGATTTACTATTTTTAAAAACATGAAGGACAGAGGGAATATTAAACAACTATCTGGATAAGTACATGCATCCTTTAGAAGGGCAGTATAGTTTTTGCACCAAACACACACACTTAATCTCCTTTACTTGTAGAGGTTCTTAAATGAAGATAAGATTTAAACTTTTTTTCATGTATTTCCTACATTTAAAATACTTCTGTATAATGCTTCTTCTGATATAATTTCTGTATCTGCAAACAGTACCTAATTTAATAGAAAAAAACTAAACTTCAATTCTGACATGTCAACAGCAACAGATTAATCATCCAAGAAATCCTGCCTATGCTGCTTGGACAGAATGGGTAAGAATCCTGAGCACACTCTGACTTTATCATTTACCTTCTGGGGAGAGATCAGCAGTTTTCATGAAACTTGGTGCAGAGCTTTTGAAAATCTTCGTTCGTTCTCCCCCTACAACTACTTCAGGTCCAAGGAGGGAGACGAGAACTGCTAAGCTGTGCAGTGTTATTGCAACGATAGAGTCGCTGGTATCTCGAAGGCCCAGCAATACCTACACCAAGAACATTGTAACATTACTAAGAACTGCTTTTTCACTTCTTCCCCCTTTAAATGTTATAGTTGCAGCACATTTCATTTCTATGATCTCCCACAGCTCTCAGTAGATACTGGACATTGTTCCATAGCATAAAGTCGGCCTTGCACTTTGTACCATAAGCTGAGGAGGGTGGCCAATCCCAGTGCCTGGTGAGCACCGGACCCCAAGGCCAAGGCACCCCAAGCTGGAACTGCTCACTCCTCCCCCTCAACAGCTGTGGTGTGAAACAGAAACAGCCTCTTGCTAGGAGGTCAAGGCCAACAGGTATTGGTGCAAGTGGTGCCTGTGACAGGGTTTAACAAAACCAGCACTCCAGATCAGGACAGGGTGTATTAGTGCTTGCATAGAAAGGAGGTTACAAACTGTCTGTGGCTAGCACTACGAGGCTCTAACTTTAAGCAAAGAACCAACCCAAGCAGCACAAATCCCAGATTCTAGGATATAGTGCGTATAGTTTCGCTGTCCTTAACCTGTGGCAAGATGATGTTTTTCAACTCTTCCCGAGAGAACAGTTCTGCGTAGGCATGAATGTGAGACAGCAGCACCATTCGAACATGCTCCTCATGAACCTCAAATAGCTTCAGCAGCACAGGAATGACATGTGTCTGGAACAAGGCCGGTGACAGGAGGCAGCTGGTCTGGCTTTCTCCAGTTTGCTCTAGGGAAGAGAGGTGAAGATGGGAAAAGGCTGCTTCAACAAGAGACAGCTCACCCAAAAGCCACACATGGAGAAACCATCCCAGCTGAGATCTACAGTGTCACCCCACCGCCAGGTCTGACTCCCTGTCAGCTGTCCCCACAGCTTGCTTGGGAGTCAGGGAGGCAGCAGTGTTGGTGTCCACTGTGCATGGGCAAGGGCTCTGAGCACTGAAGGTCAGTCACAAGGCAGCTGCTGCTTGGCTGAAACACCAGTGGCTATCTCAGAAACACTTCTAAAAGGGGAGACCAACAGCAGGGACAGAGAGCTGGGGATCCAGCAAGCCATGCTGAACACCTCCCAGAGGAGAGACTGAGTACCCTTACAGGAGAATGAGTGCAGTGGCAGAATAAAAAAAGGCTGGCAGGGTAGGGGCAAAGTGAAAAGAGGGGTAGGCAGTGAGCCACTCAAAAGCCTGGGCTGCAGGGTGGGGTGACATGTGAAGCCCAGGCAATTCCTAATTCTCCCAGCATCAGCAGAGCTGGGGAGAGTGCTGCAAACACGGAAGCACACCTAACTGTCCTTTCCAGTTCTGTATGCTACAGCATTTGTTCTGGTTAAAGACCACTATTCCCTTGATTCAGTGGAACAACTACTCTGAATTCATTCCAAACTTGTCAGTAATAATTGTGAAGAGAGAAAGTATTTAAAGGTCACCTTTCTTTGGACCCAGCAGATGAGGAAGAAAACTCTTGACAGCTACAGGTTCTGCAAACACGAGCTGATTGAGTAGAAGAGGCACCAGCCGTGACGCTATCAGCTCCTCTGACAAGCTGGCCACCCTGTCCAGCAGGAATCTGCGTTCAGGAGAGAGCAGTCAGCATCAAGGCAGCCTTCCATGCATTTATGACTGTTTCCCTTAGTATCACTGTCCCATCACATCCTCCCACTCGGCATCCTCCTAGGTTAGCATGCATGCCTGAAAGCCTCAGCTCCTGCCTGCAGCTTTCAAGCAAAGATAACACAGAACAGCCTCTCTGCCTGATAAAGGGGCAACACTGCTGTATCTTTAAGCAAAGTGTTCATTCCCTCCCTCAGTAAACACTGCTGTTACAGAGACAGGGGGAACCATTTGGAATGCTCCTGCTAAGATCCCCTTTCTCCTCCACTTAGTCTCAAACTAGTGAAATCAAATTAGTGTTACATGCTGGTGACCACAGAAGTATAAAACAGGCAGGACAATAGCTCTGTAAGAACACCCAAACTATTTTATATGGAGAAAAAAAAACAAACAAACAAACAAATTGGCTTCTCCCTATCCCAGGCCCAGATAATGCCATGACTACACAGAAGCTTCCCTTACAGAAAACATCTTTGGGGCCATGACAATAGGATTTTCTGCAGAGACAGTACTACTGCAGTCGAGACACCCTCTACAGACAGCAGCTTCACCCAGACAGGGCTGGCACCACAAGATTAATTCACCCAACACATGTCACTGAAAACTCACTAGCAGTTTACAAGATCTGCCTAAATGGAAAAAAATTTCAGCCTCAAGAGGTGCCTGGTGCTAGATTTCCCTTTCTGCAAAGTCACATCTAAAATAAACCTAAGAATGAAGAATGAGGCAAGGGAAAGATTCTTTCTAGCACATTAAAAGAAGCTCTCATATTTTAGAATATTTTGAAATGGGGCAAGCAGATAGCATGTGTGTGAAGCAAGAGGAGCCCAGGGCAGCTCCAGTGAGGAGCTGTTTGCCAGAGCTTGAGCAGACAAGCGGTTAGGCCATGCTACAGCACAGGAACGGGCTTTTCATGTGATTCCTGCTTAGCATGGTGCAGTGGGACAGTGCTGCTAAAGCAGGGTGAAGAAAACCTGAATAATTTAACTTCTGCTAATAACATCAGCATTATGCCCCACAAAGTGCATTAACTCCATTAGCACATGGACAATAGAAAAATCATTTCCTTTTCATATCCCCGTACTCCTGTTCTTGATGCCAAGCTTCTGTTCTTGGCTCTGCAGAGTTCAACCCAGCTGCTAGCAACCAGATGGGATTCAGAAAAGCATCCTGAAGTGACACATGGCACTACAGTCTGGTCCCTGACTGTTTCTCCAGTGACAGCAATTGGCCTGTAGCAGGTGAAAGCACTGCTGTCTGTACAGCTCTGCACGGCCTCACTCCGGAGGCTGGCAAGTATCAGAACGGTGCAGAGCCCAGCAGGCTCCTCCCCAACACCAACCCATTCACAAGAAACCAGGAGAGGAGGGAGTGAAGAGTTTCCTCTCTGATGTGACCATTACTTTGGCTGCAGTACCCAAAATAACACAGAGCAAACAACGTTCTGCCAAAGCAATCAAAATCTGCCACCTGAGGAGCCACCTCTCTGGCCACAAGCCTTCCCAGTTCCCCCCAAGTCCCATGTGGCATAAGTACTGCTGAAATTAAAAGCTTCCAGATTTTTTTTTCCACTTACTTGAAAAATTCAGTTTTTTCCTCCTCAGACTTAACTGTTAAGGTCTTCAGAAAATTCACAACTTCCAGAAAATCATTCCTAAGCACAAAAATGCAGGCTGTCAAGTGTGATCCTTATTGATGCTTAAACCACCCACAACTAAGAAACTGCAAATCCCTGTCCTTCACTTAGCAGGGAGAACCAGAGGGACACAAGTCAAATGCCGGTGGAACACAAACTCCAGCCCGGGGGGTGACCAGTTACCCAAAAGTTGTACACGCACAGTGCTGCACTGTAAAGTCAGGAAATCACAAGGAGACCTGGGCAGCGCTGCATCAGCCACCTCTGACAACCTTTGGTGAGATAAGAAGGACAAAGTGCCACCCTGCCCTAAAGCCACCACCCAGAGAGGCACCCAGGTGACAGTGGACACAACTCGGTGTGGATTATCTTGGAGCCTGCTTTGCTCCAGTGGCATTACTAATGATTTTCTTTTCTAGAGCATTTCCCACCACCTCCCATGAGCTTGGGGAGATCCAACTGACTGCGTGTGACTAAAGGACACACTTCTGTCACCACTGCCAGCTCAGTACCTCATCTGGAAAGCTGATAATGCTTTCTTAATTTAGGGAATCTCTTTGACAAAGATCTCTGTAAGGGGTAGGGATTAAGTCCACACTTCCACCTGGTAAGTAATACACCTTCACAAAATGAACATATTTGCAACACAGAAATAAGCAGTATCAAGACATACCAAGAGAGGCAGGATATTCTCTTCCTTACCTGAAGAACTCATGAGACAATAAGCTGGACAGTGGTGCACGACACTTTGGATCTGGATTCAGCAGGGTACAGTGCAAGGTTTGCTGAAAGCTGGAGAGAATATCTGCTGAAACTGAAATCCAGAGCACGTACAGTTACATTTCTCTCTCAAGACTGAATAAGCTACCTTCAGGAATCCTCCACTCTCCCCAAAACTTATTTTTAGCTCTAGTTGATAGCAAAATTGCTCACATCTGTCCCTAAAGGAAGGAAAAATAACATTTTCATTCTAAGTTGCTCGGCTATTGGGGCACCAGGGAGTGCTACTGTCCTCCCAAGACACCTCCTTCTCCCTCCCTTCGAGAAGGGGGCGGCCCCTGCTCAGCTGTGGCACAGCGCACCCACATCCATAACCCTCGATGAGACAGTTAGTGGGGCAGGACCAAGTGAGCCTCTAAGCACTGTGGAGCAGATCTGGGAGAGCTTGTAACCTCCATCCAGATCTGGACCACCTTCAAATGCAGAAAAAGGGGAATACCAGAAAAGCCAAAGTCTGCATTTTAGCTTAGCAAGCACAAGGAACAACAATGGCCACCGAACCTGTAGCACATCTGCCTGCTGCAACAAAAGGCAAACAGCTCGATGCACAAGGAATAAGCTACTGAGGCCTGTTGACAGCAAAATAAACACACGCCATTCCTCACCCTGATCGTTTAGGACTGGCAGGAGGTTTTCAACCATTGTTCCAAATGCGTAGGCATCCCTCGCATGCCCATAGCCGCTGGGCAGAATTTTGAAATCTGCAGACTGAAAATAAAATCAAAAAGATCAGCAAAGCAGGAGTTTATAAAATACTTGGTAGTTTCCATGAGTCTATTCCTGTCCCCACCATATACACTCTCCAATTCTTTTTATAGCAGCAAAGCTCCATTAAGTACTCTACAAGTAGAATAAAATGCTAAAAAACCTCCACTGGGGAAGTTATAACCCAAAGGAGCAGCTACATCATGACAAAACAATTCCCCGATGAATGCACACAGCAACTGCAGGTCAACAGCTTTCAGCCTTTCTATGGAAACAGGTGATAATTAAGAGAGAGGAAGAACGTTCCTTTAGCATAAGTAATTCATAGGATGCTTAATGGATGGGAGTGACTAACAAGGGAAACAAAGGCTGTTACAAGAGCTACAAGACCATGTAACCACAGTGATCTGGGCAGCCTCAGCAACTAAGTAATTCTTGCAAAGCTTTGGTGATTTAGAAGCATTAAAGCGGCAACACCAAGTGTTTGAAAAATATTATGAGAACCTGCTGTCCTGTCACTCCTCATTCAGAATTTCATTTCCCTGTGCCCCCCACACCATTCCCAAACCACGGATGGGACGGAACGGGGCGGGGGGAAGGGGAGGGAAAGGAAGAATGTAAACCTCAGGTATTTTCCAATAGCCACTTCCTCCCATTCAGGCATAAGGAAATAAAACATGGGAATGAAAACTAGTCCCCGAATATCACACTTTTATTTGCTGCCAGCAATAAGCACCTCCAGCAAGCGATGTCACTCACCATCTCCTCGCAAGGGACGCACGACTGGTCTCGTACCGACCTGACATGACAGAGGAACTGGAAGGAGAAGAGGGGACACATGAGCTGCCTCGAGCTTTAGCAGTCAGTTTGACTGCCATGCTCTTTGCATTGTTGTGCACCACCACGCACACCAGTTGCACATCCACCTGATCCCTTCTGAATGGTGATACACGCCAGGGATGCTCAGTATAGTTTGTGAAGGATTTGCGGATCCTCTGGGAGAAAAGGCGATAGACATTTACAACATGGTGCCAGGCTGCAGCAATGACTGCACAGCACGCAGCAGAAATCAAACCACCAATTTTTCTGCTAAAACCAGTAACAAGCAATGATGATGCCAGCAGCAAAAGCTAAGGAGTCAAATTATTTTCCTTGTTGATTCATTTCAGCCCAGATCTTTCTGCTTCACATGGAAGGCTTTTTTTTTTTTTTTTTTTTTTTTTTTTTTTTTTTAGTTTGTTTTTAAATCAGTCCAGAGGAGCAAAGTTTTTTCACTCTCACCAGTCTTAACCTACCCTCCAACTCACAGACTCCCTTAGAAAAGTAGCTGCTTTTTGGCTAATGGGTAATTTCTGTTTGTGTAGACATCGTAGTTTATAGTTACAGTCCTTGGAGCAAAGATTCAGGTCAGAGCTGGAAGTGAGCCAACACACTTAACAGTAAATTCAGATAACTGGAAGGACTTGGGCCTTCACATCCATAGGTGGCCAGCTTCCATAGGCAGCCAGGAGCCCTCTCCTGGGCATCAGAGTGCACTTTGTTTGGCTCTTACCTCCGGGGTGGCTTCTTCAAAGTTACACACTGTTTCCATTCCTCCCAGCTTCCAGTGCCCATCCTCACTTACAAACACGGATGATAAACAGACATTGTTATGTGTTAGGTTTCCCTAAAACATACCAAAAAAAAAAAAAAAAAAAAAAAAAAGGATAACAGACTCAGGGATAGATGAAGATTTAAAATTGTCATCAGCACTGAGTGCTGAGGAAAAGCTGCCAAAAAGCACACAATTCCAAAGGTCCTTCGGGATTTTGTAGGCGACTAGCAGGTGTCAGGCAGAAGGGCTAGGGCTTTAGAGCAGACAAAGCTGTAACTGTCACAGCCCTTGCAATATGACTTAAATCCAGAGAAGACCTCCAACTATGAACACAAAGCCCAAAAGCTACAGTCTAAGCTGGGATTTAACTGCAGTCCTGGACAACCACGCAGTGCCAAAACAGGGGAGAGGTGACACCGATCTGCGACATGTGGCAACAGCTGTAAATAATAAATGCCAAGGCCTAGCAATCCCATTTCCCTAACATGAGCAGCACTGCAAGCAGATGTCAATTCATGAATTGAGAACTGCTCCCTAACTTCCAAAACCCACAGCATTTTCAATTACCCTTCCTCCTGCAATGCAGCCAATTATTTTAGCAGTTTCAGCCTAGAAGAATTGTGGGTTATATGTCTGTCTGCAAGGAATTAGGAATGAGACAGTCACCCAGGCAAGCCCAGGTACGACACTCCCCTGTCACATTTGGTCTGGCTCCCACCAAAGCCTGATGAATGCTGCCAGTGGTACCTACCCTGTCGTGGAGGAAGATGAGTGCCAGCAACACGTCGTAGATCCCTGCACAGATTTCTGCAGAAGAGAGCGTCTCCAGGACCACCTCCAAAGGCTTCACACGTTCTGTAACCAGGTGGATTCCATTTGCTTCCACAGTACAAGAGAGGAAGCGCAGAAGGCAAGGGTGGCGCAAGGTTTTCAGGTGCTTCCAGGAACAAAGACATCTGTTAAATCTCATCCAAAGGCATCTCTTTTGGCTGCAGAGCTTAGCCTTGTACTTTTAGCCATGTTTTCTACTTGAATTTAGACAGCCCATCCCTGCTCCTCACCAAGCACTAGGCACACTCACTCACTCACTGCAGAACTTTTTATAACATGTCTAGATACAAAGTCTTACACAGAATAAACATGGTATTTTGGGTAGGATCCACCCAAGGAAGACTCTCTGACTTGTATCTGCAGGAAGAGACCAAGGCTCTGCAAAGGAATGCAGGTATTGCTATCTGAACATTGCTTCCCACCACTGCTCACACCGTGCAGTGCCTGATGAGCTTCGCAGCTGCCCCTTTCTCCCCCTGCATGGAGGGTGTTGGCAGCCGGGGTCAACTTCGACCTTTTCTCCCGCCCTTACTCCCCAAGGGTTTGGCCCTCATTAACTGATTCCCACCCCTCCAAGACAAAGGAGGGACAGCTCTGACAGGTCTGTCCCAAGCACATTCTCTACAGTACCTTGGCAGCTTTATTAACCTTATCTTCGTTCTCTCGCTTGTACACAAAGACTGAAGCAAGTTTGCCATCTTGTAGCACGGCTGGATAAATTGTGTGTCCAGTTGGCAGCGTGAACGGTGGCTCTTCTAGCGCATAGCTCTTTAAAGCGCTGTTCTCCGAGCCCATCACTTGCAGAGTTGGGCCGTTGCAGAGGTTCCCCCTTGACAACAAACAGGCCTTTGGGTGAAGGAATATTTTTTCGGACAAATATAGTTCCCACAGGCACAGTCCAGTTTGCCTTCAGAGCATTTTCTGCAAAGCATGAAACAGCCATGAAGAGCCCCCTCCTGCCAGTATCCTCTCCTTCAGTTTAAGGGCAAGAATAAAATCCCCATCATTTATTTTGCCAAGGGAATCAAATGCCCACAAATGGGTTCAGATCAACAGGCGAGCAGCTCTCTAGCTGTGGAGCTAGGACTGTGCTGGTGTCTGTGTCAGCATCACCACCAGACATTACCAGCTCTGACACAGTATAGCGTCCACAACTAGTCCTGGACCTGGCTACCAAGCCGAGAATCTGCCAAACCCAGGGCCCACCAATACCCCTAGTCATGCAGACACCTACTCCAGAGGTTTAATTCAGCTTAAGCGCAGTCAGCAGTTCAGTAGTGTGAGTGCCACTGCCATAGGGCACAAGGAGCCCCTGGCCTGCTTAAAAGCAGAGGTTCCCCAATTCTCCAAGCCACAGAGGATTTCAGTTAAACTACAGTCAGGTAACTCCCCCCCAGCAACACTATTTCCCCCCACCCCAATTATCTTCTCTCCATCTGATAAATACTCATCAGCCTGCCAACCCTTGCTTCCTCCCATAGCCTCTGTCAAGAAGAGGCTGACACAGATTTCTGTGCTGCTTCCTCACATACAAAACTGGTAAAACAAACATGCTGATTGCAGAAGCTCTTTTAGAAAACACTGACCGAGCATATGCTCTGTAATCAGGCTTGTGATCGCAGGCTACAGGCAAGACCCTGAATACCAGTCTGTGTGCAGAAGTTAGCAAACAGTCTTTAGTGATGAGAGGCAAGCACAAAACCTGTTTTCAGGAAAAGTGGGGGAAAAAACTGCCCACTCCCAAGCATTTTTTTTCCAACTGTTTTACTGTGGCTGTTTCAAGCCATGACCTGAGGCTTCAGGAGGGCAACAACATGGGACCCTCTCAGCTCCTTAGCAGAGCTGTTAGAGCAAAGCTGCTGCTGCTCTAGCCCCTCTCCCACACCTCTAGCTCAAGCTGCCCCAGGAGCTCTGAGGGCAGCAGCACTGGGGGCTTCTAGAGAGAGAGCTTGTCCGTTACCATCACCTGGCTTCTCTGCACTGTTTCAGTTAAGAATTAGTTATTTAAATGGTTGCACCCTTTCCTCAAAGTGTCCTATATTTAAACATGTTATGATCTGACGCTTTTATTAAACAAATATGCCAGCTGCACAACCCCCTAGTCAACAAGAGCACTGGGAAGGAGCAGAACACTGCCTTTTAATAGATTTCATACAAATCCTTGCTCACATGATTTAATTGCCCTTGCTAATTGTTCTGTAACAAACAGCTACAGATGCACTTCTTGCTGGGAGGAACGAACCCTAGGAACCCATCAGATATGGGACCCAGAACACACGTCAGCTCTGAACTGTTTGATGTGAACAGACCTTAACCCTCCAGAGCATACAACCACTGCTACAGTCTGAAATTGTTTTTTTAAATTGAGCTTGTGTGTCCTGATCCACTTAAAATCTAACACTGAATTAACTACAGAACATGGAACTTGCTACATTTCCTTCCCCTCTAGTGTCATGAATGGATCTGTGCCTTTTCAGTGCTGATTTCTTTAATATGACCTTTAACAAATAAAGGAAAAGCTATAGAAGTCTAAACTGCAGCTTCCCAAGACCACACAGAGGGCCAACAGGTGAAAAGGAAATACAATGCAGTAGTCACACACATTTCCAAAAAGGACTTTCTTGCAAACTCCTTGGCACAAGAGGATTCACACTGCCCTGAAAGGGCTCCTCTGCAGGCGGTGCCTGGAGCTCTCTCCAGCTCACACTGGGTTAACCTTCCGCACCTGTGTGTGATGGCATCAGCTGCTCCTCCTGGGCACAGCCCAGCGCATTTACCTGCCTTCTCTGCTATTTTCCCCTTTGTTCTGTTTGCTAGCTCTACCATAATTATTTTTCAGTCAGATTTTGCATAGGACAGCTGAAGGTATCTGAACTGACCTAGTGCCACGTATTCCTCCACATATAAGCATACTCACCGGTTACAAATTTGGCTTCAGAGATGCCCCATAGTTCACAAATATTGTAACATCAGAGTAACTCAGATAACTGCAATTGACTCGAGTGCCACTGTACAACAGCTCCAGACAGGCACACCCTGCTCCAGGTAACCACCTCCCAGGAGGAGCCCAGCAACTCTTGGTTTCAAATGCTGAGCACCTCCAAGAGAGCAGCTTCCAACAACCAAGCAGCAACAGCAGCACGTGGAACCACGAGCCACACTCTTCAGGAACACGTCAGCTTCACAAAACTATTGCTTGGTTTCTTTTCTTTTTCACAGCACTCCAAAACATGTTAGCTATTGAAACTGCAGCAGGCAAAAGCACTGAAAAGGTGTACACCTAGATGTGGCCAAAACCCACAGAATTCTTCTTCTGATGCTACAGATAAACTGTCAGTCACACAAGTACACTGTGCAACGGCCACATTAAGCTTTGTGGGTTGAGAGCGCTACCCACATTATCAACCCTTAATATTTTCAATAAAAATGAAAAAAATGTAAAAGTAAACACAAACATTAGATGTAACACACAGTACACCCTGAGATGGAGAAGCCTGGGAGGGAAAGCCAGAAGGACTGGTAATTAAGAACAATTTGGGTTTCCTGCTATGAAGAGTGTTAAGAGTTGGAATTTCAGTTGAGCTTCTCTGCCGAGTGAGAGCACCCTGCACACAAGGTGTCCACCTGAAGCACATACACTAAGCTCTGTCCCTTCACTGCCAAGAGAGAGGCACTTCCCGGCTTTCCACTCGCCCTGTCCACCACCTCCCACGCCAGCAGAGCCTCTTGGAAGCTGCTGTCTGAGGTGACAGGAGCTTCATTCCCAAAGACAGAGGCTTCCCGACACGGCAACAGCAAAGCTCCGGCGGCACCTTGCGCAAGCAGCGCCGCGAAGGCCGGCGGGTGGGCGAGCAATAGGCGACGGCCTCTGGGAAAGGAAGTGTGATTGTATCACACCTCCGAAAGGACAGTTCAACCCCGGACACCCGGCATGGGGACAGAGCACGCGTGGTAACACGGGAGACTCCCTGAGAAATAACACCGGCTGCTGGGGCTCAACGTCGCTGCTTACAGCGCGCTCAACACAACTACAGTCACCAATGCCGTATTTGCTTTTTTTCCCCGATAAAGAGATATTTTGTCCCCACCGCATACACTGCCTAAGAGTTCCAGGCCCCCGCGCGGAGGGAGGGCAGTGTCCCAACCTCCTCCGCCGGGCTGGCAGGACCTGTCCTGAGGCACCTCGCCAGCAGGACAAGGTGTCACCGGCTGCAGCCCAAGCGGCCGGCCCGGCCCCGGCCCACGGGCAGCGCCAGGCCGGGCACCACCGGGGACCAGCGGGAGGCTGCCCGGGCGCCAGCGAAGCTGGGTTCACCGCCGCCCC
>NW_020799109.1:28633793-28666692 GCF_003259725.1 Athene cunicularia | reverse complement strand
GTGTGCAGCCTGGGCTGGGGTCAGCCCCGCGGCTCCCGCCTGCGCTGCGGTCCAGGCCCCACAGCAGCGGCCGGGCTGTCCCCCCGGCCAGACCCCTCCTCCATCGCTGCCGCTCCGTGCCTCAGGCGCGGTGGGTCGGCCGGACCCTCCGCCTGAACCGCCTTTGCTGTGTGATTTACGGGTCTCGGGCTCTTGGGGAATAGGTGTCTCCCCCCTTCCCAACGAACAGCGGCCTCTTGTCCCCCGGCTCCACTTAGTGAGCTCATTTCCTTCCACAGTTTCCCGGCTCAGCCCCCACACCGCTGCTGCAGGGAATCCGGCAATAGCTTCCCGACCAGCCCAAGTAACTTGGTGAAAACTGCGTACGCGAGGCAGGTGGTCTGTTTAACACATCTCCCCGTGCCATTGCCCCGAGCCCCACGCGTTTGCTTTGGTGGTGTAACTCCTGCATCATACGGAGATCTATTTAATGCCATTAAAACTAATTGCTCTCTATGCTGCAGAGTAAAGTGACTCCAGGGAGAAATTTCACGTATTTTGGACAGCAGAACAACCATTGAAAGGAATTACTATAGTGCAGTGGGAGGTCTGGGCTTTTCACACACTATTTTCATATCTCCAATGTTATTCCAGTTTCAAGCAGCGCCAGGGCATGAGGATGTGGTTTGCTCAATCATTTTGAACCCAACACTTAGAGTGAGCAGGGCCCAGCAGCACACCCCATACCCGTGGCCTTGTCTAGACAAAGATTTAATGGCAACGGCAGCATGTTTAATGGTCTAAGCTGTGCTAACTCCTTAGCTTTCTTTAGTAACTAAACTCCACCAGTTTAGCTTGCATTAAATTTTGTGCTGTCAAATCTCGCATGAACTTTGTAGAGTGTATTCTTCAGCAATATGCTTTCCCCCCCTCTTTCTAGCAAAGCCCTCCGGTCCATCCAGAGCATGGGCAGTGCAGATACCCCCAAAGACACAGGTCTGCTGGCCAGTGGCTTGTTTATGCTAGAGTCCCTTCAGCACAACAAAGCCACAGGTAGCCAGACAGAAAAAGGGATCCCCTCAGATCCACACACAAACTCGTTCAGGTGAGCTTCACAGGCCGTTCAGGAAAGCAAAGAAGGCGGCTTTCTTCTAGAGTGTGCGCTGGGTGGTCTATAGGCTGGCATGTCAGGGTTAACAAAGGAGCAGAGGGCTAGGAGAAGCCTGCTCCTCTGGCAGAGGGATATATTGGCACCTGGATGATCTAGGTCTCTTTCAAAATTAAGAAAGTTCCAAAGTCTTTGGCCCAAATTGGACAGTCATGTCCCAAAGTGCAAAACAAGCGCAACTGTGGACAGTTTATTCAAGGGCCTAAGCATGGATTCGTACGTCCTCTGTGTGTGTGTGTGTTTGCAGCAACGGAAAGGCAGAAGATTGGAAGACGTGAACAACTGCAAGTAAAGACAAAAATTCTTAATAAGCAACAATTGATTTCTACTCACAGCACCTGTGTCCAGCTTCAGGCTGCAGTGTAGTTCTTGTGGCTCTCAGGAAAAAAGAAAAAAAAAAAAAAGAAACTCTGGCTGCTCTGCATCATTTACAGTGTAATCACTTTGCTGGTCAGCCTCTGTGGAGATGCACTTCTTCTTTTCCCCTGCGAGTCCATTGTCTCATACAAACTAAAGAGGTATGGAGGGGTGCACCCTGCTCAGGGCCCTGCTGCCCCAAGTGCTGTGCACACATACCAGCGGGGCTTCTGGCTTTCAAACTTTGCAGTTTGCCTTTCCTAAGAGCGGCCAATGCCAGTTCCTTCAGAGGGTAACTCAGGACCTAACGAGTTAGGTGTGAACCCCCTTCCTTCTCTTTCAAGGGCAGAAGAAGAAAGGGTAGACAGGCACTAGCGGGATTACAGAGCTCTTAGCAAGTTTCTAACCGGTTATCTAAGTCAACTGGGCAAGAAAAGATTGGTGTAGTGGAGAGACAGGCAGTTAGTAACTATAGAAGAGGATGGTGCAAAAAGCACATCAACGGAATAGAGCCTGTAAGGGCTAAGGGGGCAGGTGGGGAGCACTGTCCAGCAGACACCAGTGTGGTCGCTATCTACACTGCTGTAATGCTTCCCAGCTCTTCCAGGCCACAGGGCCTTTGGAAAAGTCAGAGGGAAGACATGGGTCTTGGGTGGTGCCCCCAGCGCCAGAACTGCAGCCCCTGAGTTTTCCAATAATGTCCTCCTGCCGCAGAGTCATGTTAGTTACAACAACATTACAGTAGCTTTTTGCAGCTAAGGATATTTCTCAAGTACTCAATTTCTTAAAAAACAGAAGTGGGCTTCTCTTTTTAGGGGGCAGGGACCCCAACATACCAATTCCAGAAGAGTCCATGTTCACATTCATGTGGGTTTCTAGACAGACTGGTTGCAAGCATCACCTTCTACCTGTGACCTGTGTGCAGCGCTGTCTTCCACTGCCCGTGCAGGCAGCCAGCCTGTACCTCTCATGTTGCCTCAGAGCTCTCTCCTTAACCTCATAAAGAATAAAAATGAGCAGATCACAACAACTTTAACAGCTGGCAGTTGCACCAGTAAGTCTGCTATTTTATTTTTCTTGAGGACGGTCATGGAAGGAATGCAGGTTGTAGCTATTCTCAGCCTTCTCCCATGAAGAGCCTACAGCTGAGCTCACCAGTGGCTTATCACAGGAATTCCATTAAAGAACCTGCCAGAGGGACTTGAAATCTCTTGTATCTAAACAGAGCTTGTCCTGCTTATTCCAGAAGAAGATACATCTTGTTCCTGTTTCATTTAATCCAGAGTGGATTAAATTAAACAGAATCATGGCAGTCTTATTTCAGAATGAAAGGCACATGTTAAACTGTTATCAGACAGCTCTACGCACACATTGATATTTAAAAGACTTTGAATCTGGCCCGTCATAAGCTTTCTAGGCCAAGGGTATTTGTTTACTTTTTCTTTTCCCCACCCTCTGTTGCCCTAGTAAGCTCCTAAATATTAGTGTGGTATAAATAATAATTTCAAACGAGATTTTAGGCTGCTGCATTAAGCAGATTGCTCACCAAAATTATACTGCACGTCTGCAGAAAGGCTGAGTAACAGCTAACAGACATATGAACTTCTCAGCCTATATTAACTTTACAGCCTAGTTGTATCCAAAACACCTGCCTAATCAAACTCATTAATTAATTAGCAGCAGACTGGAAAAGAGGATACTCCTGGGATGGTTAGGGATTGCTGCTGTAGAGATAGAAAAGAGGAGCTGTACAAAGTCAGAGAGAAAAAACAGGAAGAGGAGGAAAGGACAAAAGTTGTAGAAGTTGTTAAGAGAAAGCAGATCCATCCTCGCCCCATTTTATGCAGGATACAGTACCTGGGGACTGAATCCATAAATACAGATAATTAAAAAGTTACCCTACAGGTCAGACTCTCCAGTCTCCCTCTGACACCCACAGGAAATGTGATATAGATTGAAAAGTCTATGTACTCATATCTTTTTTCCCCTTTCTGGCTCAGGAACTGTAATTAAAGGAAAAATCAGCCGCTCTCCTGCCTTGGAGAGTATAGTGGCACAGCTGGTTTTCATCTTGGCTAGCAGGCTCTGTCCTCAGGCTACTAAGTGCTGAGTAATTTTTACCAAGCTCTGCTTGCAGATAAATGATGTTCTTCTCTTAGCTGCTGCCAGGCAAAGCTACAAATACTTGATCTTTTATTCTTTTCTCATAAACTCTTAACATTGAATACTAAAAATGCAGCCAGAGATTTTTCCACTGCCATTTATTCTCAGCATGGTCACAACGGAATTACAATTACAGACACCCACCCATTTGCTGAAGCTCAACTGTAGTTCCTCATTAACCTGAAGCTTCCAATTAAAGGTTCCTTCAATTTCATTGATAGTTTGCATATACTCCAAGGACCCACTTCATTTTTTTTTTTCCCCAAAAACACATTTCATGAGAAGAGCAACTGCTTTAAATAACTTCACAATAATTTTCTGGAAAAGCTTGATGAGCGAGTGCCAGTCTTAAAAGAGAAGCTTGTGTCTGAATATGCAGTTTGGGTAATTTCTCTCACAGCTATAACTCTAAAAATATCTGAAAGCTTTTGACTAAATGTGGCACAACTGCTGGGCAGATAAAGTGTGGGCTCAAACCAATGGAAAGAATCTAGAAAGGAACAACACTGGAAACCCATTAGTTTAATTTAGGTTTTCTGCAGTGTTTCTAGTGTTTCTTATATTTTCTAAGAAACTTCATAAGAATTAGTTAAAAATTGTATAGAAAAATATTTTTAAAAATACTAGTTAATCTTGGCAGTGCTGTTCTACCCACCTCCATTAAGTGAAGCCGTAAACATGAAGCCAGCACAGGGAGGAAACAGAAAAATGGTACCAAACACCATGGCTAATTTTAGAATCATTCTGAGTCCTACAGCATGAGACATAGTGAGTAACAGGGCACATGAAAGTACCTGCACGCTTTTAAGAGATAAAGCAAGGTTTCACAACAACCTTGATCTCAAAGATAGTTTTCAAGTATAAGACTAATAGTCTGTAAGCTTCCTAAAGAAGCCCGTGCCTTTGAAGATCATCTTCCTAGCACACACACCAGTCTTACAGGATTACTGGCTACTGTTTTAGTAGTATCAGCCCCTTATGCAAGTCTAGTTTCTGTTTAAACCAGGGAGAAAAAGAGGAGAGGAACAATTCTGCAAATCCATAGCCACTGAAAAAGAAAAGATGAGGTGGAAGTAGCTTTTCTTTTAGAAAGTGAGAATTTGAACTGCTACCTTGATGGCTATGGCAGAGAGGGCACTTCATACGCTTTCTTCTGTCTGTTATGGGTGGGGATACACAATAAGAGCTTTAGCCTAAACTGTTTGCACGTAGCATGTTTCAAAACATAGCTTAATACAATCACCACATTACAAGTCCAATGTGAAGGTGTCTTGGCTTGTCTTTGCTGCTCAGTCTATGATCTGTGCTTAGACCCAATTTAAACCCTGTGAACAAGGAGGCTGAGATGCACTTGTCATTTAGGATAAGGAAGCTGGGGGAAAGTATCTGGATTCTGAACCAAGTTACAGTGGTTTTTTTCTTTTGCAAGTCCTCAGGATGTGGCAGTCTTGTCTCAGCCCACAGAATTCTATTTAAATGCTATGGTAAAGGTATTCTGTTGTAGTATAGTTTCTAATTTTAAATGTTTTCAAGCATTTGAACTAGATTGTAAATGTTTGAAACTCCAGGGGAGAGAATCTGTGCCATCTTTCCATTATTATAAAGTCTTCAGACTCAGGACTGGACTTTGGTAACTACGTATCAGGGCAGTGCCAGGATATGCTGGGACTTAACAGTGTTCCTGTGACTTAAGCGTTAGAGGGAAACAGTCCATGTTAAACACACTTCACACAAAGCATTCTTCTTAAATGCCTTGTAAAACAAACGAAATGTTGGTTAGAAACACATTCACCACCACTGACCACACAGGTTTTTATATTTAATAGAAATTAAATTAGTAGCTTAATATACATAATGTGACACTTTCCAGTCCAGCAGCTTTCCAATTCTTGCTTTCAAGTCACAGAGCAAATACTGTACAAAAATGATAACAAAGATCAACCAAAGAGTAAACACTGTCACTAGAACACTGGGCCCAGAAAGGCTAGGTTTATCAGGAGCTACACACGCCAAAGGATACATAACGATGGACCCATTGTGGTACAATCATGCATTACCAAGGGGTAGATCTACTGCTGGCCACGCACATGCTGGCTGGTCCAGGGCAGGTGGCAGCCTCCTGGGCTGCAAAGTGAGCTGTTTTACCGTGCCCCGTAGCTGTAGTAGTAAGGTTCATCTGGGCGGTATCCATAGGCAGTCGCTGGGCGGCCAGGAACCCCTGGTGATTGACCAAATCCATCAACTCCAATGCTGCAAAAAAAGAGGAGAGAAACTGAAGGTTTCTGTATGGTAGGGAAGGCACGCTAGTGCTGGGGTCTCCAGTTCTTCCTGCCACAAAGATAATTTTGTGAGGCAACTTCACAAGCCATCTTCCCCTTCCAGCCAGCACTGCTCTGTCTCCCCTTCCCTTTGTGGGGAAAAAAAAAATGCTGCAGAGAAAGAAATCAAGACAATTACTATAAAGAAAAAGCTTTCAGGTCAAATAGAAATCCCAGAAGAGTCAGAAGCCTTCTCTTCTGCCCTTTTATGGATATACTAGCAAAGCACTTCTCTGCCTCAATTTCTCTCTCTGTACATTAAAGTTAATGTGTCTTTTGGGGAAAGGCCTCAAGCATGCTTCTGGCAAAAGCCCACCAGTAACCCTGTCCTACATAGCACATCTTCCTTCCTTCCTTCCTTCCGTGCATTTCTGAAGCCCCTGGGAAAATACCAGCTAGAAATGAGAAAGTGAGAACATCTGGCACAGCAACATAGTTCAGCAAAGGACAGTCTTTCTGGTGGGATACAAGACTGACAGCCAAATGGCAGAAAGAGTTCATCATATGCTGAAAAGCTATATATTAATGAGACAGAATAATTAATTTCTTATATAGAACAGCATCTTTTACACCTAAAAAGTCACACAGCAATGAATTAGATACTAAAGCACAAGAGGTGCGTAGGGAAAAGTGGCACATATTTCATGCTCAACAGTAACTCTCATGCAGGAGGTAGAGGAAAAATGAACATTGCTTAAGATACTGGATTACTGCCTATTCATAGTTATGTCACTTCTCAACTTCCACTTCAGTAAAAGGATAAATGGAAAAGGATTCTGATTTATTGTCTGACTAAAGATGCATTGAAAGGAGTTGCACTTCCCTTCTGAAGACTGTCAAAACACAAAGAACCAAAGTGCTTTTGGAGTGGGGAAAAGCTGAACCTCATTACTGGCAATTATACATATGGAACATGGGTTATACAACAGTCAGGGCTGGGAAAGAAGGACCCATCCAGAAGATGTACAATGGGTGCGCCCCAGGCGCTGGCTCAGCAAAAAGCTGGCACTGCTGAATTGGTTGGACTGAAAGGGCTCAGCTGAAGTGGTGGGGGACCACGTCCATCACTCTGTCCTTGCAAAGACATGGTCCTCAGACTGTGTCTCTATGAGGTCCTAGAAAAGGATCCCTGGTGCCTGGTTTCTCAGGGAACTAGTTCACTCATGGGATATTCTGATAATCAGGTGAAAGTGGAAAGTCTGAGGCTGAGATTTGTCCTCTGAGATAAAGGGGACACAGACAACAAGCCAAACTGCAGAAAAAGTTATTCTGTTACACCTGAATGTATCTTGAAAGTGTTTTGCTATTTCCATGTCTGCCTATCTGCAGTTGAACTGGCAATGCCCCATCTTATAACTCACACACAGAGCCATCAGTCTGACCTTAAAGGCTGGTCAGTCCCTTCAGCATGGCAAAGTGAAGCAGAGTAGCTGTGGTGTACCCTGTAGTGGTGCAAAGCTATGTGAGTGCATGCCTCTGGCTCCACACCTTCCTTTGGCCACCCAGTCCTTCCTGATTCCACTCCAAAGTCCCATTACGCTTTTCCAAGGCCATTATGAAAGGAGCTGGTAACCTCTGAGGCACCTTCTCCAGGTCACTCCTTTGTACTTGGCAATCAACAGCTTTCTCATTAGCAGGCTTGAAGCTTTAAAAGGCTCTGAAAGTCGCAATTAAGAGAAATCCTGTTACATTCTCTGTATCTAACTCTCATCTCCAGAAACACCATGCCCTGCACTCACCTTAGCCAGAGGATGGTCCCTGCTTCTACTGCTGTTACCAATTTGCAGTTTGCAAAGGGACTGGGCAGACAGAGCTCACATGGGCTGCCATTAGGTACAGCTTTATAAACACAGGCCACAAAGCTCCTCCAAACAAGCCAACAAGGACCTAGAATGAAGCTGACCAATTTGTTTGGCAGTTCAGAAAATAAACAAGTTGAGTAACTACTTTAAAACAATGCTGATTCTTTAAGAGAGTTCTTTCAGTATTGTTAGTAGTTAATAACAAAGTAGGAGTTAATAACAAAGGCGGTGTAAAGGAATTTGGAAGTGCAGAGTCCAGTTTTGTTGTGCTGCTGCAAGTTCCCAGTGATGCCATGCATGTGTAACACTGCGGAGAATCAGGATCCTTTTAGTCTACCTTCAAACTCAGGAATGACACTGTTTTATTCCAAAGATCCTGAAAGCATCTATGGTAATTACAATGAGAAGATATTTTAACAGAAAACACTTCTCTGGGTTTATCTTTCAATTTTTTTTTTTTCTGTGACTATAACCACATTAGTTGGGGATAAGTTGGTTTTATTACTACTACAGTAGAATAGGGGCTCTTTGCATTTCTGCTAACTACTGAAAACTTCATTTTGGAAAGATGTTGTAGGTGAGCAAGCAGGTTGTGGGCACTGTAGGCTGCAAGCCAAGCTAATATGGGCCATCCTCAGGTTTACTGTGGCAGAGGAGGACACAACAAATACAGCAGCCTGAGAGACCTGTCTCGAAGAAGAATTTTCTTCCTAAACGTAAACGTGGCTTCTCTTGATGCTGCAGAGTTTCAAGAAGTTTTGGTCACTCTGTTACATACTAAAAGAACATTATGTTGTTGGGGGTGAGGTGTAATAACGACACTGAGCCAGGAGGTGGCAATGGGTTTCTATCACTGCAGGCAGAGCCGTTGCAGCTACTTCCACTTTAGTACACCTTATTCAAGGAACTTTCAAATGTATTTAAATTGATAACGAGAGCAGGGAAAATATGGTTTCAATCACATTCTCAGCAAACCTTTTAATATTTTTTTTATAAATGTGTAAGTAATTAGGTAAAGATCCCTAGAGTATAAACTTTGAGCAGTATCAGTTATTTCCAAATGGTTCAGACATATGTTAGTGTCCTGAAGAAAACTGGAAGAGATGGATCAGCTGATAACTGCTTTGGACAGTTAAAAAAAAAAAAAAAAGGAACAGAAAAATCACATTAAAACACCTTGATCAAATCACCACTCTCTCCCATCTAAGTATTTCTCGTAAGTAAATGAAGGCTTGTCCATGCTTCAGAAAAAGTTGGCTTTGTTTTTACATGTTGGTGCTCTTGAAACATACCAGCTTTGCCTACTAGCTTGTTTGCACTGGCAGCCCGTAGCAAAAAGCTTCTCCTCTTAGTTGAAGGAAAGGCTGTTGAACCCAGGAGGTAACTGAGGGGTAGGGCAACAAAACAGCAAACACGCATCCGTAGACTGAAGCCTGGCTTACTCATGAAGCTAGCAGGCCAAGAGCAGTGACTCTGCAAGTATAACCTACCGAGGTGGAGACACGGGCTTAAAAATCAAGTCTTGATGAATCCTTGCCACTTCTGCCAAGAACAGCAGAAGGGTAGAGCCAGTAAAGATGGTAGCTTTTCAGCTGTAAACACTTGGTGGGTAACGACTGGCCTGAGAACATGATTTGTGCTGTATGTTCTTAGATTTATACCAGCCATCAACTTCAGAACTTGCTCCCAAGAAAAACGTGCCATTGGCCTTAATTATACAGCATCTACAGGAAAAGTCAATGCTCAGCACAGCAAGCAGCCTGTCTTCCCAAAAAGTAGGGATGCATAATTATGCAATTGAGGCAACAATTCCCATCCCCAAATTGGTATTTTTTCATCCCATTAGTCAGCCCTGTTCAACTAGGCACCTAGCAGAAGCACATGCAATGCCTGTAGTTGTATAATGGATGCAGATCTCACAACACCACAACTAACTCCTCAAATAAATGACTTCTGCCGTTGCCTTAATCTGCAAATCATTTAAGGCAGTTTTGTCACACAAAATTGCATGCATGTGCACAGAGATTGGTGCTTGCTAACCACGCTGTCAAAAAACAACTGTTTTCTTATGCAAAGTTACCGCCATGCCTGGAGCTGATGGAGTTAAACAGTGAACAGCACAGTTAATTACTATGTACTGCTAACCTCAGTTGCTGGTTCATTTTGAGACCCTTTAAAATATGAACTGTGTATTTTACCCCTATGCACTCTCTTAATGATTTGTTTTTTTTAGACTGAAATCACTTCCAGCCATCAGTTATACTCGAGGTCTCTACACATGCACTTCTCCAAGCACAAATATTTCTTTTTCCTATTGGTCTGCCAGCCCCTGTCAGAGCAAATTTCACTTTAAACTAAATGCTATGATACTTAAAACCTCTTGGATTACTCAGGCTGCTAGTGTGATCTATGACCTTCCCCAAATGACAGCTGAACTTTCCAATTTGCTTGTACTGCTGGGGAACACATGCCGAAGAGGAAAATGTTCCTGATGTGCATGAGTGAGGAGAGATTTCTTAACAGCTCTGCTTATTGATACTTGCTCTGATTCATAACATCCAAATTAATATGTCCATCTCAGATCCTAGGTGCCCTAACATAATTTAAAATGTAAAGAGCAACCAGTCCCCCCGCACAGCAGGAAATGCCAGCCAGCATCCTACTATGGCCACAAAATACTTTCCTTAACTCCCCCCTGCACACAGAGCCTCAGAGACTAGACAGGCTTTGTGGCATGTCTGGAAGACGCGGCAGGCTCAGAGAAGGAGCACTCTGCCAGCAACCCTCTGCTGGGTTCCCATTCAGGTACCTTCGCTGCTCCCGAGTGCATGTGATGGGAGGAGTGATTCTTGAGCTTAGTCTGAACTAGGCTCATTAGCACCTGGGTGCAGACTGACCACGAGGCAAGGCTGCTTTCCATAAGTTTTCCTGATGCGATAGACACCTGAGCCTGTCCACACTAGCATTCACACTGTTATTAGTGCTGGTGCTGACAAGCTGCTCTAAAACGGGTACTCATTCCTTCAGCATAAGCAGGGCCTCAGAAAGGCAAATCTTGAGTCAGTAGGGAAATTCTTGGTCAAAACTAACCCCTTGAAGTCCAACTGGAAATCCCTCAGTAGGACGCGTGAATCTCAGAGCAATCCCAGCAAGAAACACTGCTTAGGAAACAGGCCAGCACACTCACAGAAGAGGCAAGCAGCAGCATGGCAAGAATCCTACCAGACTGTACTGTGAAACACTGTGACTGCCTGTGCAGGCGAAGGTGGCCCAGAAAAAGTCTTCACCTTAGAAGGTGAAATATCAGTTTAGGAGCTTAAACTTTAGGACCAAAAGTTCATCCTTTTCTGCTTATTGGTTTCATGGTTGGTAACCCAAAATTAAAAACTGTTTTATTAAAAAGTGTCTATAAATTTATAATTCACTAGGTCTCCCTGACCTTGGTAAGACCAAACACTACTTACAGCTCTCAACGTATCAGCAACCCTACCAAATCCTAATGAAGGAATCGCACCCAAAGTTCTCCATGTGCTCAAGTGAGCTGCTGAGAGGGTGTATTTGCAGGTATAAACATGCAGCCTCTGCTGACACGTGGCACCTTCTTGCTGCCAGCCACTGATTACACCTGCAGCTGTGCACAGCTCCTCCTGAGTATCAGACAATGGGGTTTGAACCAGAAAGTTTCTGAGCATCTTTCAGTAGCCTGACATCAGTACAGTTCATATATCACTTTATACACCTTATATTGTTACTAAAAACCACTGTCTTCACTCTTAAAACATCTCCCACCTCACCCCAGGCAGACACTCAGAATTTTGTGCAGCACATCCTTGAAGTCTGTGAATCTACTCAGGTGTGACAGCACTGTTGATAACATACGGTACAGTTACCATCCTATATTGCCTTTATAAACTCATGCCACAAACCCTGTAATCTATAATGCTGTATCAAGTTCCTGTGTATAACAGACAGAAGTTATGTTCGGATGAATACTGAAGGCTGTACTTTCCCTCAGGAGGTAGCTAAACCATTGGAGCAGCACGCCAGTCTCTAATCTCGAGACCAGCACAGCATTATAACCTGTACAACTGAGATGCAGTTTATTGTTTATAATACTTGACAACAAGAGACACAGGAGTTTGCCAGAAGTAAAGTCTGTATTTTTTCTCTCCTCTCAGTATTTTTTTTGCTTGTTTTCAAGCACTGATGAAAGGTGCTAGACTGTAGGTCTGAGACCACAATTGCAGTGCAGGGCAGCATAATCACGTAGGGTATGCAGCAGAGGCTGCAGTCCTGCTAGCCATTAGGAGATCAGTTACCAAATGCTGCAGCTCCCTCCCTTGCTCTGCAGGTTTCCTCTGCACAGTGACCAGGGTACAGAAAGGCAGGGGGAGCTGAGGGCACCCAGGCCTTGTGCCGTTGTACAGTGAGGATTCAGGCTGTGTGCATCCAAGCACAGGAGATGGAAAATGGTTTTGAACTCCACAGAATGAACGCGGACGTTCAGCTTCTAAAATTATCTTCAGGTAAGAAATATTTTGCTAATCCTTTACAGGTACCAGCTAAGCACCATACTTTAACCAAGGCTCAAAGCCTGTGAAACTCTTTGGTCTTTCTGCTGATACTCACCATTTTACTGATACTTTACCTAACGCTGGCTGGGATACCCTTTTCATGACACCAGTCACGAAAGAGTGGAGAGCACCAGTAAGTGGCATAAGGCTGGTTGCTTTTTCCCTTGCTCAGAGTCTAGCGATTGAGAAGATGATCCTATTTACTTCTACGTGCCAGCTACCTCTGGTTTTCTTCACTGACCATAAATTTTCTGCCCTTCAGAGTCAAAGCACAAGCCATGGGTTATGGAGAAACAGCATAAACTGAGAAGTCTTAGAAAAAACAATGTTCCTTTATATAATGTCCTGTAACTGTAGATTCTCCCACTACTGGTAATGACGTTAAACTATAAACCACAAGTCTCTTAAACTCAGCCTCTCATGGCCCAAACTTTTTCCCCCCTATCTGTGAAGCTTTTTTCCCATGCTTTCTATCCCTCAAGCTCAAGTGGGAAGGGAATTTTGTGGCAGGGACTGTGACTGCACACTGCATCAAATACCAAGTTCATCTTGACATTAGCACTGAGTATTAGTGTTCCTTAAATAGTAATACTGTATCTGCTCAAAAGACAGAAAATGTCAGAATGAACCTGTGCAATAATACTTTAGCTCCCTTGTGCATCATGATACAGCTTTTATGGATATGACAATGTCTCTCCTTCCATGTGATCCAGCTTTCTTCAGTGCACTTAATGACTTAAAGTTTCCAGTTGCTTCTAGACTTAGTGCCCAGTTATATCTCAGCACAATACTCCTGTTTCTGCTGTTTAATTATAAACAAATGCAAATCTGACAATTGAGGAGAAATGAGCACTGCATCCATCCTCTGTGTCAGGCTCCAGCTATGCACCAAGCAATAAGCATGCCAAAATTCACTGTTGGGGAGGCAGCATTTAAAAAAAATGAAATTTCCCAGCTGAACAGTAAGAAAGCACTGAACTAAGCACAAATGACCTTGCTTCGCCAAATTCAGCAAGAGCCTTGCTTGAAAGCTGTGGAGCTTGCCACACCAGCTCTGTGAAGGGCAGTCTGGGACTTGGGCTCAGTTTCTTGCTCTATCAGTTACCTGCTGTGTGATCTCAGACAAGTTGCTCCTTTTCTCCATGACCTCAGTTTCCCATTGGAGTATATTTAAAAAAAACACGCCCCAGACATTAAAGACAGCAAGTGACAAACTACAGCAATGAGAAGACTCGAATTAGACTGATGTAGATAGAAAAGACTTCTGCTTATTCTGTAACACCCCTCAAAGAGGAAAACAAGAATATTTCTGATCTGCTAGAAAAGCAACCAATCCAGGATACAGCCAGGGATAAAAATAGCAACGCAAGAACTCAAGCTGTTTCATATAGCCATCTTGTTTATTTGAAGGGCATCAGGATAATTTCACTAGCATTCCCTCACCCAGGCTCACAGCTCTGCCACATGGATGGGGAGTTTCTCAGCTATTCTGTACGGGATTTATTATAAGGTCAAGTGCACTGTCAGAGCTGGAACCAAAACCAAGAGTTCTGCCTTCCCATTATAAGCCTAACAGAAACATCTCCTGTGCTGTTGGCTCAACAACTGGCCAAACCCACTGATTAGATGCATCCATTTTTAAAAAAATTAATTAAGAACTAGAACAAATAAAAAAGTCCTGAGGATGAGGCAATAAAAAACAAGATATCCTTTCCTCCCCCTCTCTCTTTGCACAGTCCAAAGTATTTCTGTCAACTCCATAACTTGAAGAGTACATTGCCTTAATCTTAAATTAATGATACGTCTGGCTTGGGAAGGTTTCAAGCATCTCTTCTACTGGTCTCCAACAATGTCAGTGTTACGTTGGGTACAGAAGCTTCAGGCAACAGCCTGAGCAGAATAAGATCCTGAAGTGGCAACTTGATAGAGGTAACTAGTATCACTGACTAGATCAGCTCAGGATCTGGTCCACGCCTCCCCCTAGCCTTCCCATTTGCAGACAGAAAGTGTTTCTTGTTTCCTGTGCTAGGTTACACAGCAGGGTCACTGTCAAAATGTACTCTTGAGCAAAGCAGTTGAAGCAGAAATGCAAGTCTTCGGTGCCCTGCATTGAAGGGCTCTTAGCTGGAGAACTATTTTTTAAAATATTTATACAAGCTCAAGTCCATGCACTGCCACTCAGCTATATGCTTCAATACAAATGGGGAAAAAATGTTCCCTCCTGTGCACAAATACCGAGAAAAGCCATGCCAACAGGTTACTGGCCGATAGTTGTGCTGTCTGCAGGGCTCAGCACCAAGAACCAGGCAACTCCATGTGGATGATAGAGATGATGAAGGGAAGGAGTGAGGGAGAGTCAAAAAATCTGTTCTGCTTTGACTTACAGCTGCAGCCAATAAAAGCTTTCAAAGTCTTTTCTGAAATTTAACATTACTAGGGGATTTGCAGTGTTCACTTGAGCACACACAGCAAATGAAGTTAGAGCATTATTACTGATGAATAAACTTTAAATATTTTTTACCACTATAGATGATTATGTGGATTTCGATTACTATTATATATCAACACAGGGCCCTAGTGAAATCTCGTCAAAATCTACCCCAAATCAGTGACAATTTTAGTGTAAACTAAGGAGGAAATAAATCTCTGTCTCTTACTGGTTGCTTTCTTAGTGCTAATATTGGATATGTTAGGGAACAAGCCAGCTACAAATACAGACGCAGAACATTTTCTACACCTTGGAGTAGCATTATTACGCAAAAATTTCAACTTCAATTAAATGAACAAAGTGGTTCCAGGCCAAAGGTTGGGCAGGGAGTTTTGAAAAAAAATAAAACTTAAAAAGCTCAAAACCCAGAGGGCAAATAAACTCTCTAAACTTATTATTTTAAATCCCACGGTTAAAAAAATCTTCTAGTTTTCCAGAGCGAAAAGGATGGCTCAGTCATCATACTGTAATGGCTGAAGTTGATAAACAGATTGAGAGAACCAAATTTTAGAATCAAAACAATTTTAACTATTTGGCAAAGCAATTAATTCGGTATGTTACATTAATTTTTATACTAGAGACTTGTTCGCAGCACATGTTCAGCTCAGATAATAACCATAAGAAATATCCCACTGATACACAGGACTTTTTAAAACTACTCATTGTAGGTTTAATTTTGAATCCTGTGAGCATGCTTATACATAGCATACAAAACACCTTCACTTTATTACAGTTTTAAATCTTTCTTCGAGGTCTGGCCTTGAAACCACTTGTCTTGATAAAATAGGTCACTTGAAAAAGGAAGGCTCAATAAAATGAATTACAAAACCAACAAGATTAAACTGATTGTGCTGTTTTTGTACAGTGCAGCTGAATTCTCCAAATATGCTGCTGGCTGTGGTTTGGCATTTAACAGCATGCGATCAGTGAGAAGGAGGAAATTTTATTCTCATTAACTGTTGCAGATTTACTGCAGTGAAAAAGGGCTATGTAACCTGAGAAGTGACAGAATGGAAAGATCAAAGCAGCAGTCTGGAAACTAAATAAACCTTCTGGCTACTTCCTGCAAGGAAAATTCACTCTGGCAATGTAAAACAGAGTCCAGTTAAAAACTACTCTCAGTTTTATGAGCTGTCACAGCAGCTTGAGTGGTTTGGACCAGTCAAGTTTAGAACATTATATTTCCTTGTTTTTGTCTCAGATACTTCTGTAAGCAGTTTTATAGTTTTTCTTTTTTGTTTTTCTTTTTTTTTTTTTAAGAGAAAAATAAAATTCTTTTCTTTTGGTTGAAATCGAGAAGGTCACAGCTAAACTCATTAAAAACAAGCAGGTCTTCATTTGCACATTCCATTCCCGTTTACTACATTTTAATATTTTACTTTGAGATTTATAAGCAATGTACATTTGCTTTAATAACTCTTCCGCATTCTGTTCACTTATTGTTTAATATAAGTGCAAATCAGTTTACAGAGCCCAGATGGCTTGTAACCAGGGAGCCAGTCTATTCCTAGTAGCACATCTGGAGGGACTAAGAGCAACAGACAGAATGTGGGAATTAATTAATGTTACATTTCATAAGAGACAGACCCAGGTTTGGGGGATTTTTTGGTAAGACATTCCAATGGACTTGAACAAACTGTTACAGCATTTTGGTATTCTTTTAAAATTCTTAATAGCCACCTCAACCATGGCGGTTAAGTGAGGCCAACTGCAGGTGGAATACAGTAAAATAAAAAGCACCTAAAAAAAAAAAGTGACTGCAAGTGAAAGAGGCCCAAGCATCCTATATTCCAAAAGAGTTGAAGTGCATTAAAACCTCAGTGCTCTCCTCCCAAACAGCATCTGCGACTTGCTGAAAAAAACTGCACCTTTAAAATATTCCCAAGCAAGCTATTTAATCTCTTAGAATACTAGTGTAATTGTTCAGAGCAATTAAACAGCTCTTACAGTAAATGAAACAAGTGTAACATGAACCGTCATGATTACGGACCACACACCTTGGAGAGGTGGTGTGGTCCGGTCACTGGGGCACTATGCAAGCAGCCAGGAGAGCAATGCTCTACTCCAGGCTCTGGCACCTGACTTTGGACAAGTACCTTCTCTTCTTGCTTTCAGTTCCCTGCCCATCTTGACTATTGCCTCTTTGGGGCAAGGACTGTGTGTTGCATCGTCTGCGTGTTGGGGGATACAAGAGCAGCTGCTTGGAAGCTTGTCCCAATACAGTCTAAAATCAGAAGAAGAATAATAAATAAGCATCCGAGAACATTAAAAAAAAGTTGCTGTATGTAGAATACTGGATATGAAGAGGATATGAAGAACATTGTCCTCATCTGGATATTCCCAAATTACAGGCAGTGTTGTGCCCTAATTCTTTAGTGGTGCAGTATGCACAGATCTCTAAACCCTGGTAAAATCTCATTCATAAATACGGGTCAGAGAAAAATCATCTTCTCCTTGAATACTCAGATTCCTGGTCTTTAAAAATGCTCTATAACTGTCCACATCATAACAGCATAATTTGGTAAAATACATATTAGTGACACCTAAACTGGATTATAATATGATCAAGTTGCAGTATTTAATTTCTATAAACATGACTTGAAGACAGTAAGAAAAAAACTAAGGAAGTGACAGCTAGCAGGAAATATGACTACTGCCTAAAAAAACAGGGAAAAGAAAGAGATAACTCTAGTTTTGTACTGGTGCAGAAACAAATTATTATAAGCTACACACAAAAACAATTCAGGCTCGCATTCAAAAGCTCTTAGCAATGAAGCACTCACACTCTGGAAGTGCCACTCCCACCTTTAAGTACTGAAGAAAAACAACTATACAGTGAATTTTGATTAGGCCATGAACCAGGATCTGAAGAAATCAAGTCAAGTCTTTCAATAAACTTGTCCCAGACAATAATCAAAACCCTCCAAAATGCTCCTGCTTCCTTATTACTATCTTTTAAATACAAGATCTTAATTCTAAGCTTAGGTACCACCTGAATTGGCACTGACGAAAAAAAAGGAGTTTATCTGACTGTTTCACAGACAGTAAATGTATTGTCCAAATGAGAAGTGCACTTTATCTCTGGTACATTCAGCCATATCAGAAATTTAGTAAAGTCCTCCCGACCACATTCAGTTTAACTTCTTTAAAACTAAACATGTCGGCAGTTAGGACAACACAATATGATAAAAGATATGACTCCACTACCACTAAGTATTTTTTTGGGATTAAAAAAAAAATCCACCAAAAAATCTCCTTGTCTCCAGAAACTTCATTGGTTCTGGACTTCTCTTCAAGGCTTTTTCAAATTTGTTTCAGTGGGATTTACAATTTGCTAATACTGATGTGTGATAAACTAATAAAACCTGCCTACAAGGTTATAGGCCCAATTTACTAATAAAACCTAATTCAACTCTCTTGGGAAATGCAAATTAAATAGTGTCCAAATGGTAGAAGCTGAATACAACTCTGCTGGACATACTGCAAAGGCAAAAAAGGGTTGGTTTTGTTTTTAAAATAAAGTTTAAGTATGGAAAAGAAAGTAATGCGTAGAACTATCACTATGGTAAAATATTTGAAAGTAGAATCATGTTGTAATAATAATTTACCTTATTAGCTTTTCTTTCCATTAATTAAAAGATTTTGTACTCACTGTCTGTCCACCTCCAAGACAGGAAAACATTACTGCCTCTATTCAAATGATGAGGAAAGAGATGTGGATACTTCCCGTTCTACTGTGGCACAGACCCCACATAAGAACATGTTTTCTATCTAAGCTATTCTTTCCAAGAACAAAGTTTCTTCTGCCACTGATGGCTCTAAAGCCTTGCCTGAGGCACATCACTTTTACTGTGCACTAAGGTATTAGCTTTTCACCACTAGAGATAGCCTGCAGGATGGCACTTAGCTGCTGAAAGGCTGGGACGGGAATATTGGAACTTCTAAATAAACTATGCACATTACTGAAAATACAACATGGATGAGAAATACTCCATAGTAGGGTGACCAACTCTTTCAGTCCTTTCCTTAGGAAGAAGATTCTTATATAAGCAATGTATACTGTAGGGTTTAGAGACTAAACCAGGGAAGAGATGAAATCCTAACCTCAATGATAGAGAAGTACAACATGTGACTGTTTTTAGCTAATCTAATTGAAGATGAGGATCTATTAGAAGATTGATATAAATATCAATGGAGGATATGAGTTCCAGGTACAACCATTTAAAAACATTTTGATAAATGTTCACAAAGTACACATTTGCCAGCACCTGATGCAGTTCCTGTACCTGATGGGCACAGGAGCTATTCAGCTGTGACTCACGACTGGGAGTTCCCACCACATTGCAGGAGCCAACAGGAATGGAAGGCTACAGACCAAAGTCTCTCCCCCATGAACATTCATGTCTGATTTTCTTCAGGGTACGCAAACAAAAAAAGCCTGTGGATACAACTATTCTCGCCATTCAATGCGGAAGCAGATACTACATGCGGGCAGCTTAGCTAGAGACTAAGTCACAGTAACAGTCCTCCCTGTGCTCCCACCAGGACCTAGAGCCATGTATTCAGTTACTGAAGCCCAGATCACTGCAGTTTCTGTCAACTCAAGCCACAACAGCTTGCTTATGCATGCCTATACTTGCCAACAACAGACACAGCTTAACTGAAGTCAATGCAGAGCAGCCTGCATGGTCCTGGCTCCATATACTTAGCTCACAAAATATCACAATGATCTGCCATGGCAAAAAAGAAATGCAGCTACAGTTTTAGGCTGTAAATCCAGACAAGAGGAAAAGATCTTCCATCAAGGACAGACAGTCACCCCATAAAACTGGTTTTGTTTGACATGCCAAACCTCAGTGCTTCCTGGGAAGAGGCTTCAGGCAGATCTCTGTTGAGAGAAGATATGAGTGCACACACAGAAATGCCTTGTCTTAGTGAAAACGAAGACTGTGCAATGGCAGCTCTGCTACATTTTATTTACAAGGTTAAAGGATGCTGTACTGGAGAAAACTTCCTCAGGAAGAAAAAGAAGTTTTGGCTAGCTCCAGCATTCTAAGAAATCTTTCTAAAGCTACAGACAGAGAGGATTTGGGAACTCTGATGAAGATATTAACAAAAATAGGCTTTTGCACTTAAAAGTTTGTACCATTATCTAGTTATAGCTGGGAAAGGTAAAAAAGTGCTTTCTTCCCCAAAGGGTAAGGAAAACACTGTGGACATTTCTATTATAACATATGCAGCCATCACTATTATGTTTGTGTCTTAAGAAAGTAATTAGTCTCTTGAAGGTGATTAAAATTTGATAAATGACCACAGATTCTTGAAGATGTCTTTCAGCTGGTCTTTATCCCTTGCAGCTCAGACACTAAGCTGTCATCACATCTGCCAAAAGGTGAGGGATTTTTTTTTTTTGTTTGCTACAATCATAAAACTTTCACTCTATATTAAGAGATATCAGAACCATGAACCTTGAATACAGATTTTAATAACAGATGAAAATTTTAAATCTATGCCTAATGTCCATCTGCTTCTGAAAGAGTAAGATGATTCAAAGCTGGTAATCTAATCACAAATGTCTTTTCCTAGCCAATGAAAAAAACCTGGATACAAGCTGTCAAAACAACCTCCTCAGCCATGTATTTTCTGCTGAATGGAAAACATACCTTACGATCTGTTTGCATTCTGCTCCAAACCTTTGAGGAAAACAAGAGACACTGTTTATATATTTTATCACCACTTCTGTGTACATCATATTCTGAAATAATTCTACTTATAGACATCATACACAATAGTACAACTCCACTAAGAATATAGTTCAGAAATAAGAGCTGTAAACTAAAGCTGCAAAACACACAAGCTAGATAACCAGAAACAAAACATTTCTATTTCTAACAATGCCTTGGGTCCCCTAAAGTGAGGGTGGAAGCATTAGAAAAATGGCAACTTTCCAGATCTTCATTTATGTGCTGCTACTTCTTTATGCTGACAAGTACCAGAAGCAACAATTATACCTGTTTGCTTCAGGATATGTCCAGAATAGCAAGCATGCAAGCAAATCTACAAACTGAATTTAGGACTAGATACTTTTACAATTCCCTTCAAAGTCGTTCTGCACTTCATGATGCAGGAATTGATCATGCAAGGCAGCATTCTCAACTCTGGACAGTAGTCAGTACTCCAGGTTTCAAAGGAAAGCCCAAGAAACCCCGTAAAGGGAAGGCAACATCTTTGAAAAATGCAGCCCCTAAGATACTCCACCTAATTCACCAGATCTATACATGTTCTTACTGCTAATACTATTACTTCATGTTTCCCTCTTAAAAAATTATGGGGGAAAAAGCCCCCTATGTGCTAACCCAGTGAGTGCAGATGCCTATAAATACCTTAACTTTTAAAACTTCTGTTTCACTCTTGACTTCAAAAAAGGACTTCCCTGCCCACCTAAGACTGAGCAGCAGGTCTATGTATGTAGGTCCACTGTCTCCTGGGACAGGGACTCCACAGGAGAAGGCTGCGATATCCCTGATGGGTTACAGAGAAGCCAACCACTTCATTGATTGCACATCTGGATACAGCTGCTGCTCAAATTCCCATGAATTTTCCTGAAAATAACATGGTGGAACAGTAATGGCAGAGGCTGCCCTTGGACCTCTGCTAGAACTAGCATCCTACTAGAGAAGAAACACATGGTTTTCGCTATCTGCTCAATACAGTGTAACTGGTGTAACAATCTGATATATGGCAACTGGTGTGGGCTGAGCTCCTTTGCACAGGCATTATTAAATATGGCTTACACAGAAAATCTTCAAGGCAACTTGAGTTTGGTTGTGGTCCTTGAAAATCTCTTCTCATAGACCCATTTCTGTGGCTCCAAAAAACGTGATCAGAACACACTTAAGGCCCAGTAATGCACTGGGGACCAACACTGGTTCAACACTAGCTCAGCTCCTCAATGATGTGCAGGCACTAAAAAAGTTAGTATTTCTGTCTGACTTGTTAGGCTCTCCTGGAGGCAAGGAAAAGTCCTGATTCAGTCTGAGCACAATGCAAGGATAGGAACTAACCTCAGAAATTAAAGAGGCAACATTTCCTCAGGCTTCCTCATAGGAAAGCAGAAAGGAGAAGAAAGGATTAGACTGTTCAAAGTTGAGTAGCAAGAAGTCAGCTCATGGTTGTCACCTACCTCAAATTTCACAGGGTGGTCTTAAATGATGGAAAGACTCCCTCAGAACTCACCCCATTGCTTAGCAAACAACTGTTTCTGTTACAGAATTAGAAAGCCTTATATAAAAGGCTGAGACCAGAAGACACAGGCACAACAAGTAGAAAAGTATAACAAATGAGAAGAGCCAAAATATGTATCTACTCTTTATTAGGCCATCCCTCTTTCAACTCACAAAAAATGTTACTATTAACTGACTTGCTAGTTGTCTATGCAAATCATATCTCAGCTTTCTTCAAAAAAGTTTCTGAAAACATATTCCAATATTAATAATAAAAAAATGAACCATTTTTATAACAAAAATCTTGATTTATTAAAAGCTGGAACTGGTTAAAAATAAATCCTTGACATAAGGTTCTTGTTAGCTTTCAACTGTAAGCATAAAAATACCCTAGAATTATGTTTTGGTATGGTTGAAATGTACACTATAACACATAAAAAGAGCCTTGACTTGCTGCTATTATTTTTAATTAGGCTCTCTAGCACGTATGGTTTTACCTTCCAACACCAATTCAAATTTGGGAAAAGGGAGGGTCTGACTCTCCAACTCATGGGACTGGCAATTCCATGGCTCATGCCTTGGAGCACTAATGCATTTTACATTAGCTCTAAGCATCAGGAAATCCTGGCTTCTGGTGCCAAGAAGTTCAAAACGGTAATGACACACATCTGAAAACTAGGATTCGCCGTTCGACTGCCAGTATCTATTCTATCAAACAATTCAGTCTTGCTCTGTTACAAATAGCATAGAACATTTGCAGCAGTCCACACTGTTTCCAATTAAACTGTGTGTCTGACTGCAGATAAATCCATAGAGCAATCATATTGAAAAAAGTCTTCCTAGAATACAGAATTCTAATGAGAAATTTACAGATGCCATCATCAATAGCATTTACCAAGTTTGTCATTAGCCAAACTGCAGTTTTTCTGTTTTCTTTCTTGAGGTGAGTCTCTAAAATGCGAAGACATTACAAGAAAATTCTACAAATACTTAATTTAACTAGGTATACACCACATGTATTTTGCTACTCACTTTAGTTGGAATACAATCAGATTAAAAAGCAGGTTACTAATGTAGCTCCCTAGTAAGGGATTGAAATTTGAGGTTGAGTGATCTACTTTAACTTTTACCCAAGAACACTCAAATTGGCTTTTTTTCCCCAGCTGAAAGTTTTCTGTTAAAACAATAGCACTTTAACTGGGCCTATATTTAAGTTTTCTGGAAACAAAGGAGTCTGCAAAGCTTCACCCTATACACCTTTCCCCCCACCTCCAGGGGGGTCATGAAGACTGTTGGCACCACATACCCATACAGTGTTCTGGTTAATACAGAAATCTGTCATCTCCCGAGTCGTGTCTCTATTTTAGAGTTAAAATGGTAAGTCGCATAGTAAGACCCCAGGAGTAGCACATAGAGAAACTGAGGGAACTGAGCTATCACCTGCATGCTCTGAAACAAAGGGCTACATGCTAGTCTGAACTTGACCCTCACTGAGTATAAACACTTCCTTTTTTCAAGAGGATCCATCTCTTAAGTCCTACTTTTTTTTCCTGATTTGACCATTTTAGTTATTTTAATTTGTTCTTAAAAATGTTACTACCATCCCACCTTTGCTGAATGTTCAGCTTTCTGGTGCATCACAGGTAGAAGAAACAAACAAGTGTAACCATCCACTACCCTTTAGCAATTACAAGAAGCCAAAGTAAGGGACAAAAACAAAAAATTTTTTTCCTTCAACTGTATATACTGTGAATTACTCATATTTTCCAAGTGATGACTGAAGTTCTAATTGGTGAAAAATAACCTCAGCCACAGGGCTGGACATGTCCAGATAGCATCCTGTTAAAGTGAACTCTGTTTCTTGACTGTAATGCATTTGAAGTATTTCCTGTTAATGAGTGAACATAATTTATGCTCTCTAAAAGGCATTTCTTAACTGATACAGGATCTATGAAGATTACATTATTTGAAGCAAATCTTTTCTGGTTTTAACTCATAGGAGAAGTCTGCTCAGAAATTCAAACTGGAACAGCTTGCTAACATTCAGAGAAGGAGAGGTCATTGACCAGAGGAAGAATTCAGAGAAACATCTCCCAAAAGTCAAGCTGACATCTTTTGCTCATCTAGCAAATTATCAGAGTAAGTGCCATCTGTAATCTCAGAATACCTTGGGAAGACTTAAATTCAGAGAAAACAAACAAACAAAAAAAACAAAAACAAAAAACAAAACCCACAGAAAGAGTTTCGGCAGCTGAGAAACTTGTTTTTAACAGTTTAAGAATATTGGAAACAAAAGTTTTTGGGGTAATCAGCATTTCATGCCTCTCCTTAGATATTTCCCAACAACAGTGTCTGAATAGTATTTGAGTAATTGTCATAACATAGTTGTGTGTTCCAGTTTTACTTTTCTAGTCTACAGGCTTTGGGATTGCTATGATGTGTTACAACACACATTAATATGTTAAAAGAAACATGTAATTCAGAAGGACAGACTAAAACCACTTTTTCAGTGTAAACCATTCCTACTGCTATGATGGCAAAAATTGTTGAACACCACAAATGAAGCCATATAAAGACATCTGAATTGCCATTGTTGGATTACATGCATTCTGTACAAACGGCAATTTACCTGCTAGAGAAGGGATGCTGCCCAACAAGGTCTCCATTCTGAAGATGGTAGTCACCGAAGAAATCCGGACTAACTGCTCCATCAGGGACTATCAGGCCATCTATAAAAACAAGAAAGGTCCAGTGACTGTATGAAGCAGCATGACTTCCAGGCAAGTGGGCAACACAACCTGTGCTGGTTTGTCTTAGAAATTCGTTAGCAACTTGCAATATTTCTGGGAGGAATGTCAAGCAACAATAATACTGAAAATCAGCAACTTCAATTACAAAAAAACCTCCAAGTAGCTCAGCATACTGTCCTGAAAAAAACTGTACCTAAGAAACATTCTCTTACTCCTTCTTACTCAGGCCTGTAAAGATTATATCAAGACCCATCTTGTCTGTCCCATCACAAAAGTGAGCAAGGAGAAGTAGTAATGAGAAGGGTCAAACATTAATCTGGACCAGCAGCATGAAAGTAGAAAAGCAGCAAAGGTTTTAATTGCTCAGACTCTACCCTTCACCACTGTGTCTCTTAAAACTGATTAAGAAAAAAACAGGAAAGCAACTTCAAATTTATTTAATCTCCCTTGAATTTTAATGTCTTCTAGCTATTTCCTAGAAGGGTGGTCTTTCCAAATTAAATCCTCTCAACAACTTTACAGATTACAGTTTTATTCTACTTCCTTTATATTCAAACAGTGGCATATGAAGATGCAGACAATTTGTAAAGCCAGTAGTACCCTTAAAGGCTTCACAGTCTCTACTTGCTTTGTAAGGAAAAGAATAAAATCAGGAAGTAACATTTTCCCCTCTGTTACATCAGTGTAAATCCAGAGTGTCTTTGAAGTAAAGTCAGTGAACTGATCCCAGCTGAATGAGAGCCCAGCTCAACTCTTTCCTGTTCTCATTCACAAAACACATTTCTTGTTAATATTAAGGGCACAGTTCTTGCTTGTTAGTCAGTCTTAGGCTCTAATCAGATAAAATGAGCTATTTTATTAAAACAGACCCTACATCAGTTCATCTCCATTACTGTATGGAAATGATCCCAGACTTGTAGTGCAGAAAGCACCCCAAAAAAACAGGATAGAAACAGGTACGTTCAGACTGGTACTTCAATAGTTCAGCAGCGAGAGATTCCTAATGACTAGGAAGTTACAAATGCCATTCCACTTTAAAGAAAGAGATAAGATCCAGGGAGTTACAGGCCACTTAGCTTAACCTCTGTGGTTTCAAAACTACTAAAAGTGCCTGTGCAGGAAGCAGTGGAAAGTTACTTACAGACACAAGGGCTTAGAGATGACGACTCAGGCATTCAAACAAATCTCCCTGTGCTTTATGAATTTACCTGATGTTTTTTGAAGATAATATAGTGACAAATGATAAAAGGAATAGAATTGACACATCTAGATTTCTAACAGACATTTAATGAGGTGCTACAGAGGTTCATTTAGAAGATAATACCTCATGGGAAAGTGACTGAATACAACGCAACAGATTGTAAATGAAAAATGCTAGCCACGATCAGACTACATTTTAGCAGCATAAGATAGCTGTACCTGGCTATATTCTAATTGTATACATATGTATACAGTATGTGAAAGAGTATTACTTGACAAGCAAATAACCTGGCACAGATCAATATTACTGTCTTTCAACATGGTCGGCAAGACACAAGTGCCCTGTGATACCATAAGGATGTAAGGTGACCTAAGAAGAGCAAAGACAGTTGAAATGGCTATTAACACTTGTGCCTATCTCACCAACTATTCTGTATTTTTCACAGAAATGAGGGGGAGCATGAGCACTTTTATACTGACAGTACTTCAGATGAAAACCAATTTAAGAGACTATGTATTTTAAACAGCCAGTTTGGTTAAAACTGTTTTGAAAGCAGAAAGAGTTAAAACTGACATCTATCTTTATATTAATAAAGCAAACACTACATTTTAACTCCGAGGCTAGAGCTACCACTACTTAAAGTGTCTTCAATCAAAAGTGCTAACATTCAAACCATAACACTTGGACTTATGGCTCACATTAATTTATAGGAAAATGAAAGCACATGGATAGCATCAGCTGCATGTAATATGATTATACAGTTAAAAGACATCTGTTGTTATGTACATTTCAAGATAAATTAGGGTTATGTAGTTTCAGAGCAAGAGAGACACCGAGCTCATGAAGGTAACTTCAGAGATTCTACCAAGTTTTTCATGTAGGTTTAAACTACTATGCAAAAGAGATGCTGGCATATCATTACAATAAGGAACTCATCTTGCCATCAGTGAACTGAAGAACTATTATGGCTGAGGGGGGAAAAGAGGGAATTGTAGTGAGCATCAGCCATCAGTGCAGGTTATTTCTAAAATTATCAAATTGAAATACAAGCATTTAATTTCTGACAGCACAAAGATTTGTACTTTTGTTATTTTTTGACTAAGTAATGCTCTGTCCTTCAGAAACCCAAATGCCTACTCCAATTGGTACAATAATCTGTAGCCTTTTCAAAGGAATATTATGTCCCCTCTGGCCATGTCTCAAAAGTATAAATCTAGCAGACTTCAGAAGCACACCATTACTGGCACTTGTCAGAAGGAACCCGAGAAGTGAATCTGTATTTTGAATATCATCACCTACTCTTATATCTTTAAAAACAAAAGCACTTTTCAAACATCTGCAGAACATATCATTGGAAATCTGCCTCTCCTTCCTGGTCAAATATCAATTCCAACACAAAAATCTTTGTTCAAATAACATTGAGCCTGTAACATAAATGATTAAAAGCCAGGAAATTCAGTGTTACTGGTGCCACTCCATCTCTAGCTCACACTATTGGGAAAATAAATAGCTATGAAATAAGCAAAGGTTTATTATTAAGACCAGTAAAGGGGAGACTAAAACAGGCATGCTGGCACATCTTTAACTTAGGAAGCCTAAGACTTGATGTAATAAAAGACACTGGTACTGTACAACACATGGCTCAAACTGCTAAACTTACAGGTCTACTAGACCAAGATAAAGCTACAGAATTCAAAAGGGAAAAAAACATACCACTAAAAAGGCAAGCTGTATGGCTGACATGTAATCAAAAGTAGAAGAGAAAGAATCATTAAGTTCTTATATCCTTTGAGAATAATTTTGGATGTGCTACTTGGAGAACTTGCACAATTATTTTCTCACAGCAACTACAAGTAAAGCTTATGGGGTTTAGTGGTTTTGTTTTTCTTATTACTATTCCTGCAAATTCATCCAGAGTCAGAGAGTTTTGTGACTCATGCTTCATAGCAAAGGACTGGACACTTAAGTGGAAAATAAAAAAAACCCACAGACTCAAACCCAGCAATTAAAAATAACAAAAAAGTAATCCATGCGCACACACAGTCATCCAGGAGTTTGAAAAGGATATAAAACCACAAGTTTGAGAGCATAAACCAACTCCTAGTTATGAGGCGTTATGAAGACATTTATCCAGTGGGAAAATTATTTCATGATTGTCTCCTGCAGAGTTTTTTGACCCTTCTTCTGAAACAGCTGGCCATGTTGGGTTAGAAACATCAGTGTCTTAATCCAGTACGGCAACTTCTATTTTCTTAGGAACTACAAAATCTTTATGGAAAAAGCAGATTCCACTTGAGATCCTCCAGAACTGTGCCACTTTGCACTGCTAATAGGATTAAGCAAAATGACGAGAAATATCTCTTTTCTTTAGAAAAAAAGTATTCAAATAAGAACATGACTCTTCTTAAGAATAATTCTGGGGTTTTTAACCAATTTCTTCAAATTAAAGTAATAAAACTTTTTCATATGAGGAACTAAAAAAAAAAGTATATTACAGAAGAGATTCACACGCTCCCCTAGATATACAACAGCAAAAAACATGCAAATTAGATTAAAAGTCACCGAATGATTGCCTCTAAGGAACCTACACATCTGATATGGCTCAACTGAAGTAATTCATCAAGATCTGCAATAAAAATTCCATTACAGAACACAGAGGAGGCAGAACAAAATTCAGGACCAAATCCCATAGCTGTGAATTTGACATGCATGAGAAAAGGTTTGTGTTTGCGAGGCAAACAAGCTATGGACACAAGGAATTGGCATAAAGAACAAGGCTGAGCCACCTTTACTGAAATCAGTCGTTATGGTCAATTAGCTCCCCGAGACAGGTCTATTCATATTTCTCAAGATCTGTAACACTTCGTAAGATCATGGATATGCAATTCTCAACCCATCACAAACATCCTAGTAAGTCCAAGCCCAAAGCTTGGCTAGCATGCATCGGTGCTGCTCCCAGTGTAACAAAAGGGTAACTGCCCTGCTGCTTTGAGTCAGCAGATTCTCTTTACAGCCCCAGGTCAAACTGCCATTCCAATCCCAGTCCTGAATACTAATATATGCTGCTTTACCTGCATTGTAGTAGAGGTCAGGTCTTTCCAGAATATCCCCTTCATGGATGTAGGGCTCAATACGATCATCGCCATACAGGTACTGCTCACTGTCATCCATCTGCCGACTCTCCACCATCTCCAGCCACTGAGAGTTGTGCCATCGAAATTTCTCACTCTGGATTTTTTTAGCCCATTCCTCATCATATTCCTGTTAAAAATCACCACACAATATTTTAGGATGAGGTATAGACAAAGCTGTGTGGTTTAACAGGAAAGGGCAGTGGAATTTAGCATCAGTGAAAGATGTACGTTTCAGGGCTCAGTGACTTAAATCCTCTGCTCAGTTTGCAGAGTACTTTGAGCAAACAAGGGAATGATTTTGCAAGCACTAGGCATTATTCTGGTTTTGTACATGCAGCAGGAAAATCTTCTCTTCGTGATTTGTAACTTTACACCATCCAGAAAAAAATCTGCTTTGAGCAGGGAAGTTCCATCATCACAGTCTCCTTGTTTGGTTATCAAGAAGAGTCAATTACTGTCAATTTTCACGGGGATTTCAGCAATTAACTACTAACACTGGCCAAATGCCCTATACATCTTCATTAGATGAGCATTCACTAGGACAACCAGTTACTAGGAAATACAATGAAAAAGGTTGTGATGAGACCAATAATTCTGTATTTGTTCCATGAGCTCCAGTAAGACAGGATTTAATTTTCAACTTCTTGTCAAATTTGATAATGGCTTTCCGTGTTTAATATTGAATACCCAGAAAAGTGGTACACAACATTTGTAATAAAGAGGATAGGGGAATCCAAGATACAAAACCAAAATCTGAGAGAAAATTCTCCAGAAAGCTGAGGAAAACAGGATATAGGTTCCAGTCACTATGAAAACAAAAATCTAGGCATGAAATTTCAATCTGGATTACAGCCAGATTGTACTCAAGTGATGCGATATTCAATATAAACGAGTATCTGAAGAAGTGACCTAGCCTATGGTCACTGCAATCAGCCATTTAGAAGGCTCTTCTAAACAGACCAGACCACATAGGCTGTTGATTACTACATAACACAGCCCTGTGGATAATACTCAAGTTTCTCAATATGACCTGAAAGATGGGGCACAGCTGACTATAGAAAACTCATCAACATATGAAACCTGCAGATGTTATCAATTTGGGAAGATTCACAAAGAACACACCATGGTTAAGACTTTTTTAATCAAAGGATTGTGAACAAGAATAACATTCCTAACCAAAGTTTTTCTACTTGTGGAAGAAACATCCTCATGAAACAGGTTCTACTTCACTGTCTTCTAACCTCACTACAAAGGACAGAAAAATTGAAAATCATTTCTTAACTCTCACATTGGTTAACACATGATCTAGACAGACTTTGTCCCTGGAGATCTAGCTGGAGTAGTTTAAGGTTTTTAAAATCTGTTTTACTTAGCCCTGAATGGGATGAAGAGCGTTCACACAATTAGTAACAATGCCTTGGCTGAGGAAGTGGTAATTTCTTAAACTGCCCCAGCTAGACATGCAAAAGTATATCTGTTTATAACCAGATGTCAAAAAATAGCAGTGGAGACAGAGTAAATTGGCTTAGTAGCTCAGGTTAAACTTCTTAAACACCTATAGACTGAAGTTGAGCTTTTAAACTGACTTAATATTCAACCTACCTTGTCTTCACTACTATTAACCCAACACAGGTAACCCACTCTCTACCCTGTGCCTTTTCCACCCTTCTGACTGGTCAATAACACAAAAACCAGCTGGCCCCGTCATTCTGGCAGAGGCTATTCTGACATTGCTAACTAGTACCTAAAGCATCCAAGATTTCATGGGGAATCATGCTGCATTGTGCAACCACAAACCCTTATTCTATGGCAGTGGATTTTTAAACTTTGTTTTATTTGAAGAAATGGCAAGTTTGCTTCTTTTGGCTTAAAGAACAACATAAATTCCCTTTTGATGGGACATCCATGCAAGTACATGCAGATCTGGGGCTCTCATCAGTCTGTGACATTAGTTTCTCCAATTCCACCTCTGTTCAACACTAATTACTAGACCTTTCCAATTCCCCTCTGCATGACCCTGGCACACAGAGGTCCTGTTCAAAACCTGGTCTCCTGTAAAACTTTCATACACAGAGTAGGTATCACTTGTGGGATCTACAGATATTCCCAGAGCTTAGTGACCTCAAGCAAAATTCCAGGTTTCTGTCAGCCATCCAGTAATGCAGCAACCTTAGGAAGGGAGAAAAAAAAACAAACACCCAAGACACCAAAAAATAACAAACACACCCCTATGCCTCATACTGTTTGGAGAAAGAACATCTCATGATATTTCTGCTTCTTGATCTTTTCCCCCACTTCCACTCTTGATTAAAAGAAAGGCTAGAAATAACAGTGCAAAACAAGGGTTTCCCTGAAAAAAAGCAAGCTCGTCACTGAGGTTTATAAAATTACCCATAAAAAAATGAAAGGGCATGACTTTCAGTGATGACATCTGATCTACATTTTGGAAACACCTCCTTTGCTGAATCTGCCAGAGCTAAACTGTGAGTTATCTATTATGTCAGCCTCCAGCAGTTGCGAGTTACTTACAAGCTTTACAGAAACACCTTGTAACTGCCAGAAATCATACTGCAGTCTTAAGAAAACTATTCCCAGAAATCATGATTGCAAAGAAGTGGGGGAAAATAAACAAATTTAACAAACAGCAAATTCAACTAATCTGTAGGAAAGCTGAATCCCTTTTACGTTACCCTGTTTACCTTTAAAAGTTCTCAAAAGCAGAAAGGCCAGCAGCTAAATCACCTAATTCACATTTACCATAAATGCACTTTGAAATCATTTTAACTTTCCCAAAGTTACACTTGCCCCACACTCTGTTCCATTCCACACGACTGTCTGAACATGCTGAATGTCTGTCAAATAGATATGAAGTTCTTATATTCTTAAAAAAAAACCAAACAACAGTTAACATTTCTCAGATCCTAAGTGATTTTTTTCTTTAGACAAGGCCAGAATATTCCTATGTATTTTCCATTCTATATTAAGAAGCTTCAAACTCCCAGGTATTTTACCTTAGTCATTCATCTATATTTTGGAAAACAGGATTAGCAACCTAACAGCAAGTTAGCAACTGTAAGATTGAGCATAGATGCACATTACTTAAAAAAAATCACAAATTATCCATTCAAACAGTTTGGCTACTTTGTTACATTTGTATCTTGCATTTCACTATGAATGAGCAACAATTACAAAGTGACTACACCAGAAACAGATCAATGATCAGTTTTGTCCAGAATTTCATTCTGGCAGCAATCCTAGAAAAGGATGATCTGCAATAATCTAGAACAATTTACATAACCTCAGCACAAAAAAAGGTCTTTTAAGTACTGTTAGATCAGGAATATGTCTGTAGATTTTCCACAGAAATGTGCAGAAACACCACTGGGTAAATGATTAATGGAATAACATCAGAATGGAAGAAAAGCTGTAAATGCAGGACTACAGCCAAAAAGCACAAAGAAATGAAATTAAAGTTTAGAGCAAAACAATTCCCTAAAACACAGCAAGTATTCCAGTAATTATATTTTGAGCTATTAAAAGCCTTCTTTTAATTATTTTATGTGTTTTTTGTGGTTGTGGTTAGGTTTTGTTTCTGGTTTTTAAACACATGAAGCACACCTCCTTTACTAAGGAATTCCCACAAAAATGAAACCAGAAAACTAAACATCATGGAGATACAAACATGGCTTTGTGCCCTCCAATCCTTCTAAATGTTAGGCTACTAGAAAAGCAGCGGGGGGGG
>NW_020799109.1:28592586-28633743 GCF_003259725.1 Athene cunicularia | reverse complement strand
AATGAGAAGAAAGGGGACAAAATGTCCAACCCCCAGCCGCCTACCCCTGCAAATACTGCATGTTCAGAAACATAAAAGGAGGAATCCTGAAGGTTGATTTTATTCTCTTTGGAGCTCCCTGACATCACTGTTTTTAACATTCGGTTTCCATAAATCGAAAAGTGTCATAGAAGATGTATGGTTCGACTCTGCGAGGAATGTGCCATCCTTTTTGAAGTTCCACTTCCAACTTTGTTTACTACTGAACCATTGAAATATTATGAAGCGTTAACTGGCCTATTATCAGAGCATGTCTGTTCCCTATCAGGGGTCCCCTTTGTCACTGGCTTCCGTCACACCTTGTATCTGATTAACACACTATAGGATAACATAGAGCTACACAGATCTGCTTTGTGTTCTCTCACAGCTGATGAAAAACAGATTTTCCTTTTCACTTTAATGTGGTTGCCCTTTAATTGGGTCTGTAATAGGGTTCATTTGATGCGATTCCTCATACTGAAACTGCTATACAGTAAGTAGAATGCTCATTATGTTCAAGGCTGTACTTGGTGATATGTTACATTCTTCATTATTTAACCATCCCTAAAACACACAGTTTACATGAAAGGTTAAATTAATCACTTATTAAGAAAGAAAAGATTTATCTTGTCTAGCTATCCAAAAGTTGGGCATGTCACTTGAACTATGTGCCTCTATAAATGAAGGAGAGAAACAGATGTTATGGATCACCTTCTGCAGGTGTCTATAACACCCACCTTACAGTAAGTACCACTGGAGGGCAATTCATTCACAGGCAAAAAAAAAAATCCTTCTACCATACACCTGTGCAACCCAGTCACTTCTTCACAACTAGGTTCATCACTACATGTATTGTGATGGGAAGCTAATAGAAACCTGTAATATGAAACTAATAGCAAAGCAGAAAAGGTAGTAAATAAACATCATGCCCCCTAATTTTAGGTGCCTACATAAAATGCACACCATCCACATGGTTCCTATATTCTCAATAGCTGAAGAAAGAAAATTTGGAGGAATATAAGGTATCTCATTGGCAAGCTATTATGAAAGTAACAGAGATCAGACATTTGGCTCACCTTCCTAGTCTTAAAACTCCAAAGAGCAAACACCAATGCTAGAAAGAAATGTGTCAGAGTTTGATTTATGTGAAGACAAAAACCAGGACATGCCTGCCCTATCTGATGCTGCCTGCAGCATGGTTATTCTTTTTAGACCAGGTAGAGCCTTTCTTGTTGAGTGCATGCTCTTTGCCACAAAAAGCTACCAGCACCAAAGCAGACCGTTTGCAAATTTAACAATGCAGAAATTATCAGTGAAAACATTATGTCAACAGTTCAGCCTGCAGCCCCACACCCTAGCTGCCCTTCTGCCCACCACACTGTATTCATGACTATTGGAGGACAACAGGGGAACAAGAGACATGGAAGAAAGTCAGACAAGTGAAGGGAGAACCTTTCTTTTTTTTCCTTGGAGTGACTACAGCACTGCATGGAAAGAGGACACCAAGCTGGTGTCAAAGGTTATCTATTTGCAGAGCACACTGCCTACTCAAATATAGCCCACCCCAAATCCCTGTGGTCTGCTCTTCCTTGATTCTAAGAGCACTAGCCAACATCTTGTACAGCTGGCCCCAAATCCCAGAGCACTGAGGGTTCACAGCACATTCCTTCTTATGTGAAATTCCAGCATTCCCAACATGGAGGATTTCTGTCAGGGCACTCAGCTAACATGGAAAGTTGCAAGCTGTTCATTACCACAATTTTTTATACGAGGCAAACGTTATTTGGCATTTATTACAAATACTTGGGGCAAAGAACAAAAGCTGGAAAAACACCTGAGGCATAAAGCCCTTCCTAAATCACAGGGACAGTCCCATCTAGAAGTTTTACTTCTGCAGGAAGCATAATGATACACTCTTGATCATAAGAGAAACAAGATGGTACAACAGGCCTGGATTCAAAGCTGTAGAAACACTGAACTGAAAAATGGTGGAAACAGGGAAGGCTCAGACTACACAGACCAGGGATCTGCCTAAGGTTAATTAAATATCCTTAGAAGAAATGAGGAAAAATCTTTTAACTGTAATAAGACTGATCTAGGAGAAGAAAGCAAATGAGAAACCTGAGAGATTAATAATTCCTTTAGCTCTTGATAATATTGTCTGAGGTGAACAGAGTAAAACCATCTCGAGTAAGCTGACATTTCTTTCCACAAGCTTTGAGTTGCAGGTGTCCAGGCTTCTGAGGCAGAGGAAAATGGAACTTCATTTGCTTGAGACTCCTACACCAGCTGTTGATTCCAAGCTTTCAGCTGAGCCACGAGACCTGTCTCCTTTAGGTGTACAACTACATGAAACTAGTTGCTTGGTGTCAAGACTCAGCACATGACACGAGGCTGAAGCATTCCTAAATTATCAATGCAGACTTTCTTTTTGACAAAAGGGATATCTAGTATCTACCAGTGCAAAGCTGAAACTCCCCAGTACATACTATGCTAAAGCAGCACATCTGTTTTAGTTCATCAATGGCAGAGTCCAGCCAAGCTATATTAAACAAATCATCACTAGTGTAACATTTCCGTAATTTCTGTGACAATTACTTCACTACAGAAAGCCTATCTCCCCTAAGGCTTATAAGGCATGCAATTTTCTTCAGTGTTATTTCAATCACACTATATAGAGCTTATTGATGAGTGAAAGAAGCATTTGTCTCCCTAAGAAGAAATTACTTTCAAATCTCTATTCTCCAACATTTAGTTTCTGATTTCCATCATCAGAGGAAGTAATCCTGTCAGCATGTATGGAACAACAAGACTGAAAATCTTAAGTTGTTCTTATGTGGGTTTAACACAGATAAGGAGTTTCACCAATCTAAAAGACTATGTCTGTTCAGACACCTCAGAAAGCAGTAGTTGTGTAAAACTGCCACACAACCAAACACCTCAGTGTTTACAGACTGCTTTACCATATCCTCTGAGCTGAATGCAAATCACCTATCAAGATCTGAGCTTCCAATAACTTACCATTTTGTATTTTCTGCCATCACCATCTAGAATGTGTTGCCTTTTTTTACCTGTGATTTTTGGTACTGAGAGACACAGTGAAACCAGCTTACAACATTGCCAAGAAAGCAATCAGTTAGTGGTTCTGTCTGTCTTCCAGAGAGGAAGGCATATTGTGCTTCCTGCTCCCCACGGAAGCATGGTGTTAGTTATGGTTTATGCAACTTATAACCCAACAGCTAGATGATAAAGCTAAAAATGACCTTTGTAGAAGGGAAATTCTCCTAACTTACCAGTGAACACCATTCTAAGTGTGGCACTGCTCCACAATCAAAGAAAAAAAAAAAATTACTACCACACAAACTATTCTCAGTATGTGCTCATTGTCTTCTCCCCTACCCCCAGTAACAGTAGTACCACATCATTTCCTCCATTTCTCCTTCCTCAAGGCCCAACAAGTCCTGTCCAGTGCTTCTTGCAAGCTCAAAAGCCTTTCTCATCCCTTATCACAGCACTCATTTACTCACGGCTAGCATAAAGATTACCTCTTAGGAAGGAAAAAAAAAATCCAAGTATATTTTACTCATGTTAATATTGAATATGAAGCTGTCTTAATTATTCTTCCAGATTCTATAAATGTTGCTTAATAATACCCCTAACATAATTTTTCAGTAACTAGATATTACTATGGACCACATTGTAAAGCTCCCCTAAATGAACAAATCAACGTCTGAGACACTTGAAAACTGCAATGGCCCCAAGATAAAACAAGCATTGGAAGCACTAGAAATGTCCAGCTTCACTCAGAAGATAAAAATCTTTCTACTGTTTCACTAGAGAAGTCCCTGGAAATAATTTATCTTGGTAAGCTGAACATATAATAGCCATCATAAATAAGTACTAAGTGCAAATTCATCTTAGTTGAAATCTTGCCCTTAATGAATGTCAACAGCAACTCTGCCATTAACTAGTGGAGCACAATTTTCATTCCATACCTCCATGAAGCAAAACCAGAGTCAGATATAAAGAATCCCAACACAGAAAATGTCATATTGTTTCACTTTTTTTAGATGAACATTGAATTGGAAGGTGTTACTAATGAATATAACAGAAAAAGACAAAATAGACTATAGTACTGTGCAGCATAAATTAGGTCTTACGCTATCATAAACCTTTTGGTGAACAAGCTGCATTATGTATAATTCAACTAAGGAAGAAACTAAGTAGATGACAAGAAAAACATTAAGGTAGTCAAATACACTACTCGACTCATAGTTAAGTTCTCTTTGGTTACAAGTTTTAATTTCATGATAGCTACTCTACATCCAAAAGGATGTACAGTCTGTACAATCCTAAGACACTACAAAATGTTGACATTTCCTTTTGTCAGTATAAGTCAATTCAATTAAACAGGCCAGGAGGAATTTTAACAATGAAACGTAACTTAATTAGAATAAGTTTCACAATGTTTACTTCAAATGAAGAATACCCTAGAAAATACTAATGCTTCTACAGCCCAGGTTCGCTAGAAGCAGACTATGCTTGCTATAAGAGCTGATAAAGCAATGGCACTTCATAATTCAGTATTCTATCTTTTTTCAAAATTCGCAGTTTAATGCAAAACAACTGTCCAAAAGTTTATGGTGATCAATGGACAGTAGGACAAACGAAGTCATGTAGCTAAAGGAAACCTATCCAAGAGCTGAAAACAAGATTAAGAAGTTCAGTATTATACTGACTATTCCCCCAGCAAAAAATAACCAGCTTCAGGATCACTGCCCACATTTTATTTCTGAAACAAATACTGGCAGCAGGCAATGTAGAAAAACTGAATAAAAGCTGCTGGGTAACAAGAGCCATTTGGAGAACTAAGAAATAATGAAATGTAATGTGATTAAGTATAAAAGCACTCTTTAGAAGTGTCTGTAGCATAAAGCTAACTGGCATGAATTTTCAAAGTATATATGCAGTTTTTGGAAGTTTGGTACACAGCCTAGATTAATGATTGTCATTATCCCATGAAAACTGATCTTTTACCTACACGATTAGAAAGTTGAGCATGAAAAATATTCTCAATTTGCAAGTTATGGCTAGTTAGTTATTTTAGAATTATCTCATGTAAAGACATTTTTGAAGGACAGATGATATAAAAAAAAAAAATCAGACCTACCGCTATAATATCCAGAGTGTTGTCACAAACTTTGCGAATTTCAGCATTTTTATCATGCATCAGGTCTATAAGATATGCTGGAGCCTCTGGAAAGAAACTGTTAAGGATAAAAGCTATTTTTTTCACAGCTCAGTTTTATTCCAACTGCAAGTTTCATTAAGAAAGTTAGTCAGGAATTTTCCATCACATGTGAAGTTCAGCAGCCTTCCCCAACCACCTGTTAGTTTTGGGTTTCTTTTAAAATCATATTTTAAGATACCAAATTTTCTTCAAAATTGCTAAAAAAAAAAATTACATGTCCCTTATAAAGAAAATACATTCTGAACTGTCACAGAAAATCCATGCACCTAACGTGTTAGTCCAAAAGACACAGATTCTGTGGAATTATGTCATCTTTTGAGACACTTAATTTTGTAATCTTCAGGGAGTTTTCTTGTTTTAGAGAAAGGTTTCCAGTGCATTTGTCTCAAAAATACTTAAGATAATCTGCTGTGTAAGCGACAGTATTAATACTAGTCTTGTTCAATTTGAGTGAGAAAAGTGTTGTGCAAATGCTGGTGTTTTACCATTACAAAGAGATTAATTTAAAAACTTTTTTTTTTTTTTTTAAAGCTAGCTACCTAGGAGTTCAAACAGGAGACTAAGAACAACATTCCAAATGGCTTCTCAAATATTCCACAGAGCTTAAAGGAAAAAGGACATTAAGTAGTCGTCTTTGTATTGTTAGCAAAGTAATTGTTAATTTGCTATTCCCTACAAGGGCTTCATTCAACCCATTTTTTATGTTTCAATAAAATTTAACATTCAGTTAAGGCCCACAAAGACAGCTAGTGCCTCTTACCACAGTTTTCAGGTTGTCTGAATGAGCTCAACATAAGCAGTGACTGAAAGATTAAGTAGTAAAGACTGACTAAGAGTGCTAAGTACCATACAAAAAAATTGAACAGATCCATGACACAACAGATTCAGCCAGACAGGCAAAAAAAGGAGAAAGAGGAAAACCAGGAACAGAAATCAAAGTCTCCACTGTGGGAAGAAGATGGGAGACTTACACCGAACATAAAATTCAAAGAACAATTAGGTGGACAAAAACACAGAGCAGGCATTATTTGTTGCCTAGACTGATATAAGAAAGAATGCTATTGAAGTACTTTAACGCACGTAACTTCAGACTATGTAACATATACATATATATATATATACACATATACATATATATATATATATATAAAAAAAGGATTCTGTACAAGAAGTTTGTCTATGCTCTATGTTAAGTTTTTCTGTGGACTATGATTTTGTGGACTGTGATTTGAAAAACAAATTCATACAGTAATTCAGACTGGATAGGAAGTAATGAGTCATCTGGTCCACTGATTCCCCTCCAACCCCCCTCCCTGTTTCAAAGCAAACTAACTTTTAATCTTTACTATTAATCTTCCCGTCCCTCTACATGCTTAGGCTGCCTGGATTTTTTTCTTCAGCTGAAATAAACCATTTACAAAGAAGCCTCTGAGATCGAGAGGTTTATGCAAGAGAAATACAGGCCAAACATCAGCGATGGCAAATTAAGTGCCGTAATTCTACATGTTTAATCTTTAAAAAAAGATACGGGTTTCCTTGATAATGACATCTCTGGTAGCTTGGTGGAAGACCATCTGATAAAATACATAGATGATCTGGCAGACAAACTCATCATCTTCCTGCTGAGCTGCAAGAAAAAAAAGAAACCACAATTTCAGATCCCACAACTAGGATCTCTAGATCCTTAGAAGAAGCCTAGCTCTTACATGTCAGCTAGACAGTTCAGTGGTACGTGAGAGATTCCATCTCTTGACAAGACAAAATTAGTGTTTTTTTTCCCTGCTGCAGTCAAGTAGATTGCAGCAAGAGTTGTGGAGGTGTGAGATATATCAAATCTATTAGATTACTAGTCCCTGTGTCTCTACCAGTAAGAGTAATTGCTCCTCCTTTCATATACAAAACACCCCCATCTTGCAAGAGAAAATGAATGGTGCATTTGGTTACAGCACAGCTACATCAACTAAGCTTCTCTGAAAAACAGGGCCTCAAGTCAAACATTGCAATATACCATTTAGAAGCTCAATGAGCGCAGGGATGATTCCAGATTTAGCCAGCAGAGCAGCGCAAGAGTCATCCATAGAAACTGTTCCAATCATTATCACCACTTCTAAAACAAGGTCATCTTCTGCAGAACCTGCTAAGTCAGAATGCGGAAAGTATTACCTCTTAGAAATTCTTAATATTGTAGCAGCTGTATATTTATCTGTAGATACGATTCTGGTTTTCAGTGTTGTTTCCCCAATCAATCACAAATTATAAAGGTCAACAGACGCTACTCAGAAAGAGTATTCTTCAAAGCATTCTTCAAGAGACTCCACTTTGAAACACTAAGTTTTGAACAAACCTGGTTTTAGTTTATCCTTGAGGTACGGAACAAGTTTGTATTCTTTCAGCACAAGTTCCCAGTCCAGATCTGGTAAGGTCAAATTTGCAAGTGTTCCTAAGCATTCAATCACAAATTCCTCCTCTTCATCATTTGATATTTGAGCTGCTAAATCACCAACATAATCCTAAAGAAAAAACAGAAACAAACATTACAGGTGAATAATCTGGGGTTCGGAAAAACTCACCACTTGATCAAATCAAAACTAGTTCTCAAAAGAATGTTAAAGGGACTCTTCTCTCAAAATGAGGGCTAATAATGCAGTTTCAATTTCAGTTGAAGAATAATCCAAGAAAGCATTTCAGCATTCTTCCTCTCCATCCTTACACTTTAAACAGATGTAGATCATTGGTTCATATGTTCCAAAAGTAGCTACTACACACACAGTTTGAGAAAGCTGTTAGAAAATAAGGGAGAGAAGATAGCAAACACCATACTGCATTGGTGACTGTAACACAAGTTCTCTTCCTACAGATTTTCTGAAATAACTACAAGATTTTCTGAGGACATGAAGAGGGGACTTATGAATTCTACTTACTATTTCCATACTGCATTGAGACAAATTGATATTCATTCCTAAATTTAACAGTACACTTAACTTTTCCACAATTAGGATGTTGCACTCCCCCCCCCCTTCTTTTGAAAGGGCAGCTTTACACAGTTAACTGAATATTAACTATTAAAAATTTTTAAATATCCACTTACACAAAACACTTGGCACAGTGAAAAAAAAAAAAACACAAAACACTTTATTTTGCCCTCTAGCTCTAAAAGCAGAGATTTAGGATAACTGTTAATTGTTACAATGTGCACCCCAGCAGTTGGGTGGGTTTTTTTGTTTGCTTGGTTTTGTGTGTTTGTTTTGGAACAGGGACTTATTGGATACAGCTTAAGATCTGTCTTCCCTGTAACGAGGGATCCAAAGCCTGATCTACCAACTGAGATAGCCTTATAAAACAAAACATAAATCAACCCATGACAGCCAAGAAAACTTAAACTGGACACCCTGTAAAGACAAAAGCAGCAGCCCTCCAAAGCCAGTCTTTTCCAGTAGGAAGAATCGGAGATCAGTTAGGTAAATAGATAGTACTTACAATAAATAGGCTTTTTGTTGGCCCATCGTGTTGTGAAATATTCCTGATCATCTTCATTAACAATGGGTCCTTAAATTTCAAAGCCCGCTTCATTAGCATTTTCAAACCATTTCCTGAAAAGAAACAAACACTTAGGAAATCCTCCAAATTAAAAAAAACACAACAAAACAACACACAAGGAAAGTACTGGCCAACCAAAACCCAACATGCACAAACAAAAAACCACCAGCTTTATCATTTAAAAGTTTAAAAGGAAAAAGTAAAGAGTCTAGACAACAATTATTTTTTCTTACAAGTCAATAACAACAACAAAAAAGACCAGCTCTGTATAATTTTTATAGCTTCTTTAAAACAACTACTATGATCATATGTACTGGTGGGACACTGAAAAAAAAAAAAAATCAATATAAATAATTAAATGCTTCAGGTTACTGCTGCCACCAACGCTGAGGAGGAGATGGCCATTTGCTTGAAATCATTACTGAAATAGGTGCATTTTATTTTTTAAAAGCACATATACAGATTTATAAATAATTCAAATATATGTAATTTATTTATGTAAGTATATATCAAAAATATATATAAAGTCTTGTCACCTCCAAGAAAACAGTAAAATCTCAATACGCTTACCTTCACAGATAAGTTGTACATTTCTTTTGTTAGCAGCAAGGTTAATACAGAAGGAGATAAGTTCCAGGTCAACTCGCTCATCAGGACATTCAAAAAGCATCTTCATTATCTGCCAAGAAACACAAGCACACTTAAGTCATTAATCTTTCCAAAGCATTAGAAGAGCAATGTTATGATGTCAATGATAGTAGCTTTTTCTTTTTTTCTTCTGAAAAAAAGAATACTCAACATTTCTACAGGAACTGTAAAGTTAAAGGTCAGAGGCACAAGATGTATAGTTACATTATTAGGGGATAACAATGCTTATGAAGTGGCAAAAATGGCACATTCATCACCTTAAATTAACTTGGGTTAGTTACATTTTATTGCTACCACTTAATTATTTTTTTTTTTACTCGTTTTTTTTTTAAAGTTATGAATGGATAAATTTGTTTTGAAAGTTTACGTAGACAACATAGGAAAAAAAATCCCACAACTCAAGTTCCACAAAAAGTCAGATTAATACCTGGTTGTTTACCAAAATTACGACTTGAAATAGATACTTAATTGCAGAATAATTCTACTACTATTTTGTTTTGAGATTATTCTGTTGATAGGTAAATTAGCTGTATCTGCAGCAATGTGCTTTATCTTTGCAGCTTCCACTGGTAAAGCTGAACACTGCCATATATCAGACACTTCTCAGTGGTAGTCCTATTCTTTTGGTACTGGGACAGGAAAACCGGGGTTAATGTAAGTAGACGTTAAGTAGCCTATAATCCTGTTCCAACTGTTTAGTAAGTGTCAGTGAATTCCCAGATGATTCCTTAGGCAAATAAACTATGAATTGCCATCATTTGATATACTGGCACCTGTACTGTCAATTACATCACAGGCTATCTAGTCTTATTTTGTTCAACGTGAACACTTTTTGAAATGGCATATTGAATATACAAACATGGCTCAAATACATCAGTTTCTTTTTTCTCTGTTTCCAACCATGGCAGAGAAGTTGCATGGCTTCCTCATTGAGGGGTTGCAGGACATCATCCTATTTACTCCTAAAACCTGCTCAGTTCACAAAACACATCAAGATGATAATGCAAGGCAACGTGATGACAAGACTAAGATTTCTGGAAGTAGAAACAACCAAACCTAAAGATAAGCGGGGCATAAGGTACAAAAAATGTAGCTCAGTTTGTGGCAAAAAGTGGTGGGGGGAGAAGAAAGCAGCAACTAACCATTAAGTATTTGTGTGCTTGCCCCCTGGTGGAAAGAGAGTTTGTAAGGCATTAAAAACTAGAGGAAGTGGGGGAACAACTCGTTTAGAGAGGAAAAAGGAACAATAGGATTGCAGGAATTTCATTCCAAAGTATTTTACAACAGTAATTCTGTATGTTTATCTATTATCAGATAGCAAGCTGTCATTCCGAATTAACCCAAATAAAATTTTAAAAAATTATGTTACAACATAGTTATTGATCTCTATTTCATGAACTTTCATGTACTGATTGTAAAGCTATCATTGATTTCTTCCTCCCTTTCTTAAAAAGGTAGAGTCAGATTTCCCAAAGTTGTTTTAAGAAGTTATAAAATCCCTAGTTTATTAAAACCGTAAGCCTGACAGTCACATAAGAGTGAATTAACCAGAGAAGAAAGTTGCCAACTTAACAAGTAGAACATGAGCATTCAAAAATCACCCCCTGCAACTCTTCTGTTACAAAACCTTTAAAAACAGATTTTTAAAACCCTTCAAATAATTTGAAAGGAAACATTCTCATTACTTACACAATACAAAATCTGTGGAAATTAGATGTTTAACAAGATGGGATTACACTGTTAATTACTGAACTACTTCTCTATAAAAAGAAAAAATATATCCAGTTTCAATTAAAGCCGTTCAAATTTTAAAATAATAGTTTCGTACGAGCTCCATGTTTCCCATTATGTCTTCATTTAATTTGATTGCTTCTTGTGCCACTTCAAAAGGAGGAGTAATTGCTGCCAAATAGGAAATATTAAAATTAAATTTGTTCTGCTTTTACTATGTCCATTGTCATCTTTTACTGATTTAACAGGAAGGCAGTAAAAAGACTGCAGCATGTGCAATGAAGAGGCAGTAGTGTTCAATCAGACAAGTCCCATATTGAGTATCAGATACCACAGACCAGGACTGAAATCACTGTGTCTAGACTCTCTGGCACCTGCCTTCACTTATTTACCAGTGACCAGAGGCCAACCCCCACAGCTCTCTGTTCACATACACCTCTGTCCAACCCCCTCCCCAAGCCCAGCTCAAACATCTTTGAATGATTATGCCAGAACTGCATGCCTCAGGAATCTCTCCTGACCGGCTACTCCCTAACTCTGCTGTTTGAAGTGATGCTCTGGTTTCTGAACTTCAGCAGATAATGGCGGACAGGAGCAAAGGGTGCTGTCAAGAGAGGACGTTTACCAGCATTAAGCTGAAAAGAAGCTTATAGATCAAAGAGGGGCCAAACAGGACAACCATGGTGGAAAACATGTGGGTAGCTGCAGAGAACCTTGCACACTGCTCTGCGGTAAAATATTAAATATCACCATGACATCACTGCCTAACCATGCCCTTTGATTGGCCAGGTTATTACCAATAAAGGCTTTTATAAGCATCTGGATGGCATTTGCACCTATTTAAACAAAACACGCATTGCTGAGGTCTAAACAAGAATGAACTGTTAATACTCACTTTTAACTGTTACTAGAATAGCACCCACTAACTCCTGCAATCCACAAGGATGTTTACCTGGGACAGCACGCGCAAGCCCTTGTCAAGCACTTCGCCTGTTCAAAATGACAACAGGGGATTGATTTTCCAATCACTTTCTATAACAGCTAAACATTCATTATTGAGTATTTGCCAGTTTAGATGTACAGCTTTCCTCAAAAGGAAAGAAATCCACAAAAGGGCACATACTAGTATTGAAAAGACATTTTAGTTTTCAAGGGTAGAATCAGATGGCAGGAAGTCCTTTTAAAAGGGCTGCTTTCTTCTGATGCCTTACCCACTTCCCCATGCTTTCTGCTACCTCCATCTTCCTTAACTGTTCTAGCTTTGAATATTCTTTAATAAAATTTAAGCTCTGGTTGTCCAGTTTGTCCTTTTGGAACAGTGGGCAGACGTGATCTGTAAACGGTTACACTGACCACTGAAGCATCAATAGCCATAATTACCCTCGAAATTTTGCAGTTTTAGCCAAAGTCCAATGAAGACAGTGAACTTGTTTCCTGCTCCACTAGTTTTTAGATACTGCTCCGTAAGCAATAGTTTGAGCAGCTATTGCCTATCAGAACAACAATGTTCACCAAAGGTCAGAGTATGATATCACAGAATTTTCCATAGCTCTTTACATTTGGCACTCAGAATCTTAAGAGTCACACCAAGATTCCCTGAAACCATGTCATAAGTGAACCCTGAAACACAGGCATAAATTCTGGTTTGGCTGGTAACTGCTCAGAACAAAGCAGGTCCCTTGTATCATGCAAATGCCTTAACATGTAGTTGCTTCTTGTGGCAGGGCAGAAAAGGCAGTCAGCAGGACGTTTACTAGACCATTTTGTAACATATACTAGTTATTCACACCACTTCTCCCCTCTCTATTCTACAAAATCCTCCTGTATTTGGAAAAACATCATCATTTTTGTCACGAGATAGTGACCAGAAACATTCTGAAAATTTTCCATGGCAACTTCCCATTCTGAGTGTATTTGATGTTAAAACATGTTTGGCAGGAAAGAAAATATCATGGTGCAATTCTGAAAAAAGATACCAGAGAGCTCTTACACTTATGCAACACAAGCTCTCTCAACTCCAGCCTCATCAGGACAGGGGAAAAAAAACAACCAAACAACCAACCCAAACCCAAAAAACCAAAATGATAAGAGAGTATTTGGTTCTTGTTAAAAACCAAACAACAAAACACACAAAAACATACACACAAAACCCCAAACCCCATGATATTGCATCTGTGCTTGGATCAAAGACCACAACTGGAGACAAAATATTATGCAGTGAACTGCATCCTGAAAGATCGGTGAAGAGCCTTCCATGGTCTTCAAGTCTCCCCTGTTGTACATGCCTGCAGTTGAAAAGGAATTGTCATGTCGCAACACAACACTGCTTGGCTGGTTTCCAGTTCATATCCTGTAATACTGGAAACGTTGAAATTTTGATACGCAATGGGATCAGAAAAGAATGTCTTCTAAAACTGTAAAGGAAATACTTTCCACAAGGTTCCCTAAGGACCTGCTGTGCACAAACTTTAATCTCTTTCAAGCATTCCCAATCTTCTGTAGAAATTCATCAGGTCACCTGTACTTTTACCAATTCACTGATGGAGTTCAAGTGTTAGCAGCACCGACAGAGAATATGTGGCCTATCCTTTTTCTGGGGACCATTAAAGGGCAGCAAAAACAGTCAGGCTGCCCGATGAGTAGACTCACCAGCATCGTGGTTGTTCCCACTGTCACCTGTGGGTGTCAGTGCGAGCTCTGCTATGACTGATGAAAAGACCTGCACAGGGAAAGGTGTGACTTATCACCTCATCATATAGAAAAGTACATACCTGTGGGATACAGTCTGTGTATGCAAACATTGATTTAAAGCGATCATCCATGCTTATGTGATACAGAATACACATTGCTACTTGTTTGTAGTTTTCATTTGCTATAAGGAGGAAAAAAAAATAAATCTGTATTACTAGAAGTCTGGTATTTTAGGTGTTGTGAACATTTAAAAGGGGAAAACAAAAAGCACAAAAACCCTAGCTAATAGAGGGAAAATTTAAATCAGAAGTGCAACGTTATTGAAAGGGTCTTGCCTAGCCTATCCAAATGAACCACATATTTGGGCAGAGAGGGAACAAAGGCAATGCTAACAACTACCCCTCTCCCCAGCACCTCAAAACACTTCCTTAACCACACTTTGCAAGGAATGTATTTTGTGAAAGGACACTTAGTAATGATAGGTCATCTAGAGAGAGCCTTCAGGTTTCCAGCTAGGAAATTAAGTATCAAATGTAATGCCAATTTAGCTGTGGATATTCCTGTCAAAACAACAAGCTTGTCTCAAAGTGAAATGGTAAGGAATGTACCAAATGCCAGAGAGAAAAATAACTACCACTAAAAAGTGTTGTAGAAGGAATCTAATGCCTTTCAAATAAGTCACATACTGATTGTTTTATTATCCTAAATGACAATATTATGCTGTGGGTGCCTTTTATGTTTCATACATTTCAAAGATGACATTAGTATATTTTCACATTAATACTTACTAAAGAGAAAAAGATTCCCAAGAAAAATTGGAGTGCTTAATGTGAGTAGTCCGTGAAGTATTTAAAAGAAAGGTTCTATAAAACCAACTCAGACAAACATACAAATGTTTAAGAACACCACAGACAAATTTGATCTTGACTCACTGCTGAAATCCAGACTGAGCATTCTCTTAAGCTCTCCTCTAGCCCTACATTAGCAGGATACTGGCTATATATGGGATAAAACATTCATCTGAACGTTTATGTTAGACCAGGATGCAATAAGGTCACCAAATCAGAATTTAATCACAGTTCTTATACAACTGAGCAGAAATATCCTACCTCCCACTTCTATTTGAGCTAAGATAGAATGTGTCTGTTTAACACTTTGGCAAAGCATCAAGACCTCAAGCAGCAACCAACACAGTTTAATTTTTCTTCTGCATACATCATTAGGAACTGGAATTTCCTTTAAGTAGCAAGGATATGCCGCCTTTGTCCTGAGAATGCACATTTGTGCCTTTTTTCAAAATTGAATTACCAAAAAAGACCCATGAAACCCTTCTGGCAGTTGCCCTACAACAGTGAAGTTTTCTTTCCCATGCCAAACCTAAAAACACAGCTGACCTTTCAGAGCATTCTTGATTCTTACCTGTTTGAAAAAACATAACTTGTATCACAACCTTCCACACGCTTAATAGCTGGCGAAGGATGACTCCAAAATCTGAAAGCTACTCTGGCTATTATTAACATAAAAGCACGGACAGTACTATAATCGTTGAAGCATACACACTCTGTTTTAAGCAAACAAAATGAAGTGTTTATTAATAATCTTTTCTGCTTCTCTTATCACTGATCATCTCACCTACCTATTCACTTGTAATGACATTCTAAATCCAGCAATTACATGAAAAAAACTTCCCATAAATACAGCTAAAGGCTTCTCCTAAGCAAATATAAAAATTTCAAGAGTAAATTATGCCTTCAAATTTCACGGCACTAGGAAAAATAAGAGCTATTTACACTGCTCTTAACACTTCTTTCCATGCTTCTATTTAAGACTCAAACATCAAGACTCAAATTTAAGATTCAAATTACAATTACACTTTGCTGGAAATGCAGGAAACACTATCTGAAGCAAAAGGTAAGCCAGTGTAAAAGAAAGGAAAGTTTGCTTCCCAGAACAGCCACAGGAAAAAGAAACTAAAGTGGAGTTCAACCAGACCTTCAGCAGGTATGAACTGGCAGGCAGTCAACAAGAATGATGCTGCTTTATATCTGTTTAACCTCTGTCCTTCATGGGTATTTTTCCTCCTTATTTTTGTAAGCTTCATTTGTGCTAAGATAGTCTTATATTTGGTAGCAACAGCAGTTTCCTGGTATTCAGCAATACTGGCAGCTTATTTTCAAATAAAATAGCCTACTTTAGCAGCAACGGCCTGTTTTTTTGAGAAGAAACCCTCTGTAATTTTCTCTCCCCTTTTTTTCAAAGGCCCAATCTGCCACAATTTTGATGCCTGAACACATACCTTGGGTATCAGTGCTGAATGACAGCACTGCCTTGCTTTCTAAACTACTAAAAATAATCAAAAAGACCTAGATACTCAACCTAAAGTGTGAAGAATATCCAGAATTCAAATCAGTTTATTTTATCTGAAATCTTAAGGACTTGGTTTTTAACAACTGGCACTTAAATCATTCTCTTGAAGTATGTTCCATAAGACAGACTTCATGATACACCAAAAGCAGAGACAGCTATAGTTTCAAAAAGAACTGAATTTAAATTCCTTCTTGCTGTGCAGTTAACTGACCTAGTTCCCTCCAGTTCCCCTGTCCTACTATCAACACAGGGAACAGAAAAGGGTTCAGAGGATTTAAGTCAGAGGCACTTATTGCAGAGGCTCAGCAAGGAAGTATTTTTCAATTGTAAGTAAATGGAAAAAAACCCCTGAATTCTACTGACTTGAAGATGAAAAACTACAGAACTAAAGCTAAAAGAAAACAGTGTGCAACTAAACCAGCTTTTAAGTATTTAATGGTATATGGTAATTTCATTTTAATTTCCCAGAAAGGAAAAAATTTCAGGCTGTTGTCACTGTCCCACTTTCCCTATGGAAGCACTTCAGTGGAGAAAAAGCAGAACCTCCTGACTTTTTTCAGTTCTCATGCAAAACAGTGGCAACACATGATCCAGAGAATCAAAAGCTTCAGGAAAATCAAGAGGTGGTAGCTTTTAAGCACAGACAGCACAAATTAATGCAACTGTTAATCTCGTTCTCGATTAGGAAGCACACAGTCTATTGGGAAGTTGACTGGAAACCACACAACTAGTTTGTCGAAGATTAGGAAGAGAAGAGATTCAACAGCTACAGCATTTTAAACACTAAGCATCATCTTGCAGGCTGAAGATTGTATAAATGGGTAAGAAGCAACTGGATGTTTGAAAAATCCACCAAGCCAACTGCCATCCTTTTACATAGGGACTTCACTCCCAAAAATATAAACTGGCAGCTACTGACTATTACTTGAATATGCCAGTACCAAGCTTATTTTGTTTTTATTATTTTATACTCATCTGAATGCTAATGAATAAAGCCTTAAATCAATCATTATTTAGAGACTTGGCTGTAAAAATTTCAAACTCTGCCCAGTACCTGGCTAGAGAGCAGCTTTCCAAAGCATGGTGGTGATAACTTTTCTGCTATTTTTGATCACTGCTGAAGGCCACACATGGAACAGCAGCAGACACTGTAAGGAAGACTTCCTTATGACTTGGTACAATATGGAACAATTATTCCCCTAACTAGAAAAGCAAGAGAAAGAAAGAACAAACAGATCTCTGCCAAACGTGTTCATAAAAATCACCAAAGTTCTGGTAGGGTGCCAAAAAGTTGTGGCCTACAAATGCTGGTAGTTTTGCGCATCAAGCTTTTTATGACTGAAGGTGGAATAGCCAAATGGCCTAAAGCACTAAGGGCAGCCCTGGAAAATAATGGCCTAGTCATTATGGATTCTTCTGGTATTTATGGCAATAAAACATGAATCATAATGAACTCATTGGATATTAAATGTGGGGGTCACGAGTACTTTGATAGGATTTCCACAAGAATTTACCATTAATTAACCAAATAATTATTTGAAAGTGTTACTGAATTATCCTTAGTTCTTATACAGCCATTCCAGAGAAATTGGTCATTCCCAGCTGAGTGCAGTTAATGCCTTAACAAACCGGTCATTAACTGCAGTTACTGATTTTGTGGGAATTATTGTGTTATAAAATACACTCAACAGTTTATAGAAACAATACTTAGATTTTTTTTTTTTTGCAGCTGTAGTTCAGCTGGAGCAGCTGGGATGGAAAAATATCGGGTCCCTCGGGCTGTTTTCACAACTAGTTTTCTGCAAATTAGAGAGGGAAATAAATACATGATGGGTTCTGAGTTCAAAATGGCTTCAAATTCTTAGCCTTTGAACATTAATAAGAAGCCATATGCCAGTTCTGGGGACCAACGCCTGAATTCCATGTCTAGTTCTTACTAAGGTTAAATTTTGAAATGGTACTAGTTAGCATAAGCTAAAGAAAAAAACCCACAATTTCTTGATCACAAGATCAGGTCTTATGTTTTGGTTGAGATTGTGAGCTTAAAATGAAAAAAATCCTCAATTAGCTCCATGACAACAAAAGAGAAACCCTGAAACTGTAAAACTGAAATGCTACTCTGAGTTGCAACAGCAGCATTCAGTTTTCATATGCTAAAGTAAAAATAATAATATAAATCATGGACTAAATTATTCAAATGTAACACTATCAGCAATTCAAGCAGCCATCATTTCTAATGGAATCAACATCTCCCCATTAGATATGAAATATACCCTATCCAACTCATGTGCAAAACATTAAGTACACCAAATCAAAACCAGAACACAAACGAAAGTAAATACCTATTAAAATGGCAGAGTGAATCTTCATTTCAGTTTCAAACTCTGATACTCTCAAGTCAAATCCGCTGCAGAATTAGGCAAATAAGAAATCTAGATGGTAAGAATGTCACAAACTGAGTATCAGATCTATACACTGTCTCATACTGCTGTCAGAAAATATTGAAATCAAGAGATTATTCACATGGATCATAATTTGCAGTGATTTTAGGAAAAAAAGTGATAGAAAGGTATCTCTGGTTACTGCTGTCCCACATTATTCCTCGCAACCAGCTCTGAAACAGTTGGACTAAGTTACTCCATGTGTGGTTTTAGACACATACTGATTTAATTTACATATGTAAATATAAGTCGTATTGGATATATCAGTTTATTTTATCAAGAGAACCTGAAAGAATTTCAAATCTGCTCATACTCAAGGAGCCTAGTCATTGTAAATAATATATTATGATATTAATTACACACTAATAACTGCTCTTGTGCCACCTTTATGTTATTTGAAACTGGCTTCATACCATAAGCCCAACTTAAACCCCTGATTTTGCCATGGTTGGAGACTTTTTTGATGTTTTAGGTTTTTTTCTTTCCTTCGCCCCACAAGAACTAAGTATATACCACATCTGAAACATGGATACAATTTTTTTTCTAGGAAACAAAGAAGGAATTATAATGATGAATCAGAAGTCAAAGGACTACTAAATGACAATACAGTTTGAGTTATTTAATGTTACAGTTATAGAAAAAAAATTAAGCTGCACATCTGGAGCCCCAGGCTCAATTTCTTTGCCTGGAACTCTATGCAAGACAGACTGAAAAATATACAGTAAACACTTAACTGCAGTACTGCTACACATAAAAGACAACAAAGCACTGCCACTGGGTAGACAACATACTGCTAAATTTAGATATGTCCTTTTTGAAGGCTTGATCTTCCTACAGGAAAAAAAAAAATTGTCATTCAGGATGTCCTACAACCAATCATACTTGAACTCATGTGAGTTCACACAGAAATTGGAAACTGATTGGTTGCAATATCCCATGTACTGCACAAGCCAGAAATAAATGAATTAGAAGTTCAGATTAGAGAGAAACAGGAGGCAATAGGATTTTCCCTGAAGGAAGAAGATAAAGCTACTTCTCTTTTCTCCACAAAAGAAATATGTTTTAGGTCAGAGCAAGGAAGAAAGTAAGAAATAGAAAAAGAATTAACTACTGTTATGATAATAAACTGGAAATTAGAAGAGGTGGTTCTCAGTTTGATTCAAACTAAGAAAACTCTCACTTTCAAAGTAGGTGGAAAAAATTCCATGCAAAGCTGTTCCTTTCGAAGTCTCCACGAAGCTACATGCATTAAATGCTTACATATGCTATGTACAATTAAATGGAAATGTATAGGAAATGCATAATTTTTGCCATATCTGCACTATATTTCATTGAACTACATCAACTGCTCCAGTTACAATTACTAGAAAATATTCAGACTTCTCTGCTCTAAAAACACCCTTCCAATCTTCTTGTTTGGAATTCAGCAGGAATGGAAATTGGAAATAGGTAGAGGCTTTCTATGCTTCTGGATCTGTGGGTGCACAGCTCAACAGGAGAACAGCCTCAGTCCTGAATGGATGGTGGAGCTATATTTCAAAATGCTCCTGCTCAAAGGAGGAAAAAGAAAAAAAAAAACCAATGCATCATGCTGCCTTTCACTTTGAGAAAGCAATGATTCAGTGCATTGAAATGGAAACTGGTTTTACCCATGTTTCGAAGCTGATGAAGTACAAACCTGAGGTTTAAATCTGCTAAGCCCAAAAAATGGAGTTAAGTATTGGCTGAGCTTTTGAGTCTTCCAGATAACAAGAATTAAGCTCCTTTTTACTCAAGAGATACTGTTCCTGTGGAAGTACCAGCATACTCCACTGGCAAAGTCTTGGAAGAAAGGTAAATAATTCAGTTATATTATTCTTATTGTGAATTTTTGTTATTTAAAAGGTCATTCACTGATTATCTACAAGTTTCTCACAGATCTGACAGCTTATCCAAAAAGGAGATATTTGAGGCCCCAGTCTCACAAAGAAAGTTTTCCTCTATTCAATGAGACTACTCAAATATGTAAAGTATAACCCATTCTGCAAAGCATCTATGCATCAGAGGTCAAAGGAACAGAAATTGATTGTATGGAGATATACCAGCACTATACTCACTATAGTGCAATAATTTTTTATGTTATCCTATCTCTTCCCCCATCAGCTCAAAGAGTTTGAAGATAATAGTATTAACTGACAAAGGATTTCTCACCTTAGCAACTGCGACATGGGGAATCCGCAGTTGGTCTCCTGTACTGGAGAAGATCAGAAACTCATGAGCTAAGATGTTTCTGCATTTCCAAAAAAGGCGGCAAATTACAAGCTTCCTCCTTATGCTTCAATTTGTAAAAGCCTCAGGATCTATGGGATTCTCTGCAAAATTGTTCCATGTGATCCTTTGAGACCATGCCTCTGCCTACAGGCTTCACAAAGGCTTTGGAGAAGGTGTTCCTCTCTCTTCTACCTTGGCCCTCATAAAGGTTTAACAAAGATGTTACCACAGATTAAGAAGACTAGCAGTAGTACCCCACCCCTTCTATATGGAGATTTTCCAAGAAACTAGAGCTGGTTGATTCTGTTCTGTCATGCTTTAGGCATCCAAGTTATGCCCTGTGAAGCTTTCAGACATCAACAGTTCACACAGAAGACTAGATTTACTTTTTACTGTTAAGTATTAATTTGCTCTTGCTATATGCAAAGAAGCAATTAAAAGAATTCAATTAATTACATGGTCACATATTGTAAGCTCTACAGTAGAAATACTGGCTCAGTGGATCCTTCTCATTCATCAGTTTAGTGATTTTCCAAAAACTCACGTCCCTCAGCTTTAAGACTGCTGCCATCTCTCCACTCCTGTGCTTGCTGCTGCCATAAGCATTTCTATTTTCAGTCAACATTCATGAACTTAGTTTCTTGTGTTACACCAAAGTTATCCTCTTCATTAAAAAAAGCTAGTAACACAGCTAAATACACATGTGCATTTGTGAGCAGCACACCACAGCAATGAGCTTTCACTCACCTGAACAGTCAAAGGCTGAGTGTTCAAATTAGCAAGGATCCACCTTTAATAGCTACAAAATGGAAAAACTGTTTCCAGCTCTGGACTGTGATAAAGGAATCAGAAAAATCTTAGACAACGGACTTCAAAAACTTAGACGCTTATATAAAAATATAACATTATGAATTTTAGTTATTCTTTTCTGGTAATTCACTACAATTTACCAGTAGCAGGAAGCCAGGACATAGTGATGGTGTTTACCTTAAAGTTAGTTGGGATTTTATTTCTGCTTTAAACACAATATTAGGGATACTGACATCTCTCTGCTTGGAGTTCTGTATTTCTCAACATCTGAAGTAAATTTTTTTTAATAACATTCAAGTCTTCTGTCTAATCCATAGTTAAGGTATCTAAATAAGTGCTGGATTCTAAGACACACTGTGCACCCACACTCAAGTCAGACAGACATGGTAGGTTTATTTGCACTTCTAAAAGGATTTTTAAGTTGAATGTTAAGAGATGGTTTTGTTCTGTTTCTTTTGGTAGGTTCTTTTTGTTTGTTTATTGTTGTAGGTTGGGGTTTTTTTAAGCCTTGGCCATACTCACCACAAATTATAAAAAAAACCTACCATTAAAATAAATCCCTTAATAATTACTGCTTTACAACAGACTGGTCCCTGTAGTTGAACTGTTACTTAATGTGCTTCAACCAGCCTCTACTATAAAGGAATGGAGACACCCCAGGCAATATTCACACAACAAGTATTGGAACCAGCTGCTGCAGAGCCACCTTAGGAAAAAAAGGTTTCTCAATTTAATTGGAAAACAGGAGGAAGCATAAATTTTACTGCCATTAATAACTTCAAGCAATCCCAATATGACTTTACCTCACCCTGATGGCTGGACATGTGCTTTTTGTTAGGGTCTTTGCCACATCTGACCCCTATTGTTTGCTCACTTGATCAGGTAAGAAAATGTATGTTTCTTTATAGGATAAACGAGGCCTATTAAAGCCAGAAAAAAATACTGCAGTAGCCTATAAGAAGCTCCATTTTTCAACAGATGTGTGAAGCTCCATAATAAGTTCATTACAAAAAGGCCAAGTGAACTCATAAAGAGAACACATCTACTTTAAGCCTTCTTAAAAGAAACTTTCATAAAAGGAATAGAACGTTAAAAACCCACAGCACTCCGTTAATTAGACAGCAAAGTACTTCTTGGGTTTTTAAACAGCAGTCAACATATAATCCATCTTGGCTGCATACCATATCAAGACTTGATTGTTAAGAAACCTAACATACAACTGTTTTGCAATTCTTTGATTGCTCATTAAACTTAACTTGTAAAGAATTGAAAAAATATCAGAGGAATTTCAGCAGTTTCCAGAAGAGATTTTATATAATAAAACTCTCAAAAATCCTATCAATCCAATCAAGACAGACTCTTCAGTGGGGACTAAATCAGACTGTCAAAGTTACCCTGTGCTCTGGCCATCTCCATCATAAATAAATAAATTCATAATAGAAAAATCTGACCTGCTTAAGTTTTCAAACTGCTGCACAGAGTTTAGACTTCTGCATAAGATCTGGTGGCTACTACTACTCTGTGTGCTGTTACTAAGTCCCGAAACATCAATAAACTAAGAACATCAGGCCAGGATGCTCACGGGAATAAGGCATATAGTCTCAATGCATACTGTGATGGCAAAACTATACTGTTGCTACTTGGGACTGATCACACTGCATTTCAGAGTGTTGTATAGCAAACACTTATCGGCTTGGCTGAATCTCCAAAGCCATTTTTCTTTCAGTCACTGTAACCTGTACTAGAAAACATAACCCAAGATGTTCATCACCACCTTAAATATCCGAGATTGAACACCTTGGCACTGTGTAACACTTTCATAGCAATATGCACAACACTGGCACTCCATGTCCCATTTAGGCCCAATTTGCAACTGGTACTGTTCTGTGACTCACTCATTTTTCATCTCACCAATACCTGTGTTCAATCAGCTCTTGATTTTTAAAAGCATCTAGCAATTTCAAGCAACCGAGAAGAGACACTTTAGTCTGACTTTCAAGCATAATGGGTTTTCACTCTTTATGCATGGCTTGCACTGGGAAATGTCAAGAAAAAGGCATTTCAAGACAATATGCATTCAGTACACCTAAGAACTGTCCAGGGATGAATGCACACACCTTAGAAAAAAACGTTTCCTTCCCAATGCAGCCAGACCCACTCCTTTTACCCTTTGAGCAGCAACACAGTGCCCACTGTAACAGCTTTTGTACCATTCCCTATCATTTATATCCTTTTGAGAGAAATAACTAATTCATGGGTTAGTTAGAAGCCCCAGTACTGCCTGCCACACCTGTATACTGCCAGGAGCTCCTGAACAGTGGTCCACCAAGAAGAGTTTGCAGTCTGCCATAACACACACCAGCACTCAGCTGGTTCTACTCTACAAACTGCCTGCTGTTCTCATGGAGAACTATTTATCTCGCTTCACAAAGGCTAAGAAACCACTCAGATGCAGCACAAAATAGCACCCTTATTAGAAGAATGTGAATCACAAGCTGTGCTTATATTTGAGAGCGCTGTATTAATGACTTTTGTATTTGGTTTGGTCAGTTAACTGAAAAATAAAGTGGATTTGGTCCAAACAAGAAGTGAGGCTTTTTTATTCTTCCTTGTAGACAATGTTTTCTTCTGTTTGCTGCCAAGGCATTTACTTTAGAAACCAATCACACATCCAGAGGAAGAATTACGAAAAAGGGTAGCACTTCCCTTCTGTCCAACAATGGAAGAGCATTCCCAGGGATAAAGGAAGGATGTGAATCTGTTTTCTTCAAGCTCAGATCTACACTCACCCCTTTAAGTGAGAATACGTTCCACAAGCAAATATACTAACCACCAAACTGCACTGTATTTGGAGCAAGTCACTCCTCTACTCCACTCCACTTGAATTGCGCCATTCAAAGCAAAATGGGAGCACTCTAAGAGTGAAGCAAACCTCTGCAGAATAGTCTATAGCATGCTGCTTTGGATTCTCCTTCTGAGGTGATAACGAATCTGTTTTCCACATTTCAGGCAAACATCTAGTTTAAAGCACCTGGTGAATTCACATGATTTTTCACCTTAATCCACTGAAACCATACTTCACGTACTGCACATAAAGCATACACACAGAGAATATATATAAAAAAAAAAGATTACTCTAAATATAATTTCTAAGTATTAAAGCAAAGCCACCAGTACAGAAAACGTTCTCCACAAGACCCTGGTGACTCAACAATTACAAGGTTTTCTTCAAGAACTGAAGTCATACAAATCAAACGTCTTCAATCAGCTTGTGTATGGAAAAACCTGAATACAGCAGGCTATATCTCCTAGGCCCCAACAATTCTGCCCCAGCTTCTGATCTCAAGTCTGAAGGCAAATTTCCCTCAACTGCACCCAGTTCTTTGAGATTCAGAGCATAACAAAGATCAGCTGTAGTTGATTAACTTGGGTGCCTGGAGGGAGCAAGAGGAGTCTTGTCATATACAATACTTCAGACTTGTGAAAGGAAGCCACGAAAACTAGCAAGTGTGTTAACTGGCAAAGTTACACGGGGAAGCAGGCATTGGCACTATTAAAAAGAAAAGGCTAATTAAAACAGAAACCAAGATTAAGCAGAATTTCTCATGTCCATACTTTCAACAGCAGCCTCAACACTCTGAAGTGAGAGGGAAAGAAAGATGGTCCTGCTCCAATATATCCATGTCATACTTAGTCCATTCCTGATAGCTCAGCTGAAGGCAGTCTATCCCCTCCACTTCCAACCTCCACTTATGTTTAGAACATTCCTGCTCCCAAGCCAACTGTCCTTGGGAAAGCAACACATTTTCCAGAACTGCGGACTGCAGCCACCTCAGTGCTCTGTCCGAAACCGCTGCTTGACAAATCCTGTCCTTTAATTCTTTGCAATCTCAATTCTCCCCTTAAATACCTACTACATTTAATTTATACTCATCTCAAACCCAGTGCTAAAGACTCAAAGGCACGGCATGCACAAATGTTAAGTTTCAGTAGGCTGAGTCAACAAACTTGACCTCTCGGCATTAGGAGCTGTACGGTAACTTGTCAACAGCTGTTGAGGTGTGTTAGCACTTTAAGGTGACCTGCAAATGTAAGCTGAAGGGTACTGACTTGAATAATGTGTGTTTAATACCCAAGTAACTTGTATAAAAGGGGCATCTAGCACATGATTATTTTATTAAGGTTGCAGACTTCCCTGAGACAGGACACAAAGTGATGTATTTGAGAATTACCTGAATCACCGTATCAAGCAGAATCCCACGAATCAGGGCTGGCCTTACAAACAAGTAAGAATCAATATTTCTACCTACGTTTTCTAACAAGCACACTGCAAAATAAGTATCAAACAATTCTACAGGGAGAAGCTAAGGCAAACCGCATTTGCCTCTATGTTAAAAAAAAATTAAGAAATTGAACACTTCCAAGGAAAGAATCACCACAGACAGTGAAGCTTTTGAAAGTACTAGCAGAACTCGCTGCAGATTACCCTAACAGCCACTTCAGGAACCAACTGCAATTTTAGCAGCCAATTCTTCTGAGCTAAACAGCCTTCTGCACAGGCCTGTTTACACGTCCAAGAGAATGGCATTTGAAAAGAAATTTTCCTCTTCACATTACAATCAAATACTAGAAAGCAGCTATTTTACTGAGTTTAGTCTGACTCTAATATTAAACAAGGAATATCTGGAAGCAGAGACTTCAGTGATTTGTCACTGCCACTGCTTGGGGTGACAAGCACCCAGAAGCCTTAACTTTAAGCCACAGCCCTAGCTGCTGTACAAACAGAAGAAAGAGACAAGTTCCTGCTCCAAAAAGCTTACAATCCAAGCTGAGTCAGACTACCTAGCCAGATCCTCTCTCAAAAGAGGTAAAAATATATTTCCTGAGCAGCTTCCACTTATCAGTTTACTGACAAGTAACAGTCTTAAGGAAAAAAAGTATAAAGAAGGAGGATTCCAAATGCCACCTTTTTTCTTCCTTTTAGCTCAGCCCAGAGGAGGTTATCAAGTGCAAACATGGTTGTGGGGCAGAAAGCATAAGAAGATGAGGCATTTCAGGATATATCATGTAGCTGTTATATTAATCACTGACAGGATTAAGGCTTCCAAAGCAGTGTAAATTTTCATGGTATTAACTTGTATACTAAACAGCAATAAGGCTACACTGAGGTCGCATGTAAAAAACTGAGAAGGCAAACAATCCTAAGAGACTATACAAAGCTAGGGGAGAAAGCTCATAGATTCACCATTGCATTCCACTTGTTCCAATCACATCTGGATACAGTAACTGCACTGGATTTAGTACATCCCAAACCAAACGTATCTCAACACAAACAGCTTTACTGTCCCTGCTGAAATGTCTATGTTAGAAAAAAGAAAATATACCTAGAAGTGCAGTGAGTTTGGGAAGCAAACCAACTTGTACCATTTTATTTCTCAGGCCTGTGTCAAAGGAGAGATTCAATAACAGTCGAAGAGTGATGTTCAGCAAGTCTTCATGTTCACAGGGTACCATTTTCACAAGTTTTTCAACAATATCCATTTCAACCTGTATATCAGTAAAAAAAAAAATAAATCTATAATCCATCCAAACTCTGCTTTGCCTTCAATGTAAAATCCCTCTCACTGTGTTCTATATTCACATGCACACATATGCAAGTACATATCCAATTTGTACCCATAATAGCGACCATCAGTGGATTTTCATCTGAATCAGCTTTGCTTATGTCTTTTTGGTTGAAGTCTTCTAGATTGGGTTACCGGGTAATGTGCATTAACACAGTTTTTGAACCGAACAGTTCAGATGTTTTGGAAATATTCCTTCACAATTGGAATACTGCAAGAATGTGGTCAAGACATCACTTGCAAGACTAGACTGGGGGCAGGGCGTGGAGACTCTTTTAAACTTAAACACAAGCAACCCTGAAGCAACTGACATTAGAGTCAAAGAGATACCCAACCATGACAGACAACAAATTGGCATTCAAAAAGAATGAGACCTTTCATTATGAATTTCAAATGAACCCCTACACAAAACTTTGCATGTGCTCTCTGAAGAGGCATTCCGTCCTGTACATTAATTTAATAAAAGCATGAAAATCATCTTGAAACATGTATCACTTTCAAATTAAAAAGTGGAATCTAGGAACTGAGAAGTCGTATCAGTTCCTGAGATCATGTTCACTTCACCAGTCAGAAGAGACATCTGAGCATTGACTGGCAAGACTTCAGAAAGTTTTTATCAACTTTTAAACAACACTTCTCTGCTTTTATTCGACATAATCTTTTAAATGCATTCATTTCCATTTCCCAGAACCTCCTTTGGCCAGAAGGACACACATAAAATTACTTTGCATTCTTCAAACTTTAGCGTGTACGTAACTAACCTTCCAGTTATAAATACACACAGAATGAATACGAAAAAAAAAAACTAGAGCTCTCCCCACATGGCATAGCGCAATAATCAAACAACTGACTGAATACCTTTGATCAAAACCAATCAGATAGCAAGAACTCCTACTTCACTGCTTTGAATTTAATATGGCACTTGAATACCAAAGGAAAGAATGTGCTATAAATATACATGGAATATTCAGTTTTTCTTAGAATCAGGTGCTGCACAACTTTTGGTTCATTCTGCCTTGAACATGTTTGTGTTATTCCCTAATATTTATATTAGAACATTTTCTCCTCCATTGGTAGCTTCCTTAACAGTACTGTGGAGAAAAAAGTATCATCTTTATTATGAGTAAGAAATGCTCAGACAGCTGACCTGAAGCGTACAAATCTTTTCAAAAGTCTTTTTAATACTGTTAAAACACTGCAATAAAATAAATTCAACAGTTTTGTTTCACTTGTCTTTCCACTAAATCAAATGGAATGCAGAAAGTGTGCCAGCAAAAATCAGTGGGCTGGAGAGCTAATCCTTATTTTTGTAATAAAGTCCTTCAGGGCACTAAACAAGTATAAACTAAATCAATGACCAATCACCTGATAAACAGTCTACATTCCCCCCAGAACACATGCTTGGCGTCTGACTTTTGTTAAGAAATAGGACACTCACATATAAATAAGAGTGATACCTCATCTGCAGTGTTCGTTTCATGTGCACGTGAATGACAGATCCAGTAACAAAGATGTAATTAATTTTCTATTGCATTTACATGGATCTTTTCACCCCACAATCTAAGCATTGGATAAGGTGAATTTATTTTCATTTCACAAACTGGCATAAAGGCACAGCAGTGAAGGCACATATTGACGGAAAGCCATTGAGAAATCAGTATAGGAGATAGTCGGCTAGAACTTAAAGTCACAAAAGAAAATATGCTACAATTTCAGGAGTTTTGAGACTTCACCTAAAAAAAAGCTTATGAAGAATAACAGTGCCTACAGTTCTTAGGAGCTATTGGCAACATGAAGGAACAGTTGTGAGGTTTGGAGACCAAGCTGACCTAGGAAATAAGTAAACTAGTCTAGCAAACTGCAAAAGGATAACTACCTCTCCTTCCAAGACAATATATGGTAAAGACAATAACATGTTGTCAAAAGAATCTAGGCTGGGGCAAGGGTCATAGACATCTCCAGAAGCGGTGGTATGACGAGACTTTGTAGTGCTGACTTCAAGATCTGGAATTTCATGTATCATATTTTGAAGTAGCTTCACTGTTTGGGATGACAGTTCTTCAAAACTTTTGCAGCATGTTATTGCTGGGTGTTGTATTACTTTACTTTTACTCATTTTACTATTAACAAAACAGGATAGTCAGTGCTACAGGTATTTTGGATGGGGACAGAGATGTCTCCTCTTCCCTCCAACCACTCAGTTTTCAGAGTCCATACCTTTCCAGTATTGCAGCAGAGTGTTATGAGCCTTACCATATCATTTTTGTTCTCCATAAAAATGCTGAGTTTCTTCAAGAAAGATACAACCAGGATAAGCAGCTCAAAATTATCACGGTCCAGTGCTTTCACTAACATATGGACAATGTTCTTGTTTCTCATCTTCAGCTCAGTGCGAGTATCCTCAGCAAGATTTAGAAGCAGGTAAAGTGCAACTAATAAAGTCCAATACAAACCATACCAACACATCAAAGACAAAAGAAACAAACAAGTCTCTATATACACATATTAAGTGCTTAAGACAAAACATTCGGAAGCATTCTGCTCCCTTCCCAATGAATTTTGAAGGAAACTGACCATGAATGTTTTTTATTCCGTTTAGAAAGCATTAAGAATATTAATTCTAATAGTAGCTTTGAAAAAAAAGTATTACGATCACTAGAAGCTTTTTACATTTTTTTTTTCCTTTCAGTTCTAGTGGGAACCATTAAAAGGCCCTTCCCAGGAAAGCTTTGCCACTCAGATCATTTCAATCTAACATTAAGTGTATTTTAGTACAAAAACTGAGTGAAAGCTATTCAACTCGAGTCTGATACAGGGTAAGTTAAAAAAAAACATATCAAACATACGAAACCAAAATACCCAACTCCCCTCAAATCAAGATCATGAGCAAGGAAAAGTTAAATGGATTGCTTTTACTACTTTTCCTCTAAGACCGATAGATCACTTCAAAAATTGTCAGCGTACTGTCAAACGATCTGATAGAGTATTCATCTTCTCCCTGTTCTTTGGCAATGTTCTTCCATACTCATCCACACATTTGGTATGTTTAACACATCCTAGTTATAACAAGCATCCAGTAGAACTCTATCCACATTCACCAACAAAAAAATAATTTGCTATTTGGATTTGGTACCTCTGAGTAGCTGTTCCTGCTTGACAACCAGCCCTTGGTATTTCTTGTAAGTTTTCTCATAGTCCTTTTTCAGGGTTTGATTTTCAGGATCTTCATCAAGTAAATGGTAGAAGTTAAGGTGTTCAGATAAAAGTTATACAGCCTAGATGACTATTGTGCTCAAAGGTGTTACTCAGTCACCAGTACAAAGCAAGAGATCCGTGGAATGGCCAATGTAAAAACACTACCTCAGCCACAGCCTGCTACACCTATTTTTTTCCTCCTCCTAATCCTGGATGTATTGCACCCTGATTGTTAGCAAAAATGTTCCTAAGACATACTGCTAAAAATAAAACATTTTTCTTCCTGTGTTGTTTTAGTAACTTCATCTTAATCTCTTCATAAGCCCAAACTTCTTACTCTTGGTCTCTTTCATTATCTGCTATTATATTTTGCACTGTCTAGTAAATTCTACTGCTTTCACAGAAGTTGCTGTATGGTCATCTCTTATAACTCAGCAACAGCTATCAAGTCAAGTCAGATGCTATCAAGATGACCCAGCATATCAAAAGGATATCAGCTTTCTTCTTTTTAGCAAGTTCTTCCTGCCAAAGCTCATGTCTCTTCAGTTCATGGTCTATGATATTCATGCACAGAGCTCCAATTTTGTAGTGTGTGATTATTCCATGAAATTGAGAAAAACTGCATTGAAGAAAAAAAAGTAAATGCAAACCACTCCAAATCTGCTGGGACATCTACAATAGCAATATCCCAACACTGCACCACATGAACTATTTAAAAAAAGGTATTTACTCTCTGTCCCATTCTAACGCTTCTCTATTGGAAAATTATTTCAAAACAAAAACAGTTCCTGAAAACATTAATATTTTTTTCAGACTTGTAGAAGGAAAGTTTGTTGTTCCAGGTCAAATTAAAAATTTATTCCAATTTTCATGTGCAATGGAAACTGTTTTCCAATCAGCCCCATTTTTCGTAAGTGCTTCAGAGGACTCTCTACTCACCAGAAATATAGTAGAGGTCAAAAATCAAGTTGCAATGCAAATTCCATTGGAATTATTTCTAGTCAGCATACGCTGAAACACTGGCATATCTAAATAAGACCAAGCACTTCAGTTTTAAATACCATTTCCTTCCTATAGGAATGCTGAGGTAAATAAAAGGTGGCAGCTCAGCCTAAGTTATGGGTCAGAATCCCTACTAGTTTCTTTCCAGGTCCACTGCACACTATCTCACTGTGCAGGTTTTTCTTGTGCCTCAATTTTGTCATTTATAACAAGTGTGTTTCTGTCTCAGCAATTTTTTTTCTTGTTTCACTGAGGTTTTTGTAGTGTAGAAAACAAATGAAAAGACACTAAGCAGAGAAGTTCCTTATGTTCCTATACAGAGGGACTCTGCACTCACCTTGAAAAGCAGAAGAAAATATAAATTATATTGGTAGCAAGTTCCACACTTTGTTTCCAGTCTTCCCTCAGCACTCTAGCCAATGCACCCAGGGCAGTTTCTGAAATGAAACAACACTTAGATGATCTAGTCACAAATCCTAAGAAGGGGTAACATGCAAGGAAACTGCAACCAAACACTAAGGTCTTCTTAAAACTACCACTACTCTTAAGATCTTGTGGTCTCTGCCAGCTCTATGTTCTGTATTACACTGTGGCCCCTACATAGAACATCACCATGTTGACTTCCAAATTCCCTTCAAATTCTACCTTAATTATAATTTTTCATCCACTTCTTTGTATTTATTTTTCCCCCTGCATCAACTTTGCATTATTTAATAATTTGGTTTATATTTCTTCTTGTCATACTTCAGCTTATTTCTCTCTGAATCACTTCTGTTTTCCTTTCACTTTTCCCTATCCAGACCCTCTTCACATACACCATGTTACATGATCAAAATGACAAAAGTAGCAGCTGGTAGTTTCAAGCACTAGAATATTCTAAACAGCTCATAGGGAGAAGCCATTATTTGACGGCTTACCATTCCCCTCCCATTCCAATTCTTGCTGACATTGAAGGATGGCTAGAGTACACACTGAAGCCACTCAAGGAATGTAGGGGTATAAGGGTTCAGTAAGAGACAAAGCAGACAGGGTAAGAAAATTACTAAATTAACAAGACCTGAACCTACCATCACTTTGGAGGTCTGGTTTGGCTTGCCCTTATCTTTGTTTGTCTGACACCTTTACAGAGTATAGGATCCCTTTTGCCCCCCCAGAAGAGAGATGGCAATGGGCAACAAGAATGTATATGCATGTACACACATATATTTACAAACACACACTATTCCACACTGAAGTAACTCTGAGAATGTGTATGGCACAGCACATATGTATGCACACATAGAAGGACAGCAATATGAATGTCCTACCATGAATTCTGATAAGATTTTAAAATAGATCCATAAGCAAAAAGAGTATGGTATGTAGTGAAATTCTTGGGTGATGCATCGACATTCAATTTATTAATTCTCTTGGAAACTGGACATTTCTACTTATGTCAGCCTGCACATCCCATTTTCAAAGCAAGTTTCCTGATCTTCAGGATACAGTTCTACATTCTCTTGTCTCCAGCAGCAATGGCAACTGAAGTTAACTTATCATCAAAATAACTAGGATCAGGAAAAACAGTTGAAGCCTACTGAGGCCAGGAAGATTTCTGTGTTAGGCCCACCTAAGAACAGTCTAAGAAGCATCCATTTGTAGAGAGATCCAACTGGGCTTTGACAGCCAGCTTATTATGTACTGAGAAACAAAGCCTAGAAAACTGGAAAAAATCCCAAATTAAACTACTTTTCCCTTGAGAAGAAAGCACCACAAATAAAGCGCACAACATTAAGAGAAGTTACCATTGGGTTTTAAAATTACCGTTGATAAGCAGTTCTTCCAAATTATCAGGATTCCTTGCCAGCTGCAGAATGAGGGCAGAGCCACGCACCTTGTCAGGAATGTCCTCATACAGTAACTCAATGTACTCATCCATGTCATTGATATTGGCAACTTCATCAATCTGAGAAACAGTCATAAGCAAGGGTTTCATAGAAAGAGATGTCAATTCAACACAATCAATCACAATATTACTCAAATGCAAGACAAAAGAGCGCACAGCTTTGAGTTGAGATCTTAGGGAAAAAATAAAATACAAAGAAAAAAAAAAAAATCAACGCATCCAGAATCACTGCCAATGAACACCAGGAAATCTGAGAAGATTTAATTACAAAAAACAAAGGATGCTCAGACAAGACTCCCTGTGTCCTGTCCGATGTTCCAGACCTCAATCGCTGTCCTGCTGCGTGCTATAGTTGGAGGGGGTAGTATGCAAGTCAAATATTTTACCCTTTATGGAGATTATTTTTATTCCATTGTGCAATATTTCCAAACCAAAATCTTTGTTTAAAAAACAAGCAGAAAAAAAAGCTGAGAATTCAGCATTTCCTCACCCCTCCTCCCTTACATAACTGCTTAAGTAGTAAATGGGTTTTACATTTCTCTAACATCAATATTTACCTCCATTCCTTCAAATGGGGGTGGATCTTTTGGCTTACTGGATTTCTCTTTCTTTTCTACAAAGGAAAAGACACAGTTGCAGTGAAGTTATACATACTCACAGACAAAAAACATACCAAATATTCTCACAGTAAACACTCTGGTTAAATCAAGGTCAAAGTCCTTTTATGTCCAGCTGACCTGACAGACTAACACAGCTAAGGTATGTCACATTTCTAAAGCTGAACAGCCCACAGGGAGCAAAATAAACGATCAGTTGCCTTTTGTCTTCTCAGTCTAAGTGATCAGTTACAGCCCAGTCAGCTGGGGACACAGAGGTTAATAAACCTTAGTGAAAAACAAGAGTGACAAAACTCACTTCCACAGTGACACCTTAGCAGGTTTGATTCCACTTGTTTGCTGCCCTGTGATACACCAAGACACATACAAACAGAATAAAAGTGTAAACCACCCAAGCAGTTACAGTCAAAGCATATAAATAACATTAATCTTTGTTTTAAACTCGTTCCATTAAGATAAGAATTCAGCTTAAGAACAAAGCTTACCATTTCATGATCACAAGAAACCTTGCTAACCACAAGGCAATGTGGGATCATACATTAAATATGAAACTGTCTCATGAGCTGGTACTTTAACATGAACTTAAGACATAAATAGCACCACCAGGATGCCAGGAACTTAGAGAATTACTCCAGGCTGTATGTTACACTGTACCAAAGTTTATGAGACAAACTCCTCACTTGAGCATTACAGAGAGCGCAAATTCAGCCTAGGAACACTATCTACCCTTGCAACAGGTGATGGCAGCGATCTTTCTAGGAAGGTTCTCAATACAGACTTTTACGTTACTGAAAGTGCAGAGGCAATATGAAGAAGCTGCACCGAATAGTGGGATCTGTACATCTCAAGCCCTGCTAATGCCCAAGGCAGCCAAGGAATATCAATACTAAGTTTAATTAACCAGAAAAATGAACTTTGATTTTAAAAAGATAATTCCCTCCAATCTTACTCCAAAATTGTAATTTTTTCCAAGCGTGACTTAACTATACATCTTCCCCACCCTATCTCTGAAGAACTCATACGTCAAGCAAGTTAAGACCTCAGCTAGAAGAACGTCACACAGCAGTTGTTCAATGCTGAAGCACCCCAGTCCCAAGCTACTTTGTTTCTCTATTATTTACCTTTTCCTGCTGAGGCATCTCTGCGATTCTGTAGATAGTACAACAGCTGTTCTACTTCTGCAAGTTTGGAGGGGTGAATGAGCTTGCATTCTTCAACAACCTTTCGAGCCAGGGAAGCAACGTCTGTATTTGCATTAAGACTCTTTAGCCGAATGCTGCAAACAGAGGTAAGTCTCTTTAAATTTTCATATATTCGGTCCTTTGATTTATTTTTACACAGCCATGAATTTCTTGAAGCAAAAATGATCCCAATACCCCCAATGCCTGTGCCATGGCTTACAAAGGTAACACCACAGCAGTGGCTCTTTACAACTACAAACGTCAAGTAACTGCCAAACAAATTTGACAGAGGGTAACTGTCCATCAGCTGACAAGCTGCAACATGTAAATGCAGCTGTATGAACAGATCCCTTATAACATCTTAGACACAGCAGCCAGAAATTTATTGCAATACACCCAAAAAAAGTACACATGACTGCAAAGAGTACCACATACACAAAAAGTCCAAAATGAGAAGCAGCTATGTTGACTACACAGGAAGGTTCTTGCGCAGTGCCTGCAGATAGCTCTGGCAGACCTACAGCCAGGTCCACAAGAAACGAGCAGTAAGAAATCTCTGTGGGAATTAACATTAGGATAGATCAAAAGGAATTCCACCTCATTGCAGATACAAGTTATGTTGATTCATCTATAAACTAATTAACACTTCTGATATCTTCAAAAATTTGAGACAATTTAAATATTCTCTTTTTCTTCCTCAATTATTCTTCTTGCATGCACTCACACAGGTAGCCACTTCAGCTCAAATTTTCAAAAAGACTTCAGCATAGAGATAAAATAAATGTAGGAAAGGTCTCATAGTTTGGAAACTATGATAGTTCTCTGGACTTTTCCAATGGGGAATATTCTAATGCTCTTAAAAGAAAAATATCAGGCAAAGCTAAAATATAGATACCATAGTGAAATCACTAGCAGGGGTGAAAGATCAAAACAACAGGAGAGCCAACAGCTAGACCATAAGGCTGTCAGAAGGTTCAATAGTATTATTTGCTCCAATATTTACCATAATTTGATCAGGAACCAATCACTTCACTTTACCTCAAGTTTCCTTCACGTAAAATGGGAATAATCACTTTTCTTTACAAAACACCTTGAAGTATGTGGATGAAAAGCAATTTACAACATGTGTTTTAGAGGTTAACTTTCTTAGGCACATGTTATTCCCTGGCTTCTAAACCCTCTGCTAATCGCACTAAGTTTTATAAAGATTAAAACACATTATTTCTTACAGGCTGTTGATGCTTTCAGTTACTGAATTTATGATTATGAGAAACAGAAAAAGCTTGCTATGACCTTACATTTTCTGACATTCCTTGCGCTCCCCCAGCATGGGATCTCCCATCTCTCCCAGAATTGTTGCTTCCACTTCATAATGGACAATGAGGGCTTTCTCAGATGGATGCACATCTATGTTGCCTCCTTTTACCTTCCTGCCATGAAGAAAAAAACCCACAACTGATTAAATGAAAAGCTCAGAACACACACTGGAACATAGATCAGTAACAATGACCTGTCTCCTGTTCTAATCAGACCCTAAACCCAAGTACTGCCCTCCTTCCACACAGCTGTACCAAAGCTCAGTGCAAATGGCATATTATTGACTATTACCTCTAGTACATTCAGAAATACCCAAGCCATTGGTCAAGCCTTAGTCATATAAATTAAGTAAAGAATAAACAGGATAACTCTTTGATTTCGAAGTCTCCTAGCTCTCTTAAGGAACTACAATTAGGAAGAGGATACATTTCATACAAGGTGAATTTCCTAGTTTACTCCCTGCTAACATTGTCCGTATTGAGAAACTTTCTGCTAAAGGCATCGATCTAGTGCAGTCATTTACAAATGGAAATTTTTCTTCAAAGACCACCTTGGCTAAATATTTAAATCTGCAAGAACTGATTAAAAATAACTTAAATTTCAAATTAATCATTCACTCCTCAAGCACAAAACTATTTGCTACTGTTCTTCACTTCACTGTGTCTGTTGCCAGGCTCAGGAGATTACCAGATCAACAGCTATAAATCAAGCATGTCTACCTGCTTTACTACAGCTACAGATATTTTGGACAAGCTTTCTGCAGGAAAGCACTCTGGGGGTACATCACTGCCAAAAAGGCATGCCCTGCTCTCTCCTCCTTTGTGCCAGCTATTCTGTGTTCAAGCAGAGATGCAAGGGCCAGGAGGATGGGCCATGAATGAGAGGCCATGCAGATACACCTCATTTCTGTTTTCAAGTGATGGCAGAACCACATTCAGAGAATACAGTTACACATTTCTGTCCTTGGTGGTAAAGCTGACATTTACCCCTTTGTCCCTTGGTACTGCCAATAGAGGATGTAGAGTTGTGCCATAAACCAGGCTGCTAAAATGCTGCAGATTAGAAACAACTCCCTAATGTGGGTTTGGTTTCCGGTGTGTGTGGGAGTTGTTTGTTTGTTCTGAGGTTGGGGATTTTTTCAGACAGATCATGTCAATAAACAGATTTATGGGTGGCTTCCCCAGTAGTTGTATCAGCACAAACGAGCCAGCAGCTAGCTACGGTTGGGTCAATTAGATTAGGGAAAACTACCTCAGCCTCACAGTTCTGGAAACATTAACAAATCAGATGCAGCCTTTGGTGTAACCACTTTTCAGAAAATGTTTGAAATGTGTGCTCCCATCTATCCAGCTACTATGGTGGCTGCTTTCCCTTCAGCACTATACAACTGCAAAAAAATACCTTTTCTTGAGCCACTCCAAAACCCCTACAAACCACAGACAGGTCTGCTGCAGGAAATGAAGAGTCTAGTTCAACTACTAGCCCTGCCAGGACAAAGCTACAGGGCAAACAAATATAGCTCACTGCTACAGAGCAGTATCTTTGTTGATGAGATTGTAGCTGAACTCCATTATCACTTAAGATTTTCTGAAGCAACTTGTGGTTTTTTTCTTTAACAGTACTTTGAAGCAGAGACTTCCTTACAGTCTATTCTCTGTTCTTACAAGCTCCAGCCTTGCAGGACAGAAAGCTTACGGCAAATCTATTTCAACAGAAACTGGCTCTCATTCCTCACCCCCAAATATAGTTCCCCCAGTATTTAGACCTACCAGGAGATCCCAACCGCAAACACTCTGCCTGACAGTCAAACCTCTGTAAAGTGACAGCCTGCTAATGTTCAGAGATATAAAGAAAAAGATGGGAAGAGAACGAGTGGGCCTGAAAGAGTTTAGTATAGTTTTACAAGAACTAATCTAAAGTAACACTTCATCATTGCCAAAAGGATTAGATCTTCCATTTCTTTCTGTTCCTGCAGTCACCTTGGTTCAGCATGAAGGCTTGTCAAACCCTTTCGCAGCCACTTCCAGCTATGCAACAGAAAACTCTACATATTTTGGGCAGAGGGAGTTTTTCAACATGTTACCGAATTGAAGTGCACTACAGAAAGTGAGTAACACTTCCTACCTATGAGCAGGGATAAAAAGGAAGGAGTGAGACCTCCTCCTTTTGGCAGGAATAAACCACTGATGAGCTTAGGGACCAGCAGAATTTCAACCTAAGACTGCTTAAATAGTTTTAGCATTTTCCATATTTAATTTTGTCCTTAAGAGGAACACATGGGTAAGCTCAAGAATTTACAGTTGCAGAGATTTTCTGCCCTCTTACATTGATAACAACCCTCACACCACTTGAGCTATTTCCTAGCTAATAGTCACAAATCAATTCACATTTAAGTTTCCTCTCTGAAAAAATTTTACCTTGTGAACTGCTCAAAGAGCTACACTAAAATGCACTACCCAGCCACTAAACTTGCTTTCCATTTAGAAAACACCGCATTCGGACTGCCAGCATCACAAAAAAGAAAACATCTTTGAGAAAAAATCCATGCTCCTCCCTCAAATGAACAGACATCAGGTGATTTTCTATCCATCTTGAATTTGTAAGTCACTTCATAAAACATTTAAAAAGACAGATAGTCTTATAACTGGTAGAAACAGCAGTGCAATGGGGTCCTCTCGCACACATCAGCCCATCCTTTCACTTCACTGCCTGCTTTGTCAACAAGAATCCTGCTCTATGAAAGGTTTAAAAGAGGAAGGCCTTTTCTACAGACAAAAGCTGTGCTAGCTGAGCTCGCATAACCAAAGCTAGTTTGTGAATACCCTTTATTAACTAGTTTCTTCAGGGGAAAAAGCAAAACCAAACTATCCTAATTCCAAATGGCACAAATTGTGCACGTGGATAAGGCTGAAAATCCAGTAACAAATACAAGCAAGTCAGACTTGGTGGGAGGGGGACTGTTCATGCAGGATGACAAAGGGAAATAGGGATCAGAGTACCAGACTTGAGCATGAGCCTAGCCATGTTAAATAGCACAGTGGATGGTTTTTAGTTTGTGCTCTCTAGAAAGGGAGAAAACTACGCTTGTTGCAGTGATGACTACAAAATAAGATTCCTCCAAAATCACAGAAGATGGCACAAACACAATATGCAGGGCTAAAAATAAACATTGCTTTAAAGTTAGTGTCATTTATTTAATTACATGTGGCCACTTGATTTTTACCTGTTACCACATTTATATGACAGAGCTAATTTTCAAAGATTATCACAAGGTTGTTTCCCCCCCATTGTTTCTAATTCTGGGTCTTTAATATGTGGCATACAAGGAGGAAAAAAAATAAGGCAAAACCTAGACAGCCTAAACAGCAAGTTCTGCAAATGCTAATAACTAGAAAGTAAGAACAAAAAAAAAAAACCCAAGAAATCCACAGGATTCAAGTTGTGATGGATAAAAACATCCACATAGTAGGAAAAAATTGACACTGTTCACACATCATATCTTAATAGAGGACTAAATGGCCTGACATCTTTTGGGATTGCTATCACTTTTGCTAGTGGAACAACTGATGGAGAACCTATAGTTGCCTACTCAAACCCCATTCTTTAGGCTGATGGATCTCACCACCAAATATAGACAGATAAAGACACCATTCTTCCATCACATCTTTAACATCAAACCCAGGTCACCCACTTTATTACACCATGGTTACCTCTCAAGTCCATCCCAACTCCCAAACCATTCTATTCATCCCACCTCATTACCTGTCCCCTCCCTGCCAAACTGCCTCCAAATCAGTTAATCTCTCCCAGCTGCACCCTGAACCTGCTCCTTGGTCCCCAGTCTACCTGGTCCCCAAAGCAACCACCTGCCCCATCTCAGCTCCTAATACCCACACAACCCTCCCCACTCATCTACTAATAACATCTACTCTCAACTTGCTGCCACCTCAGTACCTCATCCCAGACATACACCATAAAATGCCACCACAGTCATCCCCAAGTCAGTGCATCCCCCAAACTACCACCTTGCCCCAGTGAGTTACCACCAGCATGCCACTCATTCCATCTCTCAGCCTACCCTAAACCCACTTTATAACCTTCACTCATTCCTAAACCAGCCTCCCAGTCCACACCCAAGTCTCCTACACATCAGACTAGGCAGCCACCCCGCAGCCTGCCCCAAACAAATCTATCTCCCGTTCCCAAACCACTCACCCCAAAGAGTCCCCACCCATCTTCTCCCTCAAACCACAATCTCCAACCTTTTCCAAACCAGCCAGCCCTCAATCCCAATCCCCCATCCACCTCATAATCTCTCATTGCAAAACACTCTCCATTCTCACCTTCCGACCCGTGACCGCCCATCCATCCCCAAACCAAACCTCACTACAACCCGCAACACCTCAGCCCCACACCCATCACCTCCCCACAACCTCTTCTTGCCCCCCTACCCCACAACATCCCACTCAGCCCCCACTGCAGGCTAAAACGCCTCAGCCCCACAGCCTCAGCTCCCTTACAGTCCCCCAACATATGACCACCTTTTCCCCCTGCCCCCCTCCCCACAGCCTCGTACACCCCACAGCCTGTCT
>NW_020799109.1:28474513-28592536 GCF_003259725.1 Athene cunicularia | reverse complement strand
CCGGGCGCGGCCCGAGGCGTGGGGCGGCCTCCCCGCTGCACTCGGAGGCCGGGGCTCGAACCCTGCTGGCACTCATGGGGATGCCGTGCCGTGCCGTGCCCCCCTCTACCCTCTCTAAGTGCAATGACCAGGCAAAGGCCTCTGACCACCGTGCTAGGTAAGCTCCCTGGACCTAGGGCCCTTGCAGACCAGGGGGTGTAGTTGACCGCCCTGAGGGCTGGGGCTGCCCCAAAGGCCTCGGCACCCCCGCAGGGCCGTTACCTGCTGCCTCAGGGGTTGCCTGTGCTTTCACGGGACAGCCAGTGGGACATGGCAGCCAGCAAAGTTAATGGTGCTGAGAAAAGCGGGGATACAGGTAGGGTGTGGCCAGAGGTCCCTGATCCCCTAGTGAGTCAAGAAACAGATCTGCCCTTCCAGAGAGATCCAACATTTCACACTTCAGGAAGCTGCAAGTAGCAGAAATAAAGGGACTTGATGTTCCTGGTTGCAGTATTTAGGGAAGGATTGAAGAAGAGCTGTTGTCATGTCCTCCCTGATTATGCCCATCTGAGCTGTCAGTTTTCCTCAGCACCATGTCTGAGCTGAGTCCAGCCTTAATGCAGCCATGGTCAGCAAGGTGTTTTGAAATACAATCTTCCTCTTGGGTCAGCAGCATTGTTCCTCACCTGCTGATGTGCAGGAGACATGTGGCTCCAGCCTCAGCTAGCTGACTGGAAATCCAAAATGGTTGATACTGGGAGACCTTGTCACCGTCTACAACTACCTGAAAAGAAGCTGCAGAGAGCTGTGGATGAGTCTCTGACAAAGTAACAAGCGATAGGACAAGAGGTAATGGCCTCAAGTTGCGTCAGGGAAGGTTTAGACTAGATATTAGGAAGAATTTCTTTACAAAATGGGCTGATAGGCGTTGGAATGGGCTGCCCAGGGAGGTGGTGGAGTCCCCATCCCTGGAGGTGTTTTAAGAGTAGGGTCAACATAGCACTTAAAGGTATGGTGTAGTTGGGAACTGTCAAAGTAAGGTTAGTGATTGCACTAGATGATCTTGAAGGTCTTTTCCAACCTAGATGATTCTGTGTAACGTTCTTTTGTACAGCCAGCTTTCGAGTTCTCTGTCACTTTTCCTTGTTTCCCAACCACTCTACAACCGAATGACGTTATATCTGAGAGGTATCTGAAACCATCTTAATGGGCTGTAGTTTAACTGAAGTTTGTATCAGAGCAGCATCCAGTCCCAAATGGAGATTCCTCTGAGCTGTTAGTTCTAATACCTGTGATAGAAGTAAACCAGGCTCATCCCCAGCTGCCTAAGGGTCCTGCTGTTCATCTGGTTAGAAGGTAAATGGCTAACACATAGAACTGGAGGCAGCAGTGTCCTGTTGGCTTTTTGAACTCTCTCTGTACTTTCTCAAAACAGAATTTTCATTTCTGCTTGTTTTTGTAAAATTCAATAAAACTGTTGTGTGGAATTTGCAGAGATTCTTTATTTAGTTATTTGAGAAGCGTGGATTGTTGTTTGGGTTTCAGAATAAAAGGACAATACCACTCTATAGCAACTAACAGCACTTGCATATAAGATGCAGGGCAGATCCATGCATGCTTTGTTTTCTGGAGTATTCTGCTGGACTACAGCCCCATTACCTACAGCTGAAATGGGGTAATGCAGCAATAAATAATAGGTAACTAAACTTCTGGTTTTATTGTGGCAAAATATTAAGAATAAATACTTAATGTCTATTGATCCTGTTGAATGCTAAAATTTGTATTTTCATGATCTGTAACAGAGCAGCAAAAAATATTTTGCAGTATCCATAGTGTGCCCTGCCTTTCTTTTCACAGAAAATGGAAAAAGAAATTAGCCTGTGAAATACAAAGTGCTACCTTAGAGAAATCAATTTACAAAACATTGCTAGAACATAACACTTTTGATACCATCCTTATTCTATTTTTATCACAGTAATATTTTCTACTAATGACTGTCATAAAGTAAAATGCATATATGACTACCTGAACAGAGCAACAGTTCTTCAGTGATTTCAGCAGCTCTTCAGATAAGCATGAGCCAAACATTAAACTCTGAAGTCTTTAAATAAATAGTCTGATATTTCCTGAGTACTAAGTACCTGACAATCTCCATCTATTTCACTCAATTTCTTTTTTTAATCTGGTTACATATGCCTACAAACAGAATAGTTATAGACACCTATGGAAAAGTAGGTCAAAGATTACAAGATGAGAATGATACAAAAGAATGTGAGACCTGAAAAATAAGAGAAAATGAACATTTACTGCAGTTAAGCGTGCCACAATGTTTGGGCTAAAATTGGCTGTTTGTCAGGGCCTGAAAGGACAGCAGAGCCTGCCTCAGCCTGACAGAGTCCACATGAAAATACCTCAGCTTTGTAGTAACTGAGCCACAAGCAGCGCCAAGATCAGATAATTTTTTCTGTCAGTGATAACCAGTTGATGCTGGGTTTAGAAAACCACATGAAGAAAACATGAAAAACCCTGCATTGAATGGTAGATTCTTTTAAAAATAAATTGTAAAATAAATGCTGCCTGTTAAAAGGCTATTCAACACCCTTTCCCTTAGCTGTTGATGTCACTTCGAATAATTTCTTATTCCCTTTTGTTATAGTGTGATGAGGTTTATGGCATTACCACGGGACCCTGGAAATTCTCCTCACCTGCATGTTAGAAGCATTCACAAGGAGAAAGAGTGGTATTTGAGATGGAAGGGTGATTGAGTTGCAAAGAGAAGCTGGAACGTGCAGTATTTCTGGGTTTCTCCTTTTTTGTTTTGTTTGGGTGGTTTAGGTTTTGATTTTTTTCTTAGAGCAGTTCTAGGAAGTACTGTTTTAGAGTCAGAAGAAAACATTTTTTCAGTGAGGGCATATAAAGAAGTGTGGAAAAGAGCATGGGAGTCTCAGAGAAAAGCAGAATAGGAAGAGAACAGTGGAGGAGGTTGCATGAAAAGTTAGGTGAGAGGAGCAAAGCAGGTGCGTAAACAGAACGAGAAAAGACAACTGCAGAGTGTTAAGTATGGAAGAAATAGACAACAATATTTTTGTGGAATTAGTGTAGGTGAAGAAATGAACATTTTTATTCTTTCTTTGCACTGAAAAAGTGAAAACCCTTTTTAATGTCCTTGAGTAAGCACACTTTTATGCAAAAAATAGAGTTGGTTTTTTTTTTTTTTAATCAAGATGTGGCTAGAAGTTCTTAACCAGATAGACAGAATACATGCTGTGATATTGGAGCATGACCTACCAAACTCTCTCACAGTAACTTAGTTTTATTTCTTCCTATTTGTTCTCTTAGTATAAAACAAACGTTATGACATTTTGAAATCAAAAAAGATACTGCCATTGTCTTCAGTGAGCTTTATATGAGTCTTCAGTATATAACCATGAGAGTGCTGATTTCTTCAAAGTTTCATTGAATCCTACACAGACTTTTTTACTTCATTATGAAAAATAGTTAACAAACATTGCTTTTCTGTAGAAAATAGAATTGTTAAAATGTAGTAAGTTAATTTCTGTCTTATGAAATTAAGAAACCAAAGCAACCCTGAGCTTTGTAATCCATCAAAGATTGTGTTGTTCTCAGGAAAACAGTATATGGCTGGATTGCCAGGGGAAAATAGGAATATGAGATATTTTCCTACTTCCTTGTAAAAGTGAACTATGTATAAAACTCCTTAAAGCTTTTTATTAGCTAAATAAAGTACAGCAATCTGAAAAAAATGACTTTCAGAGAAACATTTTAAGTGATTAGACTATGCTGCTCAGTGGGGAATGGAGATGATGTTGTTCTGATGTGCTGTCACATAGTAAGTGATGGAGGGATGGAGGTAATAAACCCTGGGCTTAAAAGTTTATGTTGGTAGGAAGAAGTGAAACAAGGCAAGCAAAATCTGATCTGCAAAGGAAAAGTCTGGCTTAACTCTAGTGGGTGAAATTAATCTGGGGCACAGATCAAGGTGATTCTTGAAAGCCTTTTTGATCAGCAGTGACAGGGACATCTGTGCAAGAGAAGGGCATTTTCAATATGACACATGATCATGCTGGTAAATACTGGGTGCTTTTGTTATCCTTGAACACGAGACTTCATAAAAATGAAAACAAGAGTCTCTGTGGAGAGCTTGATTTGTATTTTATAATATATCTAATTCAACACTGACCTAAGTAAATGCATCAATTTGCAGCTCATTGAAACCAGTGAAGAAAATTAGCTGTAGGTTTTCGTTGTTTCAGATGTAGAAAGAAAAATGTAGAGATGTGAAACGAAGCAGACCTCTTCATCGGGAAGCAGAGCTTTCTTTTAACTAGACATTACAGAGCAAAGGGTATATTGTTTTCTCCCTTGGCTTACTCAAATCAGAATTGCTCACTTCCATGAAAGTGATCTTGTTTGATGGCCTTGTACACTCGTTCACTTGGGCAAGTGAGAATATCCAGCTGGTGGTAAAGTGACCTCTGTGGTCTTGTGCCTCAGTGCTTCTCATCAGCTGGAGTAGTAGAAAGTCTGCACAAGGCTGCAAGACAGGAGTACAGCACCCAGCCTCAGCTGCAGCTGATGTGGCAAAGCAACCACCTACAGAGACTTTAAGTGCCTGACTTGAGACTGGAGGGTTGCTACTTTACTAATGTCCTAAGCAAGGCTGATCTAAGAAGTGTTGGAAGATATAAAATGTACCATAATGGTGCTACATTACCTTTTTTTTTCCTTAAGGGAACAGCCCTTTAAGAGGGACTTTTGCTGTGAGGAACACAGAACAGTATATTGTATATTTTCATGGAATCATAGAATCATTTAGGTTGGAAAAGACCTTTAAGATCATCAGGTCCAACAGTAAATGTAACACTACCAAGTCCACCATTAAACCATGTTCCTAAGTGCCACATCTACATGTCAATGTGTTCTCTGTGTGTACGTTCAGTATGTATGATGCAGTAGAATTTGTGTATTTCATTTCTGCTTTTTTTCTGACAAACAACCTGAAATGCAGTATCCCTAGCCAAAGATGTGCTTTCAGTTTGGGTTAATTTTAACTAGACTAAGGAAAACATAGAAAGATTAAATATAAAAGTATCCATACAAGAGTGAGCAGATGGCCCTTCTCTGCTAATCATCTTGTGGGCCTCAGTGACAATGATGGAGATTTCTTGTGCAAAATCCTGATTCGGCTGAAGTCAATGAGAGTTTTACCATTAACCCCGATGGGGAAAGAATTTCACCTCTTAATGTTTATTAGATGCAGCAGGCAGAAAACAGACTTATAGCTATAAAGGCTATGACATTTTATGGTTCTGACTCTGCAACCACTCAAGCACATGCTTAATTTTGCCACAGTAATAAAGTTAAGCGCCAGCTTAAGTGTTTTCAAGAAGGGGTCTCCTTTACACTTGAACAAGTCTATATTTGATCATAAATCAGGAATTCCCCCTCTTCCTCATCCTTCTCAAAAGAAAATTATTCTGCATTTGATCATCAAATTCTTTCTACTTTGTTCACAAACAATTGCCACTTTTTTTCTGGTTTTGTCAAAAAAAGAAAAAGGAGGCTAAGGAATAAGTACCTCAGCTGAAGCAGTGTTGCTCAGGTGATACTTAAAGCAAGTTCCTCATTTCAAACAGATTCAAAAAGGGAATTTCCATGTCTACTAATTTATCATAAATATTTTAGGCAATAGCTGTTTTCTTAGAAAAAGTGAGGATTTTGCAAAACACTTTACAGCCAAAATCTTTTTAAGTTTTTGAACTGTCGTGGACAACACTAGCCTTTTTCTGCATATAAGGACAAATCCTGCTTCTTTTGCAGATAGTAGCATTTTTGTATATTTCCACTTAATTTTAACCAAAGCACATGAGAGGCATAGCAGAGTGGAAGCACGCAAGAGGTATTTAAGCTAGATGAATTCAGACCTGTAATAAAGCATAAATTTTTAGTGGGATAGCACTTAACCAGAGGAATAATTTACCTTAAGAATTATGACTGGATGCTTCCCCATTATTAGCAGTCTTTATGCCAGGAGTAGATGCTTTTGTGAAACAAACGTTCCAGCTTACATGGACTCATAGATTCATAGCAAATTGTGCTGAAGCAACTTTCACTCTATCCCCCTGCCCCAAGCCAATAATTTGTATCCATGTTATTCCTCTGACTAATGTCATCTTCAGTGACATGCATTATAGTCTTCCTGGGGAATCTATTCCAAGACTGAGTTACTGTTATTGCAAGAAAACCATTCTTTTTTGTATCAAAGCTACTGAGCCCATGAGTTTTTTGAAGAGCCATGCCCAAACTTGTGTACAGTACTTCAGCTGAAGCCTTTCCAGGTAAGAAGGATGACTTTATGGGGATGAAGTAAGTGTTCTGCTTGGTAGTGATAAGGCTGATCTTGATGCAGAGGTCAGTGGATGGGGGTCCTTGGCTTGTAATATACTGAATGGCCAACAAGGTAGTCATGGAAGTCCCTCCTGGTTTTAAATTTAAGAAAGAGAATGTGGGTGATGAATGTACAGTAAATTCTTACAGGGGTTCTGTTCTCATGCTAATTTATTTTATTAACATTGTTGTTGATAGTAATAGAGGAAGTAGTTGTTTTGCCAATTATTAGGCCTAGCATAAAGAACACAGCCAGCATAAAGATGAACCAATAACCAAATTGTATTTGATACAAAAAGGTCAGTACATGGGTGAGCACTGGGGGTACAAACAAGTCAGATTATACATAATTAACATCAATCCCACTGACCCCAACAATGACACCGCATGACCAACAATGGGTGGAATAAATGGTGAAATGCAGTTTGCCATAGAAGGGACAGGAGACAACCAAGTCAACAAGCCAAATACATAAGACCAAGGAAGCCACATACTGAATCTCTACACAGCCCATATTTACAAAAGCCAGACCTGACTGGAGCCCAGGCCCAGGGAGGCAGGAGGTCCTTCCCCAACAGGAAACTCTGCAAAGTGCATCCACCTCACAGACAGACACTGCCCCTGCCTCCAAGTGGTCCCAGCTTTTATCCCCAAGTGGGACACCTGACCTTTGTTTACTTAATGGAGGACACCTGGGGCTCATTTACCCCATGGCTCTCCCTGCAAGGCCGGCTGCACCCTGGAGGGAAGCTTAAAGGGAAACTCACCCCCCACCCCCCACCCCCCCTTTGTGAAGGGCTGTGGGAATCACCCATAGGTCAGCTTTAATTTGGGGCTTGGGTTTGAAACCCCAGCATTTCAGTAGCCCACTGGGTAGGGGGGGATGATGAGTAAGTTTTAGACTCATCAGGAACCCAAGTAGATGCTGTGCTTCTGTTTGATTTAGTGCACTTGCTCCTTCACCCTACTTGGTCTTTCCAGAACTGTCTGGGTGCAAGCTGGGAGAATGTATACAACAGAGATGTTTGTAAGGAAAAATGTAACTTATGTGACAGTCAGCTGGGAGCTGATGACAGGCAGGATGCAGAGTGAAGGCTTATCATGTGGGCTGTGGCTGCATTTCCCTCACAGTTAGGAGAGCCTTAAAGCTGCACTTGCTTACTGCCTAGGCCCCACCTCATAGTCCACCTAGGCCACCAGTTTTGGTTGGGTTGGTATCAGGCAAAATATCTTTTGCTGAGGAGCCTTCCAAAATGCCTCTGACAAGAGCAGATGTGACTTGCAGGCAGCCTGAGCACTGGAGCGATGTGTGTCCGAGTGCTGTCCTAGCCAGGTCAGCACAGAAACAGTCAGAGGGATTGCTGGCCTTGCGATACAGTGAAGGAACAGCAGGAGAGTGTATGGGATGCCTGTCAGAAGAGGAGGGTACTGGTTTTCAAAACAAAGTGTATGGGGGGCAACAGGAGACCTGAGAGGTGGAAAGGAACGTGGAGTGAAGAATATTTTTTCACCTTCCCAGCTGTACTTTCTAGGAGTCTGGAAAGCACTGTGTGAAGGAAGGATCCAGGGCCGGTCTGCCTGGCCCGTGGGTAAGAAAATACAAGAGCCCAGGAGTTCAACTCTGGTAATTACTATTTCTCATGAGCTTCTGGGTTACAATAATGGAAGTTTTACAGTGCTGTTGAGCTGTGTGTTGAAAAAACAATCCTTCAGCTTTCAACTGATTTAGTTGCCATCTGTAAGCTGTTTAGGTAATTCCCCTCATTTCACTTTCCCCATTTAATTTTGGTATGTATACCTTTTCTTCATTACACCTTCTACATATGCATTTATATGGGCACAGAGTAGCACATAGGTGTGTAACTCAGGATTTTCTGTAGAACTGAAAAACACAGTTGTCACTGATGTGTTTTGTGAGCACAACAGGATAATCCTAAATACTGCAGCCCATCCACAGACTATAGGCATTTTGCTGTGGGGACCCGTAATCTGTTCCTCACACCACTGTATTTTGGACAGACACAGAAAATGCGAAATACATAAATAAAAAGTGCTTTATCCTACAAAACTCCAATGTTGGCGTTTGTATAGATGTCTGAGTTTTATTTTGTTCCTTCTGTACAAAACTCAGTTTGCTGTTGGATTTCAGATTTCAGAGTTAACATATTAAAGTTGTCCTTAGTTCACCCAGCTCTGGCTAACTATTGCAACTCATATGATTCATAAGATTTCCCTGGAACCCAGGGGCATATCAGTTGTCATGGCAGGGCACAGCGAGGTGAGTTAATTAATAGCATTCCAACATATCCTGGGCTTTATTGGCTAGTAGTGAAGAATCCCAGAAGAAGGAAAGCACTGTAATTGTGCCAGATCCATCCTGTGTTTCCTATAGTTTAGTTCTTGAATTTTTTTCATATATTATCTTGATGCCAATGCTCATGGTCTCTGAAATTAAAAGCATTCCTCATAAAGGGGATTATGAGATTAAAAATATTGCTCATAAAGAACACATCGATCCTCACTGGGAGGATGATAGATGTAAAAACATCAAATTACTAATGTCACCAAATAAAACTAATTTAGGAGATAATAGTGCATTTTTAAAGAAATAATGGGGATGTGTTAGATTTACAAACTGTAAGAACTTTCCTTTCCAGTATTCTCATTCTTCATTTATCATTGTATAATAAGAAAACCCCTTAAAGTTAGTCTCATACAAATGTCACTTGCTAGCTTTCTTGCTAATCCAGAGGAAATATTATCCTAGTGGTCCCTGAGGTCCAATGTCTAGGTGTTGGATACATGATAAACTTACTTGAAGCTTTCTTAGTGAGATATAGTCCTCTGGAGACAGCTGTGGATTTAATTTTTCAAGCTTTAGTACAACCTAACCCCTTAAAAATAAGATTTAAGTTTCCCTTGTCAGGTCACTTAAGAGTTTCTTCTTTTTTTTTACTCCTTTTTTTTTTCCTCCTCTGCTACTTGCCCAGACATCTAATCCCCAGCCTCTGGAGGAAACATTTAACCATCTCAAAGTTTTCATGTCTTGATTATATTTTGGTTCCAAAGGACAACACAGATACATTTGGCTTTTGAATGGTTCTAGTCTGAGAGCTCAGATATAAAGTGTTCATGCAAAGCAAATAGTTTCCAGTCTTGATCATTTTGGTTTCTCCTTTCAGTTCTGAACAAAGGTGGTTTTTGCAAATTTTGAGCCACTCCTCTATGTAAGAGCAGTATTTCACAAGAAGAGGTGTGTTTATAGTCTCTGCAGTCCATGTTCCCATGTGTTTATGCTGTCCAGGAGTTGGGCTTAATCTAGTTTTCTTGCCCCTTGATACTTATCACTTAGTTTTCCAGAAACTGAGTTTAATGTTCCAAGGCATGCACAGGATTTAACTGCATAGTTCCTGGTATTGTGAAACTCAATGCAACTCAGAGACAATTTGAGGATGAAGGCTATCCAAGCCAACAATGTCACAGATACAGTATAGCTGAAATGCAGGGGTAGTATACTTGTGTTACTTTTACTGATCCAGTAAAAATGCTGCTTACAGCTCCTGACCTCCAATTTCCCTGCTGTGCAACACCCCCCACACACACACACACCCACCCACACGCCCTCCCAGCTTCTTTCAGACCATTCCTTCTCAGGAGATACAGGCGGAAGAGGCCTTTCAAGGTCACTTGTCAGATTTGTTCCCTAAAGTCAACTTTTCTTTTTTCCTCTGACTGTCTCAGGAAATTAATTTTATCTTGCCTTATGGATTTGTACATTCATCAGGTCTCTTCTTCCTCCCTCTAATAACATCATGACGTGTTGGCCAAGTGCAATCACCATTGAAAGATGTGCGCAGAGTTTGAAAGTTAATTAAGTTTCTAGAGGTTTGTGTGCTCTGGCTGCCAGGTAGATGAGAGAGACCCATGATAGGGACTGCACTGGGGGAGAGTTAAGCAGAGTTCAGCTCTTTGGCAGCAGCGAGGGGTCAGGCACTCTGTGCATACTAGCCAGCCAGACAGCACAGATGAACGGGCTGGCCAGGCGGTCCCAGAGCAGCTCCAGACTGGCTGCAGCATAGGCAGTTTCTCGTCCAGGGTGGATCTTTCACAATAGATGGCAAATGAGAGGAGGTATGTAGTGTATTTCAGGTAGAAGCAGTAAGACACAAATCTAAAAGAAACTTAAGTGTCATGTTGCTCTATGGATCACAGAGCAACACCTTTTCCAGTCTAGTTTTAACTGCCCTAACAAAAAGGATGTTCACCACTGCTGTGAAATGTGCTGCTGTAGCAGATCAGGGGAATAACAATCTGATAGTTGCCATCCTAGCCAACAGCAAAGAGGGGTCCACAGAGCTCCAGGTCTGAAAGCCTGGGTCTTAACATCTCAACCTCTCTAATAAGAGAGGCATATTGCAGAAGGTTAAATGATCTCTTAACCCATGGTCTGCCCACATCACTTCTTTCTACAGATCTGTTGTTACCCATTACACTCTCTACTTCTGCAGGTTGGATGGAGTTTCTGTTTTGTTGGGAGTTCACACTACAGAGAAGGGCTGTCCCCTCCTGGCACCACCACTCCCATGTCACGTCACCAGCATGTGCCCTGGTACACCCAGGATGAGAGACTTCATGCCTGAGCCTTCCAAGAGTTCGGAAAATATCTGGTCTGGCTCTGCAGGAGCAGCATGTAAGCTAAGAGACACCCAAAGCACATTTCCTAGCTAAGGGGTTTAGACTGTCTCCCTAAGGCATTGCTGCCGTTTGCTCTCAGAGACAAGGTAACTGGACAGGATGTTTTTTGGTCTGAGAAGATGGGTCAGTCATATGCCTTAGGTAGGAAGGATACAGCTGAGAGGAAGTAAAAAGGCATGGTTTTCTGACAGTGTTGTGTGCAGGAGGAGCTTTGATGGAATTGAAAATAAAGCCTTGAGAGACTTTTAACCAAAGCATATTTGGCAGTTGCGCACCAGAGCTGAAAGACATTAAGACTAACTTATCTCCCACTTGCCCAGTTCTCCCACAGGTTTTTCTGTATTGCTTTTTGTGCTGTTTCCTGAGTGTGCAACATCCTCTTTATCCTGGTTCACCAAACCACTATCCCCTCTGGTCACTCCTTAAAACTCTCACTGGCTGAGACAGGCTGACCCCAGACCCCCTTCCTCCCTGGTTAAAGAGCTGTGCCTGCATTCTTAAATGCAGAGCTATGGGGGAATATGAACTATGCACACACGCACGCATAAGGCTACAGCTAACTTGATCCTGCGTTTTCCAAAACCCACAAACCCTGCCACTCAGCCAGAAGGAGATTTTTGTTAGCTTTCACCTAGAAAATGAGCTTTATCATGCATTTGAGCCAACAGAGGGCAATATATGCAAAATTCATTATTGGGAAGAAATGCTTTTAAAAGACAGCTCTAAGCAGCCCAGCTCTTACTGTATCTGGAGTCACATATCACAGTGAAAGGCGGCATTCCACGCTGGACCTAAAACCTTCTCAGGCTCCATCAATTAAACCACCACATATGGGGTGGAAGAGACTCAGCAAGGAACTCTCACTAGGGTTCAATGAAAACCAGATGTTGTGGGCACAGCTGTCATGCTTCTTATCAAGAACAACAGAGCAGCCCCTGCTGCAGTTTCATCAGGAACCCTGCCCTTCCTTCCCTTCAGCCCCAGCACTACTGAGAGCCCCTAACCAGAACCAAATAAAATCCTCACGGCCAAAGCATGCAGGAGTCCTCCCCAAATATTGCTATTTACGTTAGCATACTGTTTATGGGTCTCCAAATCAGGGTCCCGCTGTGACTGTCGAAGTGCTTGAGACATGATGAGACAGGCTCCCACTCCTACCTAAGAGTGGCTTTGCTCACTCCCTTAAAAATGTAATTTAGTGTTGGCTCCAGAGTTAGAAGGATTAGAGGGAAAGAACTGTGTATTCCCTCCATAGGGATAAAGCTCTGGCCAATTTCATTTACATGAATTATAATGTATTTACCCATAGGGCTCACATGCTGTGTTTTGTTGCTTTAGATGGAATTCCAGATTGCTAAATTTCAATTGTATAAATGATAACAGATTGCTGCTGTGACTGCACCCATGAAAGCCCACGGGAATTGTGCAGGATATGCCCTGAAGGGCGTGAGTCATCCTGACCTACAGGCAGTGAACTCTGCTTTGGAAATGTGGTTCAAAGCAAGGGTTTCTCAGGAGAGATCAGAAAGCCTATCCCAGGGTTGGGTGTTTGCTCAAGGACCTGTTTTGCTCTGCATTTCCTTGGGTCCTTTTGCCACAAAGTGATTTTGCAAGACTAGTCTACTGGTGACAACATTATTATTGTTTGCACTCGTAAATGATATGCTGAAACCAAATTTACCTAAATTTAATTACAAATAAACAAATAAAGAAGTGGAAGAAGGGAAATAGCCCTGCAAACAAAACAAAACATTTTGTTTGGCCTGACACATAAATTTTTTTTCGGGTGAAAGAAGATAAATATTTCAGTTTCTCGTCAACCCAAAACAATATTTTTTCTCAATTCCACACTCAACTCAAAACCAAATTATTTTCACAGGCATACTTCTGAAGACTGCTGCGTCTAATTGGACCCATGAGCAGAGTTTAGGTGGGTGAGGATTGTGACTAAGAGTTCTGGACTTCAACAAGTCAGACAATTAGTGCAGCCATTGTCCTATTACTATTTCCCAGCTTGACACCCAGACACTGGCATACACTGTTGCTCTGAATAAGTTACTGAAACTGCAGTCGGAACAACACAGGCAGTTGCCTTTCTGGCTGCAGCAAAGGCAGTTGCAAAGGTTACCACCTGCCATCCAACCTGCAGCTGTTGGTCACTGCCCTCACAACTGCACGTGTGCTCTCTGCCTGTGCCTCTTATATCAACATGATCCCGTGGTTTTCAGGAACTTTTATAAACTTGTTGTCAAAGATAAAACAAAAATTACTTGCTTTAACCACATCTATTCCTGACAGCATACGCCAGGCATAAGCATGAAGGAGAAGAATTAATATAGAGGCCTTTTTAAGATAAAGAGACATTTTACAGCAATCCTGATGGCTTGTCCATGTAGAAATCAGATTGCATACCAGGTGTTTTGCAGAACACAGTAATTTAAAGGCAAAATTGACCCTTTGTGACCTGCATGATATGTGGAGCTAATGCACATGTTTTTCTGTTTCTCTTCTGTGCAGCTGATGTGTTTCAGAAGTAGTGTACAGCTCAGATCTGCAGAGACAGGTTGTTGCCTACTAATACAGAAGTAAGTCCAACTTCTCTTTAAATACCCTGATTCTCCCACAAAGAGATCTGCCTTGGATCTTGCAGTGACTCACAGTTAGCCTTCTGATACCTTAATTTTAAACCTCCTACCCTCAGACAGAGATCAGCTGCAGGTATTTTAACAAGAAGTCACCCTAGCTGGTCCTTCATTTTAATCTGTGACAAGCCTGATGTCCTAGAACTGCCTGATCTGAAGGGAAGGAAGAAGATGGCACATGGAGGAACTATTTGTTTACCCACATAAATACAAACACTGTCTTACTTCAGACCAGAAGCTGTTTGAGGCAATGACTGTCATACATTATTGTTGTGTCTGCTGTTATTTCAGTGCAGGGCTTCAGTTCATCCAGAGGTCCAGATTCTCCAATGTCCCTCCTGTCAACAAAAAAGCTGACTAGCTGGCTTCAACTTCAGAAATAATTCAAATGGCTGTTTGGGAAGGGAAGCTAAAATTGAGAAGTGGGTTTACTCACCTTTCAGCTGTGATCCTACAAGTAGTATGGGTGCCACTGTGCCCATGCTCAAGTCCCACACTTACTGTTAATGGAGATGTTGAGTATATAATAGTGTTTGAATTGTTTGCAGCTTCTGGATAGACTGATACTACTCCTGTTCAGAACATGGGGTTAGGAGACAGTGTGAAGCAGTTGTAAATTGTTATTAGCAGAAGAGATTAAGATGCTGCTGTTGACAAATAGGCAGATAATATAGCATCCACTTTTAGAAAAAAACTACTTTTTCTGTGGCCTTTATCAGGCACTTTTGGGCACAGATCTATGCTTCTGCCTTGCCTTCGACAGCAATAGGAAGTGCTTTGAAAGAGCTCTAAAAGGCTTGATGCTGTTGTGATTCACTCGCTTAGCTGCACAAGTATCTGAGGACTGTGTGTTCACAGTAACTCTTATAGAGCTGTTTGGAGCAGGGACTTAGTCTCCATCATGTGCAAACAGAATAAATAGAATTAGTGTTTATGCAGCCTTCTGTAGATCTTCACTCTTTTTGTGGAGCAGGACTACTGTGAGTCAGACCCACCACTGCTTTATCAAAAAGACATAACCAACATTCAACCGAAAAACTAATCATGTGAACTGTTGTTTCTGACACATTTGCAGTGGATGGTTGAGAATGGTACCGTGGAAAGGGAGTTGCAGATGTACCCTTGCCTGTCCCTCGTGGGTTTTATGGTGTCTCAGAAGAGCAAAACTCCCTTTGTTGAGTGAACCAGAATGAGACCTGTTTCTCTTCCCCATCTACTGTTTTGATGCAAGCTTTGAAGTAGTTCTTGGATTTGTTTGTGATAGATAGGTTTAAATGTTATTTGCTGATGGAGTAATAAAAGTCATAGACAGAGACGTACACAACATGATTGCCCATACCTTTTTACTTGGGGAAAGTGGGCTAGGAGTATGAGAGGATCACTAGCAGGGCATTAAAATGATGGGAGGTTACTCTGAATATCATCCCCATGTGTTTCCCATCCTATGTATTCACTGTCATAATTGGCCAGATTCTCAGAGGGTGTAAATTGAGAAGAGCTTCACTGCAGTCACAGTCACTGGGGTGTAGGGAGAGGTGCTCGGAAGATCTCACGATGTACGGGAAGAATAGAGGCACATGAAAGATCTCGTGATGCACAGAAAGAACAGGGAACTAAAGATCTTGTGATGTACAGAAAGGTGTATATAAAGCAATTGCGCAGTTAATAAATTGAGCAAATAGCAACCACCATATTGGCGTTTGTGCTTTTGTTCCCGCACAGGTTTTAACCTCCTGCAAGGGTTAGCTGTGATCTGAACGCCACATTTCTGTGGCTTGGCAGGTAGAAAAAGACAGCTAATACCTTACCACAACACTGGGGCACTTTGTAGGCACCAGAGAACCCAAATGTACAGCTCCAAAGAGAGAGTTAAGCCCTTCTTGTGCACAGAAGCCTGGAGAAACTGCCCTTTTCTGCCTTTGCACTTCACATCCTCATAGGGAAAACAAAAGCTGAGGCCCCCATGGACCTCATGAGTGTCAAAGCTATGGGGAACTCTGGGGCTACAGTCCCAACACCCTCCATGGTGCTATCACAGCTTTTGACTCCACTAGGACATGTCAGGGCTCAGGTTTCATGCTTGGAGTCACTGCTGTCTCTAAGCAGAGGGGTCACTGCATTGCCAAAACTACAGCCATGACAAATGTGAAACGTGGTGTCAAACACAGAATAGGTGGGCTCTGAGTTCCTAGGGGAATCTTTTGTTGGTGACAAAGCGAGCTTGTGCAACATCTTTCCAAAGCCTTAACATGCAGTCTTGAGTCATCTATTCCTGGCGCACTAACTGTTGAGTGGCTGAAAATAAATAAGCAAAGAGAAAAGGTCAGATTTGTGAGAAAACCAAGACATACACCAGGATTGTGTCTGGGTCCAGATATTTCAAAATTAGTTGGAGAGAGCCTGGTGTTTCTCTGATAGATACATAACCAGGAAGACATATGAGATGGAGTTACTTCAAGGGATGGCTGAAATGTCTAAGGCTGCATTAAGAACTTGCACTCTGTTCAAGGAAGGGCTCAGACTTTGGTGCAGTGACACTAGAGCTGATATAACCACTGCCGTGATCCCACTCTCCCCGCCCCATCCTCAGCTGCACATTTCTGCCTCCCTTCTTGCGCTTCTCTGGCAATTGCAAGCTCTTCACTGAGCTGGTTCACAGTGCTGACCAGACAGAAAAAGCCAACTGATGTAGCAAGCTGAAATGGCTCATCAGAGACCCCAGCAACAGGAATGTGTGAGCAGAGTGGTGGGAGCATAGAAGCATATCTTCCAGTACTTAGATTACCTTTGACTATGTGGAGCCCCCTCCAGCACACCTCTCTGACAGGACACAGGGAGGAGGGCTGCATTACTGGTAAGGCCACTGTGTATTGTGGCCATATGGCTAACTCCTCCACACCACCATCCCAGGTGGCTGTTCCAGCCCCCATATTGTAGCAGATGACAAATTCCCTTGTGTCAGCTGTGGGCTGGGCTGGACTTGGGAGCTGATCTCACTTGAAAGGGAAACAAGTATATTTTTCTGAATAAGATTTCTTCACTTATCTGTTCACCAACACATTTGCACAATCATGTAGACTGGAACAGCTTGGGGAGCAGTGTGCCAATGCAGTTAGGTAAGAGTGAGTAGTACAGGATGGTAGTTGGGGAAACAAGAACGGCAGTAATACCCAAGCATGGTTTTACCCCTAAATGCTTTTAGTAAGTAATATCAAAGCAGAGATACAGAGATTGACTGCTCCAAGGAAGCGAGTCATGTTGGAAAATATGCTTTAATTGATGCACTGCTAAATGCTGCTTAGCATCATCTGTAGCCAAATTACTAGCAATTTTCCTTGGTGGACCCTAGGTCTTCTTTGTGCTGCTCTCAGAAATTTGATCAGATGTTTGTTGGGAGTTGCAGTACCACTCAGGACATATGGCAGCCCCTTTTTACTGAAAACATCCAACTTTCTGATTGTGTGTTGCTGTGTTACAGTGTACTTACACTGCAGACAGCTGGAATAAACAGCTTGAAAAGGGGAAAACCTCATGGGCACAGTGTGTGGATGTCCATGCAGTTAGTACAAAGCCCCAGTCCCCTTGCTGGGTACCTTTGCAACTTGGGAGGCTTGAAGATGTACCACACTGAGTGCCTGAACTAACAGGGACAAACAAGGTTTTAAAGCAGTACCTGTCTCCTTGTCCCTTGAGGGCCTGATCCTCCTCTGGGATGGGGCATACTTATGATGTACAGCCCCCTACAGCAGCTTAGCATTCTCCATCCTAGAAAAAGTTCAGCTTCTCACCCTACTCCCCCTTTTCTAGAATTTTGCCCGCTCTAGTGGCCTGAACCTCCTCCTCTTTTCCACTCAATGTATTTGTCTAAGTCTGTTAATGGGCAGTTTGTCTCCTCTTGTTCTTCAATGTATTTTGTTAGCTAAAGCAAAAAGCTTTTACCCTTTCCTGGCTTTACCATTCCTGTGTTCCCAAACAGCAATTTCTTCCAGCTAGGCTCTGCTGATGAGATAGTCTGTACCTTTTAAATGTGGGCCAAGTAGTGCATAGAGAGTGGCCCTACACAGTGGCAAAGCAAGAAGTTGGATTTGCTGCTATCTCTTTGCTTGCTATAATCACAGGTTATTAGGACACAGAGATTGTGTGGAGGCATGTCCATGTTCTGTCTTCTGGCCTTCCTCTTGAATGCCCTGGACTGAAAAGCAAATAGCAAGGGAGACACAGAGAAGCAAAATCACCCTTTGAGATATAAAAGAGGGAGATGGGAGATCCTGGATAGTATCTGAGTTCCTTTGAATTGAAGGCTGAATAGATTAGAAATAGTGTAATTGAATTAAAGCCACTGTTTTTTGGAGTAGATATACATTTACCCTGGCTAAGCAATTTCTGGGTTGAGTTTTTTATCGCTTTCGAGCACCTGCTTATTTCAGAGGGTGACGCTCCAGAGATTACTCTGAGCCAGTGCCAACAGCCAGCATTTCTCACTGCCCTCTCGCCTGCCTCCGCCCCCTGCACTGCTCTAGACACACACACTCCAATATAGAATGACAGCACATTGCCACAATTTTAATGACACTGCCTCTGCCTCCTTGGAAGGACAGGTCCTCCAGAGAGCACCAGCCACAGCAACTGTCCACCCTTGCAAAAAAGGTCTTCATCATGGCATATAAAGCAGCACATTTGGCCTTTAAGTCGCGCTGGCACAAGACAGACGAAGAACTCTGTCGGCACAGTATGTCCTTCATCTTGCATAAGGCGATCCGAAATGACTTCTTTCAGAGTTACCTTTATCTGCTGGAAAAGCTTCCCCTGGGTGAGTAGCTGGTGGGCAGGAGCATCTGTGTGTCTGTGACTGTGCTCTGGCAAAACGTATCATTTTAGAAGGTAGAGTGCAGACACATTAATGACAGTGAGTAGTAGTTCTGAGAAGCCTGGCCAGAGAAACTACAGTGCTATCTAAATTTATACTTGGTACTCTCTCTCTCTCATCTCCCTCTAATTCAGTACCCTGTTGTTTTACCTAAATACACCACAGATTGTTAGAGGGTGGCAAGGGAAAGATCACAAGAGTGAAAGAAAGTTTGGTTCCTTTTTTTGTCATCATTTAAGTAAAACATGCATTGACCTGTTTGGAACTTGGAAGAATAAATGCAAAACTAGCGGAGCTGACAGGCCTTAATTTCTGTTGCCTGATACCTGTTTTGTTGTCATTCAGTGTGTCCTTATCCTTGTCATTTGTATTGTTTTGAACAAGTGCTTGAAAAGTAATGTTTGTGAATTTTTTTCTTGAGAGTCTTAGTAATCTGAATCTCTGCAGCAGGCTGTCTAACCTACTGTTAGTTATCTGGGAGGAAGATGCTTCCACAATGTTTGTTTATAGCCAAATTTCAGTGACAGCCTGTGGTACAGGATGCCAAGACATTTTAGATGCAGAAAATGAATGTTAATTTCTTCTAAAAATTTGACCCTGAATAAGAAACAAAATTTCTCCAGGACAATATAGCTAAAAAGTCAATTTGACTTGAGCCTGTATTACTTTAGCATGTCACTTTTTAAGCAGAATTATTCAGCTTCCACTCAGTGTTAGAACTGTAGGAATATAAGATGGGAAGGATGTGTCTGTGTAACCTGTTAAACTACTCTTCATAGTGAATTCTTGATTGTGTGAAACCATACAGACCCCAGTGAGAACTCTGCTCACGTTGGTAGAATTCATGAGTCCTGTAAAAAGAAAAAGCACTTCCATGTTATCTTAGTATTTTGGTGTGACTTTTCAAATGCAACAATATCTGCAGCTATTTAAAATGAAACATGGAAGATAAATATTCCTATCCCTAGTGGTGGGTAGCTGTGAATGATGGAAAGAAAGGCAAGATGGAAAGGAAGGAAAGTCAATTATAGGTCAATGAAATCTCAAGAAGTCTATGAAAATGTTATTCTTTAATTTGTTTTCAAAATAAACATAACATATTAGAAACTGAGCAGAATTTCCTACAGTGTTGACTGTTAGTGTAACTACTAATAGATTATTTTAAGGCTAGAAGGTACCATTATGAACATCTAGTTTAGACAAACATCTAGAATTTCATGTAAAAGTTCCTGCATCATGCCTGTAACTTAAGAGTGGGTCACAGTATATATTTATGAAGACAAAAATACCTTGGTTTAAGGGCTGCAAATGACCTAAGAATCCATCAGTCCATCATTAAGCTGCTTCCAGGCCTAATTGCTTCACCCTTGTAAAACTATATTTTATTTCTTGTCTGAATTTTATTTGAATTTCCATTCCCAGCCAACAAGCTTTGTAATATGTTCCTATCAGACTAAAGATCCCCTCTGCCAGGATTTTCATGACCTGAATCGTTAAAACTTCACTAAAGAACTAAAGAAATTGCCAGCCTATCCGAATTAGTTTGAAGAGGTACTGTGAGTCCAGCCTTCCATGTGAACACGCAGTATGTCTGTTACTCCATGGTTATTGCCATGAAGTAAAAGTGTGCATAAGAACACTTATCCTGTGGGGTAGCTTGTGCGCTGTGATACACATCCAGGAAACTTCACAGCATGCTAGGATGTCATGGTCTGGTGGGTGGACAATCAGATCAGTAAAAAGTGATTGGGTGATTTGGCTCAGAAAATTGTAGTCACATTATGAGGACAGTGGAGTACTGCAAGGGTCTGTCCTGGGATCTGTGCTGTTTAACACCTTTATCAGTAACCTGGAGGAGGTGAAGAACTGCTTGCTCATCATATTTGCAGATTGCAGCCAACTGGCAGGGCTTGTCTGCAAGTTCTGGGTTGGGACTGCCATCCAGAGGTACCTAAATAGGCTGAAGGAAAGAGATAGTGGGAAGCTAGTGAAATTCGAATTCACTGACGTTCAAAGGCAAAGGCCAAGTCCTGTACCTGGAAAGGAGGAACCTTTGGCAATAACACCATGGGCTGATCAGTGGCTGGCCGGGGAGCGGCCCTGCTGATAGGGTTTTGGTACGTAGCAACTGAATGTGAACCAGCAGTGTGTCCTGACAGTGAAGAAGGCCAACAGTATCCTGGGCTGTAGCAACAAAATCATAGCTGGTTGATCGAGGGAAGGGGTTATCCCCTTTTATGCAGCAGCCCTGTGTGGAGTCTTGAACCCCTGATGCAGGAAATGACATGGAGCTAGTTGGATGACCTCCAGGGTGATGAGGGAAAGGGAGCACATGCCCTATGAAGAGATACAAAGGGAATGGGGCATGTTCAGTCAGAAGAGACAGCTTCAGGGAGACCAAATACCAGCCTGCCCGTACCTATAAGAAGATCATGAAGAAGATGGAGCTGAGCTCTGCATAGTGGTGTGAGGTAGGAGGACAAGAGACGGTGGCCATAAATGGAAACATAAGAAATTCAGTCTGGCTATCAGGAAAAAGTCTTTCTCCATGAGGACAGTCTGGCATTGGAACAGGTTTCCTAGGGAGGTTGTACAATTCTCCATCACTGGAGACTTTTAAAACCTAGCTGAATAAAGTCCTGGTGAACCTCATCTGACCTCATGTCTGTCCCTGCTTTGAGCAGAAGTTCGGACTAGAGACCTCCTTAGATCCCTTCCAACTTGGATTATCTGTGATCCAGTGCTCTCTGTGATGGAGAGGACAGAACGTGGCAGGTCTGAACATCTCTGCAGAATGACATTTTCCAGTTAGTTCCGAGTGGAACTGAGCAAAAATGAAATTAACTTCTCAAGCTTCAAGACTGGATCCAGATATCTCTGTGTAAACAGTATTAAATGACTAAAGCAACACTAAGACTGTGACCTAGCAGGGTAGTTAAGCATGTGCTTAACCCTAAACATGAATAATAACACTGAAATCAAGCCTCACACTGAAACTTGCAGTGCAGCCCAGGGTCAGCAAGGTAGAAAGCTTGCTTCAAGCTATGCTAACTCCGTGCTCCCCCCACTCCATTGCTAGGTTCAATGGTGGAGCACTTACAGACATGTTTACTTATGAGCTGAGCATATCTGGTATCACAGCCTGTTAAGAGAAACATGTCACTTTTACAGACCAGGGTAACATTTATAAATAAAAGACATGAGTAACTTTAGGCCCTGATCCAACAATGTACTTAAATGTGTGTGAATGCCCTTAAGCTCAGTGGACTTCAATGGAGCTACTCAGATGCTGGAAATTATGCAAGTGTTTACATGGGCTGGGGGACTCAGTGCCAGTGGGGTGACATCTACAGTGGAAAACTTAAGATGATCGGTCTGTAGAGACAAATACTCCCATGTGTGAGGCACGTGTCTGTAAGCAGAATCTCCTGTGGGGGTGGGCTGCTGTTCATCCTCTATAAAACAGAATGTAAATGGTTCTCGGACCACAGTAGAGAGGTGAATTCTACCCTGCACCCAGATAACTGTTTTTCAACTGATGCACAAAGCAGATGTTGCATTTAAAAGGGAATACTCAGCCAAACTGGAATTAGTTCAATATCTTGCAGAAAGCAGTCAGAGCCACAAAATAATGTTCACAAATAAAAACTTCCAAAAAATTACTTGCAACATTTACTTCTGCCAGTGAAATTTAGCTGAGTAAACCCTAAAACCCCAAACTGTAAAACAGTCTACTGCAGGTTGGGATTGCACTCAGTCTAACATATTAAAGTGGTCCATTTCTCTAGAGATTTATATCAGATGTAGTAGGAAACAAAATTTTGTACTGATCCATAAGTATATATATACATATATACAGATAATGTTTTGGACTTTGCAAGGCCAAAGGGCTTAGGTAGATACTCTCTGTCTAGTCCAGGGGTTGGCATTCAGCTGTAGATCACCACTGCATCCAGACTGTGCTTGCAGCGAGTGAAAATTATGTCTCATAACTGTGGAGTGACCTTTAGGGAGTCAGTTCCTGTTCTCAGCCTGCTTTTGCAATAGGTTTGTTTTAACAGTCTCCACCTGGGGGACTTGCCAGCAGATTCAGCTGAAAGACCAAGTGTGCCATAAAAAATTTTTCTTCTTACTCTACTTTCTAACTTTCTAACCTTACAAGTTACCTGCCTTAACACTGAAAACCTTTGCTGTGAAAGACTGTTGCCCCTGCCCTGCAATGTCTGAGAGACTTGCAGCCTCTGTTGTCCTATCCTGCCTATGCCCTACTTTTCAAAGTTCCTTGAAATGAAGCTGTGTATCGGTAACAGACCTCACAAGTATTTCATTTCCTGATGCACAAGATAGTCCCACATGGGTCACGGAAAGGGAGATACCTCTGGCTAGACAGGTCCTGTGATGAGGGATGCTGGAGTGGAGTTCAACATTAACTGCTGTCACCAAGGACATGTGTGTCTCCTTGCACTTCTTTTTTGGGGTAGATTCCTGCAAGCTGGCAAACCTTCCTCTCCCTCTGGTCCTGCTGCTGGAGCCTGCATGCCAGGCACAGCTGCAAGGCAGATCAGAGGTGAGGTTGATTGTCTGTGTCTGGAAAATTGGGTTGTGCACTGGGAGAGTTGGCAGTGTTGCAAATACATGAGAGGGAGGAGTAACACTGAGGGAGCAAGAGGTGGAAATCATCCCTATAGATCTCACACTGCATGAGTGAGACTGTGGGCCCACAGGAGAAGACTTTGGGTACAGTGCCACCCTTTACTTTAGCCCATGTCCTTGCATGCCTTCAGGTGGGAGACTTGCATAAAAAGATCTTTGCAAAGATTGATGCATAGAGAAGACCCTATGGATGCTAAGCCCAGAGCTGGTTTTGGATGCCAGCACATAAGGCAGGACACTGGGGCCCCAGCTGGCCCAGGAGGAGCTGCAGTCAGCTGGTGTATGCATGCAAGTCCCAGCAGGCAGTCTGCAAGCCTGATACTGGTTCTAAGTGAGAAATTTGAGAGCACACACTACAGATCTGATATCCTGAACAGCATATCATCCCCATGTGTTGCCTCAGGACAGGCTTATGTTTTGAGTAGAAGGGCTTTGAATATTGATTGTTCCTGCTGCCAGCTGCCTGTAACACCCTGTACTAGTGTGCAGTCTGTAAATGCCCTTCCTTTCAATCTAGCAAAATGGGATAAATCACTGTCCCTTGATACGTCCATTTAAACAAGCCCTAGAAATCATCGCTGAATTTTATATGGAAGATCTTGCAAAGCCAACATGTAGGGATTCAGTTCTGTTCACCAGTCAGGCTAGCATCTGAAATGCAGAAAAAAGGAACACAGAGAAAACTAGATGGTGCCACTCCTGGGGAAGATGGAGATCGTTTACTGGAAGAATCACAGCCACGGATGGAGTCTTTTTCCCAGGCTCTGGGAGCCACCCCGGCCAAGTTGTGTTGGGGATTGGCTGCTGCCCCCTTCATATTAATTTCTTCAGCTAAATGGTTTCTTCTGAGTATGTGAATATAATCAGTGGAGTGTGTAAAACTCCCAGGTTTGACCCTTGCTGGGCTCAGTGCTTCTTGTGGTATAAATTTCTCAGGCATAACATAAATGTGTAATGGATTAAAGCTTTAATAGTATCCGTTCGGCAGTTGACTTAAGCAGGTGATGACAAGAGAGGCTGGTAATGCTGCTTTTGTTGGATGAAGGATATGCCAGGCATGCTGCTTATGTGTAACCCAATAGCACTATTCTGTTCCGAGTGGTCCTTGGTGGTAATTATTCCCTATCCTACTTCCTTTGTCCCCCCCTCATTTGCCTCCAAAATGTCATTCTCCTGCTGAGGATGGGCAGGCACACACTTATCATTCCCTGCTGAGTTTGCTTGCCCTCAAAAAATACATTCCAGGCTTATATTCAGGGCCTCTGGCCTAGCTCTCATCCTCTGCGTGGAGGGCATAATTCCTGTCCCCCGGCTGGTGTAAGCAAGGCACTGCCTGTTCAGACCCTTCCCAGCAGCGACCTGCAGTGCTCCAGTGGAAGCTTAAAGATGCATCGACAAAACTCTGCTCCCTGGTCTCTTTGTGTATGCAGCTGGCAGGGAGCAATCCCTTTCTGTTGTTATTAACCCAAAAGATGTTTGCTGTTGGATCATTTCCAGTTCCTTAAGCACGCTGGGAATCTGCAGCAGAGCTGGTCTTACATTGCAAGGTGGTGCTTGCAAAGACTTCTTCCCAGTGTGATTCCATCCCTCCTTATTGCTTAGCTTTCACAGACAGACTTGTAGTTGTGTTTTTGTTGGAAAGGCTGTCATACACACAGGAAAATGCCTGGACACTTGTATGCACACATGAGACAGTCAGACATGCTGGTTTCCAAGCAGACTGTTTATGGCCTGCCTCAATCCAAACTTTTGAGCTGCAAAACAACTGCTTTTGATATGCCGATGCACATCGAGTGTACAAAGACCCAGGATGAGGATGATGGACCTCAGTTTTTTTACGAATGGGGAAAAAGAGCCAGTAAAGGTTGCAGATTTTAATAAAACAGCTTCAAACGTGATTGCTGTATATTGCCAGCAAAATAGCCAAGAAACATCTAAGCCTCTGGCACAAAGGAACTTTCCAGTATATCACCCACTGATTATCTCACTCCTTGATCTGTGACAGATGAAAAATTAGGACTGCCTCTTCTAAATTGTCTTCCCCCCCTGTATACTCATTTAGGCCTGAGACTACCATCTGCTCTTTGGTTCAGCTTACTTGCAGTGCCACAGACGGTACAGTATCACTAAAAATACAGCAGAGCAAGCGCCTCATTGATCTGCTCTCAGTGCACTCTCTGTGCAGCTGTCAGTGGCTAGAAAGCATATATGTAAATTTGCAGAACTGTTAGGTTTGTGATAGTGGAAATGATGACCCTGCATAGCAATAAATGCTGCCCACAGCTTTTCTGGGAGCAGATAAAACCCCTTGCTCTCTTAGGCATGCATTCACTTCAAAGTTGAAATGATTTTTCACTAGTATGAAAACAGTGTGATGACAAAATCCATGTGTGAGCCTGGGAGGCACCGAATTTGCCCAAGGGGGACTGTATGCCTTCAAGGTCTTGCAGGATTAAATCCAGCGCCCTTCCTTCCACTTCCTTTAGAAACTGAGGTTTGGTGTTTTGAAGGTTCCATTTAAGTGTATAGATCTTCACCATTGTGCCTCCAGAGCAATAAACTCACCCCAAAAAAAACCTGCCATTAACAATAAAATAGTGATTTGTCTGCTTGCAGTGAAACTTTACGCTTTGACAAGTCAAGTTATCAATGGGGAGATGCAGTTCTATGCCAGGGCCAAACACTTCTACCAGGAGGTGCCAGCCACAGAAGAGGGCATGATGGGAGACTACATTGAGCTCTCCAATACAGACATTGAATCCTCCAGGGAGTTTCTCAGGAATTTTGTTGGGGTAAGTCATTTAATCTCATCTTTTGCAAGAAACGGTGGTGATGTGTCATAAATGACACGCAGTGTGCCCAGTCACATATATTTTCAATGGCACCATATGTCGTATTTGATGTGCATCACAGGTCATAACTGGCTGTCATTGACTCTAGTAATGTATTCTGCCAGGTCATCCATGCATTGTCATGAATATACATTTTGCCTGGACTTATTTTGTTATTTACCTGTTTTGTGTCCTTTTCTTATGCCCCAAAGCTGTAAGGAGTTCTTACAGCTGTCTTTGGGTGGGAGGTTAATTTTCAGTGCAGGACTGTGACCTTTCATGATAAAATCCTTGCTGGCTTCAGTTGGAGATTTGTCTGTGCAAATTCCTGCAGTCCATTTGGGAGAGTAGCTGAGACTAAATGCCAAGTTCTGTTTTGCCTATTTATAAATATTTCTGAGAATGCTGCAACAAAATCCAGTCCTCCCCCTCCCCCTTCAAACGTTGGGAGTATATAGAATAAGCTACCGTTTAGGAAAAATATTTTTTTCTTGAACATTCCAGTGTCACTGGGGACCTTTGCAGACAGATTTCTGAAGTTCTGTAAACATGTTCAAAGGCCTGCTTTGACCTGAGATGCAAAGAGATGCCAAGTGGGATTTTAGAAGCACCTACAATAGAGGTATCACTTTGGCACTTGGGTTTCTGAAAATCCTGTTGATGCCTAAATGTGGCTTTGGGATTCCACACATCTTTACAAGTGTGGCCTGATGATTTTCTAACTGTCCTTCCCTCTTCCCAGGGGAAAAGCCCACTAAATAAGATCAACAACAGTATTAGAAGCTAAAGAATGCAAAAGCTACAGGAAAACAAGTTTCTTAAGTTCTGCTCACAAAATGACTAGTTCTATATAATGCTACCATAGATCTTTCATTTTCTGCTCAGATGTACAGATTTGGGATAGCCAGGTGACCTTTTTTAGTCTTAATGACCTACTGTGGGAAAAAAGCTCAACAGGTTAATTAGATGTTGTGTATGAAAAAGGGCACAGATTGGGATGGAAAACAAGTGTGGCTTAACAGACAGAAATCCTATATAGCAGGGAAGGGCAATTGATGGCAAGGTGGCTGTACTTGATAGAAGCAGGCTTTTGGGGCAGTGAGCCAGCAGAACACAAGTGAACACCTACATTTTTTTTTAATTAACAGCAATTTGTATTTATGTTAATGCAAAAAGGCTTCACAACATTTCAAAGCCTTGCTGTATCAGGCTTTCTACAAACACAAATAGCATATACAAAGGAAAAATTAAATGCAGCTTATAAACCTAGAGCCAGCTCAAGGCATATTCCTTAAATTTTACTTAAGTCTTGTTTTAAGGGCATTTGTGGAATTCAAGTGGTGCATAAGCGTGTACTCAGGGAAGGATTTCACGCCTCCTAAACACTATATAGATTCAGTGCCTGAACGGCAGGTTTTTATCACACTGTTACGCTTTCTCATCTCCAAGACCCGAAAAGGAAAGGAGTACGGTCTGAAGGAGAGTTTCACATGCCAAAGAGGAATCATACCCAATGCATCAGGTGCGATGACAGATACAAAATACTCCAGAGCAGAGTTCCTACTCCTATTATTAGCTAGGGATAGAAGGGATACTCTGAATGGCCAAGATCAAACAAGAAAAAAAGAAACAAAAAGGAATCTGCATGTTTTGGTAATTCTGATTTAGTTTGTTAAAGCCTATCCTCTGTTGAAATACAGTCAATTGGTTATGTTACTTATGGTTTACTTTCCTTTCTTACTACTGCAATTTGAATCCTACTCAACCAGATGCAGATATTTAGTGGCTTTCTGTAGCAGTGACTTTATTGTAAAGCAAATTTGAGTTATGTCTTCCCAAGTTTATGTCTCTATAATTTTTTTTTTCCCAATAAGGTGATCAGGATAGATAGAAAAAAACCCATTTTGTTTCACCCTAACATAAACGATGCTTTATTTTTTAAAGAGAAGTTTAACAAAATTGGAAAGTAGGAAAATCAGTTTCAGATCAACTGAACATATTTCACTTAAATTTTTTTATTGTTTTACCCTCTAAAAACTTTTCCCTTTGTTTTCAAGAGTTCAAGTCAGTTTCAAAATGAAAAATGCTGTTTAGAAATGAGAAGTTGACAAGTTGTTTTTTTTCCTTGAAAGTCGTGAAAAAGAAGTATCTTGACATTTTCAACATTCTTTCCCATGTTTTTTGGCTATAACTATTCTCTAGATTTGAAATATCAATTTCACAGAGTTTTATTCTTCCAAAACTTTATTTTCTGGCAAAACTAGTGCTCCTTAAAAAAACAGTTGCCCAGTTCCACTCAAATTACCCCTCTTGAGTTAGTTTGGCTGGTGTGGAAATGCCACACAGTGACATTTCCCTTACATGACTGATGTTGCATACCTTCATGTATGGCATTTCTTAGCATGATTCTTAGGCACCACTGTAAAATGAGCTACAGATTTCTTTACCATTGGAGAATTTATCTTGCCTGGGCACATGGAAGGAATTACAGAAGGGACTAAGGACTTCACTTATATTTTAGTCTATCTCCTTCCCAGGCAAGTCAAACTGAGTTAAAAGTGCCACTGTGCTCAAGTTAAGAGGTTTTATGTGTGTGTGGGCAGAACTCAAACCAAGAGCAACATTACTTGAGCCAGCAGTGCTGTACAGACAAGCTATAGGTTGTCTTAGGTACAGTCATACTTGAAGGGTTATCAGCAGAGCTATAGCACTGCATATTTATGGCAATGTTTTAATGCCAGTTAAAGCCTTGATGTCCATATAGACACTGTGTTTTCAAGTGCCTAATCCAGAGGTAATGTATAAAAAAAGGAAATAAAACAAAGAAACCCTTAATTCAGGAACAGTTGTGAGCTATAGGTGTGTGATATAATACAGACGGAGGTTACATAAACTTTATAGCTCCCTTTCTGCCCTAAACCCTTCTTCCCTTTCTTGCCCTCAGTTCACCTGCCTGATTGGTTACTTGCTGAATGAAAAGCTTCTCAAAAGTGATTTTTCTCCTGTTTGATCAGGGGGATGGAAGAGATGTTGTTGGAAACCTCATTGTTATTTTTTTTTTAATTTAGAAAAAAACCACTGTGATTTTCATCTGTTTCTTGAACTCTTGATTTCTTTTTTATCCTGCATACCTACTCTGCCTTCCTGCCCTTCCAAGACCTGAAGTAGCATCAGGAACATATTCCACAGCTCTTTAATCCCTAAGGAAATTTGTGAATGCCCTATTTAGCTTTACAGAAGAATTTTTGAGTGTGTCTGTGTCCTAAATGATAGAGATTCTGAGTAATGAGAAGCAGGTAATCAGAGGAACAGTCAATCTTAAATTTTGAAGCCTGTTCTGGCTTAGAATTTTCACTTATACTATTTTTTTAAAATAAGGAGTCTCATTTTCAACTCAATTAGGCTTTTGGGAAAATGACTGCCTTCCAAAGAAAATGTTAATACCCTGTCAAAGCTCTGAGCACTTCCAAACTGAAAATATATTAGCTGAACATGGAATTATGTCAACATTTTCATTACAAACGGAGCCATGGTACTTCACTGGGCTTCTTAACTGACTGCCTGATGCTCTTGCTCCCTTTCAGCAAAGTGTGAGATCAAGCTTCATCTCCCATGATTGTTCCCTTTCCTTCTTCTCAATGGCAAATGGAGATGTGTCATCAGAGGTCCTTGCTGTGATGCATCATGGGAGATGAATTCCCTGTTTTGAGTGAGGTACTGTGACTATAGGTTCTCTGAGACACAAATGTCAAACATGTTATATGGCTTTTTGTCAAATTCTGTTAGTTGTTTTGGTAAATCATCCCGGTTTTCTCACCAGCTTTCTCAAAGATTTTTACTTAATCACATCACTGTAGGCCTGTATATATCTGCCAGCAAACAATATGGAACACCACCTTGTAAAGATCCAAGACATAGTTCCTTCTTCTTTCATGAATTTCTTGTTACAGCTTAGTCTGGTCCTCAGTAAAAGCCTGTGAATGAAGAACGGCTCACATTTTCTGGCTAACTACAAACAGGTAGTCTCCAGAGACCAATAGGGTTGAAGGCTTGTGGACTCTTGCACGCATCACGAGATTAATCTTCCTAGGTATACAAATTGGGACCAGCAGCCCTGGAGACTGGTGAGAGCCTTTGGGGTCCTTGTGCTCTTTCTACAGTTACTCTGTGTAACCAGATGCTCAGCTGGGCTATTCATAGTCATACCATTGACAGTACTGTCCTTTGACCTTAGTAATCTACTGAATTACCCACTGAAGCAAGGCCGAAAAAGCAGTGACTTACATGATTTATGGTTGGTCATCACAGAGGGGGTCTCCCATAATCAGGAAGAGCAAGACTCTTCCTGGGCTTATTTCCTTTAAGAGCAGTGAAGCTCCAGCAGGGACTTCAGCCCATAGCTTCCAGTTCAACACTCAGTTCCAGGAGACAGGGAAGGGAAAAGGTGTTTACATTTGCTTTTAATATATTAGTTTAAAAGATAACTTTGACCAGGGGAGCTCCAATCTCACAGTCAGTCCATGTACAGACTTAAAATTTCTGTTTTACAGAACAGCAGCAGGCTCTTAAGAGCCTTTTTATAGCTAGAATGGAAGCTTTAGGGGTGAAATACAGCTTTCATTATAAAGCTCCTTTTACAGTGATTCATTATTTTCTCATAGACATAGCCTTTGTGCCACGTTTTCTCACGTCTGATCTCTGTCCAGAGATGATATTTATGAAGAAAAAAAGATCACTTAAGAAAAATCTACTCAATCATCTTTCTTGTCTCTGTGCCTAAAAAAGAAATTCTGTATATGCTCCAGTCCAAACTTTTTGAGTTGTCGTAAATTGCCTACAACTCCAAGATCTTCGTTCAAACACAGCTTGTTTTGAAAACTGAACTCTGATCCCAAGGATGCTCTGTGTCTGCAGAGATGTCCATAGGCACCTTGGGAGTTGTGTGCTGCAGAAGTTACTTCTTGCATGCAGTATTTAGTATATGCTTACTTTTTTGTTAGGCCTTTACAGGGCTCAGAATGAGGCTTATCTAGCCATGTTGTTGGCTGTGGAGTAGGAATATTTGACAGATGAAGTTGCAAGGGCTTTACAAAGACCAGTGGATCTTCTGAGAAAGCTAGGATGTGAAAGATTATGTCTCTTATGCCAAGGAAAAACTTACTGTACAGCAATAAATGCAGGGGAGGCAATGCAGAAGTCCCATTGACAGCAGCCTGGGAACATGGCAGCCCATCTTGGCTCACACATAGTACCCAAAGCTGTGTTGATGCTGTCGCAGGTTCTTGCCAGTCTTGAAACAGCCTTGAACAAATAAGGAGACAGACACTAGGCTTGGTGGGCTAAAGGCCATAGCAGGTAACAGAGTTTCCCTGATCTTTCAGGTGGTGTTTTTCAGATTTCAAATTATTTTCTTGTATCCCACAGGGGGTGGGGAAAGCTGGAACGAACCGTGCCCTGGACTGCGGCTCTGGGATAGGTCGTATCAGCAAGCATGTCCTGTTACCAGTTTTCAAGAGCGTGGAACTGGTGGATATGATGGAGAATTTTCTGGCTGAGGTCCCAAACTACCTGCAGGGCAAGGAGGACAGAGTAGAGATGTATTACTGCAAAAGCCTCCAGGAATTCACTCCAGACCCACAAAGATATGATGTCATCTGGATTCAGTGGGTTTCAGGTTAGTTCAGCATGGTTCATCCAGCCTGGCATCTCAGAGGACTGTACAGCCTGTGCTAAAGTTTATGTTAAAAGAATGATGCAGCTGTAAAAGGAAGTTCTCAAATCTTTGGGACAGCTTCCTAAAATCTCCCAAGAGACTTCTGAGAGTTCTCCCCAGCCACATTCACATTGGGTACAAATCAAGTTGTTTTTTTTCAGGACATGTACTGGAGGAAGGTACATGTTCTTGGAAAGCAGCCTGTGTGCTAAGGTGCGTCTGAGGAGTAGGCCTTGTATGTGGGTTTTCTTGAGCAGGAATCCTCCTTCTTAGTTGCCAGTGCTGCAGACAGATACATGGGGTTGGCCTTGCCAGTGAGCAGGGAATTCTGAATCTGATGATTATCCAGACTCCGGGATATTTCAGGAAACAATCTGAAAAAATCCATAGTAAAATTATCAATATCTATAAACCAGATCATGTCTTCTACATGCACTGATGCATGTCAAACAGGTTCACTTAGCTATGTCCCACAGTACACCATCATATAAGAAATATCTGCTGCTTCTCCTGCAGCCACCCTGGTGTATGCCCTGCAGCATTAAGAGCAGCAGACTGGCAATCCGATAACGTGGGCTATGTTCTTCACCAAAAAAAAGTTCTTGATTTTTTCTAGAAAACCTGTGGCAGTGCCTAACCGTCCTTCCAGAAAGAGTTTTCTCCTAATCTGTGAACCTAAGTGTCCATGGTGCAGTTTCAGCTTTCAGAAGCAATTATTCTAAAGCACAAGAGGAGGCCTGAACAACTTGTTCTCTCCAAAACCCTGGAGCCAGATAGTTTCTTGCTAGGCAAAAAGAAAGATAAAGGTAGAGAGATTAGCACAGGAGATGGTTTTATTCAGGAACACTTACTTGTCCTCTACACATAGTCTTATGAAGTAATGAAACTGAGCTTTGTAGAACAGGTCTATAGTTGTACAAGCAAATTGCTTCAGAAGAGTATAATTTTCCTTTGTGTTTTTGCTTTTCTTGAATAAACAGTCATTGCAGTAAATGTAGCTTCTGCCTCATCTTTTGAGCAAATCTGAGTCAACAGACTGAATGAGCTAAGACTTGTCTGAGGCTGTACTGATCAGCTATGTGGCTGCCAACAAAGGGAGCGTATGCCTTTTCTTTAGCATAGACACAGATCTGAATCTCCTTTCTTCATCAATTTCAATTTCAATATGTGGTGATCTTAAGTATTAATCAAACTTCTACCTCTATCTTGAATTTGACTGAAATATGCCAACAAGCTCAATGCTTTTTGGTGGAGCGAGGGCAGGACTGTCTGGTAGAGAGCAACACTGTGAAGATCTCATTTTCTTAGGAAACTAGACTAAAAGCAAAGTTAAGAGAACATTAATTTCCAAATTAGGTGTTCAAAAGCTTCAATGAATCTTGCTGATGCAATCCTGATTTGTCTTATATATGCATAAGTATACGAGCCCAGGCTGTTATTTTATGAAGAACTAAAAGTGCAAGTTTACATTTCATGTAGAAATTCCCATTTTCCTTCAACCTGAAAGGTATTCAGCTTTAAGCTTTGGGGTTTTTCTCTTTTTCTTCTTTTTTTGGGGGGGTGGTTAAAGAAACCTGACATGCTATGTCAAAATGTTGTTTTGAAATTACAACTTCCATTTATAAAAGTTTAAATCTTCCATCAAGAAAATGAAATATTTTGACTAGAATGTACAAATGATTACTTTTTTCAAGTTTTTCATTCAGTTTCTGACAACCTGTCCTTATTAATTAATTTAAAATTTTTCACATGTGAGAGTTCTCGTTTTACTCTTTTCTGAGTCCTGCACTATGATCTCAACATAGCAGAAGTACTGATCTCTGAGAATGAAGGCTAAAAATGCAATCCCAATAAGATTTCTCAATCAGAAAAAAGTACTATTTTAAATGTATATGGTATATGTAGAAATCACAACAGTATAGGGTAATAGAAAGAGTTTATTTGGCAGTTTGGAAGTTCTTGCATTCCTCACTGGATCTTTGTTCCAGAGTTCCTTTAATAGGTACATAAGGTTACACAGCGTTATAGAGATTTGTAGCATTAAAAGACAGAAGGGATAGTTAGATTATCTAGTTTGACCTATATCACAAGCTGTTATATTCACTCCTTTACCTTTGTACTGAGCCAATAGTTTGTGTTCAAATAAAACATCATGAGAAATTCAACCACGCTTGATTTGAGGACTTCAAGAGGTGGCAAACACCACTTTTATTGGTAGCTTCCAATGGGTAATTACTTACACTGTTGAACAGTTGTCACTTATTTCCAGTATGAATTTGTTTGGCTTCAGCTTCCTGCCATTGATTCTTATTATGACTTTAACCACCAGATTAAAGAACCCTTCAGCACCCAGTATTTTCTCCACTATTCCCACTGATGTCTGTCCACATCTGCTGCTACTACTAATATGGATCCTAAATAATGATTTGAGTTTGTAACTGTCAGTCTCGTTGATTTGCCCAAGATTTCATAAATCTGGCAGGACTAGAACTTCTCCTGCAATGAACAGGGTATGGGCACTCAGATCAAGGCACTGTTCTGACGAGTACAGGGGAGGGTCTGTTTGAATGGTTAATAGTGATCTATTATCCATCTTTTCATCTGTAGGATATTTGACAGATAAAGATCTCCTGGAGTTTCTCATCCGGTGCCAGAATGGCTTGAAGGATAATGGTGTTATCATTCTCAAGGACAATGTAGCCAGAGAGGGATGTATCCTGGATTGTCTGGATAGTAGTGTGATCCGAGACCTGGACATCCTCCACAGCCTCATTGAAATGAGTGGACTCACCATCCTACGGGAGGAGAGGCAGGAGGGGTTCCCTGAGCAGTGTGTCCCTGTCTGGATGCTGGCCATGCAGAAAGGCCCTGGCCATTCCTGATGGCACGGTGAGACTGCAGAGACTGGACAACGGATGAACTGCAGGACTGGGAAGGAGAAGAGCATCTACTAAAATCCTCCTAACCATGCACTGCTACTGCTATGCTAGGGCAGCAACTACTAAAGGATTGGGAGACAATTACAATTGAGCCTGCTTCTCCAGGGAATAGTCTGCTTCTACATCCTTCCTGCTTCATCATTCTCTCCACTTTTAAAAACCTTTCTAACAGCTCCTTGTCAGATCCCTCTTTCATGAAGAAGTCAATACTGGACAAAACTCAACTAATAGAAAATAATTGGGTCTGAAGTTTCTGTAGTGGCTAATACATTTTGGAGTGTTCTGTATGAGGTGTTAAGAAATAAGCCTGGTTTTTACTACAGCACTTAAAAATCATCTTGGAATTTAAGAAGGATCTGTCAGATCACTGAGGCAGAAAATTCAAATAACTTCTGGAAAACCTAACCCAAATTTTGACTGTCATCACTATCTGTACTTTAAAATATTTAAAGCAAAAAGGGAAAATTTTTAAGGAAATTTTTATCCATTTGTTTGCATTAGCTATGCAGTTTATTTATTCTTTTGCATTTCTGTCAGTTTAGACAATAAGACAACCTGGTTAATTTTCCATTTTTAGGAACTTTATCCTCCTGATGTTTCTGCCATAGAACAATAGTGGTGCATATGAGTTTTTGCACTCCAGGGGAAAACTTAAATGACAAATATATGCATGTTTGCATTGAAATTTTGTGAAAAGATTGCCCCACAAATTACATTCTGGAAAATGTTTTTTCAAAATGTTCACAGTGGAAACCACTTGAAAGCTTCTTTTTATTATTCATACCACTGTAAATTTCTTTCTTTCCCACATTCAGAACAAGTCTGGCACCATATGCAGAGCTAATGGGATTTCATGGGGTGTTAATAGTAAGACTGTAAGAAGAACTAATACAGTATTGTATTAATTAACAACTGTACTAAACTGCAGAGGGTGTTAGTGTAACCCAAAAGCATCTATGATTTATATTCAAACAGCAGCTGTATAAGCCTGGATTTGAAAATACTAATACACATACCATCTTCTGAAGGCTCACAGAAATTACACATTAAGCTTCTTGTCCTCTTCATATAGGTGCAGAAAGTGCTGTGGGAGGACAGAAGTTCATTGTTCAAAAAAAATCCAAATTTGAAATTCTGGTTCATTCTGAATGAAGGAGAACCACAGACTTTTCCAAGCTGATTAAAACTTTTGTTCAGACAAGATCAAACATTTCTTTTGAATTGGACCTTTAAAATAATTTGCACTTAAAATACAATTAAATGCAGTAAAAAGCAAATTAAATATGGCTTGTTCAAAGTTTTAGAAATTAGTGATAACATTACAATGGACTCTTCTGACTGTCAGAATTTTTATCATGTTTTATTCCCCTGAAATGCAATTCTGGCAAAACTTATCAGACTTTTTAAAGAGTTCCATTATGACAAATCTCCGTGTTCTGATGGAAAGGGAGTTCTATAAAACATCCCTCACATGACTGTAGGCATAATTGCCTGTGTCAAATATTGTCATCTGCATTATATTAACTCACATAGAAGCCTGAAGATAACAAGATCAGGGAACCTCTCAGCTGGGTTTTAGTACACTTTGCCATCCTTTGATAGCAAATCTCCAGTTTTGGTTTTAGTTGCATAACTCTTCTCTAGCAATATGGTTGCATATGCTGAGAATTTCCAATTTATGGCAGAGGGCTTCCTGATGTCAAATCTTATCCAGCAATTGTTCTCTTAATGTGCCATCACTAATTGTAGCATTAAGGAAAACAACCCTGGTGATTTGGTGAATATTCTGGCGTGTCATATAACTTAGAAACCTATGGTTCCCATGACACAGATGCTTCTGGAATGTTTTGGCTGATTCTTCCATTCTAATCAACTGGTAATGGACATAAATTTAGTATGTAACACTGTTAAAAACCCAAGGTGAACTCTTACATTCTGGGATTGTCCCCAGAACTAAGTGCTTCATATTCCCTTTCAGCTGATACAGCTCTTTCATTCTGCAGAGGCTGTAAAAGCTGATGTGTTCTTTGTGTACATATGAGTGTGTGCAGATACCTGAAGGAAACCCAGTCATTTGTTTTACAGGAAAGAGGCATCAGTCCTATAGTTTGTAACTCTAGTTAGCTATTGCAGGAGAATATTGAATTATCTTTTTCCAGCCAGAGACATCTGCCATGGTGCAGAATACTTGGGGACTGCTGGAAATCCTAGTACAATGGTGTCTGCCAGGCATATCTGAATCATGTTGGTCACTACAATGGTGAGAGTACAGCATTGTGGAAATAGGGTAGTAAACAATTTAATACAAATCTAAACAAACAGCTGTGACATCTCACAGGGCAGAATATATCAACTGTTCACTTACACAACAGAGTGGGTGCATTTCAGTAATGAGAGATGTGGTTCCAAGATGGATATAGAATGTAATGTGGTTTAGGATGAAAGGTAGAATATAAATGACTGGTATTGTTATCAATGCAATACATTTTTCAAGGTAAAAATGTTCTTCCTGTATTTTGTACATCTTTCCTATTTGAATTTCCAGAATAGATGTACACAAACATATAATGAAAATGGGTTCCCTTAACTATGTAAGAATAGAGACAAGTAAAATCTTAATTTAGTAGAAAAACCCATATTTCATGGTTCCCACATTCCTGGAAATTAATGTTTCATGGCTATGTTGCTTCCACAGTAAAATATTAAAGCTTTTCTGGTGACATAATGAACCTCAAGAGTAAAAGAAACACAAGCCCTTCAGGGCCTTATATGCATGAGATTGCTGCAGACTGAATAATATTTTGGTTTCCTCTTTTCCAAGATATATTTTAATTCAAGAACTCCCAGTCAACCAGTAGCCCACCCTTAAATGCTCATGAATACAAGTAAGGTCTGGACTTTACTATATTATATAATAATAATGAATCACAAACTTGAAACAGAAGATCTTGCTTAAAAATCATCTATATATCGGTTGCTCTTTGGTGTTCAAAGATTGGATAATCAACTCAGTTGCTCTGCCTCAACTTTCAGGTTATTTAAACCATGCATTTAATGAAGCCTTTAGCTCATCAGATTGCAGTGGGAGTTTGAGTCCCCTTTGTTTGGTGTTCATTTAGGACTTGTTCCCAATCTCAGTATTACCAGAAGTTTAATCCAAGCTCAAGACACTGACTGAGGCAAAGTTCACAGAACATTCAGGGTCCTTCAAGCTCAAACCCTCATTCACCACTGAAGCTAGTTAGAGAAATACCCAATTAGTCCTTCAATCAGTTGTTTCTCACATGCAACCACTACTCAAGTAAATGCTTAGCCCAAGTGCATTAAAGACTGCTTCTGCCATGTCACCACAAAAGCTCCTGGTAATGCTTGGTTTCCCCATATCAGGTCCTGTGCTTCTATTCTGTGTGATGGAAAGACAGATTATTATCTTTATTATATGAATGTGAGGTTCCTTGCAAAGAGATTGTCAAGCCCTGACAGTAGCCTTCAAATGCTACTGTAACCTGAAGAAAATGTAAGGAAGCAATTATTACAGTGGTCTGAACAGTTATCCCAACTGTGCAGCTCCAGCAACCACCAAAGCTCAAGCTGTTTGTGTTCCGAAGGCAACTCAGACATTACAAATGTCTTTTCATTCCTAATTGGAAGAGAGAGCCATCATCCTGAAAATATATCACTGAATGGATGTTCTAAAATACTTTGTTTCAGAAATGCTGAAATGATCATATCAGATATTTTTAGTTTGACCTTCTTGTTTGGATGTTTATATAATCTAGTCTAAACTGACATGTTATGTGAGATGATAATGTAATACACTATATAGTATTGTAATAGTTGAAATGAAACATGAGTTGCCTACAGAATACGCTAATAAAATCGTACATTTCCCTGCCCCCAAATTTAGTGAAACAAGTCTACAATTTCCAGAGGAGACAGAGTGACAGTAATTTCAAGAGGAGCAGTTCTGACAAGAAGTATTTGCCCAAGCTCTTTTTCTCCAGCCATTTCCCATCCATTCAGGCAGCTTGCAGTGTGCCTGGCCTAGGGAGCAGCCACTTTAGGCTCTTTGACAGGCAGGAAGAAGAAACTGGCACCTCCAGAGCAATTCAGACCACCTCAGAGCTGAACTGGCTTGAAATAAGAGTCTCCTCTCTCCCTGGTGGTTGTACAGTGGGAATGAAAGCACATCCTTGTTACAACCAATTCAGTATCTTTATTGTTAATGTCAAACAAAAGTGCAGTATGATCTGAGGAGCTGTGACTGTCAAAACCAGAAAAAGGCATGGACTTGGATAATCAAACACCCATTAAAAATCAAAATCACGGTACTGGGGCACTACATTAATGGGAGCAATATCACTGCATATTGCCAGCTGACAAAAGCTTTGCCAGTTACACTGAGTACCATGAGTACCTTTATGCCATTCACTTGTTTTTTCCATTCTCTTAATCGGGGCTCCCCAGAGCGTTTACAATGGCATATCAGACAGTAGGCCTGTCCACAGGAACTTGGCTGTTATGTGTGATTAAAACCAGTTGTGTTGCATCCCATCCCTCTTCTCTTCCTTTGATGCTTCTTCCAACTTGCCAAGAAAATCCCTCCTCCACTTGCCAAAAATGATTTGTTCTCTGTGGACATCACCACATCTTATTGAAGTAAAACAGATTACCTTTGATTTTAAGAGGAGGTAATTCTGTTTATCTGAGAGAAATAACAACACGCTGTATTTCAAACATACAGGTTAATACCCATCTCTTTCAATTGATGTCAAGTAGGCACTCCCAGACCTTTGTACCAATCAAAGCTCACATTCTCATCATCACCATAAATAATGGTATTTGTATGATACTACACATCCCTAGACCTTGAAGCATGCATGTTCGAGACAAGGAAACTGAGGCACAGAAGGGTGATCTGGGACACATTACAGCTTTACCTAAATGGTATCTGTGAGTGATTAACACCTCCACAAATCAGGCCACTACTGGAATTACAGAGAGTTTTGTAGGCAGGTATAAACTTATTGTGGTCGTACTTGGAGCAGATAGATTGAAACAGCATGGCTGTGGCTAGCCTGCTTATTAGGCTAGCCTGATACATCCTGCAAAGACAGGGCTCAGGCTGAACGTTGTGCTCAGGAACATAAACAGCTTCTATTCCTTCAAAGCATTGGAAGAACAACCTTCTGCATATCTGCAGCAAAAATAAAGACAGAAAATTGGTGGAAAGTCTCTCTACCCTGTATCTCTTTTCCAAAAATGTTGAATTTGCAGGCATTTCAACCTGTTGTGGTATTTTCAAGATCCTGAGACTAAGGTTTTTAGAGGTATGTGAAGATGCAGAAGTCCTGTAAATGCACTGTGACTCAGACACCTATTGGTGTCTTTGGATGCCTGTAAATCTCTGAAGATTTGGCTTGTAGGAACCTCAGCTTCGCACAAGACTACATTTTCGGAATTATCTAGGACACCAGATTTGAAAGCATGTAAGTGCCTGTCAATGGAGGTGGGCAACTAGAGGCATCTCTGAAGTGTTTGGCCTATTCAGTCAAAGTTTAGCATCAGCATGTCTTTGAAAACCCCTCAGGCATCTTAGGGACAAATAATCTCACTTGATTCGAGATACCTAAATATAGATGTCTCATCCAAGACAATTGTCTAGGCGCTCTTTTTGCAGTCAGTGGAGAAGTGTCCCATACAGGAGACATTAATGACAGGACCATGCATTCTTCCCATTCTAGATAGGTATATAAAAGATCCGAGCAATAGCAATGTCCTTCTGAAAGCTCCATTAAATTGTGTCACTTTACATGACTTGAACTGATTTGTAGGTACATTATGCCTGATTGTTCCCCTCTCCCTAACATCTGACAATGCCCTATGAATGTAGAATCCTGATTCACGACTGTCTCTTCCAGATCTGTAGCAGAGATTCCCAAAGTGACACATGCAGCCTGACACTGCTGGGAGCAACTTCACTTCCTGCTGCTTCTGCTGCTAGGACAATACTCCAGTGTGGAAATCCACTCACACTCCTCCAGTAACAGAATAACAAATATACAGCATCATCAGCTCCAGAAAATAAGAAATCACAGATCTAGCTTCAAAATCTTTGGAGGATTTCTCTCTATGTGTACACATACAGTTTAACAGTTTTACAGATGTATATGCATGCATGTGAAATATACGCAGTTTGTATTGACCAAGGTGACCTGTGGTCTTTGGAATATGTGTGGCTTGCCAGCTTTTCACAAGGCATGTGCTGCAGTGGAACAGAGACTGCTATGTAATCTGGATCCCCAGCCACATGAAGAAATGGTCCAGCACTATTTGCCAAGGCAACTGTTGCTAGATCAGCATTGGATGTCATCTGCTCAACCTGGCTTCATCCCAGGACTCAATTACAGGATCCTTTAGGTGACACCTGGCACATCTCACATCCACTCAGATCTGTCCTAGCCTCTCTGAATTAATGTTGCTTGTATCTTAAGCCTCTCAGTCATGAGAGAATCAGCTAAGAGGACCTAATGACCTTGTGACTCCCTTCTCTATGGCCACATGTAATCACAGGACACACCAGGCATGAGATGCTTCTCAGCTAATTTGGACATCTAAGAGACACTCGTCTGAGGTTAAGATAATTGTCAAATCTTCCTGTCATTGTCACTGGGGAGGGATCAGCTCCTCCCAGAAAACTTCTTCCCTCCTGTAATGATTATCACACATACTCAACTGTAGGAGCCCACAGGACTGTCATAGGTTCAGACAAGTCATTCTTAAGTGTTTAAGCAAGGTGAGATGAATTCCAGCTCAAGTGTATGGGAATACATGGTCCCCACTGAGACCAATCTTCAGTGCATTCAAGTCTGTTTTTAGACATGATAAATCTCCTGAGAGGTGCTTTTTGCACTCTGGATTGATCAGTTTACCAGTGAGCCAGGCCTGACCCTCTGTTGGGTCTTATTAAATAACACACTAGTTTTATTTATGGATCAGTATGTGAGTGCGTTGCTAAATAAAGTGGCTTCTCCTCAAATCAGGGTATCATTGACAAACTCTTAAAAATCCGACCCATAAAATAAACAGACTCCAGGAGTTACCTGTGACTCCCGCCACTGCAGTAACTTCAAGGTAACAAGAAGTCAATAAATCCCCATCAGCAAAATCCCCACTGGGATCCAGCAACTGAGACTCTGAAGCAGCAGTCATCAAGAGAAACTAGGTAATTCAGTAAAACGTTAAAGTTCCCAGAGGAACCATATTTGGGCTGCCTTGAATTGGTGAGAGAGGCAGCCCTGACCACTTACCAAAGGCAAAACATAGGCCATTGAAGAGGTTCCTGTTTTGATAGCGCCTGTAGAGCCACTCTGCTGTCTGCTTGCTCCCTGCCTGTGATTAGGCTGTGTGTCATCCCTAGCTGTCTAGGTGCCAAGGCAGAGGGACCCTGACCATGTGAGTATGTTCTCATTTCACTGCTCAGGTAGGAATAAGTCTCTGTCGTTCTGTTCTCCTTGGTCTTGTAGATCCCTAAGCTTATGTCTGATAGCACCTTCAGTTTGCAGCATGCAGTAATTCTGATTTCAGTGGGCAGAGCAAACCCTGCCTTTGCCCTAATGTAGCTGAGATCAGTAACATTTTTTCTGGACTCTTTCAGCACAGGCAGCTTTCTGCTGTCTCCCTCAACAGACTGCATTCTCTACAGCAAGGAAAGAAATAACACCTCACAAAACGTGGCTGAGCACATCATTGCATTGATCCAAACCAGCCATGCAACAGCCAAGACAGGTACACAAACTGAATAGAAAGGATTTAGGAACCCGTGGGCTACGTTGCATTGGTGCCTTCTCAGGTAGACAGATATACTTACAGTCAGGTTTGTATGGCCTCCAGCATCTCAGCATCAGAGCATGTTGTAAAAATAAGTTCCTCTCCACGCCACTGTCAAGTGGGGAAGGACTAGTGAGCTTTATTGCATGTATGGGAACCCCAGAAAGCAGGATACATTCATCTCATCTTACTTCAGCTGTTGAGTCCAGCTGGTTATTACAACAGTCTAATAATCAGGGAAGCAAGGCCTGTACCTCTGCAAGACTCTTCAGTCCATCTGGTGATATTAGACAAATCTGACATTAGGCATATCATGCCTTTCTGGGCTGATTAGTGATTTGGTCTTCATCTGGGACCATATACCTAATGCTGAATGAGTTGAATCTCATCTTGAGGGAATCACAGAATCACAGAATCAACTAGGTTGGAAAGGACCTTGAAGATCATCTAGTCCAACCATTAACCTAAGGGAAGAGGGACCTTAGAGAGTTGTATGCATTAAAGGAGGGAACAAACCTAGCTCTTCTTAGTCACAGCCATGTGCTCATACCACTGAACCATTTTCTCTCTTATTTGTGTAAACTGAGGGGATTTGGGTTTCCAGCATGGTAAACAAAGATTTAACTACTTTCTCCATCCTCCCAAATAACTTTCCTTGAAATTAACATGATAAACAGAGCCCTCAGTCTCAAAAAAAGGCCTTCTGCTTGGGGTTGGTTTTGTAACTGATCCTCTGCTGGAAAACAAGCAACTCGGATTTCTGCTAAATGCAGCTCAAGGGAACCTCTTAACAATAAGATTACAAACAGTCTTATACCCTGCTCCACTGGGTCCTGTAACAGAAGAGTAGACACCCACCCGTGGATGGGTTTGTAATCCTGTGTGATAAAGAAGCGTTAAGGCAGCTAGCAGCACACAGAGAGCAGCAAAGAGTGCCTCGCTCACCTCCAGCTTTGTGCCCTGCTTGTCAGACAAAGAGTGGACAGAGCAGGATCTAGCACCTGGGATCAGGAGCCAGAAAGAAGCTGTGGCCACATGCTGGGCATGTGTGAGTTGCAAAGGCAGTGGCGGGAAAGGAGAGGGATGTTTGACATAGAAAGCAGGAGACTTGACAGGCTAGAGTATTTTCATTGTGAGAATGGCTTTCAAAGAATGACATTTTAGGGAATAATAATCTTGTGTTTGTAGTTAACACCCTTTAAGGCTTAACTGCACTGTGACCGTTAGAAAGTTGTTCTTTCAAAACGAAAATTCTCACATAACTAGAGAATGTAGAAGTCTGTCTAACCTGCCTTTGAAGATTTTCCTTCCTTCCTGTCCCATAACAGTAAGTGCACACAAATAGCCTGATGTATCCATAGAAGCACAGTGGCAGAAATCAAAGATCAAAACAAAGATGACATGTAAGGAGGCAGAGTCATAGACAGGAGAAAACCAGGGACTATGCTACTTCTCTTGACTGGGGAATAGCAAGAAACTTGCTGCCTATCACATAGTTTAGGAATATGTGTTGGAACTGTGACTTCTAAATGTCTTTCCTTAAGGTTAGGCTTAAAAGCACAAAGCAGTTTACAGCACTTTCATTCATAGGTCTCAAAAAGTGCAGTGCAGGGAGGAGCATCTGGTAATCCCTACTGTAGAAGGGAAAACAATGGCCCAGAGCATTGTATCACTGAGTAGCCAAGTTGGGAATCCCACCCGAATCAATCCTGTCTCTGGACAAAGCTGTGACTTCCCTATGAATACAACAGGTAAGTTTTTCACAGGCTGGGGCTAGGGTTTTTTTGGCATACTGTATAACCTTTCCTTCACAAGGGAGATGAGAATGACAGCTAGCAACCAGCCCCCAGCCAAGGCCTCACTGCTGCTAAAGGCAGAGCAGGGCCTGCAAGGAGAGTGTCTTGGTACAGTAGGACGGGAGTTCCAGCCAGGACAGCTGAGGTGAAAATCCTGCACAAATCCATATGAGACACCCTTGCAGCTCAAGACATCCATCAGCTAATCCTCCCTTTGGCAATCCCCCCCGTTTACCCCTTCCATCAAAGGAGCTTGGATTACAACGGCTGCTGTCTTAATGAGTGAGACGCTGAAGGAGGCTGGTTTCTCCAGGACAAAAAGTAAAGTACTTTGCACTGCCTGGATCACCTTGCCTCTTAAGAGAACCAGTCATTTAACAAACTGTTACTGAGCCTCAGGAGGGAGGCGAGTGCTAACCTAGGGAGCTGTGCACACAGGTGGGTTGGGGCCAAGAGCAGCTAAGTGCCTTGTCTTGTGCCGCAAAGTAATCATGACCTGAACTGGGCACAGAATGTGTATGTTCCACCTTGCAGGTTTTTGAGCAGATTGTAAGGCCAAGGCCCTGGCCATTCATTGTCGCTGCAGACCTAGTGGTGTTCTTTGGCGGAGGAAAAGTGTTAACTCACGTTTCCTGGCTGCACTCCAATTTGGCTGACTGTATTCTTGCTTTCTTAAATTCCTGCCCCAACCAACCAAACCATTTTGACTGTTTGCTGATTTCCCCAATAGCTTCTTGTTGGTGGTTGTGGAATGGCCCCTCTTTCATCCTGGACCTCTCTGCATTGCATTGCTTAAATAATCTTGGGTTGTAAGGTTATCTACCATGACATTCCCTGTTCTGGAGAAGCACCTTTGCAAGATGGGTTCCCCCCCATTCCTTTCCAAGCCTTGGAAGTGTGGCTGTCACAAGAAGGATGGTGGAGTAGGGTGGTCTCATGTGCTATTGCAGAGCTGATATGCTTAGAGAAGGCTTTACAGTTTCACAGTTCCGCTCATCGTTGTTTCCCTGTAACTATCGTAACAAACTGCCCATGCCCCTCTAATCAAAGAAATGTGAAGTCAGCAAGAGGCCCCAAATACATTTCCTGGCAACAAAAGTAAGTCTACTGAGAAGTTTATGCAAAGAGAATATTTCTAGTATATACAGTTCTGTCTTGTTCTCAGATGCCCATACCAAAGCAATTACTGTATGGAAGATGCTGACTGGCTGGAAGAACCTGTCCATTCTGGGTCTGTAATGGAGTCTGTGAGGAGATCAGCTTCCTGGTGTGGAAGAAGGTAAGTGTATGTGAGGAAGGGAGGCTGGGGCATGTTTATTTGGGAGGGTAACCTTTCTGCACTGGAAGCCTACTTTTTAATTTATTTGGTGGTCCGGGAAAATTCATCACATCACATTCTTCAGTTTCTATTTCCACTGAGGTGATAACATCACGCCAGAGTCTTAGCTAGCTAGCAGGGATGCAGCTGTATAAAGTGCAGGCTGGCCATTTCATGATGGCAGTAATGCAGTTTGTCCCTAAGACAAACAAAGTTGCACAGAAGAGGTAGAAGTCTGGGTCCAGCCAGGGAAATGCAGGTCCAAGGCCAACTCTGAACTTTGAGCCAGCTCACGGATGTTTTTTTCCATGTCTGCTTTTACCCCACCCTTCAGCTCCTCACAGATCAGATCCAGAGACACGTGTGGCCTCTATGTTCCTGTAAGCACGCTGACTGCTGTTTCACAGTTCCTGGGAGAAATGCCCAGGACAAGTACCAGGGTTTTTCAAGTAATAACTGAGAAGCATTTTGATTGTCTGGAATTGCAGGGCATCTTGGCTTCTTGACAGCACTGCATCTTGCAAAACAAGGATGAGGGATCAAGGCCTGCAGGAGTTGGCACAAAGACTGACGGTTGTGGCAAAGTGCTGAAAGCTGAGGAAGGTTAAAGAGGAAAGCTCTAGAGTGTGAGGTTTCCATGGTAGAGAATCAGTGGCTCTCCCAGTCACATACTCTCTTTTTGGTGCCATCCCACATGCTAGCATGGATACAGGGGAAAACTCAGTGTCTGCTGGGTCACAACCCCTTGCTATGGCATGCCTGGGTTCAGACTCTCAGTATTCAAAGGGATGTTGGGGTATTTACTCATGGAGTCTCACAGCACCCCTGAGAGGTGTCCTAGTACTTTACCACCATTTCACTCACAGCAGTAGCAAAGCAGCGCAGGGAATCACCTTGCACAGACAGAGAGTATGGCAGTGTCAAAGCCAGAAAGAAAAAACTTGGGAGCTGCCTGGTGCTCAGCTCACTGTTCTCCTCCAAACCCTCCTGCTTCCTCTGCAGAATGCTGAATCCACTTCTGAACCCCATGTCTCATGTTCCTAGTCTATCTTGACACCAAAATCTTAACAGCAGTTTAAAACTGGCATAATAGGTTTTGATAAAATGCATCTCTAAGCTTTTGCAGGCAGGGATTCTATTTGCAAAAGCCTAACTGTTCCTCCTGCAACACAGTGCAATCATACTCTCAGAGAGTTAAAACAACCATGCGTGCCCTTTAAAAGAAGAAATCAGGAGGATTTTTTAGACATTTTTAGGCAAAGGTTCTTTTTTTTTTTTTTTTTTTCATTCAGCCTCCTTGGTAACCAGTTAAAACAAATTCCTCCAGACTGTAAACTAGAGATAATGGAGTTCGCCTTTAATCTCAGTCCGCTACAGATCAAGTTACCTCTTAGAAATTACTTATCCTGACCAAGCAAATGAATTGGAATTGATGTTCTTAATTGTTTTCTAAATTGCTGTTCCCCACTCCCTTCCTCCCCTTCTCTCCACGCAGCTGTTTTGCATCAGAATCTAGTCTAATGGGTACTGTCACTCACACAAGGGGGTGAAGTCATGTGGTCATAAAAGAGAAAGATTGGGGGAAGAGAGGGAAATACCACCCAGTGCATTATCTGGCTGTGACACACACAAATTGAATAGAAATAATTCCTCCTAGGGGGCTAGTCCCAACAATGGACACAGTTCTGTCTTGGGCTAGAAAAATGTGGAGACTCACTCCATTCTCTGATACTTGCTTCTCTCTCACAGAGAAAGAAAATGATTAAAGCTCTAGTTTGGGACACAGGAAACCTGAGTTGAAATTGCTGACTCTGCAGCAACCTCCTTTGTCTAGTTTTGTGCAAGTTGTTTTGTTTATGCCTTAGTGGCTGGATTTGTAATACATAAATAATACAATTCCCTTCCTTTCTCCTCAGGGCAACTATGGTCTTTCATTGGCCATATCTTACAAAAAAGCTTAACCTGCTGTCTCCAAAAAGTGCTTCAGTACTCCCTGTGTTTACATATATTAGTCTCCAGTTCACTTGGAACTTACATTTGGGCTCTGGGAGCATCAGGCCAGGACTTAACACCAGAATCTCATCTCTCCACATCCTCTGAAGTCTTAAGCAGGAACCATCTGCTGAGGATATTTTGCTTATATAAAAATCATTCCTGCATGTGAAATGTGTGCAAGCAAACTATTTCACCAACTTCCATGCCCTGCTACTATGTTCCCTTCCAACCTATAAATGACCAATAATCCCGGTTTTGCTGTCAACAGTTTTCCAAAATTCAGCTGTTCCCTTTCAGATCTTGTACTTCCATGGATTGGCAACTGGTTTCTGCTCATCTGTCCATTCAGAGTAGAACCTAAAAGAGCAGAGGTTATCCTCTTCTTAACCTCTCCCAGAAGGTCTTTCTTAACAAACAACAGTCTATCACTCTTGTTACACTGTCAAATTAGTTTTCTGAGGGAGACTAGGGAAACGGAGAATTTGCTGCCCACATAAAATGCTGAAGTACCTGCTGGAAAAGCTGCAGACTCTTGGATACCTATTTGTAATATCTGAGAACACTGTGTAGAATAAGTCCAAGAAAAAATGGTGGGAAAGAAGGATTTTATACAAAATGAGTTTAAAAAAAAATCATGATAAGTGCTGGAAGTAGTAAGGAAAGCTGACTATCATAAATGTGGAGATTTTTTCCCTCCTTTTCAGTAAGGAGAACATGGATTGATTAGGCTCACTGCAGCACTGCACACAGCTCTCAGGTGCCAGATCATTGTTGACACTAGCAGAAGCATGTGCATTTACTCTGCAAATTCTAGTCTATGAGAGCTGCACATTAAGCATTCTTCATAAGTGGAAATAGACTCTAACACTGGCTGGCCTGTCCTTACAGACACAGCCACTCTGTTTAAGGAACCTTGTTTCTTAGGAAGTGTAATGCAAATGGTTATGGTGATTCATGTTATCATCACAGTGCAAATACCCTTACCACCCTGGAGAAAGGAGAGGGAAAAGAAAATCTACTTGTGATAAACCTTAGTTTTATGACTGGGAAGTGACTTGATGTGGTTATAGAGAAAATGGTGTGAGAATCCAGAGGGGATAGATTTTGCTTTTCTTTGTTCTTCTGCAATTAGTCATCTCTGAAACAGGTAGGTCCAAGACCTGGTCACTGTCCTGGAAGGAAGAAAATCAACTGTGCAGGTATTGGGTGTTGGGAGCACAACTTCCAAGTCATGTGTATCAAGTACACCTAATTGTCTAAATCTGGAATCCATTCAGCTGTCTAATAGTTTAAGTGCCCAGTTCAAAGCTAGTTTTCAGAGATCTCTCAGAATTCAGGGTAGCCAGACAGGCAGTTCACAAGGCTGATACATCCCGCCCATCACAGGCCCTATGCTAGGAGTCTAGTTGCCTCTATCAGCAGTGTTCCCTTACTTGGTTCTGTCAAAGTGGTCCAAAACAGCAGACTCAATATTTAAAGTGACTAAGTATGATTATGGCTCACAGGAGAATGACCTCTAGGAAGGGATGGCTACAAAAAAGCGTAGGTAGGCAGTAGCATCCTTCTGTCTTCACATGCAGGCACTATTTTCCAGTCTGGGAGGGAAAGCAGACAAAAGGGGATTAAAGCAATGCTCAGGAAGGAACAGCTTCCTTTTATCACAGGAGGATTTTTCTAGCTGTTAGAGCTATAAGCTGAGCTCTTGCACTTTTTGCTTCTTACCACATTATCAGTAAGGAAGAATCTACAACCAGCATTTTGCTGAAGAGGTGCTGGGAAGAAGGGAACCCAATGTGCTTTTTCTGTAGCAGTGTGTGCTAATAGCAGGAAGGAGAAAAAACTCATTTATGTCAATGAAGAAAACAGATGTGACCCTTAGATAGTGCTACCCTTGCTGACATTAGGTACTTGCTGACTCCTTGAATAGCCCCATTCAGATCAATGTAGCTGCTCTTGGAGCAAGGTTCTGCTCAGTGTTAATGAAGATGTCGGAATCCGTCCCACAGGAAATAAATGCATTGAGCAAGAAGGGGCTCTTTTATAACCTCTTTCCTAGAACATGTTTGGAGGCCTACATTTGCAGCTGGTTCCTATCTGAAAGCCAGGACAAACCAAGCCCCCCTCACCAGAAGACGCAAGCGTGCCCAGACTTTTGGAAGTTCAGCTTCAGATCCAAACATTTGGCTTGATCCAAAGTCGATAGACTCCCACTGACCTAAACAGATATTTGGCTCAAGCCTCCGTGACTTGGGCCCGTCCTGACTCAAAGCAATACACTGTACACCAGTACTACTGGCATGTCTGGGCCCATGTCTGTAAGAATATGATCCTTTTTCTTTTTTTTTCCTCTTGCTTTTAATTTATTTTAGAGAAGGGATTGGTCTCAGGGAGGCATAAACTCCCTTCTTTTCCATCCCTGATTGAGTATCAAACTCCTCCGCTGAGATTTCTCCATGGAGACATTGGGTTTTCCTGGCAGGCAGGGTTGCAAACTACTCAGCGGAATGTCTACAGCTCTGCAGCTCCAGAGGAGCCAGGAGGCTGGGCATCCCAGCCAAGGGAAATACTGCTGTCGTCCCAAAAACACTTTCATGGAGACTGAGGTGCACACTGGATTAGAGGCAGCTAAACTGGCTTCTTGGGGTTTTTTGTTGGTTTCCTTTTCCCCCTCGAAAATCTAAAGCATGGGGAAGAGAAATCCACAGATGAGAAATCTGGGGATCCTTGTGGATGTTGCAAAATGTGATGTGTTAATGGATCTTTTTACTTCTGGTACTGCTGGCTTCTTCAACACATACGCACACATACACACATACAGAGAATAACTTGGCAAGCTTGTGTTTTCATGGCACAGCACCAGGAAATGGGAGTTCCCCTCCCAACAGAGAAGATCAGGGCAATGAGGCAAAGGTGGGGAATCAGACCCAGCCTGAGTCTCAGTGGAGCGCTGGCCTGGACAATTTACACAAATAATCTCCAGGAGCTCTGAACCCGTGCTTCATTATGGACACAGACAGTGCTGTAGAGAAAAGACTGAAATTGCTTCTCTTTCATGGCATCTGCAGTGTAAAAACGGTTTTCGTCCAAGACATTTGTGGTCGGAAAATCCTGACACCTCATAAATTATCTTAGAGGCGCAACAAAGCTTCAAAAAGATGAAACTCAATGCTGAGGTCAGCAGGAATTTTTTTGCATCTTCTGCAGTGGAGGAGCGTTTTCAGTCTCAGGAAAACCACCACAAAAAGAGGCAGCAAGAAGCGAGAATATTTCTTGGCATGAGAGCCTCAGTGCTCAGGGGAGTAAGGCGTCTTCTATTATTTATTTTTGGCCACCTCTGTGTTCACACATCATCAGAACATGATCCAAGTGACCAGGGGCAGCCTGATGGTGAGGTGGCTGCTGCAGTTAGGTGACACTTCCAGGTCCACCCACTCCGGCTAATTACCCTTGCATAGTGCTGGGGGCTACATGGGTTGAGCACCTTCCAGGACTGGTCTGACAACACTTTAGAGGTGAGGTGGGTGTGGGATAGGGGTGAAGTACTGCAAAACCACAGTAGGCTTCAGTGAGTTTGCAGACAGCATGGAATAGTGTTGCGAGGAATAGTTTATGGTCTCTACCAGCACATACCCACAAGCAGTCGGCATTTTTTAAAGCTGTTTTCCTATTCCTCTTGACTACAAATGCAAACCCACTGCTGGAGCTCTGGCTGCCCTGCTGCATGAGGCCAAGCAGGCTACTTAATCCCTGACACCTTCCCATATTTATATCTGCCTGACAGTTTCTCTTGCTCTCTTCTTGGATATGTCTACTTTGCTATACAGAGGAGAGTTTCCTTCTTCCAGACAAGGTGGAGAAGGAGGATGCTGAGGGTGATTTTACACACAGCCCTCTTTAGCACAAAAACCTCTGCAAGGTTCTTAGTTACCATGTGTGGGTATTGAGGTGGCAACCAACTATCCTCTGCAGCACATTAAACCCCGGGTTGCTCAAAACAGGGAATTGAGGTGGTGCTTGAAAGGAGAACAGACACCTGGTGTCCAGCATGACCTGTGGTTCCCCTGTTGTGGTGTGTGGCAGGAAGGACCTAGACAAAGCCAGTTAGTTCAGGAAAAGGATTTTTTTTGTGAGGTGAAAAGTGGAAGAGATGTTTCTAAGAAGGCAGAGATTCCTGTCTCTGTCAGGAAGAAATCATCTGTCCCATAGAAGGCCCTGTTGCTGCTCCTGTCAGCCTGATGCCTTACATAACTGCTGCCATCCTGATCCATGCCTGGCCTTGCCCTGTGGTGCTCGTGGCAGGAGGTCTGGTGTGCTGCGTGGTGCTAGACTTGTGCCTGCAGCCTGGTGAGGGCTGCTTGGGAACGGCAATGCCCAGGATGTGACAGCCGGCCCTCCTGCAGGGTCCCAGCATCCCCCTTGTGCTGGGGGATGCAATGTAAAGCCAGTTTTGGAGGCAGGGACACTATTCCCTGGGACAGGGAATATCCCCAGAGTTTAGGGTCATTAGTTATCCTCTTTACCGAGTGATCATCAAAATGCCTCCATTCTAATCTGTATCATTTCCTGTTGCTTTTGTGAGTCTTACTCTGGAAAGTGAAGCTACAGGGTAAGCTGTGAACTGCTTTCCATTTCTGTGGGTGGACAAAACTTTGAGATTTAAAACTTCTCTCCATATGTTCAGCCCTCTGAGTCCCTAGCAGGATCTGACCTCCCTGCCCACTTAGTAAATCAATGGTTTCTAAGGCATGTAGAACTTATTTTATGGCAGCAAGATGCATTTCACTAGATTTATGTTATTAAACTGGAGGGGGGGGAAGCCTCCTTTTATTTGGGGCACTCCTTGAGTTTTACAGGCTTGTTTGAGTAAGTAATTATTTTGGTAATGCTGGGGCCTCCTTTATTGAATCATAAATGCATCCTGAACAGCTCTCAGAATAACAAGCAGACCTTTCCCTGAAAGTCTATGGATTGCCCTGATTAGTGAATCTGAACATTAATAGTTTACTCTCCCATTAGCTTTGCTGCTGAGGGCTGCCTTGGTTCATTTCTTGGGGGCTGCTCAGAAGATTGTGTATGTAAATGTTTGCAGGATCAGTGCCACAAAAGAAAAAAAACAACTCAAAAAGCCGTTTCTTTGGAAACATCCTCTCTGACCATGTTAGGAAAAAGGATCAGATAATTGGGATCTTTATGATGCTTATTATAAAAAATGTTCTGGAACTAGTTCAAGCACCAATCAGAAAACACATTGTTCCACTAAATCACTTTCAGATGCCATTTCAGATACAGAATACAATTACTCCTAGTTTAAAAATATAAATGTTCCCTTCATAAAACACACACACAACTATTTTAATTTCTTTTATTTCTATCTGTCTTGGCTGGAGTTCAGGCCTTCCACAGATGATCTATCAACAGATTTTGTACCATTTCTCTCTGCCAGGCGTTGTGCAGAGCCAGCTGTACGGTCAGAAGAGCTCTGTGGCATGGACATTAGGACTTTACATACAAAAGAGCTCTTGCACAAGCCGGGGGGCTGGAGGCCCAGGCTTGGATGTGTATGTGCTTAAGAAATCAACTCAAAGCAAAACCTGGCACAAAGATTCTGCCCGAATGTTGTATGAAAAACCCACCCGACATGCCTGGAGGGGTTCCTGGCCTGTCACTTTTTGTTATTGGATAGCTATGGGTTTTGTGAAGCAAACTCCCCTCCCTATGTGGTGGCTGCCGCCCACGTGCCCTCCTTGTTGTTAGGAGAGCGTGGAGGCCATCTGTGATGAGCTCAAACTGCAAGTCTGGCCCTGTTCATAATCGGGGGACCCACCCGCCGTCTGTGCTGTTTATGTGCGAGCACACGCTGAGTTGCAGGCAAACTGGGAGGTGTGAAAAAGCTGGAGGGGGAAAAAGCTGTTACACTGTGGGCTGGATGGGCTGCGCACCCTATGATCGCCTGGAGTCAGCACAGCGTGAGCCCACTGCCCCAACACAGCCCCTGGTTAAGACATTTAGTGTTGGCAGACACAGGCAATCTCCTTCCTTCTGATTCAACACATAGACAGGCACCTCTGGAGGGCTTCTCATCCTCTCTATAAGGTCTGACTCATTTCCTAGGAGGGAGCATCTCTGCAGAGAGGTGTGGAGGGAGCCAGAATAATCCGATAGCTAACCCCAGGGCTTTGCTAGGCAGTAAAATGGGTGAAAAAGGGTCCCAATCTGCCCAGCGGCAGCCCAGGGGCAGGCTCCTGAGCCTTGTGCTTTCATGCTGTAGCTGCCAGGCAGCAAAGAGGATTTTTCTGCTTCACCAGAGAACTGTGCTGCCTCCGGGTTGGGACTGTCTGGGACATTTCTAATGGAAAGCTTTCCTCATCGTCAGGAAATTGTCCTTCGTCATTGCTGAAATCCTTCTCAAGAATGGTTCTGTTTTGGTGAGCCCTGCCCCAGCCACGAGTCTGCGGGAGCGCAGCCTGCTCTCCTGCCAGCCGGCTGCGTTCTTTTCCAGGGCTTGGGGCCCCTGTGCTGCGTTCAATCCTGCTGTGGGATGGGAAGCCCACAGACACCCGGAGTGTTGCCCCAGAATCCAGACAAACCCCCCAGAGATGCCAACCCCCAACAACCTGGCAAGAAGCCCTGGGAACCTGGGATCAAAACAGGAATAACGAGGCTTAGCATTCTACCCCAAGGCTAGGGATACTTGAGGATGCTGCCATCTTTCAGACACTCTGCGGGCTGTCCTTTTTTTTTCTTTTTCTGGGGCAAACAGAGGGATTTCTCAGCATGAAGGCAACATGAGAATCCTGAGGGCTGCATTTTGGAAAAATTTATATGGAAACATTTTCATACTTTCCAAAACAAAAGATGGTAAAGGGTTTGTTACTAAGGGAAAATTCCTCCACTAGTTCTGCAAAGGCTGAGATTTCTGAGTTTCCTTAGCGCTGCTCATGGCTTCTTTAGGAGGGCTTTAGCCCTGCCATTGAGAGGAATGGCCTTTGAACTCAGTGGTAGCTTAAATACAATGTGTGAAATCCTGGCCCCAACGAAGGCGGTGGACTTCCAATGGCTTACACCTGCAAGTGATAGGAGGAACTCAACCATGGTGCATTAGCTGACATTGCTTGGGCCTCATGGTGGAGTAAGGGATCTGCTCTGAGCCAAACTCTTGGCTGGAATGACCAAAGGCAACTTTGCTCCTGTGTCTCCGAAGGCTGGGAAGTAAAGTTTGAATGGAGAACAAAGCCATTTCTGAAGAATGGATGTTTAGGCTGATATATGAGTTGAAGAAGCGTTTTATAGCAGTCTGAAATAAATATGAGAGAGGGGATTTTCAGAAGCACAGGCTGTTCTTCCTACTGCTCGTGACAGATTTTGCAGTCAGAACAGAGTCAGGCTGATGTAAGGTGACTGTGGAAATTTGACTCTCAGTGCTCAGGATTTTTAGTGTTTTTGGCCAGAAAACTGGAGCTCTTGCTGAGGTATGATTACTTCTGTGATGTTTTGTTGTTACAGTAGTCATAGAGCCTCATTTAAAGGTGCCCCTGGTACCTTGCTGCATCCCTAAAGAACATGCGAGAAATTTTTGATCCAACAGGGCAATACCCAACCCAAGTCAAGGACAGCTCACAATCCCCTTCAATGAGTATTTTTTAATTATTACATATTAATGTCATTAATCACTTTGTTTTTCAGCAAAATGGCTGTGGCCTTTGCTGCAGCATGCTGATTTCTATTTATAAGAGGTGTTGCTGACAAATGTTTCATAACCGTTGCATTATGATGTGCTTCTTACTTCAGGGATGCAAGTTTGCTCTGCAAATAGGAAACATTTTTCACAGATGATATGGGGAAATGTTACAGAACCTGATGTTGCTAACTAGAGAGGCATTATTGGGTTTGGGGCTATTCATCAGGCACTAGTCATTGATACGTGTGTGATTATTCAAACCTTTCAGGTTTTCTGTTTTTCAAGACTATATTCCTAGCCCTTCTGATAACGGAAAAAATTCTAGCATGAGACAACTGCACCTGAAAGCCTAAAATAACCTAGAAAACCAGTGAAAATGTTTCACATTTTCTGTTCTTTTTTTCTCTTTTTCTTTCTCCTCTTCCTTTTCATGCCTGCCTCCTGATTCAATACTGAGGTTTGGCAGCATAGAATACTGCAGCGGGAAGAGAGCCAAGATTGTTTGTGCAGATGGGTTTAAGCTGCAGTATCAAAGGTGTAGCTCCAGCCTCAGATCCAAGTGTCACCAGAATTTGGTTTCTGTTCGCTCTGATGGTTGGGCCTGAGCTCTTCTGCACAACAAAGAAAGCTTAATTCACCTATGTGGAGGTGTGGAAAACCACCTGTCAGTAGTTATTAGCAGCAGTGGGACAAGTGTGGTGTTTCTACGTATGTGTCTCTTCTGGGGCTCACTCCTCATTCCACCGTAACATTGAAAATGCCAGAGGAAGCAGAAGCAGCAGGAGCAGAGGTAATGGGCTCAGAATGGTGCCAGAATGCCACTGGTGAGTTTCCTTGCAAGCTGCCCATGGAGCGGGCCCGTCAGCATGCACCAACAGAGCCATATTTCATTTGCACATAAGAATCTGGGGTTGTCCTGGGAGGCTGCGTAAGAAATAAGGCTCCATGGTCCCTGCGAAACCAATAACAAATACTGTGTTCCTCCTACAAAGAGATCAGAGCACAGTGGGGTGCCTGCAGCAGAGGAAAGCTGGGACAAGGGCAGAACAGCAAGGATGTTTGTTAGTTCTTCATTGTATCTCTTACCAAGCATAACTAACCCCACCACCATCAGTAGAGATTGTGACCATGTAATGAACCCAGCTCCAGGACCTACTGGACATTTATCATTAGAAGATTTTTAAACAAGACATGTTATTTTTGTGCAAACATTAAAAAGTACCTGGTTTGAGTGTTTTTTCTGGAGATATGTAAAGAAAACCCAGTTTTGCCCAAAATTAAACATTTTTATAATGCAAGAAAGTCTGTTTCCACAGTTTTTAAGTGTTCTGAAATTTCATGTTTTCCAGTATGAAATATATTTGGTTATATATTTTTAATGTTTCAGAAAATCTTTGTCAAAGTGGAACATGTGTGCTCATATATTTATGAATATAGTTTGACTATGAGAAGCGTATTTTCAAAATATTACCTTATCACCAATATAAAATGTTTTTACTCACTCTGGAAGAGCAAAGGAATTCAAAATCATGGAAAAAAGCTCATGATATGGAGGACCAGAAAGAAGAGGAAGGCAGGCAACAGTGAAGAGAAAGAGAGGAGAAGGCTTTAGGAAGGGAACAGAGGGCATTCAGTGAAGAACCACCAAGGTTAAAAATGGAGAAAAGCAGATGAAGCTGTTTGCAGGATAGATTCCCTGATGTGGAGAAGTCCTGCATAGGACGACTCTAGATAGTCCATAGCCCTTGACCTAACTTTAAGGTCTGGTTTATGTGGGGTGGTATCAGAGATCCTGGGTTCAGGATGTTCAGGGAAGGCCCCCAAAGGAGGCAGTGCTGTAGGCTCCGGAAACCTAAGGAGCACTGTTCCTATACAAACTGGGAGCCTGGAGATCATCCAGAATAGGGGCAGAGCCTAGCCTGCAGCCCGACGACTTCTCCATGGCCAAATACTAGAGCAGGGCTGACAGCTGAGGAGGATGGAGCTGATGCTCTTTACTCCCAGCACCTCTCTGTCACTGTCAGACAGACCTGTCCCCAAGGGCAAATTCTGCAGAGCCAGCTGCAGCCATCCCCCTCTGCAAAACATACACACAGTGTGGGGTTTCAAAGGCTTGCAGGGGCCTTGAAAACCACCTCTTGGGTGTGCTCCAGTCTTGAGTAAACACTTCAAGGACACCACCGAGGTCCCCTGCCTCTCAGGCAGCACAAGCCAAAGTGATAAAAATTGAAATAAAACCCCCAAAACAAAGACAGAAGAAAGGGGGAGGTCCAAAGGGCTAAGGATGTGAGTACTGCTGGGCTTAATTGTCTTCTTCCTTGCTCTGCAAGGAGGAATGTTGCTGGGACAGCATTGCTGTCTTTTGGATTGTTACTGGTTGGGGGGTTTAAAGTATTTTTTTCTTCCCCCAAAGCAAACAGGCAAGTGGCATAAAGCAAATGGAATTGCAGTTTTGAAGCAGGGAGAGTCAGAGATGATCCCAGGCTGCAAAACCTAGATCTGGGTTTTGAACTCCCTGTGCAGCACAAGGCTGTGAAGGCCTTCAGCTAGGCTAGGTCTGCCACGTGGAAGAGGGGGCGAGCAGCCAACTTCAGAGTCAGGTTCAGGTTTGGATTCTGAAACAAACCTCTCTCCCCAAAAGTTCAGGGTCGTTCCTGGAGGCTCAGGAGGGAACAGCCAATTCCAGCCCTTCTTCTCTAACAGGTCTTGGACTTACTGTAACAATTCATCTGGGCCCCTAAGGAGGAGAGCTGTCTTCTTTGTGATGATAGTTAAATATGTGCTCAGGCTCATTCTTTAATCAAAGATTTACATTATATTAGGCTTAAATTGTTTCTGTACTGTGGGTGCACCCCGATTTTACAGACCTTGCAGGCTATTCTGGTTTGGAACATGTGGAGAACTTCTAAAGACCATTGAGTTAAAGCAGGTAGATGTTTCCTCACAACCTGCAACCTTGTTTCCATAATCAGCCTTGAATCCACACGATTGACTTGTTCTACAGGGACGTGAGGGGCTGGAAACATCTGGGAATTACACACAAAACAAAAGCCTTGAGCTCCAATAATGACTGCAAATCCGTGATTGCTTCTTGGTTTGAAAGCTGGAATTCTCCCCAGACTCATGGGCTGACTGGACTGTCCATCTAATGGTTGGAAAGGAAGCAGTTATGATTTGATCAATATTTCAAGCAAATCAGTGAGGTCGATTAAAAGTAAACTCTCAGAGCATGTTCACATTGTGGATTAGCTGCATAAAAAGACTGCTTCGAGCTCTTGAGCCAGGAAAAAGCATTACAAGTCGGTCACACCTCCTCATCCTCATGGCCTCCACAGGCACACAGTTGAAGGGCAGTTCAAGGAGATGGAGCTGGTACACACAAAGTAACCCCAGAGTCCGTGATTGACTCAGGTCAGTGAAAGAGGAGTAAAGGCAGTACAGTTACTGGGTAGGAAATAGGGTCCGTGAAGCATGCAGGAATTTCAGACATTGGGATTTTTTGCAACATTTATTGGAACAGACAGGCTAAGAGTGCTGAGGGATAAAGGATCCCAAATCAAACAGCCTAATTGGTCTCAAATGGAGTGACTAAGGAACTCTCTCCATTTCAAAACAGGTCGAATTGCATTTTAGAAGGAGATCTCTGAAATTTGAGTGAGAGGCCTGGATAGAAAAATGAATGGATGAACTCATAATTGACATGGATTCCATTATGGCTAATACTTGTGTCAGAGCTGCCACCAAATATGGCCTGCATATCCAGTCTGGGGGAATTCCCTTTAGAGATGTGACCCAGGTGAAGCAGACTATTTACCATGAGCCTGTGAGGAACTGAGACTTTAATTGCAAACATATGGCTGGGTAACTTTCCAGCAAGTGAAAACTGGGGGATAGGTAGTGACCTGCTCTGAAACAGATGAATCAGAAGGGCTTTCACTATCTCCAATCCTCATAGTGGGTTTATGCTGAACAGAAAATTGTAAAGAAAGGAAACATGATGTCAAAATACAATGTTGGCACAAAGAGCCCAGTGACTTCAGGAAGAATGAGGGTGAAATTAAGTTCCCTGTAATTTTACTTTGACATAGTTCCTTGTTTGTGTCTTCTAAAAGGCAGCCGTCTGATCTTCAGGTTGCTCCTGTCCTAGAGAAGACATAAGGGGGCTTGTGTTGTGAACAGTCCTGCCTGGAGTCAATTCCAATCTGAGAAGATGGCATGAAGGACAAAATCATCACCCACTTGTGATGGGGACAAGTGTAGCTGCTTAAATTGCCAGTCCTGGTGTTCAGCAAGTAGGGTAAGTGCAGCAAGGAGGACCTGGGCACCAGCTTCTGGATCTGTTTGGTTCCAGGGACAATAGGGAACACCTCTGCCCCCACATCCATGATCAGGATCAACAAGGTGTAGAAGCACAGGTGGACCTACAAGGTAGATGAGGCAAAGACCAAGGGCAAGGGCCCAAGTTTAAAGGTGGCTTCCACATGAGTTGGGGAAGGGCACTGTAGAGGTTGCTCGGTTATTTCACGTTGCTTTTCACAGCAGTCTGATCCCAGCTTGCAGTTGCACTGTATCAGAGCTGGCCTGCAGTGCAGGCAGCCAAACCCCAAGGAAAGGGGAGAGGCTGCAGAATAGATACCCAGAGGTACTCAGAGCCTTGGGAATGCAGACTGTGGGGTTCATCTTGTTTGTTTTTACCTCTTCTGACTTTTCTGAAGGTTTTCCATGCTTTGCAGAATAACTTTAATACTAGGAAGTCCATGTTTGTTTGTGCTTTCCTCTGGGACCTAGAAGCATGTTCTTAAGCATAATGAGGGATGTAGAACTGTTATCCTGGGTGACTGGGAAAGAGCAAAGGGGACTGTGGGCTGGAACTGATCACAAGAACAGAAGGGATGAGCTCAAGGGAGTTTTCTTTTCTGAAAGTTTTCTTTTCTGTTTGTCAGATGGCCTTGACAGGACAAGAACTTAACAAGACAACAGTTACCTTGGTTAACAAGGACAAGAACTTAACAAGACAACAGTTACCTAGACAGGGCTGTAGCTGAGTCAGTCAAGTTTTGTTACGTTGAACAGCATCTTCTTCTGGGTCCTGGCTTGAGAGAGGCAGCTCCTTAGTATTGCAGATGGCCAATCAACAGAGAACTTGCACCTTTTTAGTGCTGGAGTTGACTCATGAGTGTTGGAGGCTCAAGTTCTGGAGTGAAATCCAGCAACACCTGTATTTGCTGTGGAGAAGGGATTTCTCCTTCCTTCAGCAGGTATCCAGGTAAGGCGAGCAGAAAATCAAATGTCAGATGGGAGGTTGGCTTTTGGAAGAGAACCAAAGATGAGTTTGAACAAATATGACAACCTGTGAGTGTGGGGTTTGTGTCTGTAACTACACTCTTCCATGTGACCTAAATATTAAGGTTTGAAGAGGCTAGGATTGTTAGTAACGTACAGCCTAATTGCTGCTTTGTGATGATATTTAGCAGTTCACACAGGTCAAAGCACCAGTTTTGGTCAGGATAAAATTTTTAAGAGCAGTGTCTGGGACATCTGTGGCAAAGGCACTGGTTATGCTGAGTAGTCCTGAGAATGAAACCAAGAAAAGTTCGGTCTGCAAAAACTGAGGCATTTAACAGTAAATATTCCCTAAACCAGTGACCACATGTCTGAAAAGGAAGATTTATGCAAAATGGGAAGGGAAGTTTCATAACAGCACTCTGTAATAAAATAACAACAGATATACACACACACTGATTCCAGATAAGATCAAATATCCACTGTCCAAAGATGAAACACTTTTCTATTTATTTTTCTCCTTCTGACTATGAAATACTCTTTTTTCTCAGACTGACAGTTCCAGGCAGAAATGCTGTATAGAATTCTTTCAGCCGCTGCTGGGGGTGAGCTCTCTCCTTTGCCTTTACCAATGTATGTACCTCAGGTCTTTCTTGCCTGTTACTCTTCTTGCATATCCCAGTTCTCTTGCCCCTCAAGTCCTGCTCTCTTTGCTCTATGCATCCCTTTCCAGGACACTGGAATGCATCTCTACTTCACTGTTCTGTTGTCAGTGATTTTAGCAGATAACAGAGGTATGGACTGGAGTGGAGCCATCAGAGCAATTGTGGGATCTGTTGGAAGGGAGGAAATGCAGAAAGGAGAGAGAAAAGGAGTAAAAATATAGAAGTGGAAGGGAGGGGAAGTGAGAAGGGGAAGGTGGAGAAGGAAGAGAAGGAAAGGATAGAAAAAGGGTCCCAAAGAATGATAAATTACTTTTCTAAGCAATGTTATATATGGCCTAATTTATAGTAAATTAAAATATTGTTAATCTACAAAGGCTGTATTGTTCTCTTTTTCTGTTGGCCAACTACTGCTAACGTAAGCAGGAACGCTGCTCTGGGCTGAAGAAGTCAAGAGCCTAGCAAGCAAGCCTGGCACCCAGACTGGAGCTGGAAGTGGGATTTGGCCTCTGCTACAGAAAGACTTTGAGGACTCAGACTTAGAGGAACCCAGGGAATGTGAGGCTGTTGGGCAAGCTTCAGATAGGAGCTTTTTGTCAGTGTTTCTCCTACAAAAGCTAATAAAAATACATCTTTAAATCTCTTCCAGGAAGATGTCAGAGCTCTCCTGCAGAGTTAACATGCCCGACACAGAGACCAACTTAGTCATTATAGGGTAAAGCATAGGGGTTTAAATCCTACTAGGACTTCATATATCCTGCAAGCTTACTAAAGGAGGTGCTGCTTATTCCATGATGGGTACAAATGTATGTGTGTGTGTGTGTTTGTGTGTGTATGACTGTGTATAAGCTTATGCAGCTATATGTTTTCTCCCAATAATTCAGTAATTCTGCTTTCGGCTTGCAGACTCCAGGATCCTGGCCAGATGGAGCAAGAGAGGCTGCCAAATCCGTCAGGTTGATGGAGCCAGCAGGCTGCTCCACCTGACTGTCTGGAAGCATTCTTTTGCTCTCTTGGGAGGTTCTCAGCGCGTCTCCATTTCCTCTGAAAGAAGGTTCACCCATGACTGCCAACATCTCTGTCAGGTCTTCTTTCCATGGGTGCTGCCATTGCAAAACCCAGAGACCCATGGCTCTTCTTAGCACTGTTTTAGCCATCTCCCAGCTGCATAAGCCCTGAAAATTTCCAAAATGTAGATAAGGAAGCAGATGAACACAGCAGAAGAGACATAGGCTCTTGGCTAGTGCTATAGCTGCTTTATAGAGATAGAGGAGATTGTCTTCTCAAAAATTCCTCATATATCTCACAACCTGGTGAAGACAACAACAAACCGTATTTTTCTGTTCTTTTAAAGGAAAAGAACTTCTTTGTCAACACTGAGAAGAGATCCTGAAGAATCCCGAGGTGCGTGAGGAGGTAACAAGAAGACAGCTGAAATTTATGTTATTTTAAGTTTCTATGCTAATCTCAAGAATGATCGTGCTGAGAAAGTAAATCCTTTGCAAATGCTCATGAATCTCTGGTATTCAGGTGCCCTGCAGGAGAGATGCAGAGACATAGAAAAGATTTTCAGCACTTGATCTCAGCATGTGGTTCTCATTTGGTGCTGTGTTCTGCCTGTTCCTTGCCTGGGACAGTGTTCAGAACAAGTGGGGTTTTCAAAAGTGATCCACATAGGGGAGAGCAAGAAAATTCCTGTTTCTCCCCCTACCCAGTCTAAACAGATTGCTCCAACTGCACCTCCTCTTCTGGATCCTCCTCCCAAGTACAGGTGAAGAATGTTTTTTCACAAGATTTGGAAGCTGATGCTTGTACATCACTTGCATTGACAGTTCTGTTATCCATCTGGAGTCATGCCCTACTGTTGCTCTGTCTGATGGGTAGTGTTGTCTCTTACTGTGTTTCAGGCTCGTTTTACACCTGAAAGTGCTATCCTAAGTGCGTACATGGCAGTGAGGTGGAGCTCCGAAATAGGAGAGAGGGACAGAGAAAAAGAAGAGGTGGAAAAAAGCACCAGCAACAAGCCCAGCAAGTTCACTGAATGCATAAGCAGTACCATCAGTGTGTGCTTGTGAAATACTTAGTTGGAGAGAGTAGCCTTACTGGTTCTGGCTGATTCAAACAATAGGTCTCTTTTACCTGTCATTAACATGTGAGATGTTCACCCTGGCCAGGAAATCTGTCACTTTTTGTCCAGTTCACTGTAGCTTGTCACACACTGAAAAGACATGCAACTCCATGCTCTTTTCTCTCTTTCCTTAATGCAGAGGTTCCCAAACCATGACAAAGACCCCTATCAACCTTCTTTAAGTCTTTTGGAGCACTTAGACCTTTATTGTTCAACTCTGAATAGAGAGCTTTTAAGAATACTTGGTTCTTCAGGACAACTAGACTTTTATAACCTCACCAGCCATCCATAGATCAAGGGTGGGAAGTTCTGTTTTGGCCAAAAAGGTGCCAATTTTTGATTATTTTCTCTTTGATTTTTAAAATACAACAAGAATTCTGGTGAAGAAGAACTGCATCTAATAAGGAGCAAAGGATTAATGAAGAAGAAAATGGGAGATCTTTTTTTGCTGACGTGGAAAGGGAGAAAAAAATAAAACGGCTGCTTGTGGAAACATGGAAAGTCTCCAGTGTAATGATAATAAGAATAATTTCAAATATATTTTCTGAGATCTGAACAGTATTTATATGCAAATACTATCTAAGAAGGTAGTGGAAAAAAAAATCAGTTTTCCTGACATTGGCTGGGAAACAGAATTTGCAGTTCTGGAAGACTTGCAATTTCCATAGGAACCAGATGAGATGAAGTAGAAAGACTTAACAGAGGTGATTAAAAAGTATTTTGTACTGAAAACAAACTTTCTAGCTGAATGACATAAATTACATTTAAGAGAGCAAATGACTTTCTAGTGAGTATAAAAAAAACATGCCAGTATCTGCCCTTTGGTAACTGTGTTAGAAAGCGTTAGATGGCAGAGAGCTCAGCTGCAGAGCACAGCCATGTGCAGTGCACACCCATGGGCACATCTTTGGGGTTGAGTTGATGTAAATCTAGTTTATGCTACCAGAATTTTGTGGTCCTGTTAGTACTCAAATACATGCAAAATAAACTCAGTGCTTCATAAATCGAGAAAGGACCTTCACTATTTTCTCTTGTTCTGAACAGAGGTCGGAGGTGAGTGATGGGGCAGAACACTTCATCCCTGCTGTCTGATGTTTGGTAATTTTAATGAGAAAAAAAATTATGGATTATATCCTGCATTAAAGATTTGTCTCCTTTTGTCTTTTGTTTTGGTTATTTTAGCAGTAATAATTTTGTGGTTTCTGTACTCACCTTCCTAAAGAGGGGTGCCATCACAAACAAGCAAGCTACTTCCTCTGTAGTGCTATTTCTGTTTTATTAGTGAACTAAAAAAAGAGCTTTGATCTACTGTTCAGCTTGATATGTAATGAGATATTTTAATCAAATTCTGCTCTTGACTGAACTCATGCAAGATAATACAGATATAAGTTCTTGGGGTTTCTGGACAGTCAGATGGGATCTTGCAGTTAGATCTTGTTGGTGTGAGTTCGGTGGACACCACTGCAGGGATAGAGATCTTTCCATAGAAAATTCATTGCAGGATTGGGGCATAAGAGCAAATGCATTTGGCCCTGAACACAATTAATTAATGCATGGCTAAAGCTTGTTTATATGTGTTCGTCCTTCTCCCACTGAAGTTGATGGCAAAACTCCCATGGAGTTCAGCAAAGTGGGATGGAATCTATACAAAAATTATTTTTCCCAGAACAACTTTGCAATAACCAGAGGATTTGCAAGCTCCTCACTCTGACACATTGAAATAATTTGGGACTTTCATTCCATTTTGCTTTAATTGGACTTATGCTACATCTGAGTCTTCCTAAGTGGGTTGCTGTGCCTAAAATATGTGCAGGCATGTTTGCACTCTCTGAGGGAACACGGAGGTTAAACTAGAAGGTGAGGTTATGTTAGCAAGGATATTTTCTTTTTATACTGCTTCCAAAGGCAACCCTGTTTTGGGCTCACCACTCTGCCTTGACCGCTCTGTGCCTCGCCATACCAAATCATGCTGGGATTTGATGATAAAGCACATCCTCTTTCCAGGAGCCAAGCCAAGCCCTACATCCTAACTCACTGGTGTTCTGGTACCTTAGGCACTTTGTGGTCAGGAGGCAGACTGTAAATGCGGGTATTAGCTGTGGTGACGCTGGAATGTCCAAACCCTCTGTAGGAAGAGAAGAAAATTCTTACAAAGCTGCTGTTGCCCATTTCATTCCTATTTCCTTTGTTTTTATGTTTCTCAGACTGTGCCAGCTGAGATGATAGCTCTTAGCTGGATACCAGCACTTGCAGGGCCTGATTTGGTTCATGTCTTCTATAAAAGTTTTCCATCTCTGACCAAGGTATTTCAGATCAGGGTAAAAATGTGAGTAAATCAGAGCTGGCATCTATCCCAGACATATCAATTCCCTTAATTCTCTTTTTCCTGTGGCTTTGGGACAATCAAAATAGGGAATGTTTCCATTGCTATACCTTTATGAAAGTACAATATGTGAACACCATATCCTGAGTGCATCTAGTGTGTTTCCTTACCTTGGTTGTTACCAACTGCACAGATTTCTCTGGCAATGATGTGAAATGGAGCACTGCAGTAGAGTAAATCTTTTGGTAGGGCTTGGTTCCAGGGAAGATCAAAACCCCCAGCATGACAGTTAATGAAACAAGGAGAAAGAAGATGGGAGCTATCATTCCCAGCCAGCCAACACTAACAGAGTCCGAAGGCAACTGGAGGTGCCAAGGTGTCTGCTTGCAAAATTTGGAGAGAGCTGTGGGGGTCACAGGGAGGGCTGCACCAAGGCCAGTTTTGCTGGCAAGAAAAGTGACTTATGATGACAGAGGAACAGTGGAGACAACTCATCCTCTCCAAGAGGACACGTAGTGTCTTTTTTAAGATACAGAACAAGCTGGCATTATTCTGCATCCCTTGGGCAACAGTACTTTGCTGTGGAGCTGACCTGGGTGGAGTACATGGAGCATGGCCTGGATCTAGGGGTATAAACTGTACGCACAGTAACTGCAAGGACAAAATAGCATGAACTGAGCAGTGCAGAGCACCTGGTCCCCAGGGCAGACAGCCAGTGCCCTTCATAAAGGAGTTAATGACAAAATGTGTCAGTCTGCTGTAGCATGAGCCCTAAAGCAGAGCAGAGAGTGAACACCTCCTGTAACGAGCCTATTTATCTCTAAAGCAGTGTTTCTCAGACTGTGATCCACGGGCCTTTGGTGGTCTATAAAACATTCAGTGGTGGCTCATGAAATAGTAGTAAACCCTCTCTCCTCCCTCCAACAGCCACAGAAGCAAGCACACAAACAAAATGGAAGAAAATGAAAGCTACTATAGATGTAACTTTCAAATTTTAGTCTTTTGCTTATTTAATTTGATATATGAAAAATACACAAGTTGGTCTTTAGATTATTTTTTTTTTCTGAAAAAAGGTTAATCCTTGGACTTGAGAAGTTTTAGAAATGTGGCTCTGAGGGTGCTATTTTTGGAGCCAATTACAACAGCATTGAAATGTTGAAAGATTCCTTTTGTTTGTTGAAAGATTAGGCTGAAGCCCTTCAGTCTATAAAAGAATAATAAACCCTAGTGGAATAAAATACTTCATTGCAATGAGGATACAAAAGCCACCTCAGAGTGGTATGTGGCCTGGACAGAGGCACAGGGCCGGCAGGGCTGGTACTGATAATTGCTAGAGCTGTCAATGCCCAGAAAAAAAAAGTCTGTGCTCTTTCTTTATTTAAGTTACACAATCTCATCCTCCACCTCCTGCCATCACCTAGAGCTGATTTGGTAGCATTTGCAAAATGATATGCCTTTATACAGTATGCCGAGTCCCTGTTAGTATCCTTTAGTCTTGTACAATCTACTCTGGAATGAGTTGTTAGAATGGAAGGATTAGCAAATTCATGTCTCATGAAATCTTGGAGTGAAAACCAGCTCTAACTGACCTTTTCTTCCTTGCCAGTACTGTCATCTAGGATGTTTCTGTTTCAGGGACCAGGCAGCATATGTCTTGCCACTCTGTAGTTTGCTTTTCAGATAACCCCACTGATGAGTATAGTTTCTTGGTTGTTTGTAAATCACCTTGAGATTCATAAGTAATACCTTGTCTGCCTGAAGCAACACAAATTCAGCAGTAGGAATGGCAAAAAGCAGCTTGGTGCAAGGGGTAGGTGTATGTGACACAAACGGCAGGTGACAGCCATGTCATGGGTTACGGGCTGAGCGCTGCATGTCCCTGCAGTCACAAGGAGCAAGAACTTTACAGCCAGTGAATCAGCAGAGATGCTGCTCTCAGGTATCCACCTGAGGCCTGGTGGGCAGCAGTGGGTCATGTCCAACAACCCCAATCACACTGTTGCTTTTGGAAGTTTTGCCCAGCCCTTTCCATCCCAAGCTGAGTACTGATCCTGCCACCCCAGCCCATTCTCCTGGGATGCTGCATTACCTGTCATGCTGGCATATGAATGGAGCACTAACAGAGCCTGATAAAAATCACATGGTGCCTTTCACTCTTGTCTTAGCCAAGTTTCAGTGTGATTAATCGCATTATTCCTGCCTAAAATTCCTCTCATTCACCACGATTTTAATTCATTTCATTTCTGGCTGGTGTGTTATGTTGAGCAGCACTGTTCTCATCTGTTAAGTGCCTCTGTTTCACCCAAAAAGTGTCCCTTGTCCATAGCAAATGAGGTAGTTCCCCTGTGTCTCTTACTTCTTCCCAGGACCATGGTGAGGATTAGTTAGCATTTGCAGAATGCTTTGTGGTCCTCTGAGTAAATAGTTTATACAAGGGTGAAATGTTGCCCTTAATAGACCTTGTGCTGGTGATGGGGTCAGACCGCAGCTGTATGCACCTTTTTGGCTGTAAGCAGGTACAATGTATCATGAGCAGAGAAAGGGGAATCTGTCTTCATTCTCCAATTATGACCCGAACTAGAATTACCTTGGCATCGAAGCTTGGCTTGTTATGCTGATGGGGATCAGTCTCGGAATGGGTGATGGACACCTGGGGTCCATGGCATGTTCAGGTCTTACGAACTCAATCTCACCGGGGTTTTGAAAGGTGAAAGAAAATCTGCCAGTCCTTGGTGCTGTAAATTTGATGGCAGAACAGAGGAGCCTTTGAGGAATAGGGGAGGAAAAAAACCCTGATTTCTACCCCTGGTATCAATTCCAACAGAACTGAAAAACAAGCCTAATCAGAAAGATCCCTCAAACTGAAAAACCTAATGCAGTGCAGGCATGACCAGCTCCTGCTCACATGGTTTTTCTGCCTTTTATTGGGTTTTTTTCCATTAGGCTTGCAGTGTGCCATCGACCTGGAAAGTGATGTAGACCCATGAGCAGGATTAAGGTCAGGGGACTGCTGGCTGCCAGCACCGAGAGCTGCCCTGAGCGGAGAGTTGCTCCTTGGGCTTGTGTGTATCTGCTCCCGGACTGCGCTGGGGATGCTGTCAGGAGGGCAGCTCAGAAGGGGACCCATCCCCATGTCAGTGTGACACAACTAACTCTTGGCAGACCCATGAGCAGCTCCAACTCCTGCCCTGATGAGCTTCAGGTCAGAATAAGAATGATGTAACATACCTAATCTGCACCTACAAATTTGATTAAGTTTTGAAACTCAGCCTCCCTTTTGCACAGAAGCAGAGCTATAAAAGCAAGTGGGTCTGTGAAACTGATGAAGCCAGCTTTCCTGCATCTATCTCCTTGTGTCTAATAGAAGGTTATTCATCTTCCCTTCACTTGGATCTCTCCCCAGTTTGCATGTCTCTCCCCCATAAGGTTATTTTATTGTCATTCATTTACTGCTGCTGAGATATCTGCCCCTTTGACCAAATGGGTTTCAAAACTTACCAACATGTTCAAAACTGATTAGGAAACCCGGGCAGAGGGTTAGCACATCAGTGGTGTTTCCTTAGGAAACTGGCCTGAAAACCCCTCCAGTCCCCTTCCACCTGCCCTGTTTCAGCTTTGTTTCAGCTCAGCATTGAAGCCCCTTGGTGAGCAGCAGCTCCCAGGAGTGGCAGAGACCAGCTCCACCACGTACAGCTGTTGTGAGCTGCCAGGCAGCCTCACACAGGTCTCTGGCTCCAGCCAGCTCAGCGTTTGCTCCAGCTGTCCAGTGTTTGCAAGGCCGTTCTGGGCAGCCGTTCCCACCAGATGCAGCCATCCTGCATCCTGCATCTCCTTCTTGCCACTGAGCCAATGATGAACTTGGGCTAAGCAGGTGATGTTTGGATGGCTGAAGTTTTGTGGACATGTCCTACTTTCATCAGGTTGTACAGGTGGTGCTCCAGGGACAGCACCAGGAGTCACTTGTCTAATTCTGACCTTCCACATTTAGAGGATTTGGGATTTCAAAGTGGTCTGATGAATCAGAGCAGACTGTAACTTCAGGCCACCTCTCCTTCCAGTGCCAACTCAGCACAAAAGCACATGAACACACACACAACACAGACGTGCAAGGATGGGGCTGTCTGATCGACCTCTTGACAGCAGCAAAGCACAGTCCTCCCTGGGTGATGGAGTCAATCATCTTGGTAAAGAAGACCCATGGCGAGAGAGATGCGGGATGTGTCAGATGCTTTGCCAGGGGCTTGAAAATCAGGGTGGAAGGCAGGAGTTTCCAGGACTTGAAATAATTGCAGGGAGAGGACTTTCATAGAAGGAGGAGAGGTCAGTTACGCTGGATAATGCCTTGGCTTCAACTTTTCTAGGAAGCTGTGGCCCAGAAGATGCCTTTTCCCTGCCAAGTGAGGGCCAGTACAATGACACCCTTCCCCCAGGCCTTCACTCTCTGTAATGCAATAATTGAAAAGGAAGATTATTTTTTTCTGTGCCACACATTAACACTGCAGCTGCCAGAGCAGCATTCCAGTGCTGGATCCATGCTGCCACGGCAGACCAGCTGCCGTGGGACAACATGCCTGCAGCCTCGGCTCTGCTTCCTGCACAAGAGATGTAGGGTCACACTGTGTTGGTCCCCCAAAACTGCTGCTGTGCTGGAGGCAGCAGCAAAGGGTGGGAGCTGCTTTCCCACAGCTCACATCCCTGTCCCCTTAGCTCATAGCTGTTGAGCTCTGAGCTTGCACAGAAAGGCTTCTGCCTTTTCCACCATGCTCTTTCCTCTCCTGTTGCCTTCCATGTCCTTCTAATCACTGCAGTGGGTCTAGGCTGCATGGATCAGACTGGGAATCTGCTCAGAATTAAAACCACCCCATGGAGGCTGCAGCTCAGTCCCTGACAGAGACAGGCTTGCAGGGCAGTCAGTGAAGCTTGAGTTTCTATCTTACGGGACTTCCAAAGGTGTGAGCCAAGCCCAGCTCCCAATAACCAGCTAGGAGCTCCTGACAGAACGTGGAAGATCCACCCACAAGGACTGAGGCCCTGGCAGGAGACTCTCTGGAGAAGCCCACTCTGCTCCTGCCTGGGGGGGCTGTGGAGAACCAGGGGCGAAGGTGTCCCTCAGACACCAGGGAAGCATCATTTGGTAACAATACATGTCTTGAATTTCTCCACTCTGTCCTGGCACTCTTTTTAGGGAGCCAAGGAGAGGCGTATGGCTGGGAGGCTGTTACTCTCCTTCCCTCAAAGAGCGGCTGTGCTTGCTGGTCCCTGTCTTTCTTTTTAAGCAAGCTCCTCTCCAGGGCACTCTCTGAGCACATGAAAATAACTTAAGGCCTGTAGCTATGGCAAAGCGCTACACGACTACTGTGCAAGCCCTGCACAAAGAAATTAGATTCATCCCTGACCGCTGCCCCTGTGGAGAGCTCCTCAAAACATTGCTGGGCTCACACCATTGCCTCCAAGGAGAAGTGGCTGCAATTGTTCACCCTGCACTCGGAGGTCCCCGGTTAGCAGCCACTCAGCCCAAGGGCTGCCCATGTCGTCACGTGCCATCCGTCATGCCGGAGGGATGGGCAGTAATGTCATCATGGGCATCCCTGGTGTGTCACAGCCACTGGGACTCCTTCCATGCGGTTTCTCCGGTCCCACTGCAGGACAGGCAAGGGTGGGAGCCAGCTCCGCAGCTGCTTGTGGCAAGCAATGCTACTTTCCTCAACAAAGCCGGACCTCTGGAGCATGTGTGGGGATTAGCATCAGATCCTCTGCTTGGACCAGAAGCTTCAAGACCTCCCAGCTCCATCCCATCACCTTCACTAACTGTGTTGGCTTGAGCTGTGCTGTCGCTTCTCCAAAACAAAGCAGGGTGGCTGCAGGCTTTCTGGGCACGGCCACCAAGACACACGAGGGGACGAGGACCCTGTCCCCCACCTCCAAGTGGGACGAGCCAGCGGTGCGAAAGGGTTAAGCTGTGTTGTTGATTGTCACATGGTGCTGGGAATGCAAAGGGAGCGAGAGGCTGGGGAGCCCAGCACAGCGGCACATCTTGACTGCACATGTGGCCTCTACCACAAACACTTCAAAGTGCTTCCCTCAGACTGACGGAACAGCCTGACGCCGACTGTAAATGCCCTTGACACGCAGAGTGGAAAATATCAAACACTTCGGCATTCCCCCCGAAACGCAGCCTGTTTTCACTGGGGAAGGCCTTAATGAACCTGCACGGGAGAGGAGGAGGGAGTACAGGAGGTGTTACGGGTGGTTCTCATTTAGCCCGTGTATGGGTATACGCCAGCCTGGGCAACTGGACTTAATCTGAGGCAAATCCAAGTGCTTGAGGACATTTTAAGAGAGGCTGGGACATCAGCTCCAGGCGGCTCCATGTCAAGACCCCACTGCACCTTCCCCCCATCCTGCCACCTTCCCCAAACTATGACAGGAGGAACAAAAGGGTTTCCATGCTAGAGGTTTCTCCCTTTCCCTGAGGAACCCTCACCTCCTTCCATCTCTGTGCTGCCTCTGATCCACCACCCCCAGCCCTGAAATGTCCACCCTGACCAGGTGCTTTTACAACACTGAAATCCTCTCCAATCCTGGCATGGAGCAAGCACTGGAGGAAATCCCATCGTGGCCCTGTCCCTCTCCCTGAGCTGTGAGATGGGGCAGACCTTTTTGCACCATCTGCTTAGAGCAAGACAGGCCTCTCCTGGGATATGGTTCTGCTCTGATGAGGAGGAAAAGCCTTGAGGATTGCAAGGGCAGATCTTGATCACAAGTAGCATCAGGGAGTCACTGGGTGCCCTGTGCTATAACCCTCCCTCGGGACAGCATCTGTCATTGGTCACCTGTGACATGCCAGGACATGCAGTCCTGGTTGAGGATGCTCATGGTGGGGTTTCATGTCCTATGTGCTTGTTGGGTGGTGCCTGCCAAGTCACTGCTCTGCAGTGGGGCAGGCAGGCAGCCTCCAGCCAGGGGAACAAAAGTCTGTGCCCATCCCACGAGGCATGACCCCGTCTTGTGATGGAGGACACCAACCTCATGATTGCATGAGGGACTTGCAGAGTCAAAACCCAGGGGAAGGGCAGTGGCTAAAGTGTTTGGTTCCCAAAACAACCAATGCTACTCACAGGCTGGGCATTCTCCTGGCCAAGGACACAGAGGAGCAAAGAGCATGCCACAAAGGAAGGGCAGCCAAGTTGGCCACCCCTCTTGGGCTAGTGTCTCCAGGCTACTCCTGCATGGCCTTGAGGTGCCAATGCAATGTTTGCAGTCTCACGGAAGCAAGGTGGGGAACAACCCATCTCATCTGATGGCTCAGGCCACATTGTCTGGGTAGGTATCATCAGCCAGCAATGCAAGGGAGCAGGGGAATGTCCCCCAGAGCTCTGAGGTCATTTCCCCTGGATAGGCCTGCGTAAGGACCCCAATGCAGGAAGAAAGCAAGACGTCCTCCTTGCTGCATGGAAACCTGTGGGCAGAGGGCAAGGCGCTGCCTATGCTGATGGCAAGGACATGAGGTACTGAAGTGTGGCTCTTGACCAGCAGATCTTGACCCTGAACCAGCATCAGAAAGACACAGTCTCCAATGGCCCTTTTTGAGCATGATCCCAGCAGACCCAAGGGGAGTATGAGCGTGAACGATGGCCAATGGAGCAAACATATGCAGGCAGATACATATCTTCTGCACAGCCAGATACAGAAGAGGGGACAGAAAGACGATGGGTCTGTGTGCGGTCTCCTTGGCTCCAGTGCAACACACATCACCGAGAGGCTGAACAGGGCTCTGATGACTGTAGGCACGGATCCATTGGTTATGACACATTTGGCATGAATGAAATTGCCTCATAAAATACTTCTCAGATCAGCAAGAACTTGAGGGATCTCAGGAGGGAACTGAAAGAGAGAAAAGTTTAGATGATTGGTGGCAAGATCCCTCCTCATATCTTGGAAACAAAAGGAGACAGGGGAAGGAGATCACCAAGGGGCAAAAGGTGTAAAATGGAAGTAAAATGGAGATGTCTCAGGTCATGGATCATCGGGTCCGCTTTCTGAGGGAGCATATGAGCTGGACCACCTCCATCTCTCTGGGAGAGCAACCAATATTCTGTATAACAAATGAGGTAGAGCAGTTAAGAGGGCTTTAATGGAACATCTTTGGGGAACAATATTAAGAGGGTAAACAGAAGATGTAGACGCCACCATAAACTGCTGACTTCTGGCAGCCCAAATGTTAAAAAGCAAACCTACAAGACTGGGCAGTAAACAACAGGATGTAGAAATATTCACTGATGGCAAAAAAGAATGGCTTGGGATTTCTGAAACCTCATGGGAGGGTTTACCCATGAGTAGGCTATTAGTTGTACCCTCTGTTTGGAAACGGTGCTATTGCCTTCTTCGGTGTTGCTGGGTTTTCGGAAGGGCAGGAGGTGGAGTGCCCTCTCTCCAACAGATCATGGGAGGGGACTCCAAGGGCGACTCGGCTCAGCCACTGTACGCTCAGCCTGCTTCACTCCAAATGGTGCTGCGGAGCGTGAGGGGGCTGTGCCTGAGATGGTGGGACCCTGCTTCAGGAAAATGGGTGGTGAGGGAGATTGGGACTGGCGCTGGTGGAACCCCCCGGGTGCTGCCGGAGCCAGTGGGGGATGGCAGGCTGTCACAGTCGGGGTCCTCCTGTGCCGATCCCGGTCCCCACGCTGACAGATAAAGATAGATTGATCGCTGAGTTGCAGATTGATGACTGCTGTCAGCTGGTGGCCTGCCTCGCCAGCCAAGGAAGGGAAGCAGACTCCATGCCCGATCCTTTTAAAGGCTTTTTGCCTCAGGATATGATTTATTGTTAGAAAACAAAGGATGTTTAAGAAAAAAAGCCAACACAAAATAAAACATCTCAATTGATGAAAGCTGTCTTTGGTCCCCAGTGGCTTTTTCCCCTCTTCTTGAGCCTGGGAGCAGAGGAGGGATACATCCCCCCCTCAGCTAACCCCAAACTAGCTTCCTCTGCCTTTTAGGTATGCAACTGTCCAGTCTCATGATGGGCAGGGACTCCATAACCTATTCCCAGGCTGTGTCCTTGCCAGCGAGCATGACACTATGTGCAAACATAGAAGAGCTCTGACCAGTGCTATTTATATGTGATGAGGGACTGGATTTTTAAAAGCACAGAGGTGATCAGCTCTAGCCCCTGGTTTTGGAAAAAGAACAACTTTTCTGGGCTGAAAATAATTAGCAGGAATATTAAGAAGTGGAAGGAATTATTTAAACACAATTGAATGGATGATAATTGAGGAGTGTTTAAGGCTGTTTTGTGAGATGCTGTAAGATAACTGTTACTCTGGAAGCCTGAATGTTGTTTTGCATAAGCAAGCCCAGCTAAGAGGGAAGGTGGAAGCAGCAGTATTGTAGGTTTGGTATATATATATATATACTTAAATAAATTGCATTGTGGGCATAAATTCATGGCACTGATATGCATGTGTGTTAATGGTTGATGTTAATGGTAAATAAAAAAGGAGGATTCTGATAGTGGAGAGCAGAAATTGGTGCAGAAATGCAGACACCTGGGAAGAGAAGCTAAAGGCAGGGATGAAAAATCTCTGGCCATTAGGGTTAATGATAATAAGAAATGGTTTAAAAGTATCAAGAAAAGCCAAATCCTATCATGAGATCCCAGACAATCATGGGAAAATATTCAGCCCATGTGTAGAAGAGACAAAGTTATTTGTTCAACATTTATTTTTCTCTTTGGAAAGAAGCAGGATGACACATTCATACTTTATGGAGATAATGAAGCACTTTGTATTCTACTAGTGACGAAGCTGAAAGGTAAACAGCAGCGATTAAAGTTAGACGTTCTGCAGTATCAGATAACTTGCATCAAAGGATAAACAAATTGGCCCAAGAACTCTCTGAACCATTAGTGACAATTTTTAAACAAATCTGGGAACTCTGGGAAAGTTCCAGAGGACTGGGGAAAAAAAATCTAACACTGTACTAATAAGGCCATGAAAACAAGTGGTGTTTGGCAGGACATGGATCCAGAAAGACTGATCATAAGAAAAACCTTTAAGGAACACAGTCCATACAGACTCACACTATGTCACATAATTAATGTAAATCAGCTGTGGTTTGCAGAAAATAGACCCTTTTTTACTGTTTGTGATGGGTTAATGACCTTAACTGATAAGGTGTCATCGTCCACTTAGGTTTCTGCATGGTGCTTGTCTTAAACCTGCATGGCATCCCAATAAAAAAAAAAAAAAAAAAAAGTAATCCCTGTACAAAACCAGTGCAGTCAGGATTGGTTTTACAGCCCTATAACCAAGTCAGTTGGAAATTTGGAGGTGTTGTCTGCTGGGGTTGTGCTTTACAGGACCTTGCAGGGTTCTGATTAATAAAGGGATTGATTATTGCTGGAGAAATGGGCAGTCAGGAGAGAGATAAAGCTCTACATGGCCAGACAGGTCACTTGAGCTATGCTAACCAGTCCTTGTGTCATGGTCTCTAGCCCCTGCAGGTCGGGAGCTATTGCGATGCGCCAGCATTCCCATCTGGGTTTCCTCTGTCTGCAAACTGAGGCTCTGGAGTTGCTGGTACATACCCAATCTGGAGCTGGGATGCAGCCAAAGCATGCCTCCAGATCTAAGATTTGGGAAGCATTCTGGGATAACCTCATCTAGACACAGCTTGGGTCCCTTGGCCAGGAGGAGTCTCCTCAACAGTGTGTGCCTTAACCCAGCTGCGTGCGGGGTCTTCTGCGGCTCGAAGATTTGACCCCCTGGCACCATAGCAAGTCAGTTCAGATCCTCAGAGCAATGTAGCTCCCTGCAACGTTGCTCTTGGGCTCATGAGCAACAGGATCTGTCAGCCAGAGCAAAGGCGGATGTGATAGCAACTGCTGTGCATCCTTCCCAGAGCTGCCCCACAGTTCAAAACCAGCTGTTCCGAGTCATACCCGTTTATTCTTTCAAGTCGTGATAATGATCATCTCCATTTCAGTGTGTGTGACAGTCTGTCTGTTCTCTTCAGCCAAGTTTCCACAACAGCAGTATTTACAATCAGATGTTTGCACCAAGAAGTATAGGCTGAAATTCCAGGACGAACACTCATGAGTGCTGAGAGCCCAGTTATTCCAGCTATGTTGTTTTCAACCTGCTATGTTTTTTGGAGTCCTAAATCTTTTTCTTGAGTGTTACAGGCCTCCTTTAGAAATTTCTAATCTGTATATAATTGCCAAGCATATATGAGCTTTCATTCCATATTCATTCTAGGAGTAGCTTGCTGTATCTTGACTAGGTGGTGGGGCATAGGCCATAGTCCCTGTTTTTAAAACAGGGACTTACTGACCCTGCAGAGCATGGAGAATATCAGGCTAGGAAACAGCTTGGGTTTTACACAGTGCCTTTGAGCTTGGGATCTTTCAGCCATTTGACGTTGTAGAAACACTACTCCATGCATGGCTGGGGCACATCTGCCCACACTGAGGAGCAAAAGCAAGTGTCAGGTTGGGTAGGCAGAAGGTAACTAACCCAGCACAGAATGTCCCTGGGGGTGACCCTCCTTTCCCCAGGGAATAGCTTGGCCCAGAGAGGTGTCATTTGTGGGGGCTGGTGGCCACAACCATCCAGATCTGTGCTGCGTTTGTGGGGTCAGCGGGACAGGAAAATAAATTCCCTTTCCCTTGGTGATCTGTGTGCTCCATAACTCAGGAATGTGAACGACCACATGTTTGGCTGAAAAATGGTTGTCCTCAGGAAGGGAACAAGACTAACATTCTAAAGGAAGGGAATAACTCCAAGCATGACATGCAGAAATGACACCTCAGGGCTTCAAATTTCTTCCCTGTCAATGCAAAGGAAGAAAACTGACCTGGATGCTGTTGAGGTTGACAGGCCTTAAATTTAATCTGCTCTAAAGGTAAGATGTGACCCTGTTCCTGTGCGCTGTAAGGCTGCAGCTGTTTTACCCATTGGCTTTTCCAACTCTGTGGCCACCTTGCAACACACTGAAATAGAGATGATCGCTATCCTGTCTGTGCACTGGCTGTCAAACATGGACTTCAGCTAGGTCTGTCCGGACTAAAACCCAGCCCTGAGGAGGGGGCTGTTGCCAGAGGATGCTGTCCCTTCTTGGTTGCTGTCTGTTGAGCAGGAACCTCTCTCCAGTGCTGAGGCTTTCTTGCCCAGCAACCGCAGAGGTATGTCAAAGTCCCTCCATTCACCACTGAGCCCCTCAGAAGAGGTTTGGCTGAGCTGGGATTTTTCAGAACCCTCACTCAGCCTTCCTCAAGGCAGATACATTTCTTCCCACATTTAATTTTCCTGGAGCCCCAAGCTGGTTTTGATTTTTTGGTAGTGTTTTTTTGTTGTTGTTGTTGTTTTTTTGTTTTTTGTTTTTTTGGGTTGGTTTGTCTGCTGTTGCTGCTTTTGCTTTTTTCTCCTTCTTTGTTACACATCATCAGGCAATTCTAATTTCTGACCCCAATTCCTGCAGCCAAAACTGGGCTCTTGATCTGCTTGGAGCCATGCCAGGGAGTCTGACCCCCACGGCCCCAGAGGGCTCTGATGGTGGTCTGTATGATGCTTAGGGACCTGCGGGTGCAAGACCTGGCTGATGGTCCCATGGGGCCCTGCGGTTACTGTGGGCATGAAGGCTACCTGGATCGCACTTCAGCTGCAGCTGCTGGAATAACCACGGAGTTTTTTTGTTTTACCAGTGGAGCCAAAGCCCTGAAGAAGAAAAGGTCCTGCCAAGTCAGCAGAACACATACATCTTCCTGGTGAAGCGAACAAAACTGACTGATTCAGGTTAATTGACCTGACCCAAATGAAGCATTTTGGTTTGGCCTTCCTCACTTCCCTGTCTTCTCCTCTGTTCTCCTGTTGCAACTGTTTGGATTTAGGATGTGCTGGATTCAACCTAAAGCCACAGAGGGGTCCAGTCCACTTGAATTAATACTTCCCAGCAGACAAAATCCATATCTGAAAAGGTGTGTGTGCTTTTAGCTTCAATAATTTCCCCTATCATTAATTCCCTTCTTTGACCTTGGTCCAAATATTTGAGTTCTGCAGGACCTTTGTTTATTTGCATAAGATGCTATTCTCTTTCAGCACTGATTGTTCATCAAGGCAAGGACTGTATTTAAGCTGTACCCTGTGTTTATGCAGTTGGCTGATGTATTGTTGTGAAACTGTTGATTGAGGCCCGTTAGAAGATGAAGAGCACTCAGTGCAGATGGACTTTGTGCTTCATCCATCTGCCAAACTCCAACCAGCCTGTTATTTTGGAGGCTCGTGATCTGACCAACTTCAGGCACTGTCACGGCTCCTCTCCTCTCCTCTCCTCTCCTCTCCTCTTCCCTCCCCTCCCCTCCCCTCCCCAGGGATGGTGATACAAGAGCCCTGGAGAACAGAAGAGCATGAGATGTTTGCCAGGGGTCAGAGGACTCGAGGAAGAAGTGGGAAATGAAGAAACACAAAGTCCTGGCTCTGGTTCAGCCACTGATCCCATGGTACCAAGGCTAATGTCAGAATTCACATTATTGTCTTCCCTCATGGCTGTCCTTTGGACATGAACTAAGCAAAGGACCTTCCTGTCTTCCTGGGGCTGGTTTGCAGAGCCAGTGGGCAGGCAGGGCAAGAGGGAGCTTCTAGCATGGCCATAGCCCCATGTGCCTCTGTGTCCTCATGCAAATCATACACCCTGTCCCCCAGCACATCAAGAAGTGAGGGTAGTGGTGAAATACCGTGCAAGGGTGGTGGCAGAGGGGATCTACGTGGTAAAGCCAGGAGGAAATGTATTTTGTATCTATAGGGAGAAGGAGGGACAAACTAATTTTTCCTGCTGGGATCTCTGACCAGGCATCACTGTGTGCTCATGGGGAGAGGGGGAAGCTTGCAAGTCATGTGGTGCTGGCACTGGCAGGACGGCCTGCTTTCTCCATCTGGGATATCCCCGGACGGTGACTCAGAGGCCCTCAGGAATGTACGTCTGAGCTGCTTCCCCTTGGCCATCTGGGGAGCATCCTCTCCCTGCGAGTCATCCTCGTGAGGCCGAAGCCTGCCCCTTCCTCCACCATCAGTGGACGTCAGCAGCTCTGCTTCAAGCACATACACACATGGCATCCCTCTGCTTGCTGTCCCCACAGCTGTGTCCAGAGCTCCTGGCTTGTCTTTCATGGACTCAGTCATGGCTGGGCTGCTCCATCACCCTGATGTAATGAAACTTCTCTTGCTATCCCAAACCTGGGCCTGGGGAGATCAGTCACAGGAATAGACTAGGGAGGAACATCGAGTTGCACGTGGCCACAGGATAGAGGGCATGGCTTCTGTCAGTGGATGCACAGATAGGACAGAGGAACTGGCCTGCAGGACAAGCTATTGCTGCAAGGGGCCAAAATGAACCCAGCTGGGGTTCATATAAAACTTGGTGGATGCTATTTCATATACCATTTGGATTTATGTCTCATGTCCAGATAAATCTGGATTGGAGCCAGCACACTGCCATTTGAGCCAATCCAAATGCTGTGGCATATGAAGATTAAAATGAACTATCAGTTTCCTGGCTGTTCAGGCCCTGGGAATAGCAGGGAAAATGTTCAGACCCTTTGGAAAAAAATAAAATAAATAAAGACAGGAGCCTTACTTGCAGTCTTGCCTTTTTATAGGTACCAAGGGCCAGCTCCACAAAGCTATGTCAGAAGTCCATCTCCTGTGGGAGCCTTTATGGACTCCCTTGATCCTGAAATGAGCTCTTGCTTCTTTTTTCGTTTGCTTAGGACATTTATTCAGCATTGTCCTGACCAGGGAACATCTAGCCAGGAGAACTTGGGCCCTTTATTGGTGCTTTCTTGACAAACACATCATTTAGTCTCAGGTATTCCCTGTATGCTGCCTGTTGGTATGAAGACAGTGGAGTCTGACTGCAGACATACCAGAAGCGGTCTGTTGTACCTGGTCTGGACGGAAATGGGACAGACTGCCAGCTAGAGCGCCTGGATAGACACACTGTGGTTAGAGTAGTCTTGATTTTTAGATTGCAATGGGATTAAATGTGTGTAAAGCAGACAGACTGGTGCTAAAGTACTTACTGGGAACATTAATAAACCATGGACCACCCTTCCTCATCATGTGATGTGGTTCTGTCTATAGGTAAGATATGTAAAAACAATTTAAAATTAATTTAGCTTTTAAACCTTTTAAAAACATATAAAACCCCCAACCTTTTGATATAGGATTGGGCTGTTTTTCCAAGTGGGAAAATGTTCACATCAGGATTGATTTAATTTTTTTTTTTCCCCTTTTAAATCATAAACAGTCCTGGTACAAGAAACAGTAGCTGTTATTGATTAAAAGTTCATTTGCCTTGTCTTTGCTGATGATTGATATTTGGGAAGGAGGGATAGAAGAAGGGAAGGGTGTTGTACTTTGGAGAGAAAAAGAAAATGTGTCACATGTTACCTGCATCTTAGAATAATGTTAGTGTTGGAAGGCGTACGGGTTGCAAAGAATAATAATTGTTTGAAGGTTCAATAGATCCTGGTCCTTTTTGCGTGTGTGTGTGTGTGTGTGTGTGTGTGTGTTTTAATGTGTCAGACGCACCCTCTTTAAATAGCAGTGTGATGCAGGAGGGGAGCAAGGCAATTGCATTTCCAAGTGGGATTTTTATGGTCCGTTGAAGGAAAGCAGCTACCCACTGAATAACACCGTGCAGTTTCCAGTGGCAGATTGTAAAGGCTTCCTTTCATGAGCATGTGTGCTGCGCTGCTGAGCCGGCAGCGAGTGCAGGAGGTGCCACAGCACTATGGGATGCTCAGGAACTGGCAGGTGGTTCACCCTGACACCTCTGAATTATTACTGGGCCCCAAAAACCCAAACTGGCATGTGAGAAACTGTGACAAGCTGGGGGTGGAGAATACAGCTGGTGACCTGCCTGGTCCTGAGCCAGGGCTGAGGTGAGCCATGAGGGGGGATTTGGTCATCAGTTCCTTGACCCAAGGATGCTGGGCACGGGTGCGCCCATTTTCCTGGGTGCTGTTCTGCATATGATAAGCTGGTAGCCCACAGGTTTCATTAAATTTCTGACCTTCTGGAAATCCTGGTTTCAGATTATTTACATGGAAACCACACCAGGATGCTGGAGGTGGAAGACCCATTTGCTCTAGGGCCTTCAAAGGACTTATGCTCAATGGGGCATGAAAGGCATTTCTTGGTCAAAACATTTTCCAGGAGAAAAGGACAGATTCAGAGAAGGTGAAATTCTGTGAATTCATTTCCATTCCCCAAATTGTTGAATTGGGGAAGAGGGGAAAAAGGGAAAAGTTTTGTTTAGACATTTTCAAAGCAGAATGTTTCTGAGGCTTTTTTCCTTGGCCCAGTCTTTGGTTTCAGGACCTCCTTCAGTTTCAATAAAAAAATAAAATTCTTAAAAAAATATTTAAAACATCTGTCAAAACAGCAGCTTCTCAGTAGAACTGAAATCTGCTTTTTCCAAGACTTTATAATTTGCTGAAAATATTTGTGGCAAATTTTCTTCCCAGCTCATTCCCAGTGCAAAATGCCTGCGAACTGGCAGTGCATGAGCACGTTATGATTTGCAGAGCTCTTGGGTGCCTTTTCCCAGCATTTCTCTGAAGATCTCTCAACACGTGAAGAAACTGTGGAAAAAAACCCAAACCAACAAATTTCCCAATAAAGGAGTGCTGGGATTGTGTCACATGTACTTTCACACTGATTTAATGAAAAAGTATTGATTATAAATGGAGATGTGGTATAATCGTAGAATCATAGAATGGTTGGGGTTGGAAGGGATCTTAAAGCTCATCCAGTCCCAACCCCCCTGCCATGGGCAGGGACACCTTCCACTAGCCCAGGTTGCTCAAAGCCCCGTCCAACCTGGCCTTGAACACTGCCAGGGAGGGGGCAGCCACAGCTTCTCTGAGCAATCTCTGCCAGTGTCTCACCACCCTTACAGTAAAGAATTTCTTCCTCATATCTAATATAAATCTACACTCTTTCAAGTTTAAAATAGTTACCCCTCATCCTATCCCTACACCCCCTGATCAAGAGTCCCTCCCCAGCTTTCCTGTTACCCCCTTTAAGTACTGGAAGGCTGCTATAATGTCTCCTCAGAGCCTTCTCTTCTCCAGGATGGACAACCCCAACTCTCTCAGCCTGTCCTCACAGGGGAGGTGCTCCAGTCCCCTGATCATCCTTGTGACCTCTTCAGGACCTACTCAAGCAGATCTGTGTCCTTCTGATGTTGGGGGGTCCGGAGCTGGACACAGGGAGTCTCCCCCCCTCGACCTGCTGGCCACACTTCTCTTGATGCAGCCCAGGACACGGTTGGCTTTCTGGGCTGCGAGTGCCCATTGCTGGCTCATAGTCAGTTTTCCATGCACAAATACCCCCAAGTTCTTCTCTGTAGGGCTGCTCTCAATCCACTCTTCGTCCAGCTGGTATTATCTTGACTCGTGCAGAAGGTGGGACTTGCCTCCATTGTCTTGACTTGCTTAAAGACTTCATGGAGACATTCCTGTCTTGAGTGTCCCTGCCCATCCTGTGGTTCACATTTAAGGGCAATGGGGTGACTTGCTGCTGTCTTCCATGGCAGCAGGGAGCAAATCCCCACGAGGGGATGATATTTGGGGAGATGGTTATAAGATGACCCTGTCATGTATTACCCACCTACTGTACCCTTCATTAACCCAGGCACAACAAAAGTTGCCTGTACACTCATTTCAAACAGCAAGTAACCCAGGGGGAAGCTTTCACCTAAAAGGGCAGAGTTAAGGTTAAGGTTATCTTAGCCTTAGGCCTTAGGCTAAGGTAACTTTTACTTAAGCTGATTCATTACAGGTTCTCTAAAAATTATGTCCATAAGGCTGAGGCATCTGGCATTTTATTGCATTTCCCTACGTTTTGAATTGATTTGAAAGGAGAAGAGAAGAAGGGGAAGGCACTTCTCTGTCTGACACATGCCTGCTACCTGTGTAAGGACAGGCTTCTTCACATCCTCACGATTTTACTGCTGGCTTTCCCATAAACAACATGCCCTGTCTACTATTCCCTTGCCTGTGAAACTCCATCCTGTTCTTCTGAAGCAATTTACGGTAGCGAGAAGCAGAAACCCATCCTAGCCACAGATCCATAGCTGGGATCCCTCCAGGCACAAGGTCTGCCCTCACCCCAGCAGTATTGGACAAGGGGAAAGGTCCTCTGCCGTTAAAATTGGTTATTGACAGCAACGAAGCCACACTTGTTTATGGGAATGGAGGTTTGGCCACGTCAGTTCACAAGCCTGAACCTCATCTAGTTTAGATGATGCAAAATCCCAGCCCACAGGGGTCCAGGGTCTGGGAGTTTTCAAAGTAGGACAAGATAGACCAAAAGAACTTGGGAAGATCCACCCCCACCCCCCCCAATTAATGACGTGTTAATTACCATTAACCATTTTCTTAGCCTGGCATCATCCCTAGTGCCTTTCAACCCACAACACCAGGACTGCATCCATACTGCAACGTCCCTTTGCATTCAGGATTGCATCCTTTCTGTTCACCCATCCAGCCACCCCCCAAGACAGAGCAAAGAAAGGACAAGAGATCCCACCTGGAAAAGATCTCTCAGTCCTACAGGCAGGCATGGGACCCAGGCAGGAGTGAGAGGGGACAAGTGACACAGGCAAGACACCCCCTCTGCTAGGCATCACCCTATTGCTGCCCAGCACCGAAGGACTGGTGCTAACCCTGACCTGCTGGCACATCACCCCCAACTCCCTCTCTTCTCCCTCTTTGGAGGAGATGGAGTTTCAGGCTTTCCAGCACACGTACCCATGCCAAATCCCCTCTCCAATGCAGGCGTTCCTAATCATTCATAAATACGGCGGTGGATATAGCCGTCTGTGTTGCTCCAGAGAGCGTCTTTGATCCTGGATTGAGAGCTCATGTTTCAGGTGTTTGAGCAAATCAAAAGTACAAAATAGAAACTCCAAATTGCCTTGTAATTTTTAAGAGGCAGATCAAGAAGACACTGCTTGCTGGATGGGGAACAGATGTCTCTCCACCAACTTCACTGCTGTCTGGAGCCGGGAAGCAGCACAGCTCCCCTTCCCATGGGTGCCTGGGAGGAGAAATGGTAGGGGTTTGAGGAACGTGTCTCAGAGCTTTATGGATCCTGTTTGGGGAGGGGACAAGTCAGTCTGTCTGTCTGTCTGTTCAAGCACCAGCTTCGGTTCAGAGCAAGCCCTGCCCTCCCACTCCTTTTCATCTATGCTTTTTTGGGACCCCAGCCCATCGGCAGCACAGCAGGCCCTTGCCCCAGGGGCTTCAGCAGAGAATCAAGTCCACCTGGGGAATAAATCAACTCCCTGTGAAGCAGGTGGAGTTGGCAGCAGAATGGTCCCTGGCCCAGGCACCAGGGAGAGGCTGATGGAGCCACCTGATAGATGATATAAAAGGGCAGGGAGCAGGGTCTGCCCTCTCTTAGATATAGCAGGAGTGGGAGTTGGGGGAGGATGGGGTGAGGGGGGCTGCAGCCATCCTCCCCAGGGAGGGAAGCACCCTCTTTAGGGAATGTTATGGGTTATTTCCTGTGTCACTTTGTGGGCTTAGCCCTTCTGGAAGAGGATGTGGTGCTTAGAGATGCTCTTGTTTGAAAACCCCCTCTACCAGCCAGGGAGGACACAGTAGGGGCACCCCACGGCAGGGGTGGTCTAATGGTGCCTTGAGGTGTGTGAAGTGGGGGTGCACTGAAGGGAACGGCTGGCTGCATTAGAGGTAGAAATCGTATGGGGTGATGTGCCTGAACCCCGCTGCTGCTTGGTGAATGCCCCCTGTGCCAGCAGTGATCGTACAGCCTGGTGACTAGACAGTGCCCCAGAGATGAGCCTGCTGAGACTCTGGGGTGTGCCTGAGACTGGCAGCTGGCTGGGTGCTCCAGCAAGCACGGTGCCTAATTCCCTTTGCTTTGGTGCCTTGGCTGGATCTCCAAACCACTTGAAAGGCACCATGGCTGGTGCTTATTGCTGCCTGAGTCAGCAGAGAAGGCAAGCAGGAGCCTTGAGGTTAGGGCAGAGCCTGTGAGTCATGGCTGCTGGAGCCGCCAAGGCAGCAGCAGGATGCCAATATGCTTTTTGACAAAAAAAGAGCAAAACCTGCATTTGGCATTGAGAGAAAACCTGAACAGGGCCAGGCCAAGAGGCTGTTTATGGGATGGGAGGGGACAGTTGCATTCCCCCCTGAAGGCTGGTGACCAAGGGAGGTCTCAGTGCCGGAACAGTTCTGTGCTGAGCTGTTGGTGTGGAAAAGGGCTTCCTCCTCTTCCTCCCCACTGAGCTACTGCCTTGGGCAGGTGGATGCATGGGGACCTGCTCCATCCATGGGGCTGGCCCTTCCCTAGGTAGAGTAAGCTAATGTTTTGGAGAGAATTGGGATGTGGGGGAAGATTTTCCAGCAACAGTGGTTACTTTCTTCCCTTTGAAGCTCTTGACTGTGCCATGGGAAGCCCAAGTAATTCCACAAGACATGCTGAATAAGCCAGCAGACAGCAATGGTGTCTGAAAGTGGAGACTGGCCTCACTGGTGGCAGGGCTGATGCTATGGAGGGGTGTAAAGTTCTGCATGGAGGTGGTTCAGGGCCAAGCAGTGTGGACAGAGGTCTTCTGTGCTGGGCTTGGGGTGTGGATGGGATGGAGAAACCAACTCCTGGAACTGGTGTTTGGCCTGAGAGAGTGGATGGCCATCAGCACTGGTGTCCTTGAGCAGGCTTTAGGGATGTGTTGGGAAGCCAGTGGTGTAGGGTTGGTCCCGAAATATCCCTGATTATATATGAGTTTCAGATGGAGATTCCCAAGCTAGGCTGGAGAGGAGCACCACCAGCCTTGTCCCTATTGTGGTGCCTGCTGCTTGCTGTGTTGGGGAACTCGGATCCATCTTGCTGGACTATGGCAGTCCTCTTCATCACCCTGGGGAGACCCTCTAGCCTACTGCCCTGCAACTTCCCACCCAGGAGAGGTGTGTTTTCTGCAGCCCCCAGAGTGCAGGATGTATCTGCTCATGCTTTGGCCTTCAGCATCTATGATTTATGCTCTGGGCAGGAGGCCTGTCACTGAGAGCACAGCTTGGCCATGATCCCTCAGCTGGGAGCAGACCGAGTGTCTCAGCCATGCCGAGTCTGACATCAAACTGACAAATGCCAGCTCCAGTGCTGTGTGAGACTCCAGTGCCATGTTCCCCTAAATCCTCCTGAATGTGGGGAGGGGGTGTGGGATGTGATGGGACAGCTGCTGTGAATTAGTCCCCTCTGCTAAATTGCCTCTGAGCCCTTCCCCCTCCCGAAAAGGCAAGCTGCAAACCCCTCTGAGTTTATGATCTGTGAGTTCAGGCAGCCTCCATTAATTTTATGAGTAGGTTTTCCTATATCTACTCTCATATATCAGCCATGGGAGCAGGAGGTGGTGGCAGTGGGGGAGCATGATGTAAGCCCGCTCTGACACACATCACTGCTGAGAGGGTGGGCATGTGAGCATCAGTCCTGCCTCTGCCAGTCTTCCCACCTTCTCCTGCTAATGCAGGGAACCTTTGGGGCTCCCATGCAGAAGGGGACACCTCCGAAATCCCTGTGAAGGAAGAGCAGCTTGTTGCCTGAGCAGCCCTGGGAAGCAACACTTGATGCTATGGGGTGAGGTTTGTCCTCTCTGAGTGTCCAATCCAGCAGGATGAGGTAATATGGAAACCTCCATCCCTGGTCAAGGCAGAATAAGAAATGAGAAAAGACCATAAATTACTCTGGAAAGCAGTAGAGTCGGGAACCCTAAAGGCTTCAAGTTGTAAAGCACAGATTGCTGAGCTAAAGCCTACTCTGAGTAGGGCCAGCTTCTGGTCAGCAAAAGTGGTGTGACTTGTCCAAGCTATGTTAGCATGGCTTTAAAAAGACAGGTACACTGGGAAGATGGGATGATGTGTTGTGTGTCTGCAGGAGGTGTGAGCTGTGGACCTGCCATGGGAGCCAGATGGGTGCCACAGACTGGTCTACCTTCCTTGGAAAAACTCAGGATCCTTCCCCAGTGGATAATGAGACGGGGCTGGAAAAATGCCCCTTTTCTGCTTTAATTTGCTCAGCCTAGGCAGCGTAGGTACCTCCGGCATGCAGGGAGCGTTTAACCATCTCCAGAGCCCCTGGGGAAAATGGGCTGCATGGGCAGAATGAAAGAAAGATGTAAACCTCCAGACCTCCCTATAAACTTGTGGGGTAATTGGCAGCATTGCACTTGCTGTGAAACGCAAGAAGGAGCTAAGTCCTCAAACAGGGGAGAGCTTTGGAAGGAGGGTGCAAGGGAGCCTGCTGGTTGTATTTCAGGCTCAAATTCTTTCTTCTTTTCCCCTGGGGATCAACTGCTTGTGTTCCTCATCCTGGGGAGGAGCAGCTGGGGATGCAGGTGTGGGGACCCCTGAAGCGGGTCCTATGCCCTGGGAACTGCCAAAACGCCCTTGTCTGGAGCTTCCATTCCTCAAATCACCATGTCTGAGCAGGTTAATCCACCAGTAAATGCGTTTTTAAGTTTGTTGGCAGGACACTGTGCTCCTTGAGTTGTTGCATAGGGACTGTCTCACTATGGGGCTGCCAGGAGCTTGGGGTGGGCCGGGGCTGGGCTGTGCAATGGGGCAGGTTATGGGGCTGCATCTGCAGAGCTGGGAGAATGTGCTTGCCTTTGCTTTGTGATGCTTGCCCATGCCAGCTCCAAGGTGGTGGAGCCTTCTCCATGCTGCTGGAGCAGAGGGTGTGCAGCTGAGCTGAGGCTGGCTCTGTCTTGGGGCTGCCAGAGACTTTTTTCTACTGGTACTTTGTTTCCACTGATTACCGGGGTCACTTTAAGTGACATTTTTTGACGATCTGGTGATTCTTTTTGAACAAAACCTGACCATTTTTGTTCATCTTGCCAGCACTTTGTATCTGTTTCCCAGTTGGCAACACTTGAGAATTTTTTAGCAACTTTATGTTGAAAGACTTTGAGGATTTTTTTTTCCCAGGATCAATTTTGCAGTGGAAAAATACCATTTTTCAGCTACCTCTGTGCATTGACTCTGACAGAGCACCCTCTCCCAAACCAACAGTAAGCAGACCACAAAAATTGTTCTCAAAGAAGCAATCAAAAAGGGAAGAAAAAGGCACTGACCAGGATCTATTTTTCTTTCTATATTCTGAGAAAGCATGTGAATTATCCTGCTTCCAATTCTTCCCAGAACATCGTAGTAATGTTACAAATTTAGTCATAAAGCTGTGGTTGAATTATAGTTATCATTGTAAAACAATAATAACTATGCAGATACTTATTATGGTGCATTAAGTTACAATGATAGTAAATCTGTCATAATAACCATGGCAACTCTCTTAGCTGCACAGTAGGGCTCCTGCGATGTTATTGATAAAATCTGCTGAACTCTGCTGTCTTACCCTCCGCAGAGCCGCTGTACCGTTTTATTGGAAATGGTGATTAAATGATGCAAACCATATCTCCCCCAGCAGTCATTTGTTCTCTTCATTTACGTGAAGCCCTGAAGAAGAGGCATTAAATGCTCTGTCATTTAACACATGGGACCAGTGATAATTGCAGACCCCGTGTGAGACTCACCTCTCCGGGAGAGCGGTTTCTAGGATGGGCTCAGGCTGAAAAGAATGGGGTGGGGGTAGGTTTGTCTGCTGAGTGTTTTTTGGGGGGGATAGCTGGTGTTTGGCTGGGCTGCATGGGATTTCTTGTATCTCCGCTGCTTTGGGTGCTGGGATGAGCTCTGTGGCTGGCTGCTGGCCCAGGGGTGGCTCTGTGGGAGGGCTGGTGCCTGCACCTGAAACCAGGGAGGTGCTCCCCAAAACAGCACAAGTGCAAGCTTTTGGTCTGGAAGGTGCTGAGCCTTCATCAGGCTGGAGATAGTTAATGGTATTGAGCTGCCCAGGTCAAAGCTGGGAGTGCGCTGGAGGCAAGACGGTGGTCATGGGCTGACTCAGGCTGTGGTCAGGCTTGAGTGCCCAGCACAGAGACTTGCATGGTGTGGCTGCTGCTCTGACATGTTTTATGGCCCTGTGCTGTCTTACTCCGGGTCCTGTCCAGCTCTGCCACTGCCAGAATAACCCACAAGAAAGGCTGCTCTCATGAATTTCCCTGACTTGTTTTGGGGTGAGGGAAGATCACACTTCTTTGGATGCCTCCAGAAGCCAAACCACAGCAGATCCTTCCTAGTTTCCATCGACCTCATGCATGCGCAATCTTATACAAACTTGTGGGGTGGTGCCGGGGTGGGCACTGGTTTGCCCAGGCAGGTATATGTGTGTGGAGGCATCAACAGCTTCCAGCACCTCCTGGTCACATCTGTCCAGGTTGTGACAGGTCAGAGACTCACCTGCAGTCTCTCCCACTCTGTCCCATGACATAGTGGGGCCATTTTTATGCTACAATAGCCTTCAGTGTTGTTAACCTGACTTCCTAAGGACTATGTGATTGCTGTCTACTTTTTCAGGCTTATTTCAGATGAGCATAGCAGAGGGCTGCAGTTTGCAGAAATGTGGGAGCCAGAAAGTTTCTAGGGTGGCAGGAGGCTACCTTGCTCAGCACAGTTCAGCTATATTAGCCAGCAGAGAAGCCACACGACTGTGCTGGGCTCTGCTTGAGCTGTGGCATGGTTGGCTGTGATGCACAGGTGTGTGCTGGCTACTGTGTCCATGGGTGATGTGGGCTGCTGGGGGTGAGGACCCGGGGTGAGGGTGCAGCGAGGAAGAGCTGAGCTGGGGTAGGCTCTGTCCTGTGCCCCTGCAGTGCTGAGCTGGCTCTTGCTCCCCTCACCCCCATCCTACTCCCTGCCAGTGCTGCCAAAAATGGGCATGTTTCTCCTTTTGTCATTTTTCCATTGTAATGTTTCATGCTGGTTTAGGAAAAAAGGCTAATAATTTATTACTGTAATAAGGATTTTCTGGCTGAGGAAAAGCCCATTAAGGTCTTGCTGAGTATAGGAACCCAAGTTTTGTTGTGAGTGTTTATATTTTCTAATTACTCACAGATGACTCCAATTGTGTCAGTGTGCAGCTGGGTATTGCATTGTAAGTGCTAGCTGGTTTCTGCCCTATTTGTTTACTGGCTACTCCATGCAAGTCTGCCATGGTCAGGGAGAAAGTCAAAGATTTTGTTTGGAAAGAAGAGAAGATGCTGGGACGTGCCAGCCTTACCGAGCTGCAGTGGTCCTGCAGGACACTGTCAGTGTTTGCTCTTCTTTAACCACCCTCTTTGCCCCAGGAAGAGACTGTCCAGGATCTGCTGCTGTATGAGTGCAACTGGTGTAGTTCAGTGAAGTTGTAATGAAATGCAGCAGCCTCAGCTCTTGTCAGGTGAAGAGACAGTCCTTCTAAGTAACACTCTCTTTTAAAATACAGCCATTTAAAAAAAAAATCCTCAAGGAAGTAGTTTTGTTCATTTTTGAGTCCCAAGTATTCAACCAAACTCACTCTAGGCTTGAAAATAGTGCCGGTGGGGCATTTTCAGTACTCTAGTGATTTTATTTAAATACTAAGTTGGAGAAAATATGTCTTGGTGTAAGATAGCTTTCTCCATTCTTATACTGGGGAGTTTCCCAGACTTACAGGAAATCTGTCTGGATCCCTGCATGTACCAGCAGAGCAAGTGCTCCCAGAACAAAGGTGCTTTTAGGTCATTGGCTGAGGGTGGGAATAGCTCCCCATGGGGCATGGGGATGTTCTCCCCATCCAAGCATTGTGTCTGCCTTTGCTGTGGGTAAGTGTGGATTCAAGAGGCTGGTGTAAGGCATGTTGAGCAGAAGTAAGGCCTGGCAAAGGATGGTCTGGCAGGACAGAGGTCAAGCCTTTATGGCTCCTGTTCTGCAGCTGGTGACTATCTTCCCTTCTGAGCTGTGCTGCACTCTGCTTCCAAAGACCCTCTGTAAATTTTGCTTTCCACTGTTGGGATCTCTTCAACTTCATGTAAGGATCTGTGTACAGATTTCGTCTTTTTTCATTGCTGATTGGGAACCATGCAGTATAATTACGTAGACATATGTTTTATAAGTTGTGTATTAACATTATTAAATGGCAATCTGTATTTACTGTAAGCTATATTAACTGTTACTGATTACTGTTACAACAAATGCTGACATAATTACCGAATAAGGGCCATTTAAAATTGCAAACTCCCTATATATGCCACTGTGCAATATTTCTCTCCATTACTGAACTGAGCAAAGGGACTTCAAGTATCCAGACTCCTTGATGTATTTGTGACTAAAGGCATGATGGATTTCATATGTTGCAAAATCTGAGCTCTTATTTAAAAATAATAACTGGGCTCTCCAGGTTGCCAGCTCTGCTCAGTGACCTCTTTCCTCCTTACCTTGAGCATCAGGAAACTCCCAGTAGTCAACACACCTTTCACACCTTTTACAGTGCCTGAACTCAACCAATATTGTGTGGTTTTGGTTTTTGTCTCAAGGGCTTTCAGCTCTAAAGGCGTCTTTCCACTGCACAGCAAGGCCACAGAGAGATATGCCATGGATATTGCCACAGAGCATGATGGCCTCATCCTGCCATCAGCATGGGACTTTTAAGATTGGGATCATCCTTGAGGTGAAATTGCCATGGCATGGCACTTCTCTGTAGTGGTACCTGCCCTTGGAGCAGCCCTGATGAGATGTTGCTTTCCATCAGGTCTGGTGAGGAGGTAGGTCAGGGAAGCTGGAAAGGTTTGCTACGTCAGGAAAACAGACATTTGGGAGCTTGTTAAATCAGGGAAGGGGGAAGAATATTGGTTTTATAAAAAGGAACTCTAAATGACTCAGGATGCTATAAAAGCTCTGTTTCCAGCTGAGTAGATTGGATTACACTTTTGGTTGTGGAGCTGGAGTAGGGGGGAAATAATCCTGTGCATCTCATTTGGATGTCTGTGCAGGATGTCTGTGCAGAGATGGGGCATGACCTTCTCTGGGCTCATGAGGGCTTAAAGGGAGATGAGATCTGGGGGCTGGAGCTTGTCTCAGGATCTCTCCTGTTCCATCCGTGTGTGGGATGGCAGCAGTGCAGCCTCTGATGGCTGCTTATTAAGGAATGTGCCTTTGATGATATTGGGCACCTGGGAGCACTAAATAATGACTTATAATGGGCCGTATAAAAATAAAGACTCATTTTGTTCTGGCTGTGGCTCACAAATGGAAGTTATCATCTCTCCAGCTCTCTGAAGGGGCTGGGAAGCTATTGCTGTCTTAGCAGTATGAAACCTTGGGATGGGAAGCAAGGAGGGGTTCAGGTCTTGTATGCTCTGGCTGTGAAGCTTTGAATCTCTGTTTTGAAAAAACCTTCTCCCATGCTGGCTCTGTTGGGGGGAAGATAGGTCTTCAGGAAGGGTCTCCAGGAAGAGTCCCCTGAGCCCTGTACTGAAGTCCCCTAGCAAGGACCTGTGGTGGGACAGCCATTGTGGTTAACTTGGTTGTGGCTGCGGCAGCTGTATGAGGTTGCTCTGCTGGGGAGCACAGGAAAGCCGCTTCTCCCCATGGTTTTCCTGGCTGTGGGATAGAGCAGATGATTGAGGCAAGCACCATTTGCCCAAGCATCCCATCCATTAGGACACATTGCCCAAAAGCAATCTGGAGGGTAAGAGGTGAGCTTGTGTGCAGTTTAACCACCCGACACTGAAGCCCAAAGGCTTTGCTTGTCTAGTGCAGACCTTCCCTGTAGGGCTGCCTGCTTTAGTGGCTGTGATAATGGGCTTTGGGTGTCCTTAGCCAGCCGTGGGGGAAAGGAATGAATGAAGAGCCCTTGCCACTGTGGAAAGGCAACTCCACTTCACATGTATGTTTGAAAAATCCTCTCAGACCAAATGAATCACAAAGAGGAAAAGGTCCATCACAGAAGTGTCCTTAGGATGTCCCCAGCCCAGCCCAGGGAAAGAGCATCCAGCTTCTGCTACCTGTAAGGTTTGCCCTACCCAAGATGTATTAAAACCACAGCTTGTTTTGTGCATGCTAGTGCTGTACACTTGTAGCTCACTGTGCTTATTGTGTGTTTTTAGTCTGCTTTCCCAAGAAAATTAGTATTTTGCCTCATTTTTTGCCTGAGCATCCTGCCTGTTTTTCCCTTTTCCACCTTAGAATTTGCTTTGAGATTTAACCCACCTGACAGCAAGGCAGAGGTTTAAGGTTTCTAGAGCTCTGGGAGAAACAGGAGTTAGTAAGCAGAGTGATGCTGGGGATGTCCTCACCAAGGACAGGCTGGTGGAAGAGCTTGGCATTCATCAAACACCAAAACCCAGGAACTTGTGACCTGTGGTTTGATTCCTTGGTGCTGTTGCAGTTGGGAATTGATGTTGGGCTGCTCTGCCTTGAGCAACATGCAGCCAGGAGCACCTACATAAGCACAGGCAGATGCTGTTTGCTCTCAAGGTGAAAATAAAGTTAGTAAATCAAAAGAACTTTACTACCTTTAAGAAAAAGCTGCTTCCCTGCTGGCACCTTCCTCTCTGGAGAAGCCTTAAGGTGTAAGGGGCAGACCTGCAAGAGAAGAGGACCTACTGGCTCGGCTGCAGGATGCTGCAGGGTTAGGGCATCGCCTACCAGCCCTGAGAGCTTGCTAATTGAGTACTTCTTACATCTAGTAGAAGCAAAGAAAGGCAAATAGTCCATGAGGAGAGCCCCACAGCATATACCATTGGAGTAACAGATGGAAATATTGTATTTTTTGAAACATTCTTGCTGCAGAGCTGCCTCTTTGAAGTGTGCTTGAGCAGAACACACCGTGCCAAGAACAGGGAGAGAAATTATTTGTGTCAGCAGAGCTGGGAGCTCGCACGTCCCAGATGCTGCAGAGCCCCAGGACACTGGGCCACTCACCCTTGCCAGGAAGGGGTGGAGGGTATAGGGCTCTGGCAGGACGTGTCTTCTGCAGGCAAATCCACCAGCTGCGCACAGGTGAGATGGTGAATATTGGGCTTTTCAGAGGTATTACTCCCTGAACATGGTGCAAACGGCCTGTGCTCACCAGCAGTGCTGTCAGGTTACATTTGCAAATATGATTCCCCCCCACACACACCTCATTTATAAATGGCTTTTTTGGGAAGGGAAGAGGATTGAAGGTTTGTGGGATCTTTCCCCCAAAAGCATAAGAGCATGGCTTTTCCTTCCACCTGATGCTCTTGGAATGAAAACTTTCATATTCAGTCAAGTTGGGGGAAATGAAAAAGGGAGCAGGGCACCCCCAAGGCCCTGCCCGGGGATGTGGCATTAAATCAGAGGCTTCAAGGAAGAGGTGAAGGAAATGGTGATGAAGGGAGGTTGCAAGCATTCAGCACCACTAAGGGAATGGGCAGAGTTCTTCAAATGGGGAAGTGCCCCATCCCCTGGCTCCCACTGGGGTGGCTCTGCAGGGCTGGGGGACACCCAGAACCAAGTGCTTGGGCTCAGAGCTGGGGAAGCACCATCACTGTTGGGAGCCAAAGGCACAGCTCAGCATGCCCAATTAGCATGGAGAGGTGTGGGTTGGAAGCAGCTTCCCACAAAGCACGCAAAGAAGGAATAAAACAAGGTTAGGCAGTGACAGGGCTCTCAGCAATGTTTAAGGGGTCCCTTTGGGTAAATAAATATCACTTTGATCTGCAGAAGATTTTTCCAAGCCCTGGTTGTGGAGGAAGGTCGCTCTTGGTGCTGGGCTGGTGGGATTGCTCCTGAGATGCTGGAAAAGAGCTCCAGCCCTGGCTGGTCCTCAGCTTGAAGCAGGTGTCTTGGGAGGGTGATCCTGTGAACAATCCTCCTACTCACAGGTGTGTGCTTGGTGCCTGTTGTCCTGGGCCTGGCTTGGGAGTGGCCATGTCTAGTAGAAGACAGGTGTGTCATCTGCACCAAGTCAGAGGGAAATGGGGTCCCTGGCTAGAAGAGGAACAAGGCAGTGCCTTTTCTTGGACATGTTGAGAGGGCACACACTCATCTCTAGGGTGGTGGGAAGCAAGGGAGGCCAAAGCACCAGGTGAGCTGTAACAGCCCTGCCTGATACACAGAAAACCTGTGCTGAAACCAGAAGCATCTTTGCTCCTGCTGGCTGGCACCCAGGCTCACTGGAGCAAGGAGAGCTTTGAGGTACCAAACTTATTCAGCAGATCAGTCCCCTGGGGTTGTGGGGTACATGCAAAAAGTTTCAAGGCAGCGTAGCCCTGACACTTTGCAGCTTCTGCTATTCTGCTCTCCAGCCCCTCTCTCCCTGCCAGGGAGGAGAGTTGAGTGTGATTGGTGTGGAGCAACTGCATCACTTCAGCTTGACCCCAGCTCAGCCTGGCCAACCAGGACATTTGTGCTCCCCAGAAATGTTTCTCTCCCTCTGAGCAGACAGATGTGACTGTCCATAGAGCTGACATGCTATGGCTAAGTGGAAATGTGTAGGTTCTGAAGGATGCTGTGCCTCCCAGGGATTAGCAGGAGAGGCTGGCTTTGCAGTGCTGGGTCCCCTGAGTTGGTCAGGCATGAACATATGTGGGTCATCTCTGTCATGCAGCTTCAACATGTTTTCTCTTCACAGCATGGAGTGGTGCTAGCTGCTAGGGGCTGTCTTGTGACAGCAGGCTGCAATGCCATCCCATACCTGTTTGATCTCATGGTGCAAAGACGTGTGTGTTATGAGCTTGTGATAAAGTTCCTGTGATAAAGCAGTGAAGATGTGACAGCTCCAGACAGACCCCAGCCCACGCTCTGGAATACAGATGTTGGCTGTGCCACTCTGTGCACTGCTGGGGATGTTCCCAGCAGAGCTGTGCTGAGAAAAGCATTTAGGACTTGCAGAAGTATTTGGAAGTTTGGTTCCTTTCTGATGGGAAGTGAAGTTCGTGATGCTTTAGGGCTCTCCCTGAAGGGAAGCAGGTCATGAGAGCTGCTTGCTGAGTTGCCCCAGCATGGCAACCACGGATCCTGGATATCCCCCTCATCCTTCCAGGGGTAGACAGAGAAGCCTGAAGAGAGTGGACAGGCTTCTATTTCTGGCCTGGGCTATGGTGCCTGTGAGCAAAGGCTCTGCTGCTTCAGCAAGGGGATTTGATGTGGTCAAGGCTGCAGGGCGTGTGTTTACTCAGGACTTTCCCTTCCAGCTCTGACTCGCATTTCCCCTAAGAGATGGGGAAACTGAGGCACAGGAACTCACCAATGCCCCTTCATTGCCAGTGGGCTTGGAGCAAGGTCACCTGTGTCCTGCACTTGGTTCAGTGCAGAGGAGTGGGCTGGACACAGCTCTACTCTAAAGAGCCCTGGTCTTCCTGTGTGCTCTGGGCAGCCAGAGCTGGTTTTGCTTCCACTGTCCTGATGGCAGTTCCGCTCCTAATAAGTTAATCTGATGGGTTTTGTCATGAGCAAAACAAGAAATCACGTTTTTAATAATAAAAAAAAGGGTCCTGCATCTTGTTAACATCTGGAGTTCAATCATTTCTGTGCTCAAAACTGTGGAATGCTTCAGCACAATATAAATCTTGCCACTTGCTGTACATGGACTCCAGATGGGGAGGGAGAGTTCATGTTCACTTGTAGCCCATCTGGGTGCCGGCGGCTCTGAGCAGAGCTGCCACGGCGTGCGGCTCCCTTGGTCTCACGCCGGGGGATAGCAGCAAACCTCCCAAATGGTCTCTGGCATGGTGTTCAGCCACTGGGTGTTTGCATTTGGAGTGGCAGGGTTGTATCATGGCACTCCCATGTCCATGGTGCCCATCTGGAGAAGGGTGAGGTTTCTCCACTGCCTGAAATCTTGTGATGCTGAAGGTTTCCCAGCAGCATGGGGTGATGGAGCCACAGCCCAACAATCCCACGGGACTCAAAACCAGGTTGGGCATCTCCACTGGGTGAGGCACAAAATCTGCTCCCAGGAGACAGCGACAGGGCTAGAGCTGTGTCCCTCTGATGGCACTCACAGCCACTGGATGGGACAGCCCGCAGTTCAGATGATGAGACCCTGAGCCCCCATGGGTTTGTGTCATCTGCAAGCATTATCACCTTATTTTTCATCCAGATCACTAATAAATATATTAAATCCTGGAGCAGAGAAGTGGGATGCCTGGCTGTTAACCTAACATGAGGCTGAGAATGAAGCATTTATCTTTGCTCCGTTCCTTTGCTGGGCTATAATCTGGACCAGTTCCTTCCTTTCTCACAGCAACTATTTAATTTCCTTAATACTCTCCTGAGGTGGGCTTGTTTGAAAATCTGAAGGTAGCCATCATATCATGAACATTTTTAATGAAAACAGGAAAATTTATTCTCTCTGGAAGTTTTCTTTCATTTTCACTAAAAACCTTGAAAATTGCATTTTTTGGTTAAAACAAAATTTTTTGCAGCTCAAGGCCCAAACCTGATTTTTTTCTAGGTTTTTTGACATTCCATACAAGTCAGGCAAATTTCCACAAAAAGAGGTTTTCTGTGTTTTAGGGTTTTTTTTAAAAGAAGGTTGCCTTTGACTGAAAAATGACCTGTTAAAAACTGTTTAGATGGAAACTTTTCAAGCAGCTGTAGTCAGGGCATTGATGTGAGAAAGGCAGTAGTAGGGATGCAGGCAGGAATAGGCAATTGGCTTTTCCATGTTTTTGGGCACATCTTGTCAAATAGCTCTGGGCAGAGTTAAGATGAGGGGAAGGAGAGGAGGGAGGCCGGAGATGATGCACAATGAGTATGGGTTCACGGCTGTCCTGCAATGGCAGAGCTTTGTGGCCAGAGGAGTTCTGGCCTCCCTGGTTTTGGGGATGTCTAGACATCCAGTTGCCTTAATAAAATTATGCTGCAGGGCTTGCACTGCAGCCGAGCTAGAGGTTGGGTTTTCCCTTGCAGGTGGTTTTCTATGATAACATAAAGGTTCACAAGCCATGATGGACAACATGCATGCCTAAATCTCTTCTTTTCAGGAAAGCCTCTAGAAGTGTTTTTTTTTAAGGCATGTGTGTGCTTCAGAACCCTATCCACAAAAGCATCTAAGCTCTTTAATTTCCATTAAAAACCTTGTGTGCCTAAATAATTTCTGAGGGTCTGGGTTTTACCAGCTGGTATCTAGGTCTTATCTGTTCTTTTAGGCATTTAGATATCTTTAAACTGCCTGGCCCTCAGTTCCCAGTGGCTTCAAAGGAGACTAGAGATGTGCCTGCTGGCTTTCCTAAATAGAGATGCTTTCCTAGACAAGGGCTAGATCAATGCTCTTGGTGTGGCTCTGATGGATGGCCTACTGCTCTGACAACCCCCTTCCCCCAGTTTCCATCACTGCCTTATTTATGGGGGAAAACAGAGTCCAGGCATATGAAAATAATTTTTCATTTTTATCGGTTTGGCTGAGAAACTCAATCTGCTCCTACACGAGGGCCGATGCAAATTCCGTGCTGCTTGTAGGCATCTCTTGATCAAGAGGACAGAGGTGCAGCAAGGGTCTCAGGGATGGATGGGTGTGTGTGCTCCATCCTGCTGGATGGGGCCTCTGCTTTGTTTTTCAGCTGATCTGGAGAGCATTTTGGGATCTACATGGGCTGAGATTACCCGTGGCTTTTAAGCAACATGTTTTCCCCTGTCAGACTAAGTCCGCAGAGGAAGCTTTTGAGATCTGCTTTGAGGCATGGAGCTGTTTTCACCTGGGCTGCTTTAATTAGCATTGATTGATACCAGGGTGATGGTAAGGAGGGTCTCTGCCATGAGTGGAGGGAGGATGCCAGCACCTTGGCATGACCCTGGCAGAGACAGCTCTGGAGATATGTGAGGAGGCAGATGTTGGTCACCAATACGGCCAGACTCATACGTTGATCAAAGCTTTGCCTTTGAAATTCCTTTTTCCACCCCAGAAGGCTTGACTTTTGACAAAATGAATGTTTCCATGTCATGTCAGTCCTTTTTTTTGAAGACCTCCAATTTTAACTGGAAAAACAAAAATAATCAAACTGGAAATAAAAAGATTTGGGCTGGAAAACATTAGATTCCCAGACATTTTTAAAAACAAAAATCAGGCTGAATTGTTTTGGTTTCAGTTCCCAGCTTTTTTTCTCTGGGAAACAATCTACCCCTCATTCGACAGAGGAGGAAAGAGGCAGGCAGAATAAATCTACAATGATATCTGCCAAGCTGATCTGGGGGGAATATTCCCTTCTGACTCTAAAATTGGAGATCTGGTAGCCCCAAACACTAGCAGGATGCTCACGCAACCACCAGGGTGGTTTCCCAGCACTCCAGGACTTCCACCAAACCCCCTTAGCACCTTAGATAGGACCACCAGGAGAGAACGGGGAGAAGATGGGTTGGAAGTCATCTCCCTTGGATCACAGCACTCACATGTCCATCAGGCTTAAGAAGCAGGCGCTGAAGAAGTTTTATCTATGGCTCCCCCAGTATGGGTTTGCTATTGCTGACTAGACTATGGCTCTTCCATGCACTGATAGTCCAGTGAGGAGGAAGGGTCCTGGCTTCTTCCTCAGCTCTTTTAATGGAGATGCAGAAGGTGACTCTTGGTTTGCTTTCCCCTTGTCTATGGTTGAATATCTGTTGATGTTATTTGCTAAACAAGAGCGCCAGTGGCAGAGGAATTAGAAGAAATCCCTTCTTAATTGGAAACAGTGAGTTTGTGTATTTTTTCAGTTGTCTATTTTGGGCCTTGTAAAATTAAAGTTATTAACTGTAATGCAGTGGTTTCCAGATTCCCACAGCCCTTTACAATAGTGGGGAAATTCATCCCAGGTCACTGGGAGCCTTTAATGAATACATTAAGGCTTATTATTAAAATAAAGTACTTGCAGCTTTATGGGAGACATCTGGCAAGGATGCTTGTCTCTCTGAAGGCAGCAAGGCTCCCTAAGTGTCCTCTCCCGGCGTGCACCACGTCTGCTCCAGCAGAAGCTTTCAGGAGCAATTCCCCACTCAAGGATTCCTGCAGGTGGGTCTGGGAGACAGAGGAGACCTTTGCTGGATGTGATGAGAGTGGTTGTACCAGACCCACCCCTGTGATCACTCCATTGATGTTTCTAGAGCTGACCAACCCCTTGCTGGTGCTGCAGGTACCCATGTGAACCCTTCTGGGATGCTTGTGCTCAGCAGAGCAATTGCACCAGGGTAAAGCTGCTTCATTCATCAGATAATGTGATGTGCAGGCAGAGCTGAGCTTCGGCAAACCCCAGGTAGGAGGGAAAAAGGACCAGTTGACCTGGGTGCAGGCAGGTCAGCTTGGAGCCAGCCATGCTCACCCAAAGTGCTGAGCTAGCAGGGTGTCATATCTGATAAGTGGCTTCGTATCACATCGTGCGAGCTTACTGGTGTGGTTGCACCCGTGCAACACCTCCACGCTGCACGGATACATCGTAAAACAACTCCTCAGTGTTGGGTGGAAAGACAGGAGCCAAACAATTGGGGTTTAGTGCCATAAAGCTTCCTGGGGTCCCTGGCCAAGCATTGATGGGAGCAGGTAACTTTAAGACAGGGTGTTCATGTGCTGATGAGAACAAACCTTGGCTGGCAAGGCTGTGAAGGGGTCTGGAACAGCGTGTGATCTTATCGCTGCTTTATCTCTAGCCAGGCTTGATCCCAGCAGAAAGCAGGGACACGTGGCAGTAATTGTGTTAGGAAAACAAACTAATCTCCAAAGGGACAGAGAGCAGCTGTTCGGCTATCGTGCTATCAGGGGAAATGGATGTGGCCTGCCAGCTCGCAGTGCAGGGCTGCTTCACTGCTGGGGCCAGGCAGGGGGTGGAGGGGGCAGAAAGGGAATAAAAATAAGTTTGAGCTGCCAGGTGGGACTGAAGAAGTGTTTGTCATGACACGACCTGCCCAATGTTACCTGTCCAGCTTTGCCAAGAAGCCCTTCACTTGCCAGATTTGTGAAGTGTGGTCTGGCAGATCAGGTATAGGGAGAGCTGGGTTTAATGGACTGGCTCAGTGAGAGCCAGGTTTAACCTTGGCAGATCACTTATCACCATCTGCCCTTATGTCTCCTCTGTGCTCCTCATCCAGTTAGGCAGCAGGTTTGCCGATCTTCCTCTTAATGTGCTTCATACAAGTCTTGCTCTGTGTCCCAGGCACCCCAAAAACTGCTGCTGACCACAGCTGAACCATGGGTTGTTTCCCCATCCCAGGGTTGGGCTTGACCTCCTTCCCCACCCCACTCCCACCTCTTTAGCCTGGGCTGGTGTCGCCAGACAGGGTGTTGCTGGTAGGGCATCAATGCAGGGACAAGATCCCAAAGGTGTGCTGGGGAGACAGAAGAGGCTCTTGGAGATGTGCACAGAGATGGGGCTGTGGCAGGAGGAGCCTTCCTGTGCAGCCTCTCCCCAGGTTTGCAAGGGAAAGGAAACACACGGTGGTCAGGCTGGTTTCGAGCTGGTTATCTCCCAAGAAACCAGTCTCATCAAATTAATTACAACAGTTCTGTAACTGTTGTGCTTGGCCCTCCCTACATCTCTCCTCTGTGCCTGGATCTCCAGCCCAGGAGCTCAGGCACTGCTGTGCGGTAAAACACTACCATGAGATGGGGATCCCCCCCACATCCTGAGCATCTTTGGGGTGGTGGAAGGTGGGGAGGAAAGCAAATGACAGAGGCAGGTTAGGCCCACAGATTTACACACGAGACTCCCCCCCACCCCAAGCCCCTGACTTCAAATAACCCCAAACTTGGGGAAGGTTAAAATCCAGCTCTGAAGTGTCTGGCTCCAACCCAACACAAACATTATTGTTGTTTCTGGATTATGTAGTTTAACAGAAAAGAAAATCCTATCGTTAAGTAATGCCAACAAGATACACACTTGTGTCCTGTATTTAGTCTGTCCTATGAACTCTATGAAGGCTCCAATCGAGACAGACAAAAAAAAAAAGCCCAGAATTACGCAGCTCCCAAAAGTTTTCCTGAAAATAAATTTTTGCCGTGTTCCTCCCAGCAGTTAATTAAGACTTCTATTAAATGTTGACAGGAGCTTGATAATGTTATATTTTGCAGCAGGCTCTGTTCATGGTGTTATAATTATGGCAGTAAAACAGTTTCCATTATAGCCCTTCTTTTAATAAGCTAATAACTTTTGAAAACATTCACTTTTCAGGTTGAAATTTTTGCATGCCTGGCCCTTACCCAGTGGGCAATTTTTTTGGAAACTTTGAGCAAAATCCATCTAGCCCTTTTTGAGTTATGGAGTAGATGTTGAGAAAAAATGACCATTTTTTTCAGTGGAAATATAGATGGGCAAAAAGATAATGACATAATTTTTCTAAATAGATGGATAGCAAAAGCATGTGATACCTGATGCTTGCTTTGGAAATCGATAGGGTAGGCTTTGCAGAGTGCCTGGAGCATGTTCAAGCCAAAAAAAATCCTATATCTGACCTAAAAGCCTTGAAGAAGCCAATGGCAGAGCCTCAAGAGAACCCAGTTGTCACCCATGAGAAGTGTCTCCTAGTTGCAGGTTAAAAACAGAGGTTGGTAATTAATAACTCTTTCCTTCTGGCAGCAGTTTTGAGGTACTGACAATATTTCTCATCTCTCATGGGGATGAAGAGTCTAGAAAATTTTGTGAAATAAAAACCAAAGGGTAAGATCTTTTTAGGTCAATGAAAATATTTTTCCTTGATCATTTCAAACTTCCTGTTTTGATAGTTTTTTTTTTTCCTACAAGCAGCCTAATTCTGAAAAGACCTTTTCAACTAAAACCCTGGAATATGTCACTGAAGGAAATGTAAAAGCCAAACATTTGGACAATTTGGAAATGCGTGTCAAATTTTTCAAGTCAAAACAACTATTTGAACCACCCTTGCCTGTGAAAAGTTAAATGGGCATTTTCCCACCAACCTCCCTTCCTGAGCCCATTGTACTGGGAGTTTCTCAGCTGGCCCATGTTAAATGGTGGATAAGATGCAGCAATGGGGCAAATGAGAAGGAAACCAATAGTCAGGAGCAACTTGAACCTTTCTGAGATTTCACTGGACTCGTGATTGTAATTGTTCCAGGGCAAATTATTCGTCCTCCTTCCCAGCCCCCACCATCAGGATCCTTCAGGAGATAGTTCAAAGTCATGTGGGTCCCCTGGAGATATTGAAGATGCAGATGAACCTCTACTGCAACCTTCAAAAGCGTCTAGGATGATTAAGAGTCCACCTCCAGCGTCTAGGATGATTAAGAGTCCACCTCCTGATGGGGCCTTTAACTGCACTGAAAAGTGGGATTTAGGCTCTTAAATTGTTTCTGTGCCTTTGAAAAACACTTGTAGTCCTCGTTGGCACTGGTTCTTCTCAGTCAGCAGCAGCAGTCAAGGAAGGAAATGTGGGAGCACGGTCAGATGGGAGCATGGCTGGAGAGTGATGCCTTTGCAGCATCATGTCACTTGGTGCACTGGGCTATTTTTCAGACAGCTAAAAAAAAGGTGTCCTGGAGAAGGATGTGGAGAGTGAATAGAGGCACAGACCTGCCTAAGATGAGGGGCTTATCCCTGAGAGATGGCAAATCTAATGATTGACAATGCTAATGAGCAATAAAGCAGAAGCAAATCGGCCACTCTAAACACCCTTGTTTTCAGAAGAGGATCAAGGGGACATCTATCACTAAACACAGCAGTTACACTTTTTTTCCTCCTCTGTCAAACGGGGCATTGACTGCTCAATTTGGTCACATGCTTATATATGGCTTCATTCCCCAGAGACAGCTGCAGGCAGTTTCCAAAGAGTGGCTGGGTTTTCCACAGTTCTCCTAACCCACCACAGAAAAGCCAACTGGTTAGGACTGTGCATAGCAGCCAGAGGTGGGTCTGCAGCCTGTGCTGTCCCACATGAGCTGGCTTTCCCCTTCACCGTACCCTTGCATAGGTGTGCAGAGGGACTGGTGCCCTCCCCGATGCATTGTGCACAGCCTCTGGCCAGCCTGGTTGCTTTCTTTGGCATGGTGGAATCTTGTTTGGCTCTGGTGAAAAGCTGTGTCTTGACACTGATGTAATCAAAATCCAAATATCACCGAAGGAAGCTTATCTCTAAACATGTCCAGCTCTGGAGCCAGAATCCCCAGCAAGCCTGCTGCCCAAGGCAGCGCCAGAAGGGTGCATGGATGGTGTTGAGTAAGTCAGCTCAAAAACAACAGCTTGTAGGCATGCTGCCGATACCTGAAAAGGAGATTAGGGCTGGAAAAATCTGCCTTGGCTGTCAGAGCCAAGGGTCTTCACTGCCCTGGACCCTTTGTCTTTAGGTTTTGCTCCCTGGAGCTTTCCTAGAGGGCTTCCCTGACAAGGTAGGGTGTAGGAACAGGGATGCGTGCCCCAAGTGCTACCCAAATACCCTCTCTGGAGTGGCTCCAGCAACTCCAAGGAGCCCCAAAGACAGAGGCAGTGGAAATCTTGCTCTGGGTAGCAGACCCATGTGTATCCCTGATAAGGACTGGAGCCAAGGGGGAATGTAGGCTGCTAGGTAGGATTCAGGCCAAATGCACATCCCAGAAAGAAAGAGAGATAAAAATACTTCATCAATTAAAAAAAACAAGAACAACTTGGAAATTCTCAAAGCTGTTGCCCATGGTATTGAGTTGGGCAAAAATTGGATGAACAAAGAGGGATCAGCAGGTAGGAAATTACACCAGTGCTGCTCTTGTTGAGGAAGTGGTTTAGTCCATGGAGTGAAATTTTGAAAAGACTTGTGAACACTGCAAACACATTGGATAAAAAATACTATAGGAGCTGCAAGAGGAAGAATGTCAGAAATGTTATATTAGGTTCAATCAAAGGTTTCTGGTGTCCATCCACAGGCAGCAGTGACTCCTTGGGGATGGAGTGTTTGGGATGGAGCATGTATGCTGTGATCTTTAGACCCAAGGGTTGCACCTGGCCTGTAATTTTCAGATAGTTCCCAACAGATCAGTCTTCCTCAAATGTGAATCCATTCCTTCTTCATCCCTCCACTCCATCCTCTGGTGTCAGATACAATGGGACCCTGTGTCTGTAGGAAGCAAGCTGTATCTTTTGTACCGCTGGCAGTGGCATACTGCTCATTTTCAGCTTCTTACCCCAAATTCCCAACAGGAGTGGAGGAAACTTCAGCCAGTGCAGTTCTTGGTGGGTCCATGTCACTAGTATCAGTGCACTCAAAGGGGGTTTGTCACTGGGTGCTTCCCCCCCGCAGCAGCACTGGGGCGTGGAGAGCCGGGCTGCTTTCAAAGAGCTCGCTAGTTGTCTCTTGAGCATGTGCTGGTGCTGCACCACGCAGTTGTGTTAGGACTTCCCTGCTCTCCAGTTAACCTGGTTCCTCCACCCCAATTGTTTTTCCAGACTACAGTAATAATCGAATATGCAGAGGTAGCAGGGCATGGATCTGTGTCTGAGCCCTGCTCGCCTTCAGTACCCTGGCGTGCTTTTGGGGGAGGGAAGAGAAGAAGTGGAGGGGGGAAGGCTTTTATCCCCTTTTAAAAAGCAGGAACATGGGATGTGCATTAGGCTTTCTTCTCCAGAGAGTATTTGTGCATTTCGCCTCTCACAGCCGTCCCTCGACGAGCGCACAGCCCGCACCCCTCCCCACGCATTCCTGCACAAACCCCTTTTGTTCACTGCCCTCAGCCAATATACAGGCAGCAACAGCAGCCCAGATGTTCCCTATCAAACTCAGAGCCATGCCAACAAACTTTGGCACACATGAAAGTACGCTGAGGAATGGGCCTCCGCAAATACCATTTATTTTTTTCCCCCCACCCTCCCATTCCTGCAAGTATTTTTAAATGTTAATGGCTTCCACGCGGCGACAGCCGACGGGGGGCTGCCAAGCCAGGCTCCAGGGGCGTCTGGCAAATTAACGGTTCAGGTATCCCCGGCGCCTCGTCAGGGCTGTGCTAACCTCGAGCTCCTGCCCCGCGTTTTCCCTGATGGCTTTCCAAGGACGGGGCCGAGCCAGTGGTGATTTCCCGTGGGCGATGCTATTTGTAGGCAGCGACCCACAGCCCAGCCTGCAGGGCGAATGCAGGCAATGCTCTGGGGAGATTTGCTGTGAATCTGTTTTCTCCTAGCACTCTCAGGGCTGGCTGGTGATGACCTAGAAAAGCATAGTAAAATATGCTATGGGGGTTGAGTGGCCCCTTTAGGCTTGGCTTTGACAGAGACCCAATGCTTAGTAAGTGTGTGGAAGAGTGAGTTGGGTTTTTGGCTGGTGTGGGATGCAGTTTCTCACAATCTTTTTCTCAACATCTTCCCTGCAGGCGATTCCTGCTGCCATCGTTCAGCTGTGAGCCCTTGGTCACGGTGCCGATGGGGCCACTGTGCTACCCAGGAGTGCTGTCGGCACTGCAAGCTGCTGGAGATCACTGGGGGGGATCGGGAGCCAAAGAACAGCATGATCAGGACTTGGTACTACAAAGCAGAATCGCGTTGGCTTTGGCCATGAGAAGCTGGGTGTACGCACAAGTGAAAACCTTCCTCGGTCCATACAAGCAACAAATCTATTTCTGCCAAGCAAAGCACAATCTCGAGGCTGTGCACAGACGTGCTTCAAATGGAAGAGCTCCCTGTTGCATCCTGGTGTGTAAAGGTGGTTAAAAGCTGCTTCAGGCAGGACCTGCCACCTCTATATGCTCCTGTGCAAGCTCAGCTCTGCCCCTCTCTGTGGATGTTTCTCCTCCCATCTCAAATGGCAGAGCTATGTCCCACCTCTCTGGCTCCACCACTGAACCCCACACAGTCTGTGCCAGATTTGGTGCCCACTGCCCCAGCTGTAGGGAGATGGGCTCAGGCAGGAGACGGCAAATGCCACTCCTCACCCAAGCTCGCTGAAGCAAGCAAAGGCCACTTCTGCTAGAAGATCCATTCTCATCTAATTTAAACAAGAGAATCCAAACTGTTTCAGCACCAGGGCTCTTCAAAGAGAGCTTGACCCCCTTTTCTCCCCCTCTACTATAACGGCAGCAATATATTTTTTCACTCCTTTCTCACATTGTAAAGGCCGAAGCATTTTTGCTCAAATTTAAAAAAAAAAAAAAAATCCCATCTGGATGAAGACCAGACCTTGCAAAGTTTCCACAGAGGGTGGTGGACCTCTCTCCCCAAGAGTGGGCTTATCTGAAATCACTTCCTCAAGGAGTGCACCAAGATTTCCATACTGGAAAACACCCTTCTCAGATGGTTTTGCACACTAAGGGATGGCATGAGCCATTGAACAGTGAATTCAGCTAAGAGAAGAGAAGGAAGACAAGGTCCCAGGGGAGGGAGAACAGCTATGTTTCCAGCCTGGAGTTGAAGGGAGATGAAGCAATGATTGCAGATTGGTTCAGAGAAACAACCAGATGTGCAAGCTATAGCCAAGACTGTGGAAGGGAGGGAAAAGGTTTGCACAATCCCAGTGCAGGAGTCAGCTCTGGCTACAAAGACGTGCTCTGACAGGCAGCAACGACAGCTGCTGTGGAGGGGCCTGACTGGGTGAACTGGGCAGCATACTGGGCTGGATGAGGGGAGGGGCCATTTTCAGAGACATCTCCCCCAAGACTTGTGCCTCTTGCAGTGGTGACAGTGGCCCTCAAAAGACAAAATCAGCTGCACCTTCTGTATCCTTGTCCTGGCCACAGACCTTGGAAAAATGTATTCTTGGAGAAAAGGTTAAGATAAAGAGGTAGTGGAAGAAAAATGGTCTGAGCTGATGAAAGCCCCCTCTGTGGGGACAGAGAAAGGGAATGAGAGATTGTGGTTATATTTTTACAAAGGATTTGTAGGGACTGTTTCTAGAAAGTGGGAGAAACTGAGCACCAGTCCCTGGTCCCCTTCATTAAGGAGGGAAGGCAGCACACTGAATTTGCCATTAAAATAGTAATAATAATAATAAAAAATGCCATAGCCCCTAAATTATCCTATTTTAAAATAAAATAAAATTACAAATTAAGAGGTAGCTGCTATTTCACATGTGGTCTGGTTTAAATCCTGGGAGTAATGTGGCCCCCGAGATCTAACCTGTTGTAGTAGATCCCTGCTGTGTTCAAAGGCAATGGTGAACCCTTGAATTTGCTTTCAAACTTGGCCTGGGGTTGCTAAGGTTTCTGAAGCCCTGAGGAAGTTTGGGAAGATCCCTTTTCATGACCAAGCAGTCTGTGGAAAAAATACATTGGTAGATTTGCATGAAGGGAACAGTTTGGGATGTGAGGCAAGTCTCTCCAGATGCTTGCTGGATTGTTTTGTGACTTACACAGAAAGTCTGCAATCTTTGGGGCTTTATATAAAACCTGAAGGACAAAGGTCCTCTCTGTAAGCACAGACACAGTCAGATTCCCCCAAATGAGGCCGATTTCAACAGTTGATCTTCATTTAACACTCCCAAGCCAGATGAAAAATTGCAGACTGAATTTGACCATGTGTACTTAAGAGGGTTTTCTAGTTGCTGGTGCACAGGTGTTGCTACAGGGAGGATGCAGACATACCCTGATATATGCTGGCTAAATAATTCAGTATCTTCTGAGCTGGACAGTCCATATTGGATTAAAAGGTAAAGCTGGCTTGTTCTCAAAACTCAGGATATCTGTTCATCCTCTTCAGTTCATCTTCAATTTCTCTGTTAGTGCATTGAGCATGCAGACAGGGATTGCAGAGCCTTTTCTCCTGCTAGGAGAGGAATCTGGAAACAATTACAAGCTGCTCATGCTTAATCACTTGGGTAAATCTTAAATGCCTGTCTTAATATTTTGCAGGACTGAAGATGGCATCTGAATTTTTGTGGTGTGTAGGTTACACGGCAGAGCACGCAGACTTTGACAGTTTTTCTCTGTGCATGTTTCTGAGGTGGCTGGTCCTGAGGACCCCACAGCTTCTCTGAAATGCACGTACAATTTCAAAGAAAAACTAAAATGTAAATAAAAAACCCCAAACAATGAAGTGTTTGCTTGATATTTGTGCAAATTGTCAGCTCAGTCATGTGCTTGTGAACCTTTGCTCAACCTGACCATTTGTACCTCTGAACGGGAACTGAATGGGAAAGAGCGTTACATTAGTTTTTTAAAAAAAAAATTTCCCTGTGAAAATGAAGGCAACCAAAATAACTCACAAATCTGGGCTGAAGTCAGTCAATGACAAGGCAAAACAATAGAAGTCCTTTTTTTCCTTCCTTAAATATTGAAATGTTTCACTTCAGCATTTTCAGGCTGAAGCAGTTTGCTTTATTGAAGATCCTTTAGCTTGAAGCCTTTTTTTTTTTTTTTTTTTCCCATTTTAAGAAGGATCTAAATTTAAAAGGAAAAGAGTTGTGGTTTTAGTTTGACCTTTTTTTAAAAGATTAAATAGTCTCCAAGCAAACCAGAACATTTTGTCACTGGTCAAGCAAAATGTTTTTGGTTGACCCAAAATGAAATGAGATTTTCTCATTATATTCTTTCCTCTTCAGCTCAGCTCCAAAACCAGAATTTTCTACCACTAGAAGAAACCAGTAATCCTTGTTTTCACCTTGCTGCTGCATCAGTAAAGGGTCTAATTTTGGTTGCCCGTATTTTAATCAGAGCTTGCTCTATTAACCTATCCATTTGTTGCAGGCTGAGATCTGTGTGATATCAGTGTTTGTAGCCAGGGTGTGGTACAGATTGTTCTCCAACTATCTCAGATACCACATCAAAAAGTTGCTACTTTTTTTTTGGCCATCAGCCTCATCAAAAAGCTGTTAAGCTTCTTTGGCCATCAGCCTGCTTATTTACAGTCTTTATAGCTACAGCTCAAACCCAGGGAGTGACACAGACACTTGGAAATCTTCATTAGTACATGGCCCTGATAAGCCTTGTGGGTGTCAGTGTGGTGTGCAGTTGTGACAGTATTCAAAAACTAAACAAAACACTCTCCTCCCAGAGAAACTGCTGAAAAACATTTACACATACATTGTGTGAAAGGCAGCTACTGACTGACCGGGTGACTTTCCAAAGCCATGAAAGGAAGTTACCTACTAATGCCTCGGTGAAAGACAAGCACTCATGGATCCTTTGAAAACCTCCTCCCAGATCCAGCCTCAGTGAGTCACAGCTCACTGAGACACCCATAAACACATGGGGGTTTACATCTTTTTTTTATGCTTGCTGCAGAGAGAAAGCATCAACATTTTGTGAACTTTATTGCAGTAAAGATGCAACATTTAATCTTAAAGATCTGTAGCATGCATTATCTGTGGGGTGGCTAGTGGCCAAGGCTGCAGGTGGAAGCAGAAGAGCATCCCTCGGAGCGCAGTGAGTGCTCACAAGGTGGCCGGGCACAGGTGCTCCCAACATGGTGCACCACAGTTTAGTGGTCATTCAAGGTGGCACTGGAATGCTGCATAGAGCACTGGCTATGCTATCTCAGAGAACCTGTTGACAGTGTGGGGGATAACCTGGCTGACTTGGGCTCCCCTAACCTCTCATCATGGCTGCTGAGGGGACAGTGAGTCCTAACCCTGCACATCTCTCTGTTGTAGCTTAAATGTTTGCAGGATGGGGAGGTGAAGCAAGCTAGTGCGTGTCCTGAAGAGCCTGCAGCTTGCTGGCCTTGAAATGGGTTCCTTTACCATGGGAGATGCTTGGTTGTTCTTCCTTAATATTTGTGTTATCAGATACCTCCAAAGACACTGAATGAGGAGAAGGTGGTTGTGCTCTGGACAAGACTCCATGGAGAAATGTCCAGTATCTTACAGCAAGGATACAGGAAAGGTGAGGGGATGGCTTGTTTTGCAAATAGATAGGTGTTGTCACATATCCTCCTTTGGCACTGAATATGTGACCTGACACGGTGTCCCTTCAGCCGCCTGAGCTGAAAAAGAGCCAAAACAGTGTACACTGTTACAGCACTATGCCTTCATCACCCAAGTGGAAGCATTGCTGCTTGTGGGGATGCAACAGGATGGGAGCAGGGTCCCACATCACTCCCTGCATGGCATCAGCATTTCACTTGCAGAAGAGAGCCATCTCAGCCCAACTGCCTGAGTTGCAGTGGCAGTGAGCTGGGAGAGGTGAGATGACAGCACCCTCCAGCACATGGCCTGCATAGCTGGAAGGAGATACATTAACTGGCCCTAGCACTCATTGGACTCAGCTGTCACATTGGGGATATTTGGCACTTTATGGTACTAAAGTGATTTTCACATCATGTAATACTCTACATATTACAAGTAGTGATGGATCTTGAGCTTGGCAACTATTTGTCCTTCCATCTTGTCACAAAAAGACGATGAATTCCCACACAGACTTTTGCAGAGGTGGCAGGAGATACACAGCTGGCTGGCACCAAAAGTGGTACAGCCAGCGGTGCAGATGTGCATGCCCATGAGAACAGTGACGGGGCTGTGACAGCAGTGGGAAGAGGTGGGAACGGTGTGGTAAGCATCACAGTCACAGAAACAAGGCTGGCAGATGTGTCAGGAGCTGGCCAGTTCTCAGCTGGCAGCCAGAACACCCAGATGGGATGTGGGTTATCTCAAATAGGCCAACAAAAATGATTCAGCAAAGCAAAGTAAAAAATGTTCCACAGCAGCCTGCACCCATTGGCTGTCTGTGGTTCCCCATCTCTTCTGGAACCTGTGTGGGGATCCACACACCCAAAATCACCAAAACCTGTATCTCATTGGCCCGAGATGGCACTGACCTTTCCTCTGCCTTGCTCAACAGATGTTTATTGTTAAAAATATCTGGTGATGGAGACTCTATTGTGGTCTTAAATTAATTCTCTCCATGTTTTGCTGCTCTAACTCCTCATCTCTAGCCTGGATCTTGCTTTTTTCTCCACCTATCCACCATGGACACTGAAAACACATTACCCTTGTCTTTTTACAGCTGTGTTTCATGTATTTAAAGACTACTATCATGTCTTCTCCCCCACACTTCTCTCCTATCCAGACTAAACAACCACAGTTCATTCACTTGAGCATGTAACAACAATAAGTTTGTTTGATGAAAATTCAATTTGTTTAGCACAGTGGTTCTAATCACTCATGTTATGCCAAAGATAACAAACATTTAGCAAATTTCCCTTCAGATCTCTAGCTTTATCAACTGTTTTGACAGTTAGATTATAATTTTTACACAAATGGTTAGAATTAAAGCAATTGCTTTCTAATTTTTCTATATAAATGTTTGAATTAAGACTTTTACATTGAGCAATGCAATTAAAAGCACTATAGAACTGTCATGAAATATTTAACTTAGGTTTTAAAAAGTATTCATTTAAAGATTTTCTAAATAGTTTTTAAATATATCTTTTTAAAATCATTAGCTGCAAAAATAAGTCTTAAACTGTATGAAAATATATGTTAATAATTGCTCATTTCCACTTGTTTTACTGCTCAGCTCTGGTTTTGCCATTCAAAGTGGTAAATTTATAATCTTCAGGATATTTACGGTCAGAATTTATTTTATTTTATTTTATTTTATTTTATTTTATTTTATTTTATTTTATTTTATTTTATTTTATTTTATTTTACCAGCTTTTTTCTTAAGGTGCTTTTATTTAGCCATCTTTTAATCCTGTTTAGATTTTTTTTTCATGTAAATATTTTAAGATGAGGAATTACTAAGAAATATTTTTTTCTGTATGGAAAGTTTTTCTTAAATAGTCTCAGTGAGGAAAGAAAGACCCCAAAAATGTCAGCAAGAATTTTATGGGTTTTTTTTTAAAGAAAACATTCATATTGCATGCTGAGCTTCCTTTCAGTTCAGATTTTATTTTCTGAAAGCTGAATTTATCTTAAGGAAAAAGCTAGAAAGTTGAAACAAGAAAACATGGGGTGGGGGCCTTAAAAGCTGAGATGTTTTGAGGCTCAGTTTCAAAGCAAACATATCACTGTAATGAGAAGTGTCCTGGAAAAACATGCTGCTCTCCCCACCCAGCTCCACTTGTCGCCAGCCCTGCTCAGGATGCACAGAGGCGCAGGTTTAGCCCTGGTGTGGTGTGGAGCCCCTGTGCCTGTGGGACCATCTCTCCCCCCAGTTTGACTGCTGACAGCTCTGGGCACCCTCGGGAAGGAAAAAGTGGTGTCTGCAGTTCTGGATGGGGAATTTGCAGCCTGCTGGAGTCCACGGCAAAAACCATAATGATTTCTGTAGTCCTGCACTGTGTCTTGCCATGCCCCTGGCCATATTGAGACTTTTTCCCTTTGGTTCAGCCCCACTGGTGCCAGAGACAGCCCTGAAAGGAGAGAAGAGATATCCACTGGGAGCCCTTCTAGGACGTGTCCCTTCTTTCGCTGGGATTTGAGAAGCAAATTTTGGACCTTTTAAAGTAAAACAGCTGTGGTTTCAAACCACGGCCTTAGCCCAGGGGTCAGGAGATTACCCCTAAGGTCTCTGTGGAAGGTAACTCAGAGAAAGCAAGGTCACAGCCTTAAACTTACTGTGTAAGTGCCTGCCTCTTCAGTAGAAAATGTATAAAGATCCACAAATCAAAAGATGTTGAAAACCATTGGTTTATATGGTTTAAAAAGCAGGTTTCCAGCATCGTTTTTTTCCACTCAGTAGCTCTTTAGATAAGTGGATTTTTGTTTCCCTCTAAGAAATTCTTACAAACCAAAAGACTGCCTTGGTCCCAGAAATGACGGTGCTGACTTAATCCCACTTTTGGGGCAGCTAGGGAGAACAGAAACTGAGCAGACAGAATAATGCTGATTTTTAAATTCCATTTTCTCACCGCACTCCAGGGTAAGAATAATTAATTTTACAGTGGAAACACTATTTCCATTGGATATACATGCATTTTTGCATAAATCCTCAAGCTAGCCTGTTGCAGTATGGATGGTAACTGCAGGACAATGCTAGTGCTGTGTTCTTGCAGTCTTATAGGGGTTGAATTTCTGGCTACAGTTTTATATTCAGAATAAAGCTGCCGAGAGGCAGAGTAAAACACACAGCACCCACTGTTAACCTCCTCCAGAGCAGAGGTGCTGTAACACAGTTATATTATCTCATTGCACTCAGAGCCCCAGCCTGCTGTGGGCTGGGCTCTGGGTTCCCAATGCAGCTACAGCCTCGAGCACCTGGTTAGGAGCAGGCTGGTGCAGAGCCAGGCATCCTGGCACTTCCCCGGATCCGCCCAGTAAGGTCCAATTAAAGAACAGGGCGTTAGCATATGGCTGAGGTTAAAGACACGCTCCTATGCTGTTTTGGATCTGGGCCTGGGGGCCAGGCTCAGCCAAGCTAATTTCCACCTTGGTTTCTGTGTCTGGTGTTTCCTAATGGAGAGCTCTCAGCCTTTGGGGTATTTAACCAGTGAAAAACCCACTGTACACACAGACCAGTATTGATACAAGGCTCTAGGCAGAATCTAATCCACAGTCTGCTGAAAAATGGGCAAAACCTGATTGCCTTCAAAGGGCTGCAGAGGAGTTACAGCCACACAGGTGTTTGCAATCTCAACACCTGAAGTACCCTTTGCTTTCAGTGCCAAGAAATTAAATGACTCATCTCAGGCTTGGAAGCTGCCTGGACAGTTCAGGAGAGAATCAGCAAAAGAAACTTTCATAGCATGGATGTCAAAAGCATCCTTTAAAAAATTAATTATATCATGAGTTATACTCAAAAGGCAGGACTTGCTCCTTGCTCACACAGTGCCATGGTTTGGCTGGACACAGTGTTTCTTCCTAAGCCAGTCTGCATTATGCTCAGGCAAAAGATGGGATAGTATTGACATGGATACAGTTTGATAGATTTTTTTCTCATTAGAAAGAGAAATAAACAGATTTAGGAATTTTTGGCTGTTTCTTTCAGGATGTTTTTTCCCTTGGCCTCTTGAATTATGTGTCAAAGTCCTTGGGAGCTCACGATAGGTTCTGAAACACAGGAAAGGAAACTGTCCTTCCCTATATATATTTTTCCTGGTCTCACATTAGGTCTCAGTCTTCCACTGGGAAAATGTTGTTTTGTGTGTTACTGTGACAGTGCAGGGAGTGGTGAGCAGAATCAGGTTAAAAATACATAGCTAAGTCAGGGATCCACTTGCTGGAAGAGCTCATCTGGCTCTTAAAAACCCGAAAAGTTTTCAGTATGAACTAAACCGATGCAAATTGAAGCTATGTCCTGGTACAAATTGTATCTGTCCTGGGTTGAAATGTCATCTGAGGTCTGACCCTGAGGTCTGACCTGGAGAGTCCAATTTGCCAGGCATTGATGACATTTCCACACTGATTTGGTAATTGCACAAGAAAGGCTGTTTTTGTGATCTGCTGGCACTTGCTGCTTCTAGAGCCAGCAGACTCCAGTCTAATTACACCAACAAAATTGTTGAAGCAGTCACAGAGGTCTCCAGATCTGCCAGCAAGATAGCAACTCTTGAAGCACAAAAAGATATGGGACTCAAATCCAGCCCCAGATATAAAAGGAAGGGTTGTGTTGTTGCTTGGGATGTTGGTCCAGGGGATGGAAGAGAAGGTTTCACTTTTCATCACTTGTCCAGTCTGTGTTGTTGCAACGTTTGCTTGGAAAACACTTTATTCCTAGGTGGCAAATCAGCAAGAGGACACGGCCAGCCACCATTTTCTAAATCTGCTGTTGGTAAATGCCCCGTGAAATGACTTCACTGCGTTATAATTGTTCCTGGAGCAAGCTGGCCTGACGGCTGGTAATTAAACCTTTGGCTGATGGAAACTGTTAACATGGATTGCTGCTTTGCCTATAGCATTATGGTTAACAACTCAAAACTCTTTATACTTTTTCCTGTAAAACACGTGGGAGTTTTATGCCTGGAATATCTTCGGCAATAAAGTGAATATGGTGCTTTATTTTTGTTTGTAGCATTAAAACTTGGAAGAGAAGCCAGCTAAGGTTCAAGAATGAGATCTGATACTTGTACTTCACAAAACACATTCAGTTGATTACTCTGAGTTTGGTACACCCCATTACAGTGATTTAGATACCAGGGCAGATTTAGATTCCTTATACAGGCATCTAAAAGGGAATTAGGTGCCTACACCCTGTTGTAGGCCAACCCTTGTTGGGCTGGCCAACACTGGTTCATTGTAAAATTCAAGCAGACACCCAGTTCTGCTGTCTGGACTCCCTGGAGTTTGACAGCATTTGAGTCAAGGTTGGATTATGAATCTCATTCAGATCTCCCTATGCTCAGTCAGGTTCCCCAGAGGAAGCCACAATCCTGTCTGAAGAGCCACTCAGCATCCCCCTGCCCCAGGCTCACCCAGGAAGAACCTCCCAGTCAGCACTGATGGAAGTGAGACACCCATACTCCCCTTCTCCTCCACTGGATGCCCATGATGCCTCTGCTCAGTATCAAGGCCTACAGCTAAACTGTGGGTGAAAAATGGTGGCATTTCTGTCCCCGGAAGGCACTCAGCCACATCTGATGAGAAACACTTAACACCTGCCAGTGAGTGCCAGTTCAGGACTGCTTCTCCTCTGACTGGGGCTGGTATTTATGGGACATGTTAGTCACGCAGGAGCTGTTAAAAGTGCTGCTGTGATAAATTGCAAAGTCATACATGGTCATCCAGTTATGAGTTTGCTCTGGGAGACAGCAGTACTTCGGAGCTTGACTAATCCCTTACAGATTGGAAACAGGGAGGGATGTGGTTAGGCACTGAAAATGTCCCCGTTTTATTGCCGATGATGTATTATTTAAGCCTTCAGTCCCCTGGACTGCTTCAGCTAAGCCTGGGGCTCGTACCCTTGTGTTCCAGCCAGCTTTCTCCCACTGGGAAGTGAATGCGCCTGCAAGACCTCCGATAGGCTTAAAGTGGCCATAAGAGTTTGGGCTGGATGGAAAAAATGCTTGTTTGCATGGCTACTGAGAGAATATTGTTGGATGTTGCAAAATCTTTCTAGCTGATACCTAAGGATGGAAGTACATGTGTGCATCCTTGTGCATAATGGTCAAAACAGACCTTCAGAAATATCAGTACAGGCAGAATGCTTCTCCTTGATGATTTAGAAGGAACACTTAGCTGTGATGTTCCCGCTCCATAGCTCCCTCACTATAGAGGTCCCAAAGATGTCCTCTGTATACCCTGCAAACCCAGCTCGAGATGCACTGGAGCAGGCATCTCACCAGCTCATATAACTACTTAATTACAAATTATAAATTACCAGGGGGTCGTAGTGATACTCCTTCAAGCTTGCGTTATTTGGGAGAGGCTTCTCTTCATCATTTATACCTAATTAGCTGGGACTCACCGAGCTCTTTAGGGCATTACATTCTTAGGAGCTCCTGGGACGTGCCCGTGCAGTGTACCACTCTCAGCAGAACGTCACATGCCGTGTGCCAAGCCCACGGCAGCCCTGCCGCAGGACCAGCCTGTCCTGCAGCCCCTCTGCTGAGCCGGGAGCACCGCGGCCGTGACTGCCCTGTGGACCCACCGACGGGGCGCCGGGCCTGCCCGCCCGCTGAGGAGCCCTGGACCTGCC
>NW_020799109.1:28452175-28474463 GCF_003259725.1 Athene cunicularia | reverse complement strand
CCCGCCCCGGTTAGCGGGGGGGCAGTGGGGCTGGGAGCGGCGCGGAGGAGCCTCCGGGCCCTCGGCACCCCGTCAGCCCCCGCAGCTGCACCTACCTCCCTTCTCTTCAGCCCCCTGCCTCTACACCTCTGTCCATCTTCTCAGCTTATCTAGTCAGTCCCCGCATCGAACACCTCAGCTTCTGCAGGCGGCCCCTCCCGTCCAGGCCCCATCTCTCATTGCTCCTGCTCCCTTCAGTCTCTCCACCCGCAACCTCTCTGTCACATTTCCAGATCCCTCAGCCCCTTATCCTGTGCCCACATCTGTCTGTGCACTACCCACTCATGTTCCCAGCCACCTCTTTGCCCATTTGGCACCTTCCTCATTCTTCACTTTATAAACCCTGAGTTTGCCCATCAGATTGACTGGGGCCCTCCTTTAGCCCTAGATCTGTCTCGGTGATTCCCCATGAGTTGCCTCACTCCTACCTGTGGTTCTTCCTTTAGTCCAGCAGTTCTGGCCCGTTATTTCTCCCTCTCCTCATTTTGGGTGCTCAGATCCTTAAAAATCTCAATTCTTAGGTTAACAAAACGTTTTTAGGTTCTTGGGTTTTTCCCCACATTGCCTTCCCTTGACACCCTGGCATACCTTTTCCTTATGTTAGTTTTGCACCAGTGTGCTTGCCCAGAAAAGCTAATTTGCAGATCTGTCTTTGATTTTAAGATTTGGTTTTAATCCCGTTTCTCCCTCTCATCCACTGATAGATTTGTATGAATCCTCAGAGCAGCAGCATCGCCCCCACACTGTGAATAAGAGTCGGAAGCAATTGCAACGAGAAAAAGCTGTGCAGCAGCAATGTCAGAAGCTGGGATTGCAGGGTGGAGTGGCTTCTGTTCCTCCTGAGCAGTTGCTTTCTATACCAAAACACAAGCCTTGTCCTTCTCAGCAGCCTGTGCCACCACCTCATCCTCCTTCAGCAGAAGATCAAAGGCAAAATGACAACCAAGACCAGCAGAAGGAAGTGACACCGGTAAATGCCTGTAATGACAGTGAGAATGCCCAGACCTGCCCTGCAAAGCTGAACTCTAAAGTGGAGAAAAAGAAAGTGGAATTGTTAGTAAGTCAGTAAAATCAAGGGATGGGTTTTATTATTGTGTATTGATTCATTCTAAAGTTAATTTTTCTGTATCTAATAGGAAGGTTTGAGAGATGATGTTTGCTTCCTCTGTGTTGAACCTATTTTTCCCATCTCTAGTTGGGTAGAGCCCGATTCAGGACCAATTTCTGTAGTATAACCTATGCAGATACACACTGTGCCGTCTTAAGGGAATTACCTATGGCAGTGAGATGGTACATCGTAAAGCACCCAAGATACCAGACTGTCTTAATGATTTATGAAGATTTAAACTCACCGTTGTGCTGTGTAGACAAGCCAGCAGCCACAACAAAAAGCCCTTTTGAGAGGAGATACGCTGTGATTGATGTAACTTTGTGTTCCCCTTTACAGTATTGCTGCAGTTTTGTTAATGCCAAAAGTGTTGATAAGGAAGTAAAATTTCAGGTTTAAGAACTTCTCTAGCTTTTATGATACAAGATGAGACCAATCTCAAGGCTCTCACCCTGTGCATCAGCCCACAGTGGGGTGCCTGTCTCCCTTAGAAGTGTCAAACTGATACATGTAAGAGAAAGGAAAAAGTACTAAACATGGCTCTCTAGGAGTCTGATTGAATGTGGCAATTACTTTGTTCATCATCCAGAACTCAGATAGTAGCCTGTAAAAGGGCGCTGCATTCTAAATGCTAGAGAGGGCAGGCATTTCCACTATGAGAAATTACTTGGTTTTACCACTTCACGTTTGTTTTCCTGTCTGTATCCAAGTGCTAATCTTCGATTTTATTTCAGCAGGCAAAGCAAAATATGAGGGGCAAAAAGATGAACTCTTTTTCTAGGACATACAGTTTATTTTTAAAACACTTTAACAATGCTGCTTAAGCCTTGGGTTCCTGTGCTGGTCCAAACTTTTCTGCCCAATATAATCAACAAACTCTGGCTGGCCATCAAACTTTCATGCATCATTTGTATTCCCTCAAAACAGGGATCAGCAGCTTTCCATATATGCCAGACCCTACCTCTGGTTAGATCTGTGTCAGATCTCAGAGGGGACTGAAGATGCTTCCCGCTGGAGAGACAGGACTGTGGCAGTCATCAGCACTTGTGTGGAGAAGCAGTGCATGGCTTCTCTGGAATTCAAAACTCAGAAGGATCCTGGAGGTTCTGTTTTGCAGAGGTGCACCTTGAGAGGCTACAGCTGCTGGCCACGCTGCCTGCCATTTACCTGCCCGGCTCCTGGCTGGGGTCACCTACCTGCAGATAGCTGTCCCTTCACCAAAGTAGAAGCATTTTGAAGAGCTGTGTCAAATTCCTCATGTGGGTGCACCAGTAGTACTGGCTGTTCAGCTCCTTCCTGGTGGTGAAAAATGCAGACATTATTTGACTGGGGATAAGTGCAAAGAAGTTTTTCACTCTGTGGGGAGTAAATGATGTTTAGCTGCAACAACCACCCCCTCAATCTGCTGAATTCATCTCAGCCTGTGCACTTGAATTTAAATCTTATTAAAAATACTCCTCTATATGAGGTTTTATGAGAAGGGTGATGAGAAGTCTGAAGAGATATTCTTATGAAGAAGTGGTTGTTAAGATTAACATAGCTGAGTAACTTGACTATTTTAAAGCTAAGTTCTTTTTAAGCTGAGACTTCTTGAGAGAGGGCACAACAGGGTGGAAAGGGGGCAAAGCTGGTTTTGTTTCTTCTTAATCCTGCCCAGTTGTGTTGATGCAGATTGTCCCCTCTCGCCAGAGACCTTGTCTTTCATCCTCTGGGGCTGGTTGTATCTCTTAGTAGATGTAGCCTAGGAAATGTTATCTATATAACTTTCCCTGGTGGCAAAAGGGAATTCTTGCCATTCCTCATTGCTCATTTTCACTGTAACTTTACCAGCCTTTCATTTCTATCAGTTTAATTATTTGGGGGCTGTATTGTAAAGCAGATCTGTGAAAGGATCTCTTTTATGGAAAAAACATTTCCAAAAAAGAGACTGTGTTGGCAGACTGAACAGATGGCCACTTGTAGCAGCCAGTAAGAAACTTGAAACTGTTTCTACCTAGTGGGGAATCACATCCTTTAAATGAAAAATTCCATCCATTTCTGAAAAAGTGCTGTATGTTCCTTCTTCCAGCAAAGCTGAATTAACCAGCAGCTTACTTGCTTATGAAGATTTTTGTTCTGATCAGCAGATTTCATCTGGAAATGTTTTATTGGTCTGAATGACTTCTTGCAGATGATTCTTCTTTCCTCAGAACTGAAACCTGTTTATTGTTGCTTTGACATTTTTAGAGTTTGCTCCAGGAAATATGATGGTGAATATCTGTGTCATTTGGGGAACAGGGAGACAAATGAACTTTCTGTTAATTTTGATCTTCTTGTCAATGAGCAGGCAGGAAAAATCACGATGGGAAATTCTCCAGCAAGAGCAGCGGCTGATAGAAGAGAAGAATAAGCGCAAGAAGGCACTCCTGGCCAAAGCTATTGCTGAGAGGTAGGGGGCTATGCTGCAGCATGGGCTGAAGCTGAGGAAGGGATTACTTTTCATCTGCAACCAGTTGTGTATCTTCTATTGAAATCTCACTTTTTCCTCCTCTCTGTGCTCTCTGTGTACTACTCCACAAGTGAGCACCTGTGATCAACATTTCCCTCTGATGACAAGTGCTGGCTAAAAAGTTGTGACTAAGCTTTTCACACTTCCAGAGCTGCAGCTGTGTGCAGATGGAAAAGTTATCACACAATTCGAGAATTGGCTGAAGTTCTTGTGCCTGTTATTAAGGGCATGTTTGGAAGTTGCAGTGCTCGGATGCTCATCCCTGTTCTGTTCCTGATTTGTTTTTAAGGAAAGTTTATTGATCCTAACCTATGAAGAAAAGCTATTTCTCTTTCGGCTTTTGACTCTTACTAATATGTGAAAACAAAACACATATTTAAGAAGGTACCATTTTATCCCTGGCTGATTAGAAGTTACAAGAATTCACACATTCTCACAGTTGTTATCTCTTGCTGTTCAGGTGACCAGACTTTAAGGCATTGTACAGTGTTGTGCACCAAGATAGTTTAAGACTAGAGGGAAGGCAAGGTTTGTAGGGAAGGGTATTGGAGCAGCTGATAGCACTGGATCAAGGAAGATCAGAAGCTTTCAGGCTCACAATGCTTTCCCAGACATATATTATGTTCTACCCATTAAAGCTCTTGAGTGGCACAGGTAACATGGCCAGTACTGCACAGAAGTTTCTCTTTGAGGTTTTAAAGATTTTGTTTTCCTTTGCCAGACAGAGGTAGAACACAAGTATGTTTAGTTTGACTCACTGTAGGACAGTAAACGTGGGTGTGACCACCAGGCTCGGTTCTTCCTCCTAGAAACAGAGCATGAGGAGAGAGAGGAGGACTTGGAAGGTGATCACTAGGGGGTTATGTCTGACATTCAAAGGCCGTTTTCAGTGTCAGAGCAGGATGTCTGTTTCTCTCCACCTACATCCGCTCATCTAAGGAGAGATGGTGTCACTGCCTACACATCTAGTCTTGCTTTCTTTGGGGTGCAAAGCAGTGGCTGAAAGCATGGTTTTGCTGGTGGTGACGAATGACAGCAAAGTGACCTGGTGTAAACCTTGTTGAAAGTTACTTAGCTTGCTTGGGAGTAAAATCCATCAAAGCTTGCTGCCCTTAGCAACATTTAGTTTTCAGAACTTTGGAATGAATAGGCTGAGTTGAAAAAGGTTGCATAAGGCTTGATTGAAATCCTTTGTGTTTGATGTAAAACTTTCCATTGACTTCATTGGGATTTGGCTAGGCCTTTTGGGAATAATTTTACAAAATGGAAATCAAGCTTAGGTTAGGTGACTTTTTGGCCCCTACTAACTGGGCTTCTTTGAAAGGGGATATTTGCAGGGCTAAATACCCTTCCCCCTCTTGCTCCCTCCAAGCCATTTCCTGTTTCCTTACACTGAGAACTACTTAGATACAGCAGCTTCTTGTGTGTTTCCACAGTGAAGAAACACAATCCATTTTAGGCACTTTGATTATAGTCATTACGTAATTTTGCTGTAGTCCTTAATAGCAGGCATTTTATATCCCCGTGGATATTAAAAAAGATCAAAAGTCTTAAACCATAAAGGAGAAACCTTCTAAATAACTCTTAAAGAAGTTAGTTGCTCTGCAAATTAAATGGGGCCCATTATGTCAAGAAGAGAGGATTAAAAAGAAAAAAAAAAAAAGCATCTTCCTTTTGCAGATCCAAAAGAACTCAGGCTGAAACAGTGAAACTAAAACGAATTCAGAAGGAGTTACAAGCTTTGGATGACATGGTATCTGCTGACATTGGCATCCTGCGGAACCGCATTGATCAGGCCAGCTTGGACTACTCCTATGCCCGGTAAGCAACCGACAGGGAGGAGGGAATAGTCCTGCCCGAGTAGAGGGAGAAAATGCTGTTTCCTGTCACCGAAGCAGTAATGGCGTTATGTCATTTTAATAATGTGTAGTTAAAGTGGTCACAGTCTGGGGGGCTTTCAAATCTTGAGGTAGAAGTGTGCTTTTTATTTTCTAATTTTTCCCTTGGAATCTGGAAACTGAAGTAGTTTTTCTGACTGCAGACTGTGCTTTCCAGCTTTGTGCTGTCACAAGACATACTTACTGTTTTAACTGTGCAGTTGTCCATAAGCCCTGCTTTATTGTTTCAAGGTTGTTTATTTCTTCTCGGGGGGAAAGAGGTTTTTTTTAAAAGTCCTAAAATGAAAGTCCTTTTCAGGGAAACTTGCTTGTTGATGACAGCTCTGGTCCTGTTGGAATCAATGGGACCAATTAAGCTTAAAACATGTAATACTGCTGAAGTGCTTTTGGAACTGGGACCAAAATTTGAAGGAAAAAGCAAGCTTTCACCCTTCACAATGTGCCTTTAATCAGTCTGGTTCTGATGAGTTCCTTAAATGCAAGAAATTAATCGGAACACCCTATTAGTTGTGGGTAAACCACAACATCAGTAGATAAACATCAGCATGTTTATGTAGCCATTTAATAAAATGAAAATGTTCAGTTGCGGTTTTTGGTTCACGATTCAATGTGTTAAACTTGTATTTTTCCTTATGACTTCTGCTATACGTTGACCACAGGCCAATAAACATGGTAATTAGTCTTTAAAAAAATAGCAGTGGTAGCTAAAAAATAAAGATCTCTTTTGTGTAATTATCATTTGAAATATCTAAGATTATCTGTAGTTTCAGTAGCTGAGTGTATATGAATACAGAATTTTGTATCCTCAAGAGGAAAAATATTTCAGTGTATTTTAGGCTTAAGTTTGGTTTCTAAAACCTTTAAATGCTCCTGGAAATTTCCTTACCAAAATTTTGTAATAATGTGTCTTATTTGAAATGCTTAATGGCAAAAGAGCATGTAACACAAGTGGCTCTGACATTTGGAAAGCAGTTTTTAATGAAGATAACAAAAGGGGATGTTGGTAGGACGAAGGGGATAGACCTTACAAAATACTTAATGACTTTCATGAACTTAGTAAGTCTTTCTTTTTATGAGTGAGGGATTGGAAATGTGAGTTAGATACTTTTCAGTGTTGTAGGCTTTATGCATTATGAGCCAAACCGGATTTACTTTTAAGTGGTGTCTTTTTAAGCAATTTTTTAGTTCTTGCCTTATATTTTACGGCTAAAACACAGTTTCAGTGGCTCAAAAAGTGCAATATTAAATAGTCCTGAGCACATACATAGTTAGGGGCATTTGGCAATTGTAATGGAATGGAATTTTCATAAATATATGAAGAATGTGTGTTAATTCAGACCAAAGTTTTTAACTCTGCAGAAGTTTCCAGCATAGCATTAGTTTTTCTATTTCTCATACCTGACCCAGGGAAGTCTTGACTTCCTTGTGGGGGAAATGTTAAGTGGGCATCTGTTGCCCACTGCAGCCATAGCCTTTACAGCTGGGCCAAAGTTTTGTGATTATTATGTAAAAGAACATATTTGGGAAGGCTCTTCTAGGTCTTATTTCCTTCTGTTTCCCTGAGCAAAGGATCTCTCCTATCTTTATGTTGCTTTGTTTAATGAGATATTTGAATCTGGTTTTATAAAACCAACAGCTGGATTCTTTATTCAGTCACCTTATTAATAAAAGTTTTATGAACGCTCTGTAAGGTACATTGCATAGTCATTCTGCAAAAGCCTTTACATGTTCCCTTTCCTGATGAGCAAGGTTGCATCTATCTTTCTATTAATTAAATCAGAATTAATATACAGATTAATGGAATGTAGTGGAAGATGCATCACTAATGTGGACACCAACCATTAATATCCCAGATGTGTTAACCTCAGTAAATATTTGGAATATTTCCTTTTTGCTATATTTGTCATAACAGGAAGTGCAAATTCCAGGAGGTGTGTGTCAGGGGGATGCTTACAATAAAATTCTACATCTGTTGCCACGCAAAAGTTGTGATCACTATTGATGTCATACGCTATGTCAATCTGTGCGGCTCATGATCTTCTGAATACGTGGGTGGCCGGAAGAGTACCCTTCTAGACCAAATCTGAATGTAAATGTGTCTAGCACCATTGTAGCATCTATCTGTCAGGTGGATGGTTGGATTAGAAAAAAACACAACACTGTTTTGCAGTGTTTCAGCTCTCTAGGTAGGTGTTCATTAGAAGTGTGAAAACATTGCAGTTTCTGATGGTTTCTTTCTGCTGCTAATGATGCATCTCTTAGGCAGTAAAAATGCTTGTTTGTGATTCAATCTGTAGATTTCAGATGAGCAAATTAACCCTTGGAATACAGCAGCAGTGGAGACTCCTGTCAAGAGGGGAAGATTCGATCAATTCACACTTACTTTCTTATCTTTTACTAATGTAGCAGCATGTCATGAATAGCTGGCATAATGTATTGCAGAGCATGTTGCATTTCAGGGGTGCTTAAAGTATCTGTCCATGTGTCAGATCATAAAGTGCTTTGAGAATTAACACACTAGAAATGATGATGATTTTGCAGGAAGCGGTATGATAAGGCTGAGTCGGAGTATGTGGCAGCCAAGATGGACCTCCAACACAAGACGGAGATTAAGGAGCACCTCACGGAGCACCTGTGCACAATCATACAGCAGAACGAACTCCGCAAGGCCAGGAAGCTGGAGGAGTTAATGCAGCAGCTGGAAGTGGAGGCAGATGAGGAAAATCTGGAACTTGAGATAGAGGTGGAGCGGATGCTGCAGCAGCAGGAGGCAGAAGCAGGGAGACAAGCCAGCCAGTCACACAGTCATGCCGGGACAGCTAAGGAAAACTCCACTCCCACTGTTACGGCACAGGAGCATGAGCATGCTAACCATGCTGTCGCTTCTCCTGCTATTTCTGAACAGTTGATTCAGTCTCAAAACTCCAGTACCAAATTCCTCTCCAATATGGACAGCCAAACTCAAGCAGTAAATGTGACTTCAGGAAACTCCCCAGCTTGTTCTGCTACATAACTACTATATTCAGATAAGCAAGCCAGTTATGGATGATACACTCTCTGCAGGCTTGTGTGCTGTATGTTATATTTGGGCTTCTGCAGTGCCAGTAATATGCACTTCATTTCTCTTTTCCTTTAATATTGTTTTCAAATGTTAAAGGCTCTTTTTTTCGCAAGAGTCCCATTTGGGGTTCGCCATCTGTCATCAGTCTGGTTTAAGTTCCTGTTCTGATGCTCAGCTCTTGATGGGGCTTTGTACCTTCCTGAAACAGGATACTTGGAAGCAAACAGTAGGGTTTTTCCAAAGGTTTTCTGTATATTGGTATCACAGGTAGCTGTTCCAAGCAATGTGCAAAAGATACATATCTACAGGAGAAAACATCCCAATTTAGTCTGCTTCTGAACACTTTCTGTCTCCTGACAACCGTGATAGTATGTCTTCCTTTGTATCCATAAGGGATTGGTTTTCAGTGGTTTTTAATCCTGTGAAAGCCAAGTGCTTACTTTAATTGTCTTTGTAGCTGATCCTCTTTCCTGTATCTGATTTAAAGGAAATTTGCATATTGAGGCAAATTAGAAAGTCAGTTGTAATACTTCCTATTTATCACTTTGCCTATTTCTTTCAGGTAATGCTAGATCACACAAGGCTATGTATTGATAACGTTATTATCTATGAAATCACAGCAGTTATGATTTAACAAAAATGGTGCATTACAGTTTATGACATTGCAGAATGTATGATGTAGAAGTAGAAACACACAAAAGTGAGCGTGTTACAGTTAAAACTGTTAGGTTACAAACATTTTTCTCTGTCATAGTTGCCTCACAAGATCCCTGGCTAAATACTGGAACTTCAATGAATAACCCCCATAGTATATCAAAAGTGAGCCCATTTTTGTATGCAATTCAATGCATTTTCTTGCCTGAAGAGCAGGTTTGTGCCCCACAGGAAGTTCAGCTGTTTTTTTTCTGTTGCTGTTGAAAGGCTTAAAAAAGCTATTCCAGGTGGAGAAAGTCTCAGGAATTAAAACAGAGGACATAGGAAAACCTCCCATAGACTGATTGCAGCTGCAAACCATGGGGACTGCGTTCAGAGTTATCTGTTTTGTAAGAGAGGAAGGTGCTTTCATTGTGGAAATAGATTCTGTAATTCCTGACCTGAACATGTCAGTCTGTTTATGAATGACTTACTGAATTATGCCATCAAGTATATAAATGGGACACTGATTGTCTCTGTAGCTTTAATAGTGGTAAAACATGTCACTACATTTCATTTTTATTTTATTAATAAATCAATGCATCTTCTACACAATGTGTTTACTTTCAGTTGTGGTATCTGATACTAATACACATATCCAAGACTGTTTTTCCACAGGAGGTGATAAATGACAGAATATGTCCTTTGGTAACTTTCTTCTGTGTGAAAATAAAATCTTGAAAAAAAGCTGTTCCAAAATATGGAAACATATGAAGCAAAGACATGGCGGGATGCAGCTTGGCAGGAATCTTTTCAACTAACTGTGGCCCAAGGCAGCAGTGGAAAATCTCTACTGGTGCCTCCCATACACAGGAGAAAGAGGGATAAATCTGTTTCCTAGAGAAGCCACTCATAATCAGGGCTGACTTCAGTTAGAAAACTCCAAAGTAACATTTGAGATAAGTGTGAAGCATTGCTCTGTTGCTGATGATACACTGCATTCCCTGTTATTTTGCTGGAAGACCTGGCGTAAAAGCCAAAGATTTGATTGTATTATGGCAAAATTGTAACGGCCTTCCTTGCTCTATCTGCAGTTCCAGAACAGCTTGTAGCAACCTGATTATGATTTTCAAAACTGGATACCAGTAAGTGCAATAATAATTTAATTGTACCGTTCTTGTTTCCATCCTCTGCAGCTGTCCCCAGTTGCTCCTCAAGAGATTCTAAGTCCTAGTGGATAGGTCTGTTCCTCATTATAGTAGTATTCAGCTCATCAGGGGACATACAGAAGAGCATCTGACAGAGAGTTGAATTGTAATGGTATTTACAGGAAGCACATAATACCATTTTGTGTATAATTTGTGGTTCTCTAGTAGGCTAAGATGTGGTTAAAATAGTCCTACTTGATTGCACCTTGTCATGGATGAGGTTATTGTTTAAACTCCTGAACCAAAAAAGGCAAAAAATTCTAAGTTCAAGGATCTTTTTGACAGCTGCTTAAGAATATGAGTTTCCTAGAAGGTAGTAAGTTTATATCCAACAAAATTACTTAAAAGCTGAAAAATTCTCATGTGCCATCCTGATAGTGCTGTCACTGTTTCTGCTTGAGAGGGAAGATGCTGTTAGAATCAGCAGTTTCTGATCTCTTACCAGTCCATCGAAGTTCCTACAAAAAGAAGTGAACTGGCTGGAAGCCACATGAAACAGCCATGTGAAATAACAATAGGCAGCCTAGAATTTGGTCACTCTCACTAGACAGGGAGCTCAAGAGTTAAATTGTTTGATCTGAGTTACGAAGCCTTTCTCTGACGTGTGATATAAACCACTGCCATGGTGTCAGTTCTACTTTGGAAGTTTGCAAATGGTTTGATGGGTGCCAGTGTGCTGGTTTAACATTCCCCTATGCCGGAGCCAAGCAGTCCAGTCATAATTGTAACAACATGTGTGCTGGTCAGAAATGCCAGGAGATAATTTTGGTGCAGTAAAAGGGTTGGGTTTTTTCCTTGAAGGAAAGAGAACAGTTGGAATTGAGGCTCTTCAAGCAAAAGCCATTTCTACCTTTGTAGTAGCTGAAGGATCTTAAAACATTTGGCTCTGCTGTCACTGGAGTGTATTGAAGGCAGGTGTGCTGTCCACTCAACTAGCATTTTGTATCTCTTCAGAAAAATGGAAAAATGAAAAGTTCAGCATAGATCAGGAATGGGTAGGCGGATTTTTAAATCAGGGCCTCTTGCAAGATGAGGCCGAAGTCTGAATGTGAAGCGTACTGGGTTGAACACCCGTGGCAAGGAGAATGAAGCAAATGCATGATATCTGACCGGAACACTGCAGGGCTCATCACGGGGGACTTGTGTTCTCCTGTGGCAGTGTAGCCATTTCTGTGTTGGGCCGCTGCATTATCATTGTGGGAAGAAGTGGAAAACACTGATGTATACCACTGTGAGAATGTTACAAAGCACAATATAATTGCCCATGTTGCAGTTTGGCCAGGATGTCAGGATTAACACTCCCTCCTCTGTCAAGAAATGTTTAAATGAGCACAGATGGTCATGGCTCAGCCTGGGGTTCCCATGGATGTCTAGTGCAGGGTGTAAAACACTTGGACAATCCCCAATCTGACTGTATATCCAGCCAGATGAAGTTGGGCTCTTGAGAGGTTTCAGCTTAGGGTAACTGTCTGGGGAGAGACAGTTCTCCATTAGCCATTCTTCTTCCTAATTCCTTCTGCGATGCAGTGTAGTCTTCCCTTTGAGCCTGTATCCCATCTAAAGCGAATGAGGAAAAACTAGAAAGAATGAAAAGTAGTGACTGGCCTAGTGGTTGGGGGTACTGTGTTTTCTGACCAGCTGTATTAAGAACATTCTAGAAAGGATTGTTTATGGGACAGTTACCCTATTACAGGGAAGTTCTGGGCCCAAAGAAAGGGGCAGATTACTCTTAAATTGCCTCCTATGCTGGGATTCCCTCCGTTCTGCTTAGGACAGTAGGATCTATAGACTTCACGCTTTTGTCAAGGCTCAAATATGGATCAAAACCCCTGTGATATGGATTGTCCCAGCCTGAGGCCTGGTTCTTTACCAGATGCCCCTCACAGGGGATCTTTGAGCATCTGTGAGTCCTGGACTGAGTTTGGTGCTTTTGTGTGATTCTATGTAGACATAGTGCACCCTCAGTCAGTTTGCAGATGACACCCAGTTGGGTGGGAGTGTTGATCTGCTGGAGGGCAGGGAGGCTCTGCAGAGAGACCTGGACAGGCTGGAGCCATGGGCTGAGGCCAACTGGAGGAGTTTCAATAAGGCCAAATGCTGGGGGCTGCACTTGGGCCACAACAATCCCCAGCAGCACTACAGGCTTGGGGAGGAGTGGCTGGAGAGCTGCCAGTCAGAGAGGGACCTGGGGGGATGATTGCCAGCCGGCTGTACAGGAGCCAGCAGTGTGCCCAGGTGGCCAAGGAGGCCAATGGCATCCTGGCTTGTGTCAGCAATAGTGTGGCCAGCAGGGACAGGGAAGGGATCTTACCCCTGTACTCGGCACTGGTGAGGACGCACCTCGATTCCTGTGTTCAGTTTTGGGCCCCTCACTACAAAAAGGACATTGAATTACTTGAGCGTCTCCAGAGAAGGGCAACGAAGCTGGTGAAGGGTCTGGAACACAGGTCTGATGGGGAGCATCTGAGGGAACTGGGGTTGTTTAGTCTGGAGAAGAGGAGGCTGAGGGGAGACCTCATCGCCCTCTACAGCTACTTGAAAGGAAGCTGCAGAGAGCTGGGGATGAGCCTCTTTAACCTAGTAGTAAGCGACAGGACAAGAGGTAATGGCCTCAAGTTGCACCAAGGAAAGTTTAGACTAGATGTCAGGAAGCATTTCTTTACAGAACGGGTTGTTAGGCGTTGGAATGGGCTGCCCAGGGAGGTGGTGGAGTCCCCATCCCTGGAGGTGTTCAAGAGTAGGGTCGACTTAGCACTTAAGGATATGGTGTAGTTGGGAACTGTCAATGTTAAGTAAATGGTTGGACTGGATGATCTTCAAGGTCTTTTCCAACCTAGATGATTCTGTGATTCTGTGAGTTTGGTGCATTTGTGTGATTCTGCGTAGACATAGTGTCTTGGGTCTCTGCTCTGCTCTTGTGCATACCAGAGCTGTATATAAGGGTTCATGCAGTTGCTGAGAGCTAGATAAAATTTTTCTGCAGGCCTTATCTAACCCAGAAATCATATGTTCAACACTTTGATATTATATCATGATCCCTTTTGTAACTGTGGATATAAGCAGGTGTGGTGTGCAAGGGACAAAGGGTTTTGCCAGTGGCAATGCAAACAGGGTGTAGAGATGTGGACTGGTATTATAGAAACCACATGCTTGTTAAGTGCCCTATTTAGGCTTGTCTGCATGGTCCTGTTAAAGCGAGTGTTGGCTCCTTTGATGGGGCACGAGACTGGTTTCCTTCATCATTTCCCCTGATTTATGTCCCAGCAGCAAACTTGTACGTCAGTGGGGAAAGACCAAGTAACGAGAGAATTTAGCCAAGTCTCACCCCCTTGGCATGATAGGACATCAGATCCTTCAAATCCTTGCCTTTGGCAGCCTGTTAGTTACAGGGTTTAAATCACGCCTTTTAAGACACATGTAGAGTCACTAAAAAGCTTGGGCCTTTCTGAATTAGGGCCTGGATTGTGTAGTTAGAGTCATTTTCTCAATTAGCTAAACATAAATCAGTATAACGAGGCGCTTGGGAGCACTGGGCAGGTTTAGTACCTTGTCTCTCTTGCCTCTGTCCATACCACTCCCACCTGCTTGTTTGGCTGATCAGCCAGTGATTTTATTTTTCCACACTGCTAGAGCTGAGCAGTGGGTTTTATGTCTGAACTGTTTTTCACACCTGGCACATGTGTGCGAGAGGTGAGAACTGGGAGAAATTGCTCTTACACAGTAAGTAAAGCAGCCCTCCTGTGTGGCAGGGATCTGGCAGTCTCACCCCCAGAGGATGGGGACAGTGTCCTGTTGAATAGGCAATGGTGGGTGGTGGCATGAGCACAGAAAGTCTAGCAGCAGCAGAGATGTCATTCAGTGTGATACCTGGGACTGGAAAGCCTGTGTGGGGTTGAGGTGCTGCGTTTGTACTGTAGACCTGGGTAGCAGACGCATGACTCCCTCTTTCAGGGCTATACCTTGTAAGGGCTGTGCTGTTTTCTGGAGACTGCTGGATAATTGATATGGGACTTGTTGCCCTGCAAGCCCAGTTCAGGCCAGTCCTCTGGTGAAGGACTGAGATCCATCTGAGCAGGCAGTAAGAGAAAAGCTTGGAGGTTCCTCACAGCAAAGAATGAAACCCCAAGATCTGGAAGAACCCATTTTGTGCCTTGTGATGCCATTGAAGTGTGTATAAATCATCCAATATGAAAGCTGCAGTGTTCAAGGCACCTCTTTAGTCTCTTACATTTTTCAGAATGAGGGAGGGTGTGGCAAAATGGCTGAATGAAGGAACAGAATCACTGTTCACCCAGACAATGCATGGGCTGAAGCCATAGCCCTCCTTGAGTCTGGTTTCAGGAGTTGGACCTGAGTAAGACAGACACACCCAAACAAAGCTTAATTGCTTTGTGGGTTATGACAGTGAAACATGGGTCATAAATAAATCCCTGAATGACAGGCCTCTTTAACTTTCCCTATGCAAGGTTTTCTCTGAAGCGGTTGGTAGTGCTGGTGCTGGGGATCATCTGGTGTAATCCTCTCATGTTCTTATTATCAGTGCTGAGTCTGACCCTTCAAATGTCTCTCTGATGTTTCTGTTCTCTGCAGTGCACCCTAATGGGTCTTTGTTCTGGTTACGGGTGTTCCCTGATAATACCGGGCCAAAGCGAGCCCAAGATCTTAGTCTGCTCATTCGCTGGGAAGGAATTGCTCTGAGCTCACTATGGCTTGGGAACTCTTAAACAAATACTGTGATCAGTTTATAATGGAACAGCAGCAGTCAGGGTCTCACTGACATACATCAGGAACAGCTCCCAGTGCACAGCTGCTGACCTTGTCTTGCTTCTGCGTTAGTACCTAAATGCCCTGAAGGAGACCCCATTGAGTTATTTCACATACACAGCTTCTTCCTTCAGAGAGCCAGTAAAGGAGGTAGTAGAACAAAGGACAGTCACTCCATGAACTTCAAGCTTAGCAGTGTCATAAGGCATCTTGCTAGCAGTCAATGTCTAAGTGAGGCCCTGGCTGCACTGCAGTCATGTGGTCCAGCAGCAACAGAAATAGAAGCTCTTCAGCTACCTACTGTGTAGCTGAAGAGTAGCTGACCTTGACCACTGCCTCCATGTGGCTGTGGACCACTGTGCCCCCAGGACAGCTGAAGGGATGGAGAGCCCTGGGAGTCATTCCTAGACAGCAGATAACTGCAACTCACTGTTGGTGTGACTTCTTCACTAAAGGATGGAGCTAGGTACCCTGCAGATGGTGTCTCAGCAAGCCATGCTGTCTTGCTTCCTTCCTGTCTCCTTTGCACTACTACCACAGCCTTAGGAAGTCATGAACCATCAGCCCAAGAGAGGGTATCCCACTATCACTGCATATGGTATGGCTGAACAGTCACAAATTGGCTAGCTCTCAGATTGTTAGTTTGGGCAACAAGCTATTAACACGCAGGAGACCCACACTGTGAGCCTGTGCTGAAATCTGCTCTGAGTATACACACTGCCTTTGCAACATGGGCTAGGTAGAGTGAAACAGCTGTGTTTGCAGGCGCAAGTCACTTTTCCCATTCCAGTATAGACAGATCCTCTGTCCCAAGGAAGGGTTAATCCAATTCTGACATCATCTTTTTCAGAGTTTCCCAGTTTGAGTCTGGATTAGGTTTCTGAATATCACCTGAAACCCTGCACCATGTTTTGAGTAGTTCTGTAGCTGTTTTGGTGATGACTCGTTGCTGATGGTGCATGTTTCATTGTCTGTAGCACTGATGGTGTCCTAGAGGTTGTGTCTCTGTCTTCACTATTGTGTGAGCTGCAGCTGATCCCACATTCTGGTGGTTGTCTTCATGGCAGAGAAGATGACACTATTTGGCATGAAGATGTGCTCATAAACAACCAGGTCCATTCCAGCATTTTTCTAACACATTTCTCTGGTCTTCCATGAAGAACATCTTGCAGCCGTTTTAAAAAGTCATGCCTCATTCTCTGCAGGATTTTCTTCTGCTTCCAAATCTTTTTTTTCCCCTGTCTGCTAAAATACCAGTCGTTTTCTTTTTTGTGTTCCTCAAATCAAAATATTTAGCGATGGACTTTTCTCCGTGACATCCCACTGCATCCCCTAACTACTGTGGAGTGTTCATCAGTCTCATTGACATTAACCAGTTCTGCAGATAACCAACACTGCCATGCAGACAGGCTCCCACTCCTGTACTTGCTCAGTATCTGGTATTGTCAGTGACAGTCCCTCTGTGCGTCTCTTAGGGGTGATGCTCTTGCTGGCAGAACCTGAGAAGCTATCGAAAAACACTTTCCTTGGCCTGGCTGTTGCACTTGGGACATTCATGATGCTCCATTCTGGCCCTGACATCCACAAAGCAGTATCTGCTTTTCATAGGGGGGAATCATGATTTGCTTTTCAAGGCCTAGTCTTATTTTCTCTGCCCCAGCTGCCTGCAACACTGGAGTCTTCTATTACTCAAACCCTCCCAAGCCACCAATAAATTTTCTCCTTCTGTCCTTCAACCAGTTTCCCTTCTTCCTTCCAGCAGCTGCTGAGAAACTTTATGGACCCATCTGTCCTCCAGGCTAGGGAAATAACCAGGGCTCTTCAGAGCCATCAGGCTGAGCAGAATGTAGGTGAGCACAGGGTGGTACTGGAAATATTTTGATTCATGGGATTAAACTCACAGCCATTTTCAGAAACCCAGGTCCCTTCTGTTCTTCCCACTTCACACAGGCTTTGCAGGGGAATGGGCCACACAGTGGCATCCACATTCACCATTGCACCCTAAATGCTTGCACTCAGAAATCTTTGCTTTCACCTACTGTGTCTGCGACCCCAGAGGTGGCTTTTTGGAGTTGGTCACCTCTGGAGAGGTGACATGATAACCCATCTGAGTGTTCCTGGAGAGAGCCGGAGGTAGACTTCCTGATGGGGGTGAGGCCTGGGGAAGGCATTTGGGATGGCTGCCATCCACAAACACATCAAAGGTGCGAATGGCTTTTATCAAGAGGCAGTAAAACTGAATCCAAAGCCCACTTTAATGTATTTGCCACATATTTAAAAGGGAACTGATTTCAGAAATGCTTTCGAGAGTTTTAAAAATTCTCCTGGACCTGTATCTTACACTCTGGAAACCTGATGCTTTTGTTTCTGGGATCCCAGATGTTCAGGACTCATGACTGAGGGGTGAATGGGAACTAAACTTCTTCTGAAATGTGGGCACAAATAGCTTTTTTCCTAACTCTAAGCCTCTGTTAAACTCTTGATTCTTTTTCTAATCACAGACCATGCTTACAGCAAATACCACCTCTTTAGTCATAAAGTGAGATATCTTCCCATTCAGTTGTCAAAAATCCCTCATTTCCAGCTCAGTAGGGCTGCAAGACACTAGCCTTTTGACCTGCTGGAGTGCTTGCCTCTAGTCTGGAGCTTTAGGCCGGTCCTATTTAGCTGGAAGAAATCTAACTTTAGTGTGGAAAACAGGAGCAATTCCTTGGCAAGATCAGAGGAATTGTAGCTTTTCTCATTTTCTTTCTTTTTTCTTTTTCTGCAGGAGAGTTTAAACATCGCTGCTTTGATTTGGAAAGGGCGAGTGACTTTCCCATGCCGTAATACCCAGCAAGTGTTGAGAGAATGTGGTTACATAAAACCATATTTTTAATACAACCAACAGACTGTCTTGAGAGCTAAGTGTTTTTTGACAGTTTTTATGCACCTGTTAATTCAAAGCTCTTAACATGTGCCAGTTAAAAAGAGCCAGGCACTAAAACATCCACCCTGTGGACGGCAGGGGCTCAGCTGCACACCAGATCACAGGGAATCCATGCAAGGTAGAAACTTGGCTTCTCTTACAGGACCAACTGGTACATGACTAATTCAACTCAGAGCTTTTGTTTCCCAGTCCTGCTTGGCCTTGAAGATTCCTGCTTCTGCTTTGGACCCGAAGAACAGCTGACATTTCTTTGGGTTTCTTCTGTTTGCTTTTCTCAGCTATTGTAGTTATCAGAAAGAAAAGATGGTAAACATCCTGCACTGACAATACCACCCCAGGCTTATCTGCTAAACTGGTGCCTCCTTGTTTTCTGGATAGTGAGATTGCTTCTTATAATTGGTGCTAAGACAGGCATTGGCAAAGCCCAGATGGAAATTTGTCTCACAATCCTCCAGCATGTCTGCTCAGGTACTGCCTCCGTGGTCACTCCATGCTCAGAGGAGGTAGGTGGTCTGTTTAGACACAGCCTTGTAACATAAAGTAAGGCTGGGAAGTCCTTCTCTAAAATATTCCTTCCTCTCCACCCCTTCAGTATTACCAAATTCAATTTAGAGATTTTCTCAGGGTCATTTTAAACCTCTCACAGACAGATCTTCCCTCTTCCTTCTAGGGCTCTCTCCCCACACCCTATCTGCTCATATTCCATCTCCACAGAGTCACCTGGTGGCCTCATCCTTGTGGAAAAAAGCTTGAAAACTCAGCACCATCTAACATAAAGACTGAAAAAAACAGAAGGCAGATACAACAAATACAAGAAAGCTTGAGAATTTTAAATACTTGCAGGTGCTGACGCAGGACATTCTGTGGTAGAAATGACCAGCTAACCCTGAAACGAGAGGCCACTCATTTTTTGTGCAAGCACTAAACTTTTATGACACTGCATTTGGAATGTTTCTGTGTAAGGTGAAGTTAGCATGCCACTGCCACTTTCCTGCTGTATAAGCTTAGTCAAGCTTCGTGAAGCCCTTACCTGAGAATTGCACTGCCTTCAGGAGATGGGGCTGTATCATCTCTAGACCTTTCCTTCATCTCAAGGCCGAGAGGTGTGATGACAGTCTCTAGTGTTAAACACATAGCTTTGGACTCTGAAGAATCAGGGCACAGCAGAGATGTGTGTGAAGGCCAGGGGCAGAGGACGCAAGAGCATATATTTAGAGGACAAGGGTGCCTTGGTACATCCTGCATGTTGAGCCCTAGCTGAGGAGATCTCTGCAAGGTGGTCAGTGGAGCTGATGGGACATGGGGGGCATGTGTGATGTCTATTGCCAAAAGTGGGAGAAAGTCCTGCTAAGGCCTAGCCTTGGGCACATAAGGTGTTCTGGATTTGCATGCTACATGATGTAGAGCCTCAGGTTAGTGGGGAGCTGCCTCAAATTACAGCTCCATTAGCCTGGACAGCTGGCTATGAGTCTCATACGCTGCTCAGAGCTGATGGCTAGGACTCTTCTGCTGAGTGGTTTTCTGTAGTGCTGAACATCAGCATTCTTTCTTGCAACTCTAAGAGGCATGAATCCCTTTCCCTACAGGCTTGTTTGTAGGCCTGATTGCCTGAACGTGGGAAAACTCATCAAGATTAACTTGTCAGGATGGTCTGAGTATCTCTGAATGCCATACGTGAGCTTGAATTGACATGAGTTTTTTTTAAGCAGGAAACACTACATGAGGGCTTGTCAGAGCAATAGATGGGGCTAGGATTCCATCTCATTAACACTCAGCCTGTGTATTGCAAAATCACCTGGCAGGACAAATATGATGCAGATCAGGTGTGTGCACACTGTTGCTTTGTGTTGAATTAGCTAGAACATGCTATATAGTGTTTATATTGGCTTCATGTTTTACATTGGCTGCAGGAAGACATATGATACCCCATCTGGCATGAATTCTGTTGGACTAAAGTTACCCCATAACAATTCAGAGGATAAATTTGACTAGGCAGAGTGGTATACACTGCATCAGTGTTTTGCTGCATGGGGTCTCAGAAGTTTTAACCCAGTCCTGGGTACCCTCAAACAAAACTTTCTGTCTCAGTACTGCTTAACTGTGCAAGTATGTGTGATGCTCATGGGGATGTTTTCCTGAAGAAGCGTGAGCCCTACTCCTGCTGAAAGGTTATATTAGTGTTATGTCTTAGATTGCTACTTCAGTAGCTGCTGTGTGTGGACTTGACCTGTAGACTATGTCTTTTTGGGGTGCATCTTCCAAGCAAGATTAAGATACAAGTAGGGTGACCTCCTGTTTTGCAATGACAGAACTGGCAAGGATCTCAGTATGTCCTCTAACTCATAGCTGCAACCAAGTCCACCTTGTCTGTACTGACAGATAATTGTCTGATAGTTTCTGCGCCCTGCAGTGATGGAGAATCTGTCTCTCAGCAATAGACGTTTACCCCAAGGTCTAACTGGAAACTCCAATGCTGCAGTTTAAAACTGTTTTTTTCTTGCCACATTAACTGTGTTTGAGAAGAATGTTTTCTCCTCTTCCCAAGGCACAGCCCTTTCCCTGTGTTACCCTTTAAAGCATTTGCACAGCAGGCTCTGCAGTGAGACAGGGAGTGAAGTATGCATGGTGGGAAGCATCCAAAACTTGCTCAGATCTGCATTGAGTTTCCAATACTAATCAAGCCTTCTGTGACTCATCTTCATGCTTGTGCGTCAACTCATGTAGATATCTTCAGAGCAAGCAAAACACTGGATCACTGCGTGCTCACATGGACAACAGCACCAGGTTTTATGGTTGTTGTCCTTATGAGAGGACAGAGCTATGATACAAGTTCATAAGAAAAGTATGGTGGTTGTTCACTGATATATTAAACTCTGAAACATGCTTGATTTGCAACTACAAGAAAATGGTAAGAGTAATAATCCCTGCTGAGAGCCTAACTACTTTTGAAAACAAGTTGTCTCTCTTTCCATCTGATTTAAATTTGAGAGAACCGCGCCATGTCCCAAAGCTGAATGATTTTATCACCTCTTCACCAGCCAGAGTATGTGATGACAGATTTTTTTTATCAAACTAAAGAATAACTTTACTGAGAGATCTTCCAGTTTTCACCCATCTGAGAAGCCCTGATGTTTCCTTAGAATCCCCTCACCCTTTTGTTGCAAAGGTGGCTTGCTCTGAGCACAAACCAGCTCTCTAGGGCTGGAGAGCAAAGTGAGGCTGCAACACAGCCTCCAGATAAAGCCTGAAGGTAGGAGCTTCTTTCATTAAGCTTCATTCATTAAGCTCAAAAATGTGTAATTTTTTTTTTAAAGAGTGTGCTAACTGCATTCAGTTAGAAGCATTGTTCATGGGGTAAAATGTGTAGGATGCTAAAACAGTTATATTAATTGTAATGCTTAAAAATGTGCGGAGTAGACTAAAATGGGCCTTTTTTCTGGCATGCTCTTCTTCAGACAATTTCCTGAAAAGCCCTTCCTTGGATCAATGACCATGCACCATCCTACAGCCAAAAGGCACTTGGCAGAAAGGTAATGTGAATGTGACCTTACACATCAGAAAGCAGCAAAGTACTTGCATGCTGATGCACTTTTCTCAGCTGCTGCTGACAAATTAATTTCCAAGGCAGATGCAATAGCTGATCTATCTTGGACAATGGTTTTCCTTTCCACAGCCACATGCGGTAATGAAAACAGCAATTTCCAGTGATACTTTCTGCCCAAGAGTAGATCTGTTGCAGACTTCACATCCCCTCACTTAAGGTATCTCAAAGTCCAAACTGGACAGCTTGGTTCCCTCTAAAACCAAGCGACATGTTCAGAGTATGGCTTGTGCTAAGGATTTTGGGCTGGAAATTCTCACCGTCAGCTATAGAGGGAGCCTTGATGAGTGACTCAAACCTGGAAGGGACTTTAGCACGATAGGAATTGCCTGGTTTAGAAGAAAATTGAGTAGTCAGAGCTACAGGGAGAGCTGTACTGATCTACTCCTTAGGGTTTCTGGCCAGCCATGTCCTGGGGTGAATGATTTCGACCTGGGTGAATAAAGGATGCTTTGTACTGTAGTCAAATTCAGATACCTGTAGGAGGGGACTAGGGAATGAAGCAATTCTGTTTGTTTTGAACCAAGACAGTCTTAAAAAAGGAGGGGGGGGGGGGGGG
>NW_020799109.1:28445946-28452125 GCF_003259725.1 Athene cunicularia | reverse complement strand
GGGGGGGGGGGGGGGGAAGATAAAATAAACCAGAAATATTGAGTCAACCTAGAACATGCTGTTTGATCTGAAACACAATGTTCCATTTTACAGTTTAATTTCATTTTTTTCTAAAATCAGGTTTTTCAATAAAGCCTCCAAAAGGCTCATTTCAGAAACACCTACATGAAGTCAACCTCTTTGCTTTGAAAACACTTTGGAATGAAATGTTTTGAAGTTTAAAAAAGAGCCTCCTGTATTAGGCTTGTTGGTTTTGTTTGTTTTTTTGGCAAAAGGTGCTTGTCAAATTCAGCCCAACTTTGTGAATGGTTTATATCCCTCCAAGATTAGACTCTGGTCAAAGTTACTGTTCACTGCGCGAAATCACCCACTGAATCTATGAATCCGCTGAGGGCAAAACGGTGTCTGTGATTCAACCCGGAGCTGTTCTATCTCCTTGGAACCAGGGAGGAGAACCCAGGGTGTTTTCATAAAGGAAGTGATTCAGCTCTCAGTAATCAAAAGCCAGGTCCTGCTTCCTTTCCAGGGGAATCTGGGGTCCCCTTGCTGCAAGTGGCCAAAATTCTCATTGTCTCCATGAGGAGTTAAAAGCACATCATACTATCAAATGAGGAAAATAGAAGAGCATGGGAAGAAATGGCCCAAATTCCTTTTATTTATCTGCTTCCAATAAAAAATATGAGCACAAGACATGAGGTTTCTTTTCAGGCACTTTCTAATGACTCGGATGATCCAATGAAACAAATGAGAGCAGCCAGGGGAGCACTCGCTCCGAAAGGGCAGAGAAATATTTGCCAATGCAGCAGCTCTGCAAATGTGTGAGGCTGTTAAGCTCCTAATCCCATGTCTTATTTTTATGAATTTTCACACTAGTGGGATATAATGAACGCTGAGCCCAAAGACATTAATTACTCAGGTCCTTTTTTTGAGAGGAATTTCGATGGAGTGTAACGTTTTAAATTACAAGGTGTGAAATAAACTCTACAAAACTTACAGTTTTAGTGGAGGAACTCCAAAATCAAATAAAAATGCAAAACCGCTGATGAAGTCCAATTTACTGTAAAATACCATGGATCATGGTGTTCCAGTAATTTTTTTTCCCTACATACTTTGGTTAAAATAATTTATATCCGCTGCAGTGTTTATGTACCTTAAGCTTTATTTATTAAAGGATATGTATATTTCAAGCCCGGTTTTAATGAGACATGCTGAAATCTGTAAGGTACAGTGCGACTTTTGTTCTAATCAGCACTAAATCTCTTCTCTTTACTTTTTCTGTGTTGAAAACATTCATGTTGGACGGAAAGAGCTGTGTGTGTATGTGCGTGTATATAAATTTCAGATATGTATAAATATATATGTAAAGTAATAAGCAAAATTTATTTCTATCATCAGGGCAAATACTCCATCATTGTTCAGTCTGAGAACTTAAAATCACGGATGGATTTTATCCTTATTCTTAGAACAGGACAATTACTTCTTTTTTTAGGCAAATTATTTATTTGCCAGAATTGTGCTTTAGGTTGGCTGAAAATGTTTGTGAATTCACATCAGCTTGACGAACTGGTCTGGCAAAGGAAGAAAAAGAAATCCAAGTGTTTTGGCTTTGTTTTCTAATGAAACGTTTTTGAGATTTCATTTTGAAACAACACCCTTAAACTAAAGTTAACATCAACTAAAAAATACTCTGGAAGCTTAGAAATGTCTAAAAAATGGGAATTAAATGGGGCCTTAGAGATGTTCCTTGGGGGAGTTGCTTTAAAACTTTCTTCCTGTGTTTTCGTTCTTGCAAGGAAATAGAAAATATTTTTGCTCATAGATGAATTTGAAAACTATAATGTTTATGGCCTTTCAGTACAGAACTAGGAGTAAGTTCTAAAAATTCTATTAGGTTTTAGGAACTTAATCAAACTTAAGCCATATTTTCAAGACGTAGAAAGCCTGGCTTTCACTGACACCTCAGGACAAGATAAAAGGTATTTAACTGCTTAACCTTTTCTGATAATACTGAAATAGGGGTATGAAGCTGGTCATGTAAATGTCCCTTGTAATGCCTAAACTGCTTTCAAAATGGTACACAGGTTCCTAAATCCCTTTAAATGTAGTACATAGCATGGATATCATGGGCAGGAAAGTGTCTCTCTTTCCTTACAAAACAGTTTTTGATGAAAATTAAAAAGTCCACTTCTGCCAATTTTTGCTTTGATTTAATGAAAAAAGGAAATAGAAAAATCTTTAGTTTGAAGGTGCCCATCACAAAAAGGGCAAAATAAAATATCTTCTGTTTTTACAGAAGTGGAAAATGGAAAATTTCCGGTAAAAATCAACTTTGCTAGGCTTTTTCCCAAATAGCTGTGTTTCAGAGGCTATCTGTAAAGTAGAGAAGGTTTCAGGTCTGGTGAACTTGATTTCCTCCCTGTGCTTTCCTCTGCACATAAAGCTACTTATTTTTCAGATGAAGTTAAAGGCATAAGTTCCCAGCAGAGCAAAGTGAAGTCTGGGGGCAGAAGGGGGAGGCTTTTCTCTGTTTCATGGAAAATTTTTGCTTTCGAAGTGAATGCATTTCTCGAAAGCGAACCCCGAAGCCCAGAAATGGCTGACCAAGGAATTTAAATGAAGAAACACTCGGAGTCGGGGAGCAGAGTAATAAAGTACAGGTTTGTTCTGTAACAAATTCCAGTGCTTGCAAGACTTTTTTAGACATATGGAAGTCCATTTAGGAGGAAAATTGGTTGCAGCCGCTGATTCAGAACCCATTGGAATCAGTGGAAACGTTCCCATTGTCTTCTGTCCTGAAGAAATGCTGTTTCTGTCCTTCCTTCCATCCCTAGACTGCGCTTGCTCTCTGGGCCATATGGATTTCATCTCCCTCAAAAACATGTAAGAGAAGAGGGTTTGGCTGTTTAACGGCATGATGTAGCTATGTGGACAGGAATGGTTGATTTCTACTTGATTGGCTACAAATCAGGTAACCAACGCCTCAGTTTCAAGTGGCTGGCTTTGGAGGAGTTATCTGGGTGCATCTGGCTATCCTATCACAGAGCCAAATGTGGCTTTAATCATATCAGCACGCTAATTGTGCCCCTCAAGAAGAGCTTAGAGGAAGGAGGGTCTGTGTTTTGACAACCGTCAGATTTCTTTATTGCTGACCATAATTGCTGGGCTGTCCCTGGGAAAGTGCACTGGGTAATTGCTTATCTGGATAGTACCCCTCTTCAGCTATTTCAGCACAGAGACTTTTCTATCATTAAACCCAAAGCCAGGCTGCCTGCAGAGGGTGGGTGAACCAAACCCACCAGGAACTGATTCTAAAGGATCGATTCCTGTTTCTCTTTCTGCAAGTCAGGCTTCCAGAAATGGGGGCACAGAAGGGGATGGAAGCTCACAAGAACCCCTGTGTTCATAGGGAATCACCTCCAGATGAACTTGTGATCATGACTACTACCTGCCTCCTCCCACTGAGGCCAGGACAAGTCCCCACAGAAGGGGTGACAGCCTGCAGAGCAAGAAATGTTGAAGCATTTCAGCCTCTAGAAGAAAACACTGATATTTTTGGCCTGGACTAGATTTGAGAGAGAGCATGACATCAGAAGTGAAATGCAGGACAGAGGTGGTTTTCTGCCTTCAAACAACACCCATTTTACTGGAACTGGTCTGTACGAGGCCTCTACCAGGCACGCAGAACGTGTCAGCAAGCAGCTGAGTGGGGCTCCTGGAGCGGGGCTGACACACGGACACGACAGACGCCTTGCTGGCACCAGAGGCAGAAACCTGGGGTTTGCATTTTCTGGAAGAAATCATGACAACTCCATGAGCCCACACAACACGCTGAGAATGGAGGACTGCAGCTCAGCTCCCCTTGCCACCTTAGACCTGCAGTGTGTCCCAGACAAGTCCCATCCCTTCACTGTCCCTCATTCCCTTTTGCTCACCTCTGCCTTGCCCCACCAATGCTCCATGTCCTTTGGGGTAAGAACTGTCTTACACAGAGGCACCCATCTCCGCCTCCTGTTTGTAATGACGATCCCACTGCTACTGTCATCTCCAGTGTAAGTTGTCATGCCAACAAGGAAATCTTCCCTGAAACTGATTCTGGGTATCAGCTGGCTCTGTTCCCCTCCTCTTTCCATGGAACTGCAAGTTTCGTGGCAATCTTCTCTGGGTATTCTGGACAATGAATGTGTTTCTTGCCATGTAATTAAATTATCCACTTTACAAAGAAAAAGATGTGGTTTTGTTCCCATTAAAAAAACAAACAAACAAGGACTGATATTTATTACAGGCCAAGGCTACTCAACAAGTGTTTGCTGGAACTCTAATAAATTGCTGAAGAAAGTTTACAGCTGAGCCCTAAAGATGGTTTAGTTTTCCAAGTGGCTGGGATGTATTTATTTCCCATTTTCTTAACCCACAGCATGGTGAACATGCTCTTTCCAGGGTTCAGGCGATGTCAACCCAAACCCATGCTCTTCACCCCGAAACAGTTAACCACTTTTTAATTAAAACCATGCCAATTATTCATTTTCAAGTTTTGCATTTATTTTTCCCCATTTGGGCAGACTGCTATTTGGTTTTGCTTCCACTTCATTAAAACAGTTTCATAAAAAAAAAAAAAAAAAAAAAAAAAGAGAAAGAAACCTAAAAATCCCAGCCACACACACAAAAACCAACACAAGTATCTGGCAAGGAGCGTTTCAACCAAACGGTGTTTTGGGTATCAAGGGCCAGGCAGGTTAGTGAAGATTGTGCTTTGTGTCATCTGGAGAAAGCCTTGTCCTTTGAACAGTGGGCAAAAAGAAGAGATGGGCTTGACTGTTAGAAAGAAAGCAGCAATGTGGGAAACCCTCAGGACATCAGTCTCAAGGTTGCAGAAGGAGAGGGACTACCGGTGGCTATCAGCAAGTGGGTGAGGGCAGCCATGTGCAGCTGCTGTGGGGTCTCCATCGTGTTGTGTTCCCTGTGCAATGAGTAGCCCAACATCTCAGCAGCCAGGCCCAGGGACTCTCATCCTGCAACAGTTTAGACGAGTTCCTCACTTTAAGCACATCCTTCATGCATGAAGATGAGTGTGGACAGATGTCCCTGTGGGAGCAAGGCACTTAAATGCAAGTTGGTTATTAAGCACATGCTTAAGTGTTTGGCTTGCTTAGCAGACTGGTATTGAAATGTTTGCTTTTTGAGAGAGCCCCCAAAACATTAAAAAGTTGATTCTTTTTCAGTTCATTACTGGGCCTGCCAATGACATCATTCATTTGCAAGATGAGAAAAAGTGTTTAAACAAGATTAAAAAAAAAATTAAACAAGACGCAACTTTAATGACCACTTACAAAGGAGATTTATGGACGTGCATAAAGCTGCTTTCCATGGGAGAGGGACTAAGCTTTTAACAGTTACCTTCCTTTAGATTTTTTTTCCCTCTTGCAATATAATACCCACAAATATTTGTGAGTTGTGACTGTGCTCCGAAGGGTTAGTCCTCTTCCAGAAACGGGGGGTGGAGGGAGAAAAGACGAAAACAGTGGTGCCAATTTGTCTGCCTAGACTCTGATTATGGGAGGGTTGGGTTGTTTTTTTTTTTTTCTTTCCTGCAGGGGAGAGAAGCTGGTGGGACTCTTTCTCTCTCCAGGGCTAGGGATATCTGATATCCAGCCCAAGAGCAGTCCAACAGACTGAACTTTCATCTCCAGCAGTGAGGGATTTATAAAAAAAAACCCAACCAAACCTTGTGGATAAACTTCTCAGCTAAACTTGCAGGAGATCTTGGAGTTTCTGCTGGAGAAATTAGGGCCATTTGAGCGTCTGATTGTAAAGAGCAGAGATCTTTATAATGTGCACGGAGAAGGGGTAAGAGAGAGGAGATCACTTGGAGAAATGGAGGTGGTTTCAATACATCTATTTATTTATTTGTGTGCCCTGGGCCCTGCCCTCCTCCCACCTAGTCTGCTATCCAGTGACCCTCGGTCCTGATTAAAGTTCTCGGGTGACCTCTGAGTGCTTTTGTTACCCTGCCTGGTAATAAAACCCCGGTTAAATGGCTGGCTTATCCAAACCCACGGCTCCTTACACAGCCAGGTCTGGACAGGTCTGGAGCCAGCTCAAATCTGAGCCCTTGGGAACATGCAGCTTAGCCCTAATTTAGCTTGGCTAGCTCTGTTTAGGTGGCTCGGGGCGGGGGGGGG
>NW_020799109.1:28438930-28445896 GCF_003259725.1 Athene cunicularia | reverse complement strand
GGGTTGGGGGGGTGGTGGTGTGTTCCTGGTGGCCATCTCAATGCCCCCAAGTAGCCATGGTAGGGGAGCAGGCAACCTGGAAGGGTCACAGCCTTGTTTCTTACTAGGCAGAGTCCTGGCTCCTGAGGCAGGTAACCCCCACTGAAATCCTTGAAGGGAATGGAGCAGACTTAGCATGATGAAGACAAATGCCATCGACCTGCAGGACTGTGTCCTGTCACCCTGTGATCATGTGGCTCCTGGCTGATGGAGCAAAGCCATGGTGGGGAGATGTTTGTGCCGTACTGCTGCATTTTCCTGGTGGAATCCATGAACGCCAATCTTATGTTGTCTTGAAAGGCCATGATGTGCATCACCTGCTCCCTCCACCTCAGACATGGTGCTGATCCTTGGGATTATTTCAGAGCAGTGCTGACACACACGTCCTGCAGAGGTGGCCTCCATGGCCATAGGCAGAGCTGATAGCCACATGGGTATCCACAGGAAAAACAAAGCCAGGGAAGTGAAGCTCTGAATTCTAGTTCAGGTCCACAGACCATCCAGGCTGGACATGAGAACATTCCCTTCTTCCTAGCCCTTCTTCCACTTGGTGGAAAGCTTGTAGAAAAAGAAAATAGGAAACTAGTTTCTTACCATTGCCAGCTGGTGAATGTGCTTGTCATCTCTGTTGAAAACTAGGTGGCAACTGTTGAAGTTCAGTCTGTCTTGAAAACTAAAAATTGGGACTTGTACAGACAAACTGATAAACAAATTTCCACTTTCCCAGCCCCCTCCTCTACTCATGTTTTATAAATGACAAGGCAAGGGAAGGGCTCCAGCCCTAACTGGGTGGGGGAGATCTGAGTAAGGCAGATTTGAAAAGGTAGGAGCCCTGCTAGTGAAACCTCCATCCCAGGTGCTGCACAAACAGCCCAGCTGCCCCTACCTTGAAAATCAAACCTCTGAGACTTGGGCATACTCCCAGGGGTCATCCAGATGGGTCTTCGCAGAAATGTCACTCAGGAGGAGATTTTCCTGTCTGCCTTTGGCTCAGGACTCCCTCCCCAACCCATAGCTGATCATGACACCAAACCTGCTACGTAGTGCCAGTTGCCATGATGTTTCTGTTGCTGTATTCCCCCCTTGGGTACCACATACTTTCTCATCCTTCCTCACCTCCTTGTCCCCCTGTGGCCAGAGGAGATAGCAGACAGAGAACTCCTTACTGGTGTGCTGGGGCCACCTCCCTTATTACGACTGGAACCCAGCAAAAACATGTAAGTGCATGGCTTTGCCACACCATCCACATGGGGCTGGAGCCCCATGCGTTGTGCACGTGTGCAAGTGCTCTTGTTGTCTCAAGTTCTAAATCTTGTACAGTGTCAATGCTGTGATATTCCTAAATAAGTTCCCACAGCCTAGTATTTATCACCCCCATGAACCAGTAACAAGCTACCTCACTCTGACTTGTTGTGATAGCACTTCCAGGAATGATTGTGTGTGATGTGAACTCAGCCCCTGGTTCAAAATATTATGCAGAGGAATAATAAATCTCAGTTTTAAATTGCTGCCCCATTTAAGCTTTGATTAGACTCTGATGGTCTGTTCACCCTGGAGCTGCTGGTATTAATCTGCATGCTAAACTCTAATTATAAACTGCTCATGGCATTTCCAGATGATATCAAGATGTTTGGGATTAAAAGAAACCCTGATGTTTGGTTTACAGCTTGAAATGAGTGTAGACTACCTGATCCTCACAGATCTAATAACACACACTTATGTGGGGAAAAAAGGAAGAAAAGAGGGAGATTTGGCCCAAGTGTATAGCAGGAGTTTATGCAGGAGAGGTCTGGCTCCAGACCTGAATGTATGCATACATACCGAAATGCTCACACACACCTATATGCACCCACATGTTCCTACAGGTGCTGTCTGTCTCCAGCTCAATGTAGTTCTCATTCAGCCCTGGGCAGAGCAATTACAAAGAGGCTTGAGACCAGACATTTCAGTGAATCAGCATGACAGGGTGATGGCAGGAAAACTTTCCAGGACAAAAGAGTTCTAGTTTGGCTCTCCAGCACCTGAGCATCCAGCAGTGGGGATATCGCTGGGCTGGGCAAGGGACAGGACAGGATGGATGCAGCCTGAGAATTGGCCAGCGGCAGAGAGATGCTTTGATTTGATGTCTCTCGTCAGTTTGCTCTAAGGAGCTGTGGTGGATGTTTTGGGATGCAAAGGGGTGGAGGTCTATCTCAAAGCACTCTCTCTCTAAAGTAGCTGCTGCTATGGGTCTAGGAGTAAGCATCATTTGCACCCTCCTGTCCTCTGTATCACCTATCTAAACTGCTCACACCCCATCTAGGTCCTCAGGAAAGCAGTGCTGGAGGGCACCCAGCATGTCTTAGAATAGCTGGGCACCTTGCATGGTTAAGGTCAAGAAGCATAGAGCAGTAATAAATTGTGTGCACATTTGGTCAGGTTTCCCGAAGGCACAAGCTTATGCAGCGGTACTGGTTGTTAGCTCTTCCTTCTCCCTGCTGCCCTCCTGCAATATTATTTTTAAACTACTAGGATAAAGCAAATTTGGCAGATTGAAAAAGGGCTCTAAGACATTACATACTGGCAAGTTTCATGAAAATAAGGTGGGGAAGAGGGGGAACTACTTTCCCTCACTGAGCAAAATGCTTCACCTGAGCAGCATATTAGTAGACAGCTGAGAATCCACACCTGTGTGTCACAGCCTCCATGGGTTCTTCACCCTGTTTGTTTGTTTGTTTGTTTTTAAAAAAAAAAACCTCAGAAGAGATTTAGGGCACATGAAACAAGAGTGTAGTCTATGCTGGGAGAAGCGTGTGATATGGTGGTCAGTGCAGAAGAGGTGAATGTGGGAACAGAGCAGGTGAAGACATGGCTTAGTGCTTGGTGCCTTCCTATGACAACAACTACAAGGAGTATGAGCTACCCTGGGGATGTTAATGCTCCCAGCTATTCATCTGCTCTGAGTATTTTTTTTTTAGATGCAAGACCCTTGGGAAGGTTGTAAGCTCCTGTTTGTTCTACCTGAAAGCTATCACCAAGACTTCAGTGCTAGGAAGCCCCTGCTGAGACAGATGCAAAGGTGAGAGGAATGTTTCTGAGGGCTTGTAGAATACTTAGATAGTCCATATATTGGAGCTGAGAAGCACAGGAGCTGCTAGCGCTGGATTCCATGGGAAATTTCAGGAATCAGAGTGAATACTTGAGTTAGAGACTTTCTCACTGACTGCAGACTGAGTTTGTAATTTTCTATGAGAAAAGAAAGCAGAAGCAAATATGCTGGTCATCTGCAGAGGTGCACATCTTCGTTTTTCCCCTTCTTGATATGCAACTGGAGGAGGGAGAATGAGAGACTTTGTGGTTTCTGCCTCACCTTCTCTGAGCACCAGATATAGTCACAGCATAGGATATAAGTTTTGAGGCAGGGCTCTAGCTGGTGAGTCTCACTGATGTTCTTCAAAATGATAACCACTTTTGGGAGCAGGAAGGGCCAAAATGGGGTTTGGCTGTTGTCCGCAGTGTGAGGCTTGGCCTTTCAGCTGTGGGTTCTTCAGTACCTTTGGGCTTTCTCTCCCCTGGCAGCAGAGGCTCAGAGGTCCCTGCCTCTCTGGGAGTGTGAGCAGGAGGCAATTACTTGCTGGACAGCCTGGGGTGGTGGAGGAATGGGACTGCAAGCAGCTGCTAGGCAGAGGCATGCTGGAGAGAAAAGGTAGAATGGGAGGATGGTAGGAAATGAGAGCTACCTCTTCAGCTTGATACCAGGCCAAGGGTGAGGTGGTGAATAGATGACTGACTGCTTAACGGTCAGTTGAAATGGGATGTGCATTTACTGTCATAGGCCATCTGTGGCATGGGAGTCTCAGGGACATGAGAGCTGGGGTACTTTATCACCTCTGCCTTGGGTTTGATGCTGAGGACAACCTGCTTTTGCATCAGTTTTCCCATCTGAAACAGGGGGAAGTGTGTTGAGATCTCTGGATTACAGCAGGCCATGGTGTGGCTCATTGCTGTCCTATGGCCATTTACTCTGAAGAAACTCCTCTAGAGGCCCTAGAGTTAAGAGTGTGTGGGCTGGTTGCTAGACACTTGCACAGGAAGAAAACTGATGCATCTAAGATGGGTGGCAAATGCCCCATCCTCTTCTGCCTTCACTGCTGGTGGCTGGAGGAGAAGATGAACACTAAAAGGCAATACCCTTGAGCATTCAGGTAAGGTGATCATATGTCTGTACTCTAACCTGAAGTTTTCTAAAACTTTGAATCAAGTTAGAGGAAACAGCTAATGAAGGGATGCTTCTTGCTTGTCCTGTTAAAGATGGTCGTACTTCTGTTTCAGTGGCAGGCTGAGATTTGTAGCTATGTAGGGCCCCGAGACCCCTTGGCTTGCTCACTCAGGAGCTCAGAGAGCATGTCCTTCATCCTCTCCCTCTCCTCATCTGTCTGATTCTTCTTTTCTGTTTGTCTCTTGCTCATGATCTTTGTGTGCCACTTTGCTCCATCACTTTCTTCTCAGCCGATCTGCAGTACAATAGCACACCCTGCTACAAAGAGCACATTCCACCCCACCAGGAGAAAGTGATTTTTTTTTTTTCCTTGGCACTATCTCTAACTTTGTCTTCCTTAGGCTTCCCATAGGCAAACCGTGCTCTCCATGGAGCAGAGCATCATGGATGCTGCACTAATTCTGCCCTCTGGCACATGCAAAAGAGGGCAGCATTGCTTTGAAAGACTAACTTGGTCCTAAAGGCACTACAGATGGTGTAGGGAGAGGCAGTTCATTAGCAGAGGTGGCAGCACAGGAACCATCCCTGTCAGAGCCCAGGAGGTTCCTACCACACTCATTTCTGCACTGCAGGTGTGCCTTGGCCTAGGGCCTGCCTGGTCATAGGAAACTGAAAGAAGAGCTGCAGCCCTGTAGTTGTATTGTGCAGTCTTGGAGGCCTCCCACTGTTTGTAACATACTTTTGAGACAGAGCTGGAAGAATTTACCCCAGGTTCATCCTGTCCCTCAGCACAGTTCTCCCACTCAGTCCCAGAAATCCAGTTGTGTTGCAGGAGGCATCTGGGAGAAGAGGTGTTTAGGCCACTTCCAGAAAATGAATCTGGCATCCCATGTTACTATTCAGCATGTGTGTGCTGTAGGTGTGGGGAGCACCTGTGGCTCACCTCGGGGTAAAGCCACAGTAGCCGGTCTTGGAGCTGGGCACCTTTATTGCCTTGCAGGTGAGACTCTCCCTTTAGCAGATGCACATTGTGGTCACCCACCATCTTGCCAGGGCATCTGCTGGTATTGACCTGCATTCCCAAACCCCAAGGCTGGAAGGGAGGGTTGTCTAAAGGATGTCCTTAGATCTGGGGAGTTCTAAGGAGAAATACTTCTTACCACAGATGTCAGTGAGGATATCAGTGAAGGTGGCACAGAGAGCTCTTGTTCTGGTTTCCATGGCTTCTGCTGTCACCCCCATGGCAGAGGTTGCCTGGGGCTAAAAGCAGACCCTACTGCCAGTGGAAAGGGATGTTTATGGCTGAGGCTCTGCAGCACCCACTCAGAAAAGCCAAGTCAGTTGCAACATTCATTTGAAGGACAACAGGGAGAAAGAGGATAAAACCAAGCTCACCAAGAAAGGAGGCAGCCAAATATCTAGGAAAGGCAGAGAAAAGAGTATTTCATGTACTGGGCAGCTCACAGGGGTATGTACAGATAACCATTCTTCATAGTGTGAAAGTGTGTACACCCACCTACCCTGCTGTGCCTAAACCTGGAGACCCTGAGAGCCAGGGTACAAAGGTGCCAGCAGACAACAGCCAAGGCAATACAGCCTTGCACACCCATGTGAAGACATACCTCCTTCCCCATCCAACACAGGAGCATGTACCGCAGGACATCACACAAAAACTCTCCCTCACATGCAGAAAAAGGGCCACACCGGTAGTAAATAAGGCACACACTGCTGTGTACATAGGTGCACACACTGTGTTTAGGGTGTGTACACACATGCACATTTCTGTGCACACACACACAACCTTGCCCTGGTGCTTTTTCTGGCCTTTCCAGCCTGTGCCCACCAGCTTTGCTTGCCCCCAAGCTGTGGACAGCAAAGCCCCACAGCCCTGCCATGCTCATTTGGGTCTCTGAGACTGCAAAGGGTAAACTGGGACTGGGGGGGGGCCTGAAAGCAAACTAATGATGAAAATGTCTCCTCCATGCCTGTGCCTTAATTAAATGCATGGAGAGGCTCGGGGAAGCACATCTGTTTTCAATCTGGAGCCCTTTGATGGCATCAAATGTTCTTTCCCCAGATCAGGGGGGATGGAAATTCTGGGCTGGCTGTGGCAGCTCAGAGCCCAGGCTTCAGCCACTGTGACGCAGCGGCCTTTCCTGGCCTGCAGGACCCTGCCCCTGGCCACTAGCCCTCCTGCCCTTGGGGCCTCTCTGCAGCAAGCAAGGGTCTGGGGGTATCTCCCTGCACCTCCACCTGTGTTTGGTCACAGGGGCCAGCCAGTCTAGGCCAGGCTTCTTGGATATCTTTTGCTTGCTGGCCTGAGAAGCTCTGAGTGCATCCTCTTTCTCCTGTCTTTTTGCTTTTTCTCTTTTTGGCCTTTTTTTCCCCCCTTGCTCTTTTGCTCTGCTCTCCTTTTGGTCTGTCTTCTCTTTCTTAGTTCTCTGTTGTACTTTTTCTTCCCCTTTCAGTTTTTTCCCCCTCTTCCTTTCCTTTCTCCTGTTCACACTTTCTCTTCCGTTTCTCTTTCTCACCTTTTCATCTGCATTTTTCATTTTCACTGTTTCTCTCCTTCTGTCCTGGGAACCCTCCCCAGAGCTGTGCTCACCCTCCCCTCTGGGTGACCCGGGGGGGGACCCTTTCCTTACAGCCCTCTCACCCCCCCCCACGAGGAGCTAATGATCCCGGCGGGGCCGGCGCTGTGCACCCCGGTCCCGGGTGGGGAGGACAGG
>NW_020799109.1:28392278-28438880 GCF_003259725.1 Athene cunicularia | reverse complement strand
CAGCGGGGATGGGCAGCGCGGATAGGTGCCGGCTTGCGCCGCATTTTCCAAGCGCCGTTTGATATTTTCCAAGGGCAGCGCTGTCAGGGCGAGCCGCGGCGGAGCGGGGTGGGGTGGGTGTGCAGGGCCAGCAAACCCACCCTTACCCTCTTTCTGCTTTTTGGTTTAAAAAAAAATAAAATCTATCTCTATAGCCTCGGCCGCAGGGACCGGCCGCGATTTTCGTTGTGGGTGCGGGCTGGCTGCGGCCGCCCCGCCGTGTCTCCCGTGGGGTGGGCAGGGGCCGCGGCTGCGGACACGGGCTCGCTTCCCAGGGAGCCCCTCCATCCCGGCGCGGGGGGCTGCCCTGCGGCTGCAGGAGAAGGACGAAAAAACTAACGCAAAGCGAACGAAAATTGCATTTGCAATTTTTGTTTGCTTTTCGGGTTTTTGTGGGCTTTTTATTTCGCCGGGAGCCGCCTCCGACCCTCTTCCCCGCGGATCCGACGTGGCTTTCTCGGTATCCCGAAGGAAACCGGGCTGGGAAAGGGGAGAGCCTTCCAAAAAAGCAGCCGCTCCTCACACTATCCCCCCTGGCATCCCCGAGGAAGACATTTTCTGCGGGCGGGGAAGCAGCCCCCGGGGGAGCGCGGCTCCCTTCTCTCCCGGCGACCCGGAGCGGGGCGCGGCTGGCAGACTCACCGCCGCTGGGAGATCGGGTAAAAAATCACCCTTGCCAGGACGTGGAAAAATGCGATTTCTGCCGCTAAAGGTGTGTGTTTTAGCGGGGAAGGTAGTGATTGCTGCTCCCCCCGATTCAGCTCCCTGTGCAGCAACACTGCGGCCGGAGAGTCCCGGAGATACTAACCAACAAGTTGCGTAGAAAACTTTTTTTTTTCTTTCTATTTATCCTCCGGTTTCGTTTATCACAGTTTATCTGGACCCGATTTACTCCTGATGCTGCCCCTTGCCAGCTGCTGAACTCTACGGAGTGGCTCGGTCAGCCTGGAAAACGGGCTGTTTCCCCAGTACCCACCCTGCTCTTGGAAGTTCTCTGAATGCTGTAAATGTTCTAATGCCGTTGTGGTGAATTGGAAAGTAAGAAAAAAAAATACATGCTAGGGATAAATTCTCCCTGGTTTATTGGGCAGGGCTGTCATCTGGGCTTTCTAGCTCTTTCAGGGATGCATTTAGCAGATCTCATGAGTCTCCGTGCCTCAGTTTCCCCAGCTATTGCATGTGTTTCATGAGGTGTTTTGCAGTTTGTGCAGGAAAAGGACTGTGCTGGAACTAGGCAATGCTACAGAGGAATGAGCTCTTCTCGGTGAAAAATGAGAGCTGGTTCAGTGGAAAAGCTAACACAGGGCTCAGTTATTCTCCATGTTACTAAGGGAGAGAAGGTAAAAGCTGTTTGGAGAAATTGTGGAATGTCTGGAGAATACTAAAAATGTTCTTCCAACTTCTAAGAAAGTCAGCTAGTCTGTCACTGATTTCTGTCCCAAACTGAAGTGAAAAGCCAAATTATTGGAGCTATTTGTATAATCCAAAATTATGGGAAAAAGTTTGACACAGAAATGACAAAAGGTTTTATTTGGACATTTGAGATTGAACTGTTTCACTACTAGTTCATTTGAAAGGGGTTCAAGAGAAAATGTTTCCTCTATTAAAAAGAAAAAAATCCCATCATCCCAGGGAGTAGCTGTGATTGTATTATTTACAGGAAGAACTGACAGCATATTAAGGAGCTGATTTTTCAGTGGTGCTGCAAAGCTGTCACTCTCATAGACTTTAGTTCAACTTCTAGCTCTGAAAACCGTGCCCTAAATGCTGATACAATTAACAGCAAACCTCTCTGCCTCTGCCGCTTAGCCAGGAAGATTTTGCAATTTGAGTTCCTCTTCATCGTAAAACCACCTGTTAAGATACAGCCAACTCTTGCTTTGGTAGCAGGGCTTTCGCTAACTCCGGCTAAAACTGGGATGAAAATGCGGGTCCCGGCCTCAGCAGAGCTCTTCCCAACAAAGGCGATCGGCTCCTACTACTCCTGTGTCATTTGGGGGTGGCAGAAACCTGTTGGTGGCCTATGGGTTCCTAGAGATTGTGGCTCTGAGCAGGGTTAATTCTCCAAATCCAGAGCTGGTAAGCTGTTAGCTTTTTTTTTTTTTTTTAAGATGATATTTTTGACCTCTGCTTTTTTTGGTTGGTTTGTTTGAGTCTTGGTGTTGATGGCTCGTAAAATGGTGCAGAGAAAACATGAGCAGCAAAAGAAAAATTGTTACGCTTGGATTTCTTTTGTGAGGCGTGAATAAACTTGGTCCAGTATGTGCCCAAGTTCTGCGTATTAGAGTTTTACTGTCCTTAAATTTCTCCTCAGTATAAAAGCAATGGCAGTTTTGGGGCTGTGCTTCTATCCCAGGCTGTGGGTTATGTCGAGCTATCAGGGCTGGTTCACGATCGAAGCTGGGGCACAGGCTGCTTGTGGCCCCCCACAACTACTTCTTTCTTGGTGGGCGTCATGACCCCTCAGCACCACTGCTCCTTCCCAAGAAAACAGGAATCCTGCCCGGGCGGCCAGGAGGACGTGAGTTTCTTTGCTCAGGCTGGGTCAGGCAGAGCATCTTTGCTGGCTTCAGCCCCCTTTTCTCAGGCAGTGAGTTGAGAGCGTGAGGGCGGGCTTTTTTCAGCTGGCACGTTGTTTGGTGATGGAGCTTGTTGCCGCAGGATTTTGTGGAGATCAGAAACAGAAATGATTTCAGGAAAGGACACGGCAAATTGAGGGGGGACTGAGGGTGGCTTTTCATTTCAGCGGTATATGGAGGCAGCGTCCAGCTCAGGGAGTCTTGGAGATTGGAGGGATGAGCTGGGGCAGAGATTGCTCCATCGCTGCCTTATACCCTCTGACTGTCGTTACTGGCAGTCTGAGACAGGATCCTGAACTGAAGGACCTTTGGTCTGCTCCTGTGTGGCTGTTCTTTATGCTTTAATTGCCTATTTTTAATCAGAACAAGTGAGGTTGCTGCAGGAGTAAAAGGGTGTGTGTCAATACTGAATTGTTTCTCTTATTCTACTGATCCTGGGCTTGTCTGCGGTGTTGTGCCTCCTCACCCTTCACAAAAAAAAAATATACCGTGTCTTAAAAAGAGGTGGAAAAGCTCTGCCACTGCTTTGAAATGTGAAAAGTGATTCAGTAGGTTGCTGAGTTCCATGGAGAGTGAACCAGAGAGGAAGTGCCAGGGACAACTGCTGGGTTTTCTTTGCAAACCTCTGCTTTATCTTGAAGTACTAAGTGGCTCTTTTGTTAGTAAAACACAGCCCTTATTACCAGAAGATGCTGAGACTGTAGGCTGGGTATGTACAAAGAATAGAAAGAGGGGTAAAAATTCCCGGGTAAATCGATTAGATCTAGCAGCTATTTTCTTCCTCTCTTGTCCTGCATAGCTGATGGGCAAAGGGATTGTCCGCAGGAGGCAGCTGGCTGCTGGTGTGCACAGGTTACACATGGGTGGATGAGGGAAACCAGCCGGTGCCTTTGACCTCTCGGGCAGCGGTGAGCATCCTTACAAGGTGCTGCCAAGGAAGACTTTCCAGAACCTATCCTCCTCTTCCAGCAGCTGGTGTGGAACAATGGAGGATCAGATTGATACTGGTTTTAGGGCACTTGTTTGTGTTATCTGCGCAAAAAATACAACAGCTTGCTTTTTTTTTGGGGGGGGGAGTAATCTTTACGCGTGCCAGTTGCACCGTGCGTATCCTAGAGGCTTCTTATGAGAAGAGTGAACAGGATTCACTTGAGTAAAGACTGAAAAACACAGATAACTAACAGAGCAGTTGTTAGAATTTGATTAACTTCTTTCCATATGTGTTCCTTGGACATGTCTATTTAATTTCAGTCTCAGGCTGGCTGGTGCATGGTTATTCCAGCAAGTATCTCGCAGTGTTGGATATTTTTCTTACAACCCCAAATCCTACAGTTTGAAGTGGAAAAACATTTTGTGTTTTTCACATAAATAAATTTCCAGAGCTTCTGGATGCAGACAGAAGATTGAAATGTGACTCTGTCGCAAACCTGGAGTCTTAAAAAGAAAATAAAGGCAACAAAAACGGACAACATACTGTTACTAACAAAAAAGAGCCATGTAAATTTGAGGAAGAGAGCTGACTCACTTTGTGAGTCCTGGCCATGCTACCCTCCTTTTGATGGGTGATACTAGACTTTTATTTGTGAATTTCACTCTTTTTTTATCATAATCAGTTTTGCTTCCTGGTTCTCATGGCCTCATAATTTACTGATGGTATTTGTGTTTTCAATCCATTTGCACAAAGTTTCCAACTTTTTAATTTGAAAAAGATTTTGCTGAAGGTTTTTACTTCCCCCTCCCCTTAATGTAATGAAAACATTTCCATGAAAATTAGATTTTGAAATCTCTCATAAAACTTAAAGGTTTGGTCTAAACTGCTAGAACACTTTTAATGAACATCAGCTTTCTGTCATCTGCACTGAGTTTCCACTACTAGCCAGTCTATTTTCCATCTTTTTGATGATGTATAAAGCAGTGATTGCATGGGAAAATATTATCTCAGGGTTAATTTTTGCAGTTCTTACTCACACGAGTCATTGCATGCAATTCAATGGATGGCTTATATGTATGCCAGTTGATGAGTATTAGTGTTTAAAGATCTGACCAGCAGCCTTGAGTCACGCAAAAAACTTTTTTTTTCAGCCGGTGGAATATTTCTGCACAGGCATGAAACAGTTTTACTGTCTGCATTAAGGGGCACGATCCTTTTGCCTTTTGGCAGAGGTGCAACATGCATCAAAATATGTGATGTTAGGAAGCCTGGAAAGAAAGACCAAGAGCATGGACAGTGATTGACAAGGCAGACGCAGAATTACAGGACTAAATCTTTCAAGGATATATTAGTGTTATTTTTTTCCCACCTGCTCGTAACTGAGTTTGCTCCCATGGTTTTTGAAATCACCAGAATAACTTGATGGGATTATAGGTGTTTATTCCTGGTTGCAAGTTGTTTATGATATATTTAATCGTTTTTGAAACACATATTAAGTAGCCCTGAGGGAGCTGTGCTCCTGCTGGCCCTCTGTTGCATAATGAAGTACATCGGGAGCATTTACCAAGTGTCACAATATTCCAGACTTGGGCCTCTCTTTCTGGGGAGGATGAATCACTGCATTGCTGGTTCCCCACCCTACTCGCCTTTCCTAAAGGAGGCTTGGATTTCGGGGCGGATTATGGAGATGTGAAGGGAGAATCATCACAGCCTGGCTGGAGGAGCTGTTGTCCAAGACTTTGATCTGACTTTCTGTTTGAACTGTCCTTGCGGCTTTACGCACAAGACACAGAAGGGTTTCATCTTGTGCTCTGGTGTTGGAGCACAGAGCATAGGTTTTTAGTCTGGTTCTCCCAAGAAAAGCCCATTGTATGGTCACTGCATGTGAACAGTATCTTCTGAATCCAGTGGTTGCTCTGGTGGGAGAGCAAACAGCTCAAAGTGTGAAATCCCAGGGAGTTTTATGGCAGTCTGGTGGGGTGTGGAGAAAGATTCTAGCAGTGCTTTCCCTTGAAGGAGGAGATGCAGCATAAATTCAGCCTCTTACTAGCCTCTGGAGAGTCTCTGCAAGGACTCTGTGTTACAGACTTTGTCAGTGGAAGCTCACACATGCATAGACATGGGTACCACCAGCCCTACAGCACGGGACTGTGGGGATTTGTCCTTTGTCACCCTATGTTGTGACTGCAGCAGACTTACAGCCAGGGGTCCAAGGGTCCTCCGGGACAGTCCTGCAGTTCTTACTCCTAGATTTGCTGGCCCTGCTCACAGTTGTCATTCCTGCTTTGATCCATAAACGCATATGTATGGTATGTACACAACCCGCCGTTTTGTTTCCTGTGCTCTTTCTGCTGGACTCAGCTGGTCTGGAAGATGCAGTGAGGTGGGGATGGGAGCTCAGCAGAGGTGCACTGTGTGTCTGCTGGGACTGTGGTGGCATAAGTTTGAGAAGAGTTTCTTTGATGAAAACATCTGGAGGATGCTGGTCGGGAAGGGAGCAGAGGTGGCTGAAGCTGAGGGCTACCTCCTGTAATGGAAAACCTGTCATCTGCAAAGATGAGCCTGCAAAAGCCTCTCCTGGGGGGAGAGGCCTGATGAGCAAGACAGTGAGCATCTATTTAAGCTTACATAGTTTTCTGGGCTTCTTTTTCACCTCCAGAGGCCGAGAAAAGGTTATGCCAGTGTTTAAAGCACCATCTCAGACAGTCTGGGTTTGTTGTGCCTGTATGAAGCAAACATTTGCCTTGGGGTGGCAGCCCAGGACATCCTTGTGCCTTGTGTTCCTGGAAGGGAAGGTTAGAAAAGAGGTGAGGGGAGCCAGCTGGTCTGTTAACAAGTCACTACATCCTATTGCAGCATCCAGTTTATATTCCACCTAAATTTTCCCCCATTTCTGGCTAGAGAAATTTTCCTACAGGAGAAACTCCAGCCAGTCAGTAAGACTGCTGGGCAGGGCAGATGTCCAAAGAGCCGCTCAGTATCTGGCTACGACCCTCTCCAGTTCTTGATGTGCTGCTCAGGCAGCAAAACTGCTTTTGCACTGAGAGCTGGAATTTATCAGGAGCCTGGGGACATTGCTTCCTGGTCTGAGCCCACCAGCAGATGAATTTCTGCGGCCTCCTTGACCAAAGTAAAAGCAAAGTTAGCCGTGGCCCTGTGCATCTGGGGCAAGATAAAATTGCCAGCAGCAGCTGCTGAGTGGTTAGGCTTGGAGAAGGAAAGCGGCATCCAGCTCTGAATGGGACCAGTAGTCCCAAGGGCACTGGGAACAAAGCAGAGTGCCTGGGGGTGATGGAGGAGGGTGGGTGTCTGCAGAAAGCAGCATCCGAGTAGCCTCTTTTGTAGCCACTGTAGGTGCTGGACCAGTCAAGGTTGGACAGGTTTTGAACCCCTGGGGACCTTTTAGTAATCTGCTGTTTGCTCTTAGTTTTGTTGTGTTTGTGGCTGTTGAATGAGTGGTGAGTGAGTTGGGCTGAGCAGCAGCCGGTGTGCTAGTGAAGCCATGAAGACCTGCTCAGCGCTTCTGGAAGTCATCCTTTTTTTGGAATCGTCACTAATACGACCCACATTTGAAGAAAAGAAAAAAAAAAAAAAAAGTCATGCTTGGAGCTTTCAGATCCATCACTTCTCTGCATCAGCTCAGCAGAGTTGGAGCTCTGCAGGGATGAATTGGACTTTAACAGGGGAAAGTGCCTGAGCCGTAACAGTGCAAACAGAGTGTTAATGCTCTGGGCCTGGTGCTGCAGAAAGGGCTGCCCTTGCCGGTGGCTCTGCAGGCAGCTCCTGTCCCCATGAAATCTGGGCTAGTTTCCCATAAAGCTTTACAGAGCTCTCCCCACCTCGTGGATTGAAATGCCGGTAACACTTCATACCTGTTTTCCTTCTGTGTCCTGCTCAGCGTTGCATTTCGATGGAAGGTACAGAGTGGAGGTTGTGAATCCAGAACTGAGTTCCTGCTTAGGATGGATGACTCCCATGCTGACAGTGCTGGAGGAAGCTGGTGACAAGTCTGTGTCTCTTTCCTGAGCGTGTTTGCTCCTGTTTGGCACTGGGAAGGCTGTCTCTAGACACGAGCTGGTAGTGCAGCCTGTCCAGTCTTGAGTGCTTGAGGCTGTCAGAGCAAATATATTGGTAATTTTGCTGTAGAGAGAGAAAAAAAGCTTTCAAGACCAGTCCAGAGCCAAACTCTGCATGCTGCTGCCTTCACTCTGAATGCTGACAGAAGTCTGTACCACTCTGTCGATCAGGAATAGGGAGCCATGGTGGTCGTAGTGGAAACACAGGTCCAGATTTTATGCATGCATGCAAGGCAGCCTGCTGGGGAGGGTATTTGCCTGCTCTGTGTGTTCTCCAGACCACTACACCTGAGTGTACTCCAGGGCAGGGTTTGTAGGCTGTGGTGTTTGCTCTTGCTGGGAGCAGCATACCCAGAAAAGGCTTGCACCCAAAATCTGAATTGAAGCAGTAGGGCTTTTTTTCCCTCCAAACATCCGTTGACATGGCTCAGTAGGATGATGCAGCCTGTCTTTTATTGTTCCAAAATGCCTTTGTGCCTTGGCCACAGAGTCTTGAAAGTTTTTTTTCTGTATACTTGCTGCCATAACTTGACCAAGTTCACATTGTCATGCCTCAGTTTTCCTACCCATATGACTGAGTACAATCCTGGTCTCTAATTTAGGGCTTTGAAACCTGCTGGATGTATGTTATGTAAGAGCTTGGCTTTAATAGCAATACGGGAAGATCTCCTCCCTCTGCATTGCCCCCAGCAAATTGCTATTTCATCTGTCTCTGGAATCGACCACCTTCTGTGTTTAATTAACTGATCAGCATTGAGGAGATCCCCTTCCATGAACTGGAACAACTTCCAGCAAGTTTGTTCCTGCAGGGAGCCCACCTTCTGCTCAGGTGCACCTGAGTGCACCCCATGCCCTTGGGGTGAGTTGCATTTGCTGTGTGAACCCATTCATGGAGGTAAACAGTTTTCGATGGCAGATTTTTGCATGCAGACTCCAACCTCCTGAGCATCTTGAGATGCTTGGGCTCTCCACAAACCCAAGGATACAAAGAGCGGCACGTGTCGGTGTCAGCTGGATGGTCCCTGGAGCGTTTGGCAACAGACAGTGAAATTCCCAGCAGCTGTTTGGGACAGTCGTGCTTTTTTTCTTGGCTGTAGCCTGGTCTTGAAGGTTTGGCCAAAAAGATCTTTACTTACAGTTTGTTTCATTTGGACAATTGCTGATGTCTCATGGAAACTAGGGAAACTGCTCAGGAAATAGTGCTTGCAACACGTTGCTTGTTTGTGATTTGTTTTTCATTGTTTCTCCTTAAAAAAAAATCGACTAATCAGTAAAAAGAAACAGTCACCTGTGATTTAAGAGAGGGATCTCTCATTGTAAATAATAAATTAGTGTCAGGAGACCAGGCAGACAGAATGGTTGATGAATATCCTGCAGGCTGAAAGTTGTTTATCAAGCCTGTTTGAAGACTTATGACTAACAAGCTCATTTACAGAGTTTGGAGCCTGTTCATGAACCGTTCTCCAGCTGGGAGGATGTGGGAATCATCAGAAAATGTATTCACAAGTTACTCGATCATTTAAAAAAAACAAAAAAAAACAAAAAAAAACCCCAAACCATCAAACAAACAAAGACTGGTTTTTGGAAGGGAACTGTAAATTCCTCCTTCCCCCCACTGGGTTTTCTGAGGCATTCCCCTTAGGAAAACGAGGGGCCCGGAGAAGAATGAAGAACCCCGCGTTGCTCACTAATGACCTATTTTGGTGCTAACCTCCCTCTGAATGCCCTGCCACTGGCCAAGCCCTCCAGCTGCGGCAGAGCCGGGCCCCCATGGGACGTGCTCTGCGAGGTCTGATCACAGGCGCCCGATGGGATGGATCCATCTCATCTCCACCAGTGATTCCCAGTGGGGAAATTGGGCTTGCTGGGGGAAGTGGCTGCTCTCACTCCTTTGATGAGTTTATAGAGCAGATCTCCTCCACATCACAGCCTGGTGCATTTCTGCACGTTGCTCTCTGTAAAGGAGGGTGGCATTGGAGCCACTGGTGTCAACCTGCTGTCTATAAAGGGAGATTAATTTGGTGTAAGGAGCCTGTGCTGGAGTGCTGTGGCTCCATACCCTTTGCAAATCTGCTTGCCTGGCCTGGAACCAACTCTCCTGCTCAATGCAAAACATCTTTATGAGAGAGGCAGATGTTTTTCACCCCCACCATCTCCTGTAAGTTCTGCCTCATTTGTGGAGCATCCTGTCATTGTGCTCAGCTGTGGAGAGGGCTCCAGGTGGGCTCCGTTTGGGCAAGCTGCTTGTCAAGGAAGATGCAGACTGGATTGAAAAAGAAAAGCAGTAAGGAGAGCTCCAGCATCTAGTTTAGGAGGAAAGAAGAGGTGCTTAAGCTCAAGAAGAGGAGGGTGTAAACTAATCTCCAAGCCCACCTACTTCTGTGGCAGCAAGGAAGGTGTGAGGTGGTAGGGAAATCCTCCCAGATCTAGTAGGGTAGGGACACCGTGGAAGAGGTGAGGATGCTGTGGACATCTGATCTGATGGAGACAAACATGTGAAGGAATAAACAGTGCAAAGCTGGACCTACTTTGGCAAGCGAGTTAGATGGGTCTCTTGGACATCCTTTCCCCAAGTTTCAGAGACTGTGTGACTTTAGTGGGAATGTGCCTGTGTGCTTAACCCTGTGTTTCATCTGTCCTGGCCAACATGATGTTGCTGCCTCCAGTTTCCCCCCCTCTTTCCAAGCAGGTTGCTGTGCTGTGTTCAGTTGGGATGCCTGTGGAGCAAGAAGGATCCAGTCGACTGAGGGAAAGTTTGTGGATGGGGAAGGGACATGCTCACTGGGGGTGACCCACTGCTGGGAAATCGGGTAATGGATTTCCTAGATGCGCCTTATGGGTTTGGCACTGTGGGCTAGAAGTAGCTGCTGTGATGGAAAAGACAAACTAATATGTGATTAGCAAGAAAACCACCCCAGAAAGCTGCCCTTCATCAATCTGTGCAGGTTCATGTCTGCCTTTGCAAATGCTGTGTGCTCCTCTGGCCAGGGATAGTCTGTGTGTGTGTAGGAGGTTACAGCGAGCAGTGAAGAGAATGCCTGGCTCTCAGAATGTCAGAGCACTCTGTGCAGAGCTGGCTGCTGAATCCTGGTTTTCTCCTGGTGGTGGTGCCAGGCTCCCCGTACCCCTGGCCCCTCCTGCTATGCGCACGGCGCTGCTCTCCAGGCTTCTTTGAAGGGCTCTGCTCTCTGCTTGGCTTCCCCGGTCTCTGCTCCAAGTGGAAGCGCTTCTGCTTGTGTGAATTATCACTGCCCTTCTCAGGCCATGCAATTCTGAGAGTCATTCCAAACACCTGTGATGATGAATCCTCATTTCTGTGACTCTCTGGTAAGAGGTTTTCTTGTTTTTTTTCCTCCTGCTCTTTAATCCATCAGAGAAAGGTAGAACGAGAGCCAGTGGCTGGGAACTAAAGACAGACATGCATTCAGAAGAGGTAGAAAACATGCATTTTTTTAAATCTGTGAGATGCTGTGTAATCACTAGCAATAACTGAAAGAGTGCATTGTCTTCTCCATCCATGAATGTCTCGAAGCCCTTTTGGAAGAGCTGCGTTTGTCAGCCATGAGTTATTGGTCTTGCTAGCAGGGTAACTGGATGAAACGCTATGGCTGGGTCTCACACAGAAACTGCCAAACTGAAGGACTCTGCTCCGGCCCTGGGACGGATGGACGAGCTGCAGCATTCCTGTGCAATTCGATGTCAGGGATATTCCTGCCAGGAAATTGGATCACAGGACCAGATGGAGAACACAGATCCACTTGGTGCAAGTCTGTTTACAGGTTTGAACCAAAACAGTGAGAAACATAGAAGAAAAGCAACGTCCTCATATATGATTGTAACTCAGGCTCTTATGTGAACTAGCTGCCATGCTCATTTATAGGACAATCCCCTCTTCAAAATCCTGCTGTTATGAATATCAGAGATAGGAAAGCTTCTGCAGAGCTACAAAGGGTGAACGTGAAACACGGAAGTAGCCCAACTTGCTCTCGTATTTCAGGACCTCTTCTGAGTTTACTGCAGCTCTGAAGAAAACAGGCCATTGCATGAGCTTTCTGGTATTTCTGGCCAGGTTGAGAGTCTGTGTGAATGGTGTCTCTTATAATCACTACTCTGTTGGCTTTGGGTAAAATGAGGAAAACAGGGAGAGCTGCAAATCTAATCAATGGTGGGAAGGGGGATAAATGTGCTCAGCATCCTTAAGGGATGGGTGGGCTCCCTGGCAAGGTTGGTGATGGTTGTGCAGGGCTGGCACCAAGGAAAAAAGGGTGCAAAAGGGTTTGCAGGGACACAATGATCAGAACCTTCACCTCCTGCGCTGGCACTCTATTTTGCAAACCAGCCAGGGAGGAGCCCACTAAATCAGGAACAGGCAAAGAGCTGCAGAAAGACAGCTCCACCGGGGATGTTAATAGCACGAAACCCTTGTGGCTGGTCCTCTGCTTCACCACTGAGCCTGTGGCGATGGGAACCGTTCTCCACCCTGGCGTTTCCCAGCACCGATGCTCAGTGTTCGCAGCCATGTGCTCATGGATACACTGTTGGCCAAAGAGGATGGAGGCATGGAGGTTTCCAAATGTACTTCATTCCTAGAAGAGATATTAAGTTAAAAATGTGCCGAGAAAGAGTTTGGCAAACAGTTTGGTTTGGAGGAACTACGCTTTCCTTCAGTATGATTAATAATGGGAATGGGGGGAAAAGATCAAAATAATGAAACTCTTCTCTGCGGGGCTGAGCCATGTTCAAAACTCAGTCTGGATGTGAAAAGCCAGAACGTCTCTGAATTTGTCCCAAATTGACTCTAGGCAGGATTCAAACTTCTGAAAAAAATCCTTGTGTCTTCATGAGCAAATTAAACCTCCTCCATGGGGTGTTTGGTGTCACTGCCTAGTGCTCAGGTACACCTCCTCGTATGCTGCAGCTGAGCTGCGACTGGGGGAGTCCTGTCTGCACTGCAGGGAGCGCCCCTGGAGACCACCATTGCTCTTCAGGTCCTTTTTCTGAAAATGTGGCTATCCACTGCTGAGATAAGGAGGTACCACAAAGCACTAGTGTGAGTAGGATCATCCTAAACTGGTTGTGATGTGGCTAGATTTTGCTGCAGGCTGTGCCCTGGCTGTTAATCCTGCTTTAGGGAAGCCTCTCTGTAAACCAAAAAATTCTTGCTGGCCCAATGTGCAAGAGGGAGGCAGGTACCTTCTGGGGGAAATGCCCACCCTGACCTGAGCTAGTCCTGTTGTTTGTTTTGAGAGAGTTGAGAGGATGCTCAACCCACCAGAGTCAAAGATGCTGTCATTAGCTAATAGCAGAAGTTCCTTGGGAAGAAGTACTAGGCTTCCCTTTAACAATGTCAACAGTCACAACAGCTAAAGAGAAGGGCACCTTCCTAACTAAAAATGTAGCCAGGTATTTCTCAGGTGAATTGCTTCTACACTGAGAAATACAGATTCTCTTCAGCTGCAGCAGTCAGGAAATTTCTGTTGGTTCCAGCTGGAGGGGGGAAACCTCCTCCAAATTAAAGCAGTTACGGAGAAGGCAGATGCTTTGGGTAAATACTTTGATTCTGTTTTTCATTTAAAAGCAGCATTGGGGGCAGGGGGGAAGATAAGCCTCGAAATGGAAAGAAACTACTTTTTTTTTTCTCTCCTGAATTTTAAGACTTTCTGAATGCCTATTAGGGATCAGGTCCAAACAGGCTTTTAAAGTAGAGTGGAAACCCATGGGTTGCTGCCAGTGCCCTGTGCCCAGTTGTGTTCGAGGCGATGGCTGCGGGAGGATTTGGGAGATGCTGAGGGCAGAACAGAGGGGCTTTTCTGTTATTCTGGTGCCATCTACTGGTCCGAGCCAACAGAAAGGTTTCTGGCAGCGGGAAACAGAAGGGAAGCATGGGTGGATGGTGTAGTTTGTCCGGGGTCCTGCCGGAGTGTGGGCTGCTCATCCTCCCTGCACAGGGCACAGGGATGCAGTCAGTGCTTGCGCTCCCCATCGCCTCGCTCTCTGTTTTCTCATGGTTTAATAGTTAAAAAGACTGGTGCAGCTGTACTGGAACCTGGGGCTCAGGCTTGCTTGGTCTGAGCCCTGGGCTCTTTCAGCTCTGGCCTCAAGCGAAGAAGGCGAGGGGGTGTGACATGAAGGAGGCAGCCATTGGCGATGATGCCTCTGCCACCGTGCACCTCCAGGTTGGGATGTCCATGGAGCTGAGCTCTGCTGGGATTTCCCTTCACTTTGTCAGAGCAGCGTCTTGTAAGAGCTTGGGCTTGCCCAACTGCTTGGTTTCTTGCTGCCAGCATTCCTTTTGCTGAACCACCAGGTTTTCAAGAAAATTGTAGGAGCTGAGTTACCTTCACAGTTCCTGTTCAAAGTGTGGTTGAAATTGGCAAATGACTCAAAAACTGCCAGGGAGATCAGAGGCAAAGAGTGCGTTGCATCATAAGCAATTTCTCCAGAAAGCCAGTTGAAATCAGCTGGGGAAGCTGGGGTGCCCTTTTGGAAAGCACCTCTAAGAGGTGTGGTGCCCAGAGCAGCCCATCTGAGGGCACAGTCTCCCTTCTGGAGAAGCTGGTGCGAGCTCTGCCCCTTGGCTTCTCCGCTGTTGCTGCCTCTCTCCTGCCATACATTGCACGTTGGCTTTGCTCTCCCAGTGGCTGGGCCAGCCCCATGCAGTCAGTGTGTCCCTGGGGAGAAGATGTCCTCTCTGTTGTGGCTGCTGCAAAGGGCTGAGGCCCATCTCCAACTTGCTTCACTCCAACGTGGCAAGCCACGCTCTGAGCAAGACACAGCCTGCCTTGAACTTAGCTGGCACGGAGAGCAAGGAGGGGGGAAAGCTGGGAGAAGGGAAGAGATCTTTGATGGGATTTTCCAACAACATTTCCCACTTTATTTTACAGTGTAAAGCAAGACCCAGAGCAGGAGACCTAATTGCTCAGGAGCAGTACCTCTGCCATGCAAATGTACTCTCTGCTCTAGCAAACACAGAAGGTATTACCCTTTGGTTATTGTTGGGAGTTTCAGGTCTTGAAATTTTCCAGGCTCATTTTCTCTAATGATTTGAGAGAAGTCAAAGCCCCTTCTGTGTGAAAACTGAAGGCATGGGGAGTTTTTGGACACGAGCTGTACCTGAAAGCTGGAAAGGCTGATGCTCAGCTACCGGTGACTGCTAGGTGGGAGAGAATAACCCAGAGCTGCCTGGGCAGTTGCAGGGATTCAGTGCTGTTTTGGGGCAGCCTGGCCTGTTTCAGCCAGTGCTAGTGGAGCTACGGGGCAGGTGTGTGGTTAGGGTGGATATGGGCACCTGTCTCTCTGGACATGGCTCTGGGTGAGTGCAGCAGCTGGTCTCCCAAGGCAGACAGTGAGGATGGGACTCTTGACTTTGGCCATAGGCTGGCAGATAACCAGGGAAAGAAACAGCCTGTGCCCAGGGGTAAGGAGTTTTAATATTTTATTACCTCTGTGCCCAGGTGACAGATTCAATAAAACTTCCAGAGCAACTACAAAACAAATGCCTGAGCAACAGAAGAGGTTTGTGGGAGAAACCTGCATGTTTTAGCACAGCCCAGGCTCAACAAGCAGGACTTGAAGTCATCTGTACGTAAATAATAATCATGGGGAGTGCTTTTGCCTCCCTTGTTCATGTAAGGCAAGATCAGAGTGCTGTCAGCCAGAATGAAATGTAATACTTGTTTTAGTAACTCATCCATCCTTCATCATGGATGAGGGGATGAATTCTGCAGCTTAAGAGGAGCTTTTCATCTCCAACTCCTGAAATCCTTCTAATGCTGGGAACAGATTTGGTCAAAATATTACTTGGGTTTACTTTTATGTGAAGATGTGGGGTTTTTTTCCCTCTTGCTTTTGATTCAGGAAAGCGTCTCTATTCATAAGGGGCACTTAAACTGTCTGCACAATGAAAGCAGTGTCTCAGCTGCATTCACTGTGAATTCAGCAGGCGTTTGCTCAGGCCCAAGCCTGTGGCAGCAGATGACATGTGGTTTGATACGCTTCTTCCCATCAGATGTTGGGAAATAAAACATGCTTCTGATACAATCATTTGACGATGTTGGCTTGGTCTCCCTGTGAGTCTCTATGTAAGGAGAATAAATTTAAAAGGCCTTTTTTTTCCCCTGACAAAAAGCTAGGGGAGGACTCCAGGGTCTGCCCTTGTCAAAAATGCCGTCTGACTTCTGGAGCGGGAAATGATTGAGATTTTCCTGTGCAGTTGCCTCAAGTTGGGCATTTCAGCCTGTAGTTAGACGCCTGACTGCAAGTGGCTTTAGCATCAAAGGGTTCTGCAGATTGGCTTAGCTGTCACACTTCAGCTTTTAAAATAGAGCCAACTGGCTAACCATAGACCATTACTACCAGGATGCCAGCTTTTGCCTGGCTCGCTAACAGAGTGCTTGAAGCCTTTATGGGAGGACTGTTGCTTACCGCATGAATGTCCTATGCCAGTACAGCAGGACCAAAGTCCAGTCTCAGGGTTGCTGTGACTCCTTGAAGGACTGTGGCTCTTAATTCTTTTTCTATTTTTTAAGCTCCAGATTTTGTCATGTGAAAACCTGGGGTAAAAGAAGTACATCTCTGGCAATGTGTATAAGTCAGAAGCGTGAGACTCAGCCAGCTTTGAGGTTAAAAAAAAAAAAAAAAAAAAAAAAAAAAAAAAGCAGAGGGTGCACTGAGAGAAGGCACAGTCTGTTTGGAGCCTGCCTTGATGCTGGTTTCCTACAGAGGCAATCGCGTGATTCTTGGAGTGTCCAACTTAGGGTCCATGAACATGTAGATTGGTCCCATTTTAGCTGCTCCTGCTGTGTGTGAACAACGCTGGGTGACACAGCCAAGGCAAAGCTATCGCCTCTCCCCGGCCCAGTTAAAGACTCACAGACACACTTGCTTTCAAGCCAAGTGACAATTCCTGGGCTGCAGGAGCCGGGGGTAACTCAAAGACTGCAGACGCCACGCAAGCATCTGGGTTTTACAAGCACTGGAGCAGAGCGTGCTAGCGCAGGGCAGGCTGCCTGCCCCAGGCTGCAGCTATGTGCAGAAAGTCTCCTTTTCCCCCTTCCATTTTTGTTGTTGCTGCACAAGTCCCATGAATGGTTAAATATCCTGCTAGAGCAAGGTAAATGAAGGGTCTTTGCCCAATAAACCCCTGTTTTTGTAGGTCTGCTGTAGCTGTGTGCCTTTGACTCAGGCTGAGAAAGGAAACAGTAAAGTTTTTGCACAGTATAGGGTCAGGAGCATTTTACACTTCACTGAGCGAGCTCTGAGTTTGCGGCAGGAAAACAGTTCAGGCTGACCTCTCCGGAGCCCACTCTGAGAGCCAAGGCAGAGATTATTTCTGGACCAAGAACCTCTATTGCTTTTTCCAGGTTAACGTGACGGTCTTTTCCCTTCCTCACTCATACATGCTCTCTGCAGAGTACTCCTGCATGCACTCCCATGTGGACACGATGCTTGTCCTGAGCAAACACCAGAAAGGTTTCCTGACTCTGAGGTTTCCTTTTCTGGAGCGCTCGACAGGCTGGACTGGAAAAAGGTTTGAGGGCCTGGGGAGTTTGCTGGCAGAGCTTTTCCTCCTCTTGGGGAGGTGGGAGTAATCCCACAGGAAAGGGGCAGCATGGCTCTTGTCCTGGCACTCAGTTGAGCTGTGCAGGATCAGGAGGAGGTGATGGAGTTCCCAAATCACGATGTTAGGAGCAGAGCCAGGTCACCCACCCATTGGGCTCCACACCCTTCTGACTTCTCTCTGCTTTTGACTTCAGCCTGTCCCAGCTGAACATCCAGCCTGAAGGAATTCCTCTTATTCCTCCTTAGCACTAATGAGCTGTGGGACTAATGATCTTGGGGTATCTTGCTCCAAATGGAGCAAGATGGTGCTGTGTGGCTCAGAGGTTCTTTGCAGCCTGGTTAGAGCCAGTGCAAGCCTGGCTTTGATGGCTGCCCATCAGCTCAGCAAGGCCCTTGCAGAAATCAGCTTGCTGTGTCCTGAGCCCTGTGGCTGAGCTTGGCAGGCACGTGAGCCAGAGGGTTGGGGAAAGGGGTGCCACCAGTCCTAAACCAGGCGGCAGCCTCCTGAGAAGGGGCAGGAAGCGCTGAGTGTCCCCATTGAACAGGCAGCTCACGCTGAGCATTGTAGCCGAGCGTGTTTGCAGCGTTTTATGGGGCATAATCTGTTGTCATCTAAGCCGATGGCAAATTCCGTACTTTCTGCAGCTGACGCTAAATAGGTCTTTTGAAGGTTGTAATTTCTCGTTTAACTGATGCCAGTTGCAAATACTTTGTGCTGAGGAATAGCCCCTTAGCGCCAAATAAAATACAGTGGAAGTCTGTGGCATGTTTTTCAGCGTATTGTTAGTTACAGCCCTCCTGACAGAGCACATTCGATGCCGAAGATAAATGCTTGGGAGTCTCTTGCCAATTTATGTCCGAAAGGGCTTTTCTTGGATGTCTTTTTCTCTGTGGAAAAATGTTTTTCTGTTTTTCCAGCAAACTCTTAATGAGCTGTGCTTAAAAGAAAAAGAGGACCTATTTTGGGACCAGCCCATTCTGCTTTAGTTCTCTCTGAGTTGGTCTGGGGCTCTTTGGGTGCTCTGATCTTTGTTACACCACATTGCATGGCAGCAGTCTTTGCATAGCAATTTGCATGTTCCAGGACCTGCACGGGGGATGTTTCAGCCCATCCAGCACACCTTGTAGTGATCCTCATGCCTGGGGTTGAAGGGTACTGGCAGTTGACCTGTCTCAGAAAATCGAGGCTCCTTCCAGGCTACAAGTACAGTTGTTGGCATATTAGGACTCTGGATTCCCATGCTGGGATCTCAGTCTTTCAATTCAAATTCAATTTCTGTGACTGAGGGGGAGCCTGGAGAGCTGATGTGAGTAGACTGGGATGTGGGGCCAGTTGAAGGACATGCCTGCAGGGATGTGGGCTAGCGGTGGGCCCATGGCCAGGAGCTTTGTGTCTGGCTGCTCAGCAGTCCTAGCTCAGCATTGCTGCCAGCACTTCTAGCATGTGGCTGGGGCCTGAGGTTGGCAGGAGAGGGCATTCAGCCTGATCCATGTTGTCCATCCCTGGTACTCCTTTCTGAGAGATACATGGAGAACTGCATGAGGAGTAAGAGGGACAAAGCCGCCTCTGACAGGGAGTCGCCTGCACACTCATTCCTGCGATCAGAGAAGTTGGCAGAGATTTCCTAAGTGAAACTGAGGGCTCTTGAGATTTCTGTGAGCAAGAAGCAGCTGAGCTTTCTTTCTTAGGGACAAGGAGATTTCAGAAGTCCCCACAAGGGATGCTGTTTGTGGAGCAGAGTGGAAAGCCCATCCCATGGCCTCTTCTGTCTAAATCGACCCAGACATCCAGGCCCCAGGATGATGGTTCAGTAGGTCGATGAGGCTGAGGGAGCCACTGCACTGCAGCAGTGGGGCGATCTGGGGCCTTGTGCAGGCGATGCTCAGTGCTCACCTGCCATCGCATGGCCATGGCTGTGGCTGATCCAGAGGGGACCAAGCCTGAGCTTCAGAAGCTACGTGCTGGCTTGGCCCAGGGAAGCACCAGTGCAGGACGTGGTGGTGCCTATCAGCTCTTGGGGTGCTGTTAAGCTTTGCTTTGGAGCCAAACTAAGCTGAAGTAAGTCCATCTGCCTTCATTTCTGAATCAAAACCAACTGTTTTTCTGCAAAGGGTTAGGAGCAGAGCTAGCATTGATGTGGAGCCTCACTGTTAGTACTGATGATGGCTAGGAAATGGTGTCTGCAATACTCACAAATACACCAGCTAGTATTTGCATATGCAACTGAAATGAAATAGCTTCTGTGTACCTTTATACCATACACTGAAAGTGTTTTAATTACATGGTTTAATTTATTCTCTGTGCTGTGAAACTCAACAGCGTGAATGGCGTGACTGTAATGTGAATGCATCCCACTTCTGGTTTGTTTTGAAGTGATTTGCTTTTTGTCTGCATTCCTGTAAGTTTGGGACTACTAGATGTGTTACGAACAAAGAGAGTGGCACAAGCGTGTCCTCCAAGAGTGGGATGTCTACACAGATGGATGAAGCGAAGCAAGGAAGGAAAAGGAAGCACAGAGGAGCAGCCTGGCTTGCCCACAGTTGTTTAGAAAGCTGGAGTAGGGGGATCTACCTGGCTGCCAGATCCCCCCCTGCTTCTATTTTCTGTGCCCAGCTTTGCTCTTTTGCTGGTTTTGTTGCCATCTCCCAAAGCTCTTCCCCCAAATACAGCTTCACTGAGAGCTGGGAGCATGGTGTGAGCTCCAGGGATGGGGGTCTGGCAGAGAACTGATGAAGTTGTGTCATCAGTCCACCTGTGCCCCAGGACAAGGTTGAATTTGCACATGCTGTTTGACCTATGCCAGTCCTGACATGTGTTCCTCTTGCTCATTTTAAGGACCTCTGATGATGGAGAAATCTGTATAATACACTAATCACCCCTGTAATCTTGAGTTTGGCGGAAGGTCATTTACTTATTTCAGGAAGGCTTTGATCTGGATGGTTTTAAACCTATACGTACATACTGTGTTGAATGTGGCCCTGAGGTTAGGCATGCTCTCTCTAAATACTCTCTAACATCATTGTTTTCCTAGTGAAAAATCTTAACTCCTATAGGTTTTATTGAGTAGGTTTTTTTATCATTTTGATAACATTTTTTTCAGGTTTCCATTGCAATTCATATTCACATTTCTGTGTTACTTGGCTTGAAAATACTTTGTTACTTCTCTTATTTTCTTTTAATTGTTGGTCAAAATATACTTAATAAAATAACCAGCAAATTATTTTGCCAGAGGGTTGATAAAAAAAATCGTAAGATGTTTTCCTAAGGCGGGGGGGGGGGGAAATCATCTGTTTAAAAATTTCTCATTAAATGTAATTGGCATTTCTGGACATGACTGACGCTAGGAAGTTTGAAAAAATGCCCATGCTAACAGGCTGGAGGACAGGAATTTGCTGTATTTGACAGGCTGTATACAAGAAGGATGCAGCACTGCAAACTCAGCAGTGTGGCTTTGCCAATGTGTCTAGACAGGCCATCTCCACAGGGGAGAGAGAAGCTTATTTCTTGGACCCACTCCATCTGTGGCTGCTCCGATGAGACCAGAACACTTATGGTCTCCTTTATCGATGAAGACTTTCCATCCAAGCTTTGGGTTTGTGCTGAGCTTTCTCAGCCCTCTTTGCCCGGTGACTGATCCTCTAGATGAACTGATTTGGGCTCCTGCAGCTGGTGGAACTCGGCGCCTGGAGCAGGGAGACATGGCGCAGCATGGGTGCATAGTCGTGTTTCTCCAACTGTGCTACCTTGGTGAGCCATCAAATCTTTTACTGGTTTTGAGATACTCCTCTGTTAAGTGAGCATGTGCCTAGTCTGGCAATAGATGTATTTCATCAGCTAGAGCCTTTAAATAGGTTTAAATTCTGTTAAATTGTGCTAGAATGACAGTATTTGTCTGCTAGCCTTGCACCAGACCAAAAGCAGTGTTTTGTGGCTGAGGTATCCTATGTCTCTGTACAGGTCTTCTAAATTGTCAAATCCTCTAGGTTAGAGTATCTGACATTTCAGCCAGATTAAGGGCAGCAATCAGCAGATATCCTGTAATAAATTCATCACCTGGAGGCAAAGACGTATTAGGGAGTGTCATTTCTCTCATTTGCCCCAATTCGCAGGAGCTCTGACAATCATTATTCTGCCTCCTCTACTGGGAGTTGTGCTTTTCACACTGCAGTGAACTTTGTGGAAATAGAGGTTTCCATTTTTCAGCCTTTTGATTTAAAATCTCTAGATGATTGTTCAACTCTGGCAGGGAACCATTCAAAATACATTCCAAAATATTCATCATTCCGGCAGGCTAAGAAACTTAAGATGTAGCAATTTATTAGCTAATGTGAAATGCATTTGCTGTCCAGAAGAGGCTAAGGATGGAGGTGGGTCTGAGCCTGATTTTCCTTTGCATCCTGCAGAGCCAGGGTACGGAGCATGCTGGAGCCTATGGTCCATCCCATCTGCCCTCCTGTTTTGCTGAATGCAGCTGCATCCAGCGAAAAGCCCCCAGAGCACAGCAGCAGTTTTGTCCCTCCTCCCTGTCCCCTGGCCTTAGAAGAACAGGTTTGCACTACAGGCTTGGGAAGTAGAAAGGGTTGTTTTGAAATGGCCCTACCCGCTTTAGTCCCTTTGCCTCCCATAGCGATGTGGGATGTAAAAGTCCTTTATCCCCCACTCAAAGAGTGTGCTCCTGGTCAGGATGCTCAGCCCTTGGAAGAGGCAGGTGGGCTGGATGCTAACAGCCAGGCTCAAGTTCTGTTATTTCTGGATCTCAGATGCCATCATTTTTCCAGTTGTGATCAAGAGGGACCCATAAAATGCATTAGCGGTCAAAATCTGGATTTCTAAGCGAAGCTCTGCAGTGGCTCCAGTCCAATTTGCTGGGTAGGCACAATGGCAGTGGTGGTCTGATCTGGTCGAAACACATTTGTTCTTGGATGTTAATGAAAGGGGAGCGCAGCCTTTGGAGAGCTGGTTTCTATGTTCTCACTGTCATTTGCACTTCCCCTTCTCCCGGCCCGTGGCGCCCTGTGGTCCCGGCACGGTCGTTCTGTGCCATGCCGTTTTCAGTCCTGCATATTTCAACAATAAACAGATGAAATATCCATTGAGAACAGTGTTTCTGCCTACCAGTGGGGCCAGCTGGCGCACGCATCCCACCAGTCATTGTCTGTCTGCTTGCATGGGTCCTCTGTACCAAAAAAACACATCCAAGTGAATTTCCAGATCCAGTCAGGATGGGGCTGTTTAATAATGGCACTTCTCAGCAGCACGGTGGGCCTCCACAGGGACCTGAACAAGCAGAGACATTCATGAAGCCGGTCAGCTTGAGTCAGTCTTTCCCAGTACGGGCAGGAGATTTCTGGGTAACATTTGCAGATTCTTGCGGCTGCCACAGTGTCTGGAAATGAGCCAGTTTGAAAGGCCCAAAATGCCACGTGCTTCATCTGCAACATGTATATGGACTGAAAAAAAATGCACCCAAAGCAGTCCTTTTCTGTCTCAGCAAATCCCTTTTTTTTTTTTTTTTATTTTTCACTTATCTGATTCTTGCAAAAATATCTCTTAATTTTTCCCATTAAAGAGTTTTTCGAGCTGAAGTTGGTGAAGATTTTTTGCCACTTTATTTAAATACAAGAGAAAATTTAATAAAAGTGGTGTTGCCTAGAGTTCAGGTGGGTGTGCAGTGGGAGAGTGACTACAGGGTCCCCACTTTGTGGCTTCTGGCAGATGCATCCTTATGTGTGAACACCAACAGAGAGGCACAGCCTTCTGAATCCATGGCCATCAGAAGAGTGTGGAAATGTTTTCTATTTATTTTAGTCTCAGGGAATACTTTGAGGGCTGGACAGACCTTGAAAAGACTGGGGTGTACCATTCCAAAGGGCTGAAGCAACCTCAGTATTGTCAGCCTTGTGCTCCTGGCTCCAGTACACCCCGTTAACACCTGGCCCAAGCAGCAGCACATCAGTTTTGCTCTCTCCCAAAGACTCCTTCCTGTGGAAGGAATCAAAATCCACCCCACACTTGGTCCCTACAATGAGGGAGTCTCCCTAAGATGTTCTGTATTTTGTTGTTAAAGTTTTGTCTCAGCAGCTTGACATCAAAGGTGTATTAGTCCCTGAAACCTGAAGCATAGGTGACACCTGTTCGTGATTCATGTCCAGCTATATGTCTGTGGGTCAACTCTGTATATAAAGAGAAAGGGTACAACAGGTAAATCCAACAGGAAGGCAGGTGGAAATAATACTGTATGCCTTTTGTATAGTGTATAAGCCTATGGAGCTCACTGGAGTGGGTTATGAGTGTGGAAAATAGATTAATGCCTTGCCTCATTGTTGTGATGGTTTGTTGCCACTGTCTTTGAGGCAGCTGGTGGTATCCAGGTGGATACTGGCCTTCCTGGTGCACCAGTCTGCTCCTGCATGGGAAATCCCCATTACATGGTCAATCTAAGAGCAGTGGCGACTCTTAGGAAGAATATTCCCAGCCGTTGTGCTAGTTTGGATATGCACCACATGCACATTAGGGTAAAAGGGGCAGCATTACACAAATCAGCTTTCCAAGTCTTTGCAGAAAGGACAAGAAGGGGTGCTGAAGAGGACAAGGATGTTATCTGGAATGAACTAGGGCAGGGAGGGGGCCAAGAGCATAGAGTGGCAGCTTTGGAAATGAAAAAATACTGATGGAGCAGGGTGGAGGTTAGGAAGTTTGATCTTGGCTGTGTGAATGCCATTCCTGAGATGAAACATTAGGATACATGGCATGGGAAGGGGAGCTGAGGGGAAGAGGATGTAGGCGTTAGAGGTCATAGCCCCTAACCTCGCACAGCTGTGACTTCACATGTGTTCAGTGCTGCCAGACGGACTGATCCCAGGTCTTGCCCAGGAGTAAGGAAGGGCCTGTGAAGACTGAGGTGCTCCAGCTCTCCAGGGAAGGTCTGGTGGTCGTACTGGCACCAGTGGCTGGACGTCATTGCAGCTGAGTGCTGTGCTGGAGTGCCCTGACCCATTTTGGATATGATAACCTTCGCGTATGGTGGTGGGCTTTGGCTGGTGGAACTGTGCGATTGCATTTCTGCTCCTCGATCACAGGTCCAGTGCTTCTGCAGCATCAGGCTAATGAGGGACTCGGGGGGAGGACTAGAGCCCCCTTGGATCCTGTCCCCTCCTGAGCCTGGTAAATCCACCCCGCTGGATCGCCGCCATGGTCTGGTGGTCTGTCAGTTTGTCAGTTACAAAATGCAGTCTCACAGAACATGATTTGCCGCTGGCAGGCTTTTAAAATATGTGTTTGCTTTTGATTATATTTTTTTAAAAATTAATTTTCCAAGGATCAATGTGGTAATGCATATAAAAATTACAATATGTAAAACAAAGTATAAAAGCATACAAGGAATTCCAAACACATAACATACTGTGCCTTGGAGCTTATGAGATCCATACAGCGCTTATTGTATTATGGGAACACTCTGACCCCAAGACCCGGTGGAAAGACTTGTTAGAAGAGCAGGACTAAGCCATGTGCCTCACGAGCTGTAGGATGCCCAGAAGGAAAACCCTAGTGAATAAAAAAGCAGAGCTGTTACAGCAGAATTTACACTGGTCTGTGGGATCTAGGGGGACTTTCAATGGCTTTGTACCAATTTCTGGAGAAGGATGTATACTTTTGCACCCGCAAATATTGTTCTCCCAGTAATTAACACTTAACGTCATGTCTTTCCAGGGAGACTCTCTAGATTTCCATTGGATCATGATTGCTTTTTTTTTTTTTCCCAAGCATCAGTTCTTTTGTCAACTCCAGCAAGTGGGAACATTGATGTGGTTAGGGAGGGGACACGTCTTAGTTGCTGTAACTGCCCATGTGCTCTGCAGGTTCTCCCACCAGATGAGAGGCAGAGCACTGGAGCCAAAACCACCCTGAAAAGGAGTTTTGTCTTACATTTGTTTTAGGGTAGCTGCTCGTAGCTGCTAGGGAGGAGCTCATGCTGCCCTGTCTGTGAGTCAGGAGGGGAACAGGTTGGGTTTGTGGAGGGAACCTGATCCCCAGTTCTGCAGTCATGCAGAAGTGCAGAGCAGAGCACAAGGGGATGCCTCTGCACTCAGGTCCCTGCAGCACCTGATAAGTCTGGGTGACAGCTGTTTGCATGCTGGAAACTAGTTTTCAGGAGCTCAGAGGTTTCTACAGGCTCTCCATCAGGAAGGCGACAACCCCAAGACCTTATACCTGGTGGGTGAGAGTCACTGACTGCTGCTGTGCCTTGAAGCCCACCAGAAAATGTCCCTTTTGTCTCTGGCATAGGTGGGAGGTCCTTTGGCTCGAGCGCCTGTCCTGGTGGAGCACAGTGGATTTCACCATTGGCACTGGTGAATCTGTGGTTGTACAGGACCTCAGTGAGTTCCCCTAGTCTGGCAGGCAGAGCCGGGTGCAACTGGAGACCGTAGGCATGCTATCCATGCAAAAACTATTCACAGCTCTGTAATGATATGTAATTGTTTGTATGCGGTCAGCTAAAAATTATCCTGATAGGTTCCACATTGCAGACACTTTGGAGAGAAACTGCTGTAGCTGCATGGGTAATGCTGAAAGTACACTTTTCCATTTAGTATTAAAACTCAGGTTTTGTATAAAAAATTCATTATTGCCTTTCTGAAGTTCCATGCTCATGCACAAAATAACTTATTTTTTATGTGCAAAATTTGAATGTGATTAATTTACAAGATAATCAAAAGCAAAGGCTTTTAAAAGAAATATAGCATCTGTTTCTTTGGGGTTTTTTTTCCTCTGTTCCTGGTGATCTTAACAAGAGTGGAACTTCAGATACTTGAATTTTCTGTATAATTGAAATAACTTGAGGTCTTGTGCACAGATGGTGCAGAAAAAACAAACAAATAAGCAGCAAAGATTAGAAAAAAGCGCAGCCAGTGTTTTGTAATGGGAGAAAAATGATAGTTTGAAAATCTCCATAGTCTGACCTGTAACCACAGATACAAACCTGCTGTTATTATGGTTGTACAGCTGGCTTAGGTGTATCTGCTTATCAGGGCTAGCTTCAGTACATGACTTAATAGGCATCTCCTACCTTAACATATTTAGTTTTCTTTTAAGTGTCATCTTTGTTCCGTATTGCCTACATTTGTGATGTCTGGTGTAACATAATAACTTCTCCATGTAGCATTTGTGTACCCTGAAGCTAAACCTTATTTCTGTTTGAAAATACGTTTCATGCATGGAAATACATATAAACTCGAGTTTGTTCTCTCATGGGAGCTTTTAGAAAGATACTTCAGGCAACTCTGAGGATGAAATCTTATCCATGTGGGTCCCCTTGCCCCTGTTCTGTCCCTGCTCACATCTGGTAAAGAGGATGGATGCTGCTGGGCTATGGGCTTCTGCTGCCCAGAGGAGCAGAGTCCTTCCAGGCAATGCTTGGGAAGGGAAGCTGCAAAACCAGCTATGGACCTGGCTGTCCAGCCTGGTCAAAGACACAAAACAACCCAAGGGAAAATAGAAGTGCAAGGCTTTTCCCTGTTTTCTGCCAAAGTGATGTTTTCAGGCTGGGAAGAGGCTTTTCAGGTTGAGGTTGTCTCATTTAGGGTGAGCTTTGCTCTGCCTGGGCTCGGCGCTGAGTGCTGTTGGTGCCTACTGGCTCTTTTAGATGGGGTGCAACCTTGTGTTTGTGGGACCCCCTGCCCACAGGCAGCCCCACTCTGTGGCATGCTAGCTTGTCTCCAGCATCCACCAGTGTAAAATCACTTAAGACCTGTCTCAAATCGATCAGGGCAGGGCTTTGTCATCAGGTGGATTTTGTATGTCCCTGTCCCTGCTTCCCACTCCCCTTCCTGGTGCCTTGTTTTAGCTTTGATTAAATCTTTCGGGTTTGGGTTTTTGGTTTTTATGATGCAAGTCGACAAAGCTGCCCTGCACCCAGAGTGTTGCAGTATTTTGAATCGAAAGCAAAGCAGAGTGCAAATAAAACTGGAACATGAACCTGCAAAGGGCTCTAACTGTTTGGACGGCTGATGTTGGGGAGAGGAGTCTGCCCGAAGCGAGGGGCAACCAACAGAAATATTTCTACTCAAGCTTCTTAAAATTTAACTTTAAAACCAATAAAAAAACCTGTTCCACTCTCTTCTATTCTCCTTTTTCCTTTCTTTCTCCACCACTCTGAATAAAACTTTTCACTTCTTTGGCTTGCAGGATTTTTTTTTTTTTTTAAGAGTTTTTGGTTGGTAGGTTTTTAGTTTCTAGATTATTTTTTTCCCTATGAAATAATTTGTCTCGTTTTTTTATTTAATCTCTGTGCAAACTTTAGCGGCAACTTCTTATTTTGGAGGCTGCGATGATAGTGTGATTCCTTATTTTCTTCCTGGAATCTTTCTCGGTTTATATAACTGATGTGACAAATCTTTCCTGCCTTACTGTGTATGATATTGCAGCTAAATGTCTCTGTCCCTCACTTAATTAAATCCAATTGTTTACTTTCAATTTGGATCCAATTAATGTACTATAATAGCTGGTTCTGGACTTAATAGAACTGGTCAAAACTTCTCAAAACTTCCCACACAATGTAAATCCCATCTGCAGATCAGTTTTTGTTCTGACCTGGAATGAAAGCAAGTATGTACAGGCATTCCTGCAAACTGGAAATCCAAAATATGTTGTGGTTGCAAGTATTGGTGGAAAAAATACTGATCTTGTAACTTATGTGTAGGCATTTAGTTCTCAACTCTGTTTTGCTTTATAATGCATTGTATTTTCAGTGTGGCATCCCAACAGGAGCTGTCTGATGATACCCCAGTGATAGTCACAGACACTAGGACAGCCACTGTGTGATACAGAGCATAATCAGTGTCTTCAGGTGTGGATCTGCCTCGTTGCAAGAGGAGGTGTGATGAGCAAGAGAAAAAAGAATAGGACGTTTCATACTGTATCATTTAGGAGCAATTAAAAATACTTTTTTCCATCCCGGAAGTGTGTTTGTGTAGGACACCAGGATTTGTATGTCATGGGTGAATGTAGAAATAACACAGGAAAACACAAATGTGGAAACAGGAAACAAAATCCCCCAGCCGAACATGAAGGGTTGGGATTTGGAAATTAAATTCCCAGGTTTTCCAGCATGGGGCTCCTGAGAGGAGAACGTGTTTTTCGACGTCTCTGGGGGATGCATTTGCAAGCGGATCAGCTTTTGAGAACGCTGCTCGTAATAAAATATTTCTGATTAAAAGAATGTTGATGACAGACTTCTGAGCCATCTAAAAAGCTTTAGAGCTGGTTTCCTCTTCTCTCGTTTTCTGCTGACTCCAGTCAGTAGTGCTGTCAACACTGTTTAGGAATACCATTTTTCAGTGTTCAGTGTTGTTTCCTGATAAAAAAATAATGGCAGGAAAAAGAAAGAAAATACCCGGCTGACATGTTGAAGGCAGCCGGTGACTGTTGTGAGCAAGGTGACATTTGCAGACACCTGGGGTTTAGGTGTCTGCACTCCCTCGTTAGCAGTTTGTAATCAACATATGGTATGTCTGCATGGCAAAATGCAAGGCATGATCAACCCAGCGGTGCTCTGGGCTAATATGGCTATTACTGTTTTTTTTTCCTGCTGCCTGTGTAACTCCTGTAGACATTTGGATCTAGCTGTGTTGTGCTGTTTCAGAGGTGTAGTGGAAGGAGATCTCAAAATCCCGACTGCCCTGTCACAGGTTGTGCTTTGCTGTTGAGCCACCCCAGTCCAGCTACGTCTTGGAAAAAGGGGGTGGTGACTCATGTCCCTGCTCCGTGCCAGCCGATGCTGGAGGTGCATTAGCCAACGGTGACCCAACCGTGAGTCACTGCAGTATGGCCAGTGCCTGCAACTTTCCGTTTCTTGGCCCTGCTATTTTTGGGTCCAGTAATTATGAGGTGAGCTGTGAATCACTGGTGTCTCACTTTATGCTGGGAGGAAACCAGGCAAATTGTGTTAACGTGCTTGGCAGGAGGGATTCTTGTTCTCCAGCGTTTTACAGGCTTTGGCCCTTCTTCTCCCTCCCCAGAGCAATGTGCTCACCCTTCCTCATGTGTAACTGTCACGCAGGATCTGAGCAATGGCCAGACAGCCTGGGGTTTGCGCTCCCTTGAGACGGGTGTCATCTTCTGGGCAGGAACTGACACTTCAAGGGCCTGGAGGGGATTCCCAAGGGGTCCCAAAGGCTTTTATTGATTTGTTTATCCAGTCCACGTAGGCAGGGTTTAGTTTAGAAAATGGCATCACATAGATAACTCAGAAGGAGGCCAGATACCCATGTTGACATTGGCTTCTACAGCAGCAGGTCTTGCAGTGTTTCTGCCATCCAGAGGGACGATTGTGCCCTCAGGGTTGTTCTCTGCTGGCTGTTTGCTATGTTGTATGGTGCATAGCAGCACAACTACGTTGAAGCTTGCCAGTAAAGCCAGGGGGAAATCGCTGACCTTTTTTGTAAAACTTTGGTGATCAGTCAAGAGAGCGGCGTGCAGGAGTTTTCTGCTTCTTTGTAAGGGACAGACTCTGTGACACTGCTAACCCCCCCAGCAGGCAGAAACGTGTGCATGGTGTTCTGCACAAGCAGCAGTTAAATCCCATCCCTCTGCTTCACCCCGTTGCTTCCCATCACCTGAGCAAGGTAGACACACCTGCCTTGTTTAATGCCCCGGGATTTCCTACACACATTTTTTTTTCTTGCACGTTCCTGCCTCTGCCAATCCCTTCCCAGCTCAGCTTTATGATTCAACATGCCTGTTAAAAACTGGTCTCCAAACATTTCCTCTTGGATACAAGAAAACCAAGGGTATGGTTTTGTGCCCAGGAATCCCCAGACTGGAAAGGGGTCTGCTGGGAATTGTCAGGCTGTTGGAAAAGGATCGGGGACAGAGGAGCTGTAAACCTGCAGGAATTTGAAAAACCTGGTTTAATTTAAGAGGAATGTCCTTTTGTTCCCAAATGGATGGGCCTTGCTCCAAAGGCATTCAGGTGCAGTAACTGTTACCAGATGGGCTGTGAAAAGTAACACAAACAGGTGGTGAGGACAACAACCATAGACTGATTTCTTTGTCAGCTTCTCCCTGTGCCTTACATACCCCCTTGAGAACAAGAGGATGAGGGGAGCTGTCATATTTGTACATGACAAGAGAAATGACTGTCGAGGGAATATTCTGCAACTGTATATAGCAGGTCAAGCCCTTGGACTCTCAGTAGTGAGACTGTCATCTGGGCCAAGGTACGCAGTGATTAACTGAAAGTGAAATATAATTCACTAGCACATGCATTTTTATAGATACAATGATCATTATATTTTAATGCATGCTGACATGTATATTGGCTCAGATCCTCCCAGGTGTAACTACTGTTCTTCCACTTAAGACAGTGGGACCATGCTGACATTGCCCACCTGGGGCTCTGCCCAGCATGCTTGGGAGGGTTGAGGAATGGAGCTGCAGGAGTGTGAGAAGCCTTGATGGTTTTGGTGAGACCCCAACATACTGGAGCACTTGAAGAGGAACGAGTGCAAGGCAATGGCAGACCAGTCCTGCAGCCTGAACGGGGCTGTTCTACAGAGGCAGAAGTAGGCTCCCGCTCCTGCTGGCGGGTCCCTTGCTCTCCACTTCCTTTGGTGTGGTTCTCACCGTTAACTGATGTGTTTGCTGTGCTGTGACTGGTGTGATGAGTGAACATGCTTCAGTACAGGTAGGGTACAAGCAAAACCAGTGTCATAGCCTCCAGCTTCTCCAAATGAAGAGCATTCAAACCCCTAGAGATATCACTCACCTCTTGCCAGTACCTGTGAGGGCCCATGCGTGGATAGCTCCATCACTGCTGCTACACTGGCATGTGCAACAGTGCTGGGAAAAGGAGAGATGGTGCAGGACAGATATTCGTAGTTATCTCAGCACTGATGTTACTCCAGTGACCGTAGGCACAAGCAGTGTGACTCCAGATGTATGGATGTACTGATGTATTGCTGGGGTAAATACAAATCGGGCACAAAACAATATGTGCTCTTACGGGACGCACAGCTTGTTGCTTCCTGCCTTGCTGGCCTGGGCAAGGCAATGAGGGGTGCTGGAGAGTGTACAACTGTTCTTCAGTCAATGGTATCCGATGTGCTTATGATCAGTCTCTCTCTTACTGGGTTTTTGCTTCCCAATTGCAACGCTCTTCATGTCTGTCTGACTGTTTCCACGTCCTTGGCTTGCAAACGTACAAGTGAAACTGGTTTTTGTGCTTGTTTCTTGTTCAGGCCAGTATCATCATGCTTCATTTCCACTGTCTGACACCTCTTTGTTTGCAGCTCCCCATCTCTGCCCAAATTGATGCGCCTCAGTCTGGATGTGGGGAGGATAAGAAAGTGAAGTCCTCATTTAAGCCAAATGGAACTACATACAGAGAATGGCATTACCTTGGCTGTAGTCAAGCTCCAAGTAATAGCCATTTCCTTGCCTTTTCCTTACTCAGAGATGGGCACATCTTCTCACAGTCAGTAAGAGCTGGTGCAGGACTTGTGCTCACCCCACAGGGCTCTGTTATGTCCCAGTAAGGGCAATCCTTGGAAATCTGAAGCCAAGTGAACAGGCGTTCAGGATTCTTTATGGTCAGAAAAGGTTTCTAGGATTGTTAGGAATGGGGAGATGTGTTTTGGACTTTTTTGCTTCTTTTTAGAAATAAGGAAGCTGAATCATGGGGTAACTTGAGAGAGCTGGTACAAGCCTTACACAGTTGAGCTGGGAAATAAATGCTTGGGGTCAATGCGCTTTCCACCTTCTTTTTACACGGGAACTAACACGGCATGGTTAAGGTGTGGTATCAAAATTGTGCAAGCCTCTTCCTAAATCCTTTTCACCTTGAAACTGTTGAGGTTATTCACCCCACTGCTGTGGGCTCCTAGCTTTCTAGCCTTTTAAATCTCCATTTGTCTCTCCTAGATGATCAGCTGAACTCAGAAGAAAAGAAGAAAAGAAAGCAGAGAAGGAACAGGACTACCTTCAACAGCAGCCAGCTCCAGGCATTAGAGAGGGTCTTTGAGAGGACACACTACCCTGATGCCTTTGTACGGGAAGACCTTGCACGCAGGGTCAACCTCACTGAAGCCAGAGTTCAGGTAATCATTGCAGCTTCTATCCAGACACCTCACCTGGGGAGCATTACCAGGCTATTCCAGTACAGCAGCAGAAATCCTTAAGGTGTTCGTGGCACACTGGAGTCATCAAGCTCCTGGGTCATGCTGTACTGCAGTCCCAAGCATGCCATGCCTTGAGGAGGACTGCCAGGCCTGATCTGCCACCATACTTACCACCTGCTCAGTCAGATGTGTTGTGGTCAGATGGTTTGTTCAAGGCCAAGATATCAGATGTTCTGTGCTCAGGCTGCTCATGTTATCTTGAGCTGCTCAGCTCTTAGCTTGCAAGCCTGCACTTTTCTGAAGGTCAAAGCAGACCATGGAATACGATGTGATCTTACTTAGCCAGTTCCTCACACAGGGGCTTTATCAGGGCAGATGTAAGGATTGTCTTTTCATTAGTTTTCCAGTGACAGGCAAGCTGAAGCAGCCTGCTTTCAGAGTCCTGTCTTGCCCAGCAGGGCAGAGGCGATGTGGTGAAAGAGTGAGAGTTGCAGCAGAGCTGGTTGTGATGGTTGGTGGGTCTGTGCGCTTCCCATCCCAGGTGTGGTTCCAGAACCGGAGAGCCAAGTTTCGCCGGAACGAGAGGGCGATGCTGGCCAGCAAGAATGCCTCTCTGCTCAAATCCTACTCAGGGGACGTGACCGCTGTGGAGCAGCCCATAGTACCTCGCCCAGCTCCAAGACCCACCGACTATCTCTCCTGGGGTACTGCCTCGCCTTACAGGTGAGTGAATAACCCCTCTGGGGCTGACCAGTCTCTGGCATAGTATTGTGCAGCCTGAGAGTGGCCCTCAGACAGCTCTAATGGGCTGTTAATAGTTGAATGGGACAACTGGAGGATACAGCAGTTTGACCACCCAACTGCTTTTCCCTTACCCGATCCCATCCCACCCCATCTCATTGTCAGACTTGCAAGGTGGGCTTGGTTCAGCATCATTGTGGCTTTCTGGCAGCTGTCTGCATGGGAGGTTGAGGCTTTTTTTTTTTGTGGTCTCTTCAATTTGAGAAGTTTTGAAAGAGGATCAGGTAGAAATACATGGGAACAAAAGGGATTGCAGTTGCTTCCCTGGTGCATCCAGTTTAAAGCAAGGAAGAAACCTTTCCATGGGACACTGGTCATGGCAGAGCACTGGGGATGCTCAGCCACCACACGGTGGCCAGAAGAGGGAGTTCTGTGGCTGTCCCACGGCAGTCACTGGTTGGGATGCAAGGAAGGGCTGGGAACTCGCTCCATGCATGTTGCTTCCAGTCCTCCCCTCTGGTCAGCACTGAACTGGTGGGCAATTTCTTTCTAGTTGCTAGAGCACAAGCATGTGTGTGAACGAGCTGTGCTGTTCTTTTGCCCACAGTAAGGACCAGGTATTTCTGGTGTTCAGTGTCCATCTGTGACCAGCGCTGCTTAAGGGGTGGCAGGAAAGAAGTGCAGATGTGGCAACCCCAGTTTGCTCAAAGGATCTGGGATGTCCATGCATGTCACGGGCTTCCCTGTCCTCCTCTGTGCCATCCACAGCCCAGCAAGAACTGGGTGTGGATGCAAGATCCACAGGATATGTTTGTGTGTGGGGAGCCAGCTGGCTTGTAGGCAATTAAAAATGAGGTTGGTGCGTATTTTTTAGTATAGTGGCTTCATTGTTGGTCAGGACCTTGCAGCCTTTGGCTGGATTTCCTCATGTTCATTTGGCTTGGTCACAGCCAGCTTCCCACTGGCTTCCACACTATGCCCAGGACCTGTCTTGTTCAGTCACTTTGACCCCCTTCTTGCACCCAAAACATTGTTTGCACAGTTAGGTCTGCAACCACATGGCCTTCCTGATTGTTGCTTCAGTGCCATGGGGTCCTCCTAATCCACCCTGTATCTCCAGAAGAACGAGTCTTAGGTTCACCCACTCCATGCTCTTGATGACCACCAGTTTGGTCTTAAAGATGGCCCTTATCCTTTGGATTTTATCTGAGGACTGCTGTCTGGCAAAATCCCCCTTTTGGGGTTGAAGCTTTCTCTCTCTGAAGTGCTCCTTGGTGTAGCATCCCAGGGAGGAGTCTGGGTGGTGAGTTCAGGGCAGAGAAGCACAGGTCCTTCCCCACCCCACTGAGACTGCTCTGGTCACAGTACCAGATCCCTACTGAACACTTGTGGCTTATTTCTACCTCTCACACTTTTAAAAATAGATCGTCCCTCCCAAGATGTTGTTTACATGAGGGGCTTCATAACGGCTTCTAGGAGAAGACCCTGCAAAGGTAACTTCCAGGGGCACACTGGGAAGGGCTGTCTGGGGCCACTGGGCAACAAGAAGCCTAAGGCATCTGGGATGTGTGAACGAGGACACCAAAGGAGAAGGGAAAGCCTTAGCGATGTTTTTACTCCCTCTAAGGTCCAGACATGGCTGTGCCTCTCCACAGTGCGAAGAGGTATCCTCACTGTCTTTGGTGAACGGAGTTAAATCCAGTTGGCATCCAGTCATGAGTGGTGTCCCCCAGGGCTTGGTTTTGGGGCCACTCCTGTTTAACATCTTTATTGATGATCTAGACGAGGGGATCGAGTGCACCCTCAGTCAGTTTGCAGATGACACCCAGTTGGGTGGGAGTGTTGGTCTGCTCGAGGGCAGGGAGGCTCTGCAGAGAGACCTGGACAGGCTGGAGCCATGGGCTGAGGCCAACTGGAGTAGTTTCCATAAGGCCAAATGCCGGGGGCTGCCCTTGGGCCACAACAACCCCCAGCAGTGCTACAGGCTTGGGGAGGAGTGGCTGGAGAGCTGCCAGTCAGAGAGGGACCTGGGGGGATGATTGCCAGCCGGCTGAACAGGAGCCAGCAGTGTGCCCAGGTGGCCAAGGAGGCCAATGGCATCCTGGCTTGTGTCAGCAATAGCGTGGCCAGCAGGGACAGGGAAGGGATCTGACCCCTGTACTCGGCACTGGTGAGGCCACACCTCGATTCCTGTGTTCAGATTTGGGCCCCTCACTACAAAAAGGACATTGAGTGACTCGAGCGTGTCCAGAGAAGGGCAACGGAGCTGGTGCAGGGTCTGGAACACAGGTCTGATGGGGAGCATCTGAGGGAACTGGGGGTGTTTAGTCTGGAGAAGAGGAGGCTGAGGGGAGACCTCATCGCCCTCTACAGCTACCTGAAAGGAAGCTGCAGAGAGCTGGGGATGAGTCTCTTTAACCTAGTAGTAAGCGACAGGACAAGAGGTGATGGCCTCAAGTTGCACCAAGGAAAGTTTAGACTAGATGTCAGGAATTATTTCTTTACAGAACGGGTTGTTAGGCGTTGGAATGGGCTGCCCAGGGAGGTGGTGGAGTCCCCATCCCTGGAGGTGTTTAAGAGTTGGGTCAACTTAGCGCTTAAGGATATTGTGTAGTTGGGAACTGTCAGTGTTAGGTTAACGGTTGGACTAGATGATCTTCAAGTTCCTTCCCAACCTAGACGATTCTGTGATTCTGTCTTGCTGTCTTGCCCTTGTCTTAAGCCAAGATGTTTCAGCAAAGACATTTGCAGTTTACAGCCATCCCCGCTGGCTGACATGCGAAACCAGGATGGACTGCAGGAGGGGTAGGAGGCATTGGCAGAAAAGCAGAGCAGCTGATTTCCACAAAGTGGGGTGGTCAGGACCCTCAGACACTTTATGTTGCCCAGGTTTTCTAATCCTACTGGTCATCTCAGCAATTGCATTCATCTTAGTGGGCAGTTGGGCCAGGCTGTCACAGCCTCATTAAAGCTTTGAACTGAGTAGGGTTATTCAAGTTTTGGACACTTAGTGAAAAAAAGACATGCAGAGTGTTTGCATGGCCCTCTGCCCCCTCCTCATCTCCTGGCACTGCTGTACCAGCCCCTGATCAACAGCTAGTCCGGGAGAGAGCTGAGAGCAGGGCTGAGAGTTCTGCGGCTGGTGCTGTTTTTACTTTTAGATCTGGGGAAAGTTTTCAATCAGTGTGTTTATTCTCCAAATGCATTCAGCCACAGGTCAACCAAAGCTATTTGCAGATCTCTGTCATGTAGATAGCCAAGTAGATACTGTTATTTTTTTTAAGTTGAAATGTTTTTGTTAGACATTTTTTAGCATAGGTTCCTAAGAAAACAAGACTAGCATTCGTGCCGTCAGGCTGCACTTCCCACTCCAACAACCTTTGACTCCACGGGCCATTGAAAACCATATCTGAAGGGAGGATTTTAGACCTCAGAAGCCTGATGTTCCTCTGTGTTTCATGAAAGCAGGCAGCTGAGTAGAGGAAGGAGACTTTCTGTGCCTGAATGAGGTGGAGGGTGGGGGCAGTGCGGTGATTTCAACCCTTACTAGACCCTGGAGAGTCTCTGGAGCTATCTCCGGTGTTTGGAGATAGCCATCTTGCACATTGCTCCTTGGGGGATAGCTTGCTAAAAGAGAGTATTTCTGGAGAGTTTGGGTTGAGCAGAGATTTCACTGGGCAACAGTAATTTTTCCCACACCTCTGGGGAGCTGAGAGCAGGAGGCTCCCTGGAGTTTTAGATCAGACTTGGGCAGTAGTCTGGTTTTGAATGGGACAGTTTACACCTGAGATGGAAAATTCCTATTTTATCTAATCTAGAGTATCCTTGAGGGTCTTCTAGTTTCTTCCAGCACAAAAACATGGGGAAGATGGACCTTGTGGAAGTGGGTGGGAACAGGTGCTTAAGTAGCCACCAGCTGTACAGCTTGTGAAACTTTGCAGTGCCTCTGCAGGCAGCAGTTGGGCTTCTCACATTGCTGCTGACCTGGTAAAGTAACCAACCCAGCCATGGAGAGAGAACTGAAGGGGTACACAACTGGCTGGGGAAGGCTCCAGGTGTGCTGATCCATCATGTCCTGGACCCCAGTGAAGTGCAGACGATGCACCCCAAGTTGGGCAAAGTCAAGCATGTATTTTGATGTGTGTATTTTAATGTCCATCCTCCATGTCCTTGCAGTAGCTGTTAGAGACTCTCAAAAAGTTCTGAATGTTTGTTCTCCTGGAGAGAGTTTTCCGTGATTTTCCCTGGATGGGTGTAAGCAGCTTCACATCTATGGGTCTTACCAGTACTTTCAGTGTGTGTAAGCTGTTGTGTTTCCACCGGTCCTGATGCAGAAATGACAGTTCCTCCCTGAAGACAAGTTATTTTCCCTGATTTTAAAGTGAGAAATAGGAGTTATTTGATGTGGGATGGGACCTACTAGTATTACTTAGTCTGAATCTCATGGAGACTGAGGATTGCATTTAAACTCCTGGCAGGTCAGCTCTGCCCAATGAAGTCAGAGATACCACCAGTGCTTAGGGATGAGCATGCATGTCCATGGCCTGATCTGTTGGCACAGCAAATGTCCATTTCCCTCAAGGAACATTTGCTGTTGCAAAGGCTTTTCCAGTCATGGAGGTCAGCACCAGAAGAAATTATTTTTTAAAGAGAAAGACAAAAGAAAATACGAAAAAAACAAGCTATCTTGTTTCCCGGGCTGTGGGTGGAGGAGAGCATTTCCCAGAGCCTCAAGATGTGAGCCACCCGGCCAGGCAGATGGAAAGGGTCAGCACCAGATCTGAGCTTGACTCCCAGAGAGTATTTGTGGTTTCCTCCTGAACATGCTGGCTATGTTAAATGGCCATCTCTAGTTCACTTGGTGGTTTTCAACTGGTTTTGATCTGTGGACTCATGTATAGAAAATGCAGCAGGTCAGACAGTTTGCTGGTTTTTGGGTCTTTGCTTTTCACAGAAACCTGGAACATGTGAGTTAAAGTTTTCTAGTGGTCTGGAAAGCAGATTTGCAAATTTTTGGTAGGGTAAGAAAGGACTCGGAGATCTTTGTTCAGCCTCCGCTGTTAAAAGTAATGTTTTTCATGAATAAAGTCACGATTTGAAGGGAGAAAGGATGTTTTGGGGTTTTTTTCCCCTTAGCCTTTAAGGCATGCTCTTTATGATCAGCTGATGTTTTGAGGGAAAAGTGGAAATTTTCATTCCAAAAGGCTGAAACCAAAAAGCATCACAATTGTTGAAATGGGTTTTTCCCAGAGTGTTTCTTTAATGTAACATCTGTTTCAGAAGTGACGTGATTTCACAAGCAGTAAACCCAGAAATTGCTCTCATCAAAAAGACATTGCTTCCAGTGGGAATACTTTTAAGGACAGTAGTCTAACTGGGAGGATGGGCACCCTGACCTCATTGTAAACCTTTTGGGTTAGAAAATAGTAAATGGAAATTTTCCTGTTGACTTCAATCAGCTTTGGTGTTGGCTATCCCTGGGTAAGTGAATTGCAGCAGAAAGATTTACAGGGGTGTTAAATAAAAAGTAGTTATAATTCTCTGCTTACATAAGAAATACGTCCCACAGGTATGGAAATGCCAGGGTTTAACCTCTCTGCGATGCACATCTGCTCTCTGTATGGTGCGAAGACCATGTCTGACGTGATGTTTCTCTCTTTCCATCCCACAGTGCCATGGCCACCTACTCCACCACATGTACCAATGCCAGTCCAGCACAGGGCATGAATATGGCCAACAGTATTGCCAACCTGAGACTGAAGGCAAAGGAATATAGTTTACAGAGAAATCAAGTGCCCACGGTCAATTAACGACTGGAGGCAGCTGCCTTGCAGAAGGAAGAAATACAACAGCACCCGTCCTGCTTCGCAACTTGTTTGTGCTGAAAGAAAAAGAAAAAACAAAAAAAAACCCCAACACCCACCCCACCCCCCCCAAAATGCAAAAAAAAAGAAAAAAGCCAACCCTAACCCAGAATTGAACATGGGGACCAAACTGGGAGCAAACTGAACCGCTCACGAGTGACAAGGTTCCTCCTTCTTTTTGGGATAATGCCACCATTTTTTTTTTCTTTTTATTGTCAGGTTTATTGCTTCTGCTCAATATACTACGAGCTTCTTCAGTAAAGGACAGTCTCATCCTTGTTGGTTTCCATTTTTGTATGGGACTGCAAAAGAAACCTCTGCCGATCTCAGCCTGTGGATGCATCCCACTCACCATCATGCTGAGATGCAAAGCTTGCTCCTTTTTCCCCTGCTCCAGCTCACCCTAGAAGTTGTTTGGTCACCACTTTCTCTTGTATCCACCTGACCCTTCATGCCTCCAGTCCCTTGTGGCCCAGAGGCAGCGCTGTTACCATCAGTCTGCGAGAAGCTCCTTAGTGCAAGGAGATGAGATCGTCCTGCCAGGGGTTTCTGGAGCAGTCTGAGATGTGAGGAGGACCTCCTTGGGCTTTGCAATGCTTCATTGCTTTTTTGAGTATTCCTGGCACTGCTGCCTTGAAAAGCCAAAGAAGAGAGGAAAGCCATCATGGGTGTGTGAGCCCAGGGGGAGCGTAGTGGGGGGATCACTCTGTAATGCCAGGAGTAGGACCATTAGGACACTCTGTTCTATGCCTTACAGTTTGCGCCACAAGGAAAGGCGTTGTCCAGATGCATTTGTTTTATATATACTGTATATATTTATATATATAAGATATACATGCAAGCTTGGTTGGTGTTTTTTATTAAACAAAATAAAATTCAGTGAAAATGTTTGGGATGTTTGTGCTGCATCCAGGTTCCTGGAGCCATGGATTAAAATTCCAGCTGCAGCCTCTCTCACCCTTGTCAGGGCTCTTCCCTGAAGCCTCGGGAGCACTTGCAATGGCCAGCTCATGTCTTCCTGTGAGAAACCCCAAAGAAGTGGAGCTGGAGGGAGCCACACTCCTTTGCAGATTTTCCCTGTGGGCATTTGCAACTTGACTGAATAAGACAAGGATCTCCTCTCCAGTCAGATCGGTTCATGTGGCTCTTGAACATCAAAGGCATCCCCATGGAAAGTCTCTGCCAGCCCCTCTGAGAATGAGTAATGTCTCCACAAGGAGCATCCCACATGAAGACTGTGTCTCATCCCAGTTCCCATAACGCTGCCCAGTTTTGTCCCATAGCCTTAGTCACTCCTTTACTCTCCCTGACTGCTCTTCTCCCCTCTCTGGAGTCTGTAGAGCTAATTAAGACCTAATTTCCATCCCTCTATGAAGAATAGAGGAGATGCAACCCAGAAGGGGTTTCTTCCATGCTAGCAACCTGAGGAAATTAGGATCTTTCATGTTGATGGTGATTCCTGCCTCATTCAGATTTGGGATGAGGAGGGGGCTTATTTACAGCAAAGAGTGCTCATGCAGGAGACCTGCCCAAACTGAGTGGGACTTTGCCCTGGAACAGTCCCGCTGAAGGTATCAGAGCTACTGCATGCTTCAGGCTGGACTATAAGGGAAGGAGAAAGCAGCAGCTCAGTCATGAGGGATATTTCTGGTAGAGTGGCTTGGGTCTCCCTCTTGGTCCTTTCTGAGGACATGCTGGGCATATGTAGATGTCTGACAGTGGGATTTGATAGTCTAAAACAATATGTTGCAGGAAATGAGAAATAAATCTCTTTAAAGTGAAGGTGAAAATTAAATTGGCGGAGGATGCATGGAAATCCAGCCAAAGTATTTGATCTAACATGGGGGGGAAAAGCCCCAAATCCAAACTGATGTGAGTTGTGTTGCTGATGGATTTTTTTTTTTCTCCCTGTATGAATATTTTTGAGAAAAAAAAAAAAGGAATCTAATTGTGATCAGGACAAAAAGTTTAAAAGTCGCAGATTATACTTGCAGACAGAACACCAGCAGAAGAAGTGAGGGTGGGCAAGCACTGTGTTTTAAGAAATCCATAATGTTTTGTTTGAGCCCCTTTTATGGCCTTTCTTTCTGGAGTCTGGAGAAGCTAACATCTCTAAACTAAAATATTTCTATCACGAGTACTGTGGTTCCAGCTCCTAGAGCTAAGTGATCATGTTGGATATCTCGGGCTTCACTTAGAAACTCACTCTTGGTTCCTGTGCCTACACAAACAAGAGAAACTATCAAAGAACATGTCCTAAATGATCAGAAAGAAAAAGGACCCCATGCAATGTAACATTACTCAGAGGCTGAACCGGCTGTTGAGTGCCTTTGCTTGGTGCTCTCCCCTCTCCTTGCCTTGCTGCCTTCCTCCGTGATCCACCAGGCTCTCAGCAGTGACAGCAGCCTGAATGAACTGCCCTGTGGTGGCTAGAGCCTGCCCATGTGTCCACCCTAGAGGTTTCAGCTGTTTCCTTCAGCATCTTGGTGGCCTGTGGCTTTCCCTTAGTCTTTGCTCATCTTTTCTGCAGCAGAAAAATCACCTTGAGCAGCTTTCTTTTCTGTCTGTGTACAGGCACCCATATCTGAAGTTAGCAAGGGGATAGTTCAGAGAGCATGAAGGTCCTGGTACTGTGTTACCCACCTACCCCACACTTTCATGTTTACATTGTGGGGCTTACATAAACGCCTCTGCAAACCCTCCGTCACCCTCCTCCTTTTATTTGTGCAAGGAATCGAATTGACTTGCATGGGTCTGCTCCTGCAGGAAGGTTGTGTAAACTTTTGCACTTTCAGTTTTATTTGGGTCTTGCCTTGGGTTGGGCTGCTTGGTTGGGGATACCATCACAGCTGACTGGGCTGTTCTTAGTCTAGATGAGGCCTTTACATCACCTTTAAGCTGGGTGACATCAAGATGTAAACTAGAGCATTGAAGACAATATTGCTTTGTTTACATGGATTTGCTAAAGAGAGTCCAGCCGATGAATGGATGGGTTTTGTTGTTTGTTTCTTTATTGCTGATGACCTCAGACAACAGGCAGTGTCTACCAAGCCAAAGTGAAATTTTATGATTGTCTATGTTTAGTCTGTATTTTATTGAACCATGTAAATATATGTGCAAATTAAGGGCCTTATCCTGAAATCATGGAGTTCTCTAGGGTTTTAGTAGACTTTCAGTCACAGCTCTTAAGAATTTGCCATGGTTAACCTGGTTATCATTAAGTTTGGGTACCCTTCAGAGGAGAGGCACATTCCTCTCACCCATGCGGTATGAATGCTGTTTTCTCCGCTTCCCCCTTTCTCAACGCAGAAATAGATAGCTGATTCCCTCTAAGTGGGATTTTTGAGCATAGCAAGGATGGATGATTGATGAGGCTGGTGGAGCTTGATGTGTGAAGCCACAGGAGGGATTCTAAGATCGAAGTGTATCCTGTAAATTATCGCTTGCTTTGTGATGTAAAATGTACAGTGTTTGCACTAGAATAGAAATTATAATTTTCAATAAAAGGGGGAAGAGTCCCTAATCCTTTCTATAAACTGCCACGTATGTGTTGCATGTTGCTGCCCTGAGGTGTCCTACAGTGTTGGCTGGGGCTGGGAACACATCAGAGACTTGGTGGGGGGAACAGGGGGACTGAGTCTAAGGAAGCAGAGCTCGGGGCTGCCTGCCCCGCAGGCTTATCCCGGGGACGCTGTGCAGCTGATCAGGGGAGCACAGCAGAGATGGGACCACAGGAGTGTAAGGCAAGAAGCATCCACAAAGAGTTCCAAATGAGTTTTTTGGGAAGAGGTGAGACACCCCCATGGCTTTTCCCCCAGCTCCCTTCACCCCATGGGGCTGGTGAGACACCAACATGGATCTGAAAGTGAGGCAGAAGGAGTGCAGGGGGATCTCATGGAATCACAGAATCATCTGGATTGGAAAAGACCTTGAAGTTCACCTAGTTCAACCATTAACCTAACATTGACAGTTTCTCCATTCAGAGAAGAGAGAAGGCTGGGCATCCCTATGTGGGTGCTGGCGGGGGTGGGGGTGACCAGCAGAGAGGGATGGGAGGAGAGAAAGCCAGGAATTAGGAGAGGAAAAGGTTTGAGTCCCACCACTTGTGCAGGGAGCAAAAAAAAATATGGGCTCAGCAGGAAAAACACTTCATTGCAAAGCAAGAAAGGTGATCAGAAGATGCTCAAGAGGCTAACAATGGCTGATTAGTGCAGGCTGTTAGGGGTAGGGGAGATGTTGAGGAAGAGCTTTAGCCAGGGGAAGGTACTAAGCTAGGCTGGAAGTGGTGAGTTGTGCTTCAGAGAGCAGGTTTCTGATGGGAGTGGTTACGGGGGGCAGGGGGAGGTGTTGGGGGTCTGGGGATGGTGGGTTTCTGTGACTTCCCTCCTTGGTCTCTGAGTCATTCAGATTTGAGACAAATGTTGGGGTTGGCCTCCTGTTTCCCTGCTGATCTGGCTTTTTCCCCGCAATGGGCAGCATGTGTGAGGGTTGTTAACCAGGCTGAGTACAAGGGGCAGTGCCACTTCAGCAGCTCACCCCCCAAGAGACCCTGTTAAGGGGAGATGGGTATCTCTGCAAAGCCATCAATAGTCAGCCAAGCTTGCATTCCTTGCAAAGCTGATTACTCAACCCTCTGAAGGTGAAATAACAATAATAACAGCTTCTTAGTTACTATTTGTTGGTTGCCAGAAGAAGCAGGCTTGCAAATAGCACAGCTTCCAAGCTGCTTTTGAGACTGGAGTGGTTTGGACTGAGTTGAAACATGCCTCACATGTCCATCCAGACCTGCAGCCAGTTCAGCTAAGCTCCCTTTGGGCAGGTGTCCATCTTCCCACCTGGCACTGCTGTGCTGTGGCTTCTCACCTGATGGCTGCCAGTTACCACTGCACCAGCAGTTACCATCGATGTTGCTCCAGCTCTCAGTTTGGACTGGATTTCCCAGCAGAACCAATAGAAGCTATGACAAAAGCGTGTGGCTTCTACAGGTATCTCCTGGACATCTGACCATACATTACACCCATATAGTGTTTGCCCTCGCCTCCTCTATCCATGGGAGTAGATATGTAATTCCCTTGGGCTTCATCTCTCTAGAAAAGTTCTATCTCCTGCTTACAGTATACTTGCTGAGAAGGAGTGACACTGTTTCTCTTCATCACAGCCTCTCTTTAGGATCAGGAGGAGAAGATCCAGACCCTCTTATCCTCATTGTAAAAGGTGTTGGATTAATTTTCAGATGGAAAGTCTAATGACAAACACGTGGATGCAGGGGCTGAACATGAGGCTTCTTGACTGAGATTTCCTTCCAGTGAGAACCTTTCAGTCCTGGGAATGTTAAGAGACTTGCATTGGGGCAAGTCCTTGATACTCTTCTGGGAATCGTTTTCTCTTCACTCAGGGAGCCTGAACCCCATCAGCTGGGATGATGCTGAAGGACAGGTGCCAGTTCCAAATTGCACCATGCCCCTGGAAGCCTCCCTTCTCAGGGGCATGCCTGGTCCCTTCTAGGTCCAGCTTTCTGATGGGTGGTTGCTGCTTGCAACTGGCAGTCATAGAAAGCCAGGAGCTGAAGGTCTGCCAGCACTGCTCCTCCAGCCATGCCCAGCACAGACCCTCTCCCAGCCTTGAGTGACACAGGTGCCTGGATCACATCTTTCCCCAGACTTTGGCATAGCTCTGAGCTTGCCCTTTTGCAGTGTCCTAGAAGGGTCTGGGGTTGCCAGATGGAGCCATTGGGGCCCTTCACCCCCTTGGTTTTCTCTGCAACACCTGTTGCTGCTTCCAGAAATATTTCAAAGTGGTGCTGCTAATCCCTGCAGCTGCCTGCCAGATTCCCCATCCGTTCCAGAGAGACATCCTGGCTATTCCTGTAGGGTTTTCTTGATCCCAGTAGGGAAGGTTAGGCTGGTCATGGCTTGGAGATGATTGGGACTTGCGAAGCAGATGAAGCTGTGCCCAGCTGCTCTGGGTACTTACAAAAAAAATCCCTGCCCAAAGTTGACCCTAAACTCAGAAGAGGGTTTCCTGACCCACTGGAAAACCTACGTTGCCTGAACCCTGCCTGCAGCAGGGTTGGATGTTGGATGGGATGAGGTGGTGGGACTGGGAGGCTGGAAGTGCAGAGGGGTTGGAGTGCTGTGGGAAGTGGGAGCATAAATTTTCCAGCCTAATAGAGGGCTGGAGCTGGCCCTGAGGTTTTGGTGAGGTTGTTGCTTTGTCTAAGGCAGAGGCTGGCCCGCAGGTGTGCTCTCCCACTCTGCTCTGTGCTGGTGGAAAAGGGGAAGATACTTAAAACATCCGTAAAAAGAGGAAATTCTGTGTAGCTATAGAGCTCTGCGATTGTAGGAAAACACTCAATAAATGTGCCAAATAGGTTTTTGGCTGATGCTGTCTGTCCAGGAAGTTACTCAGCCCTTCATCTGCAGTCGTGGAAGCATGCCTCTGGGGAGGAAGGGTTAAAATTTGGAGCCTGTGGCCAGGGCTGGGCACCCTGGCACCAGGGCACTGCTCAGAGATGCTCTATAGGGTCTCTGCTTTCTCTTGCTGGCAATTACTTCACAAAATGGACATGTTATCCCTAAATAATCCCCATCTGCACTTTAATTTATAAACTTTATACACCTGAAGGTTTTGGGACAAAGCTTTTCAAAGGGTCTTGCGTGACTGTAGTCCAAAAGTCATCTAAAGAAATATCACTATTGCTCTTAAAACACAGCTCTGGCTCTAAAGCCACTGCGGTGTGTTGGGCAGCTGTTGTTCCTTGCCTACATTGCCCTGTTTGTGGAAGGGCCCTGAGTGTCTCCATGCCTGGGGGTTTGCTTGCAGGGCCTTTCCTGCTCATCCTTCCCACTTCTGCCACTGCAGTGAGATCCCAGGAGAGTGAGAGCTGCTGCACAGCTGTTTGGTTGGTTCCAAACCTGCAGCCTGGATTTGAGACAGCACCACTCCTGGGCATTACTTCTTGCCTCTCATTGCTTCCCACCAGATCTTCTTTTTGTGTCCCTCAACTGCCCAATACACCTCTTACTTTGCCACCTTTTTATGCCTTTCAGCCAAATGTGGCTCAAATGGGTTATTCTGTGTGTTTCTGCTTCTTCACCAAGTGGGACAAAACCACATGAAGCGGCAAAATTCAGCAGAAAAGAGAGAATGTGTTTCCTACCAACAGGCAGTTAACATATGTGCTGTGCACCCAAGGCCATTCAGAAGTTGTCTAGCTAAACAAAGCCTCTGGGAGAGAAGGCAGGCCAGCAATCACTTTTGGGGGCTAGAAAAGGACCATATGCTGTGCCCAAACCTTCTTCCACACCCCTAGTGTGTGCTGTGGGGCAGGAGGGTATCTGTGGGGCTGCTGGGATCAGAGTCCCCTGAGTGGGGGAACCCTGGCAAGGTTGTCACGCCATCCAAGAGACAGCTGTTGATTTTAAAATGAAGTTGAAAGTAAGGGATTGTCCCCTTTCTAGATGGGATTAAGAGATGTCTGGACCTTGCCCTGTGCTCCCCTGCAGCCTCCTAGCCCACATGCTGGGGTCCCGAGGGCTCCAGCTGTGAAGATGGTGGGGCAGGGGGATTTACATCTCCATGACATGGCAGGGAGAGGTGCGGTCGGAGTTCACAGCAGGCTGAAGGATGACAAATGGCAACAGGCATCTTACAATGTCTCATCTTCCCCCCCGCCCCCCTCCCCCTTTTTTTTT
>NW_020799109.1:28342173-28392228 GCF_003259725.1 Athene cunicularia | reverse complement strand
CCCTTTTTTTTTTTTTTTTTTTTTTTTTTAATAATTTAAAGATTAGTGTTACTCTTTCCAGTGTCTTGGCCAAGCTCTGCTCTCTGTCTAGCTGGAGTCCCTCGGCAGCCTCGGACAGACGCTGTTTTCCTTCACTTCCTGCCTCTGCCTGTCCGAGCGATGCCAGATGTTGTCTCACAGCTGCTGTTTTCCAGCCCAGAGGTGGTTTCAGCGCAGGGCTGGGTGGAGCCCTCCTTGTGAATGGGAGGTGCTAAAATTAGCCACGCTATAAACACATCTCAGGACACCACAAAGCACCCCATTTCAGTGGCCAGGCTGCCCTGGGGCAAAGGCAGTGAGGCCAGTCACACTTGCCCAAGAAGCAGCCACATCTGAAGGAGATGAGCGCTCCTCCATGGCCAACCACAGTGAGCAGAGGAGGTGGTGAGGTTTCCTCGAGGTGAGCATGGGATGTGTGCATTTCCCACTGCTCTCTCCTCCCATCCCCACCATGGGTCTGGCAGGGTGGGTGCTCCCAGCAAAGCCTGTCCCAGGCAGGAAAGATCATCATCACATGCTTGTGAAGTGGGTCCTCATAACACTGTTGAGTTAACGTGGTGGCTTTCCCTCCAGCAGATGTACAGATCTGAGAGTGGTCTGGTAACACATGTTGGATTATGGTCAAACTAGAAATGAAGGCAGGACTAATGCAGCTCCAGAGTGTGCTTCATCCCCTGCTATGCAGGGTGTGAAGACAGCTAAAGGTCTTCTACTCCACAAGAGAGTAAGCTCCGGTGAGAGCTGTCCCGCCTGGGAAGTGCTGCTTGGTGCAGACCAGATAGGCATGTGTTCAACCAGGGGAATGAATCAGGTCCATCCCACAGTGGAAGTAGGTGAACTCCACAGCAGATGCTTTGTCTGCAGGACTGCACCCCACAAAACTGCCTGGCTGTTGTAGCAGTGCAGGTAGAAATGGTTTCTGGAGAAACTGTGCTGTGGAGTCTTCAGCAGATGTGTGGATTGACATGGCTGAGCTGATGAGGCTGGTCCTTCTGTAGAGCTGAGAACTGAGCTTCTTCCAAGCCAGCCCCATCACTTCATCCCTTGCCTCAGCAACAAGATGTGAGTCTTGTAGATATGGGACCCTTGGGGAATGGGGATATCTTGGAGGAGAGCTGATGAAGCACGGGTAGATAGCTGAGCTCTCTGCTCATCTGGCTCAGGGGGGTTGGATGGGACAAGGAGCCAGGGAGCTCTGCCATGTGCCCTCTCTTGCTGTTGCCTCTCATCAGAGAAGCAAGCTTATGTGGGAAACTTCAGCCCAACTTCAGAGGGATGGGACAGCAGCACCTCCCCGCACTGGCTAGGGGACAAAGACTTCTGGACCATGTTAGGTCCTTATCTGGGAGTCGAGTGCAGCTCTCCAGGCTGGCAGAATATTTATCACCATGGACGAAGGCTGTATCTAGAGCTGCTTGAAAAATGGAGTTTCTTTTCCTGTGGCAGCTTCCAAGATTTCACATATTTGACTTCATCCCAAATCAGGCTGAGGAGTGGAAATCTCTAAAAATACTGCAAGGAAAATGCAAATATGTACAGGCATGGCAGGAGCACTGACACAATAGATTTTCCGGCTTTACTGAAGTGGAACTTTGGAAAACAAACTCCAAAAAAACTGTTGCATTTCTGCAGTGCCTCCCTTTGTGTCCCAAGTGAAATGTCCAAGTAGAACACTTCATGTTCTGAGCTTGTCAGGATGTAGGCTGTTTTCTCTAGCATTTCTGTGTTGGGTTAGTTTTAGGTGTCTCCTCTGACTGTGCAATGAGCCCTGTGGTCAGCCCAGGTGGCTAGATCTTGCCTGTCATGTCTGCAATAATTTCATGCACAGACAAATCAGTGTTGCATGTTCAGAGGACAACCTGGGTGCCTGCTCCTTCCCAATCAGCCAGCTCTCTTAAGGCCATGAAGACCCACTGTCATCCAGGTTAAGACACAGGGTGGGAAGAGCAGAAACCCAGGAGAAAGGGATGTCCAAAATCACAGGGACCAGGTACAGGAGTTACAGTAAAGCACTTACTGGTTCTTTTGGCAATGCATGATATGTGATTTTTTTTCCTTTGCAAGCTGTTTGTCAAGGTAGGATTTCACTGATGGAATGCAAATTTCAAAGACGTTTTCAGAGGTAAACAGGGGGAATCCTTCTGATACAATGACTTGCCTGTCACACGAGACCAGAGATGAAGGTCCTGGAGGTGTCGAGCACATGCAGCAGTAACACATCATTATACTATAGAGCGACTTCCTCCTTAATCAACATCGGCAGGGAGGCAGCTGTGACCACCCTTGCTTTACCAAGGAGAGCTTGCTGACCAAACATGGCAGCTTTGAATAATAAATAATAATAATAATCTGTCTTTAATTTCCCCTCCCTCTTTTTGGTGATGAATGGCTCCCATCACAGTGTGTGGAGGCGAAGCAGCTGTTGAGGGGGGGGCAGGGTGGCTTCTCCAGGGTTTATTGTTTTAATCATGTCCTGAGTGAAAGTGACAGCCTGAAGATGAAATATCTGCTGAAAGGAAATCATAACTCTGGGTGACTCCACTTAGCTCCACGACTGTTAAGAACGTATTTTTGTTGGACACAGAAGAACATGATTTCAACTGACTATGCATTTAGATGCTGCTTCTGTCTGCGTTAATGCTGTTGGGTTTGCAAAGTCTCTGGTGCCCTGGTTGGGAGCTTTTAGACCTACCTGGAATCTCATGTTGGAGCCTCGGCAGGTCTGGTTTTTCAGTGGATCTGTGCTGCACTAAGGTATAGAAGCCATGACGCTGAATGGGGCTTTATAATCCCAAAGAAGGCAAGGTGGGAAAGACAGTGAGGATGGGGTCTGCTCCCTACTCAAGGAGAAGGACCCTCCCAGTGGGAGCAGGAGGATGCCAGCAAATCAGGGAATGCATTGGGTGATACCTGGGCAACTTGCACCCACCTGGTGACTGTCCTTGCCAGCCACCTCTTGCTCAGCTCAGGCTCTCATGTCCCTCTCTGGATGTCTGCAGTGCTTGGCACAACCAGTCCTTGTCCCTATTGCTGTCCCAGACCCAGCACAAAAATGTGCATTTTCTGTCAGTGCAGCATTGGATACTCTAAAGCTGTAGATGAATGGACAGTGAGGAAATCATCCTACAATGAGCACAGTCATTGCACTGCGTAGCCACCAGACTGGGAGTTCTGCACACCCTCTCTCCGTGGCACAGACAGAGTTAAATGGCACATGTTGCTGCAATGTGTTTAAACTGGCGCATCTTTCCTCTAAGCACCATAAATATGGGGGGCAACAGTTAAAAATAACATCTTCCATGTTCCTGAAAAAATGTTCTCATGTGCTTCGCTGGCTGCAGCCACTGTTATGAAACAAAATATTTCCCATCAACAGTCATTAGCCTTCGAGTCTGGGCTACGATGCTGTTTATTACAATAAGAGCCATTACTGCGAATGGAACAGGATTAGAATAGGAAAGTCAGCAAAGTTATTATTTTCCTAATTAAAAAAACACATCGTAGACCACTAATGGTGCCAGGATGTTAGTGTTCCTTCTGCTGGATGGGAGCCCTGCAGTGCCTTTGCACTGTGGTCAATCTTCAGTCCCTGATGTCCCAGCACAGGGGACTGATGTGGCACAGGGAGGGTGTAAGCATGAATGTGCCCATGCAGCCACACACACATTGTGTATACCTCCCGCACACAACCCGAGAAAGCTGTGCATGCAAAGGTGAGTCCCATTCAACAGTTTTGCTTTTGAGGAGATGGCATTGCTGCATGTGTGTGACCTCAAGCTAATTTTGTTGCATGCATTGGCTTTCTTGAAACCAACAGGGAGAAGCATATCCTGAATGGTAGTGGGAAGGTGCCCGTGCCCAAAAATATGAGTTTGGAGAATGTGCATTGCATGTGCTGCACACATGCTACTAATATTTGCTTGCACTGCATTAATGCATGCAGAGTTACGGCTGTAGGTGCAAGAGTCAGGTCAGGGGTGGTGAGATTTGATTGGTTTGGTTTGGTTTGCGTATCTCCTCTCCTGCAGGCTCTTATCCTGCCTGGGAGAGCCCTCATGGGACCTTGACAAAGGCCACCAGCCACTGTGGGCATCCCTTGGCAGTGTGTTTACAGCAGAGTGCAGGCACACCATGCTCCTCATGTTGTTGCATGGGGGGATGGTTTGCATGTGGACCCACAATGGAGCTGTGATGTTGCATCCAACTCGGACGTCACAGCACTGATACTCATGTGGTTGCCCTCTGAGGGTCCAGGCTCTGATGTCCCACCCTACATGCCCTTTTCTTCATCAGACGCTAACAGGTAGCATAGCTCCACTGTGGCAGCAAAAGGAAGAACGGAAAATAAAAAGAAAGGGATGGGGAGGGATGGGGTGAGTATGAGCAGAATGTGGAGGGAGGGTCTGCTTATACTGAGACTGGACCTGTGCAAGGGTGGGGGGACTCCACTGAAGAGAGATGTCCCTGTACCCGGTTGTGGCAACGGGGCTTTTCGTCCCAAATGTTCATTTTTCTGAAAGGGAAGAAGGGTGAGTTTGTTTTAGTGTTACTGAAAAGCTGCTTTCTCTCCACATTTTTTTGTTCACCTTTCCTAGTTAAAATAAGAGTTGGAGGGAATTGTTTAGAAAAAGAAAAAAAAAAAGTTTTTCCTGGCCAAAAAATACACTGAACAAACAAATCCAAAATCTTTCAAGAGAAGGCTGAAAATGTGAAAACTGCCTCCAAAAACTCTTATGTACTCAAACGTCACTATTTCAATGAATTCTAACACTCATGGTTTATTTGACACTGGGTGACTCTGCCTATGCTTGTTTTTTCTGGGATATCTTCAAGGTATGGGTCATTAAAAAAACAAAGCTTGAAGATGCCGGTGTGCTGGCCAAGATGGCAGTGTGATTGTCCATGTCTCGTTATGAATGAGTAACAGGGACATGTACACTTGGTGATTAATAGAAATTCCCACGTTAACAACAAAAGCGATGAGCTGGAAGGAGCCAGGTTTCAAAGTGTGGCGTGCCGGCTTGCTAACCCAGGGAGCACCAGCTCTTGTTGCCAGAGCCTGCTCAGAGCAATTCATCAAACACTGGCCAGCAAGGAAGGAGATTTTAAAACTTTTTTTGATGCCCTTTCATTTTTTTGGTCATTCCTAGGAGGTATAATTTTCTTTACTCCATCTCTCAGCATCTCGGGGTTATATGTACCTATCCTGATGTATCCTGATGTTGTATGGATGTATCCAACCACATAACAGTTTTGGTTTTTTTTTTTTCAGCTGAGCTCCAGCAGTTCAGTGGAGAGTCTGGTTGAAGGAGATCTGGATATCTGGAAAATTCTGAAATTTGTAAGTGCTACCCTAAAACCAAAGGGTTGCTGAACAGAGCAACCAAAGTCTGGTTGCTCTGTTCTGGTCTCCTCTTGATGAGGCTGAACAAGTCATGGTGCCACTTCATTACAGGAAATTCAGTGCCTTTGTTTGTGGAAGACTGAACTTGTCCTGATAACTACCAAGAGTGAAACAACATCTAAGCTATCTTAATTCCCATCAAATCTGACCTGTTTTATTCCGTCACCATGAGAGCTGGAAACAAAGATAATGCAGCTTCCAGCATTGTGGTCCTTCTGCTCAGCAGCTCCACTGCTCTACTCTGGAACCTTGTTTCTCCCTCCCCCACCTGCTTCTTGCAAAATCAATCACTTTATTACGATTATTTTAATCATATGAATCTTGCAGATGATGTATGTCTAGGCTAAGACCCAGGAGGGAACATTTTCAACCCAAATAAATTTGTCTTCAGAAGCACATTGGCTGTTGGGACTCAAGGAAAAACAATGCTCCAGAGCTCATGTCCCGAGCCTCTCGCAGGTCTATCACACTTTGAGTTTACACAGGTTTTTGCAGCAATCCTAAGCAAATGAAAAAAAAAAAAATCCCTTTATACTTTCAAGGATTTCTTTGGCTTGTTTTCTAGCAGGGAGATTGCAAAGATACAGATCAAACCTCCTGCAGTCAAAAACACTAAGTAGGCTGTCCCAGCAGAGAGAATGATCTCCTGAACTTGCTGGAGATGAGGATTTGTTTCCTAGTCAGCATCCCCTGGGAAAGCCCAGGCACAGGGGGTCTGCTGTACCAAGGCTACTCTGAAAAGCCACCTGCAACACTGAATTAATGATTGTAATGCAGCTTCTCCCTAACTCATACAGTTCACATTTAAATGTCAGTGTCACAAAATGTTTGGTTTGGAGTGTGACTGGGAGACATGGTCCTTCTCCATCTCTTGGAAGTGGGTGTCCTGTAGCCCCACTGCTGCCTCCTGGGCTCCGTCCCTGCTCCAGGCATCTTGTTGCTGCCTCCAGGCTCTCACTGATGGTTGGTTGTGACCCTCTGAGGGGCAGCAGCGCTGTCACCACTGGCATCTTTCCAGAGAGCACACAGACAAGGTGATGGGGATGGCCTCTTTCCTGGCAGCTGGTTTGCTGGTTCCCCACCGCCCTTCCTTGCCTGTCACAGAGCTGGAAGAAGGGAAGCACATTACAAAATGCTTTCCATCACCAAGCAGCTCCTTTAGCCCTCATGTTTAGTTTTATTAATGAAAAACATTAGCAGGGCAATATGTCAGCAGGCTACAATGCTCCAGGACTTGGTCTCCAAGGAATTGCCCTCAAGCAGTAAGACACAGCACTTTTGGTGTCTCTCATACAGCACCTCCTGTAACCCTACCTCTGATGGGCCCTATAAATCCCTCTCGGATTGCTGATGGGACATAAATCTCCTTGAAACCGCGATGCTTACCAAACATTATTGCATTATTGAGCCATAAATCCCACATCAGCTTAGTGAAATATCTGTGGCTATCGAGTTAAACAAGTCAAGACTGCTACTGAAGTATTCCCAAACATTAGCTTATTAAAATGCAGGCAAGAAGCATATGAGGAGCAGCCCAGAGGATGTTTTCTGAGCAGCCACTTATCACGTTTGTACAACAAGTCATAAACAGGTCTACAGCTTTTGGCTGTGCCTTGAATTTCCAGGAATGGAGATACAGTTAGGAAGAGCAGATATGGGACGGTCTGTTCAGATGCAGGTTTGAGATGGGGTGTCAGCCTAATTGCTACAGAAAGGACCAGTTTTCTGCTGCAGCCAGATGATACTATGGCATTTGAAGCTTCCACTTCCCAGGAAAGAGAAGGGGGCTTCCCAGGAGGGGAATAGAGATGCAGATGCACAGGGAGGGCTTCTGAGAAGTAGACATCTGCAAAAAAAACACAGTGAGGTACAAAATTAAATACCAGGTACCGTTATGGAAAAGTAAGAAATAATGAAACTTTTTGACAGCTTGAGTAAGAAAAAAAAAGCCTTTCTGTGCCATATTTTAGCATCCCAGGCTGCAAACAATTCCCCATCTCAAGCTGGAGCACAGTCCGTAACAGCAGCGCCCAAGCTGGAAGCTGTGAATCTGCTCCTGGAGCTGCAGTGGGTGTCTCTGAAATGGGGAGGATTTACAGCATCTTGCTCCCATTACCCTCTCCTATGGCAGCTGCAGCAAGGGTGCCCTTCTCCTTTGTCTTGCGGGTCTCCCTAGCTTCTTACACTTTGCTTTTTCTTGCAGTGGAGAGTATTTTTTCCCCCTAATACCATTATTCTGCATCAGCCTTTTGACCCACCATCACCAGTGTCAGTGTCCCGGGGGCCAGTGGTGCCTGGTGGGCACTCACAGGCTGTGGCAGGGGCTCCTAGGAGCCAGTCCTTCTGCAGGCACTGGAAACAGCTGGGACCGTGGAGCCTCTTTGTGCAACTGGCCACAGAGATCTCTCCCCAGGAAAATGAATCAAACCTGCTGCCAACGGGGACAACCCAATTACGTTATGTTTGCTTGAGGTCAGGGGCTGGAGAGGGGAAGATTTAAAACTCTTTCTCTCCAGGATGCAAAGCCCCGTGATTTGGCCGCTCCAGTGACTGTTATGGTCTATGACAGTGTGAAATGTCAGCGTGTATGATCTGCAAGGCCTGTTTGAACCAGTGACGTGGGAGCATTACATGGTCGGGCGCCTGAGTCAGCACCCAGTGCTGGGACTGTGCCCAGCGTTTATGTAAACACTGAACTGTGTACAGCCGCCAAGCTGAGCTATAAATCTCCCAAGAAGTAGCTCTCACAAGGATGCTGATCTTTCCAGGGTAAGCTGAAGCTGGAAGTAGAAGGAGAATAAACTTGCCTGCCAATAAGCACTGCATGGACCTGGGTGTGAGTGACCTTTTGGGGGATGTGCAAGGAGATGCTGTCTTTGGAGAGTCTCCAGGGCTGGATTCAGGATGGGTCCAAACACCTGTTCAGGATGTCTTGATGTAGAAAGCAGCACCCTATTAGGAGTCAACCTATCCCATCCCTAAAAGGCCACAATTTCAAAGTGAACGCTCACACATGCAAGCCATCAGAACCAACAAATACTCCTTTTTCATCTCCAGCGATGCTATGCTTCTCTCAAAAAACATTTGCAACATTATTGAAAGAGCTCAGGAGGTCAGCCCATCAGTTAATCTACTCAGTAGCATGTCCAAAATATGTAGGCCCAGGTAATTGAAACATTTTGTGAACTCTGTTGGTGCACAGAGCCACTCCAAATGCTTGAAAATGAAGAAGGATTTTTTTTTCCCACAGAGAAAATAAACACAAGGACTGCCAATATCTTAATTTATTCACAGGGTCCCATCCATTGCCTCACATACTCTTTTAAAGGCGCTTTTAAAATTGCAATATAAAAGCAAAACATCCTGCAACTGCCCCAAGTGCTTTAGGACACACTTTTCAAAAGGAAGTTTCTCTTTTGAGACAGTGTGCTCAAAAATTAATCGCTTTTGAAAGTGGAAGTTTGGCATCTTCTGTCAAGTAACAGTCAGAAACCCAATCCACAATCCCCAAAACAAATTAAAAGGATAATCACATCATACTACCACTTGCTTAGACCAGATTTACACTCCTAATCTCCTGGGCTGGACCATGTCATTAAAGCCCAACCTGTCTGCATCCTATGGGCAAGCAGCTCTGGTGCTTCATCTAGTAAAAATCACCCAACAGTGCTGCCAGGTGGGTGGTCCATGCCCAAAATCTAAGCATCACATACAGGAATTAGGTTCTCTGTGGTGTTGGCAGGAGAGGCACTGCTGTTCCTACCGAGCAGGAGGGAGCACATGGGTCCAGACCTGTAATCCCAAGTGGAGGAAAATCCCAGCCTAGGGGATATCATCAAATTAAAAAAGCAAGCAGTTCCTCCCCCAGAAAACTCAGCTGGCTTCCTCCCATCCAGCTGGGTTTTACCCTGCAGGCTTGACACCTTTCCTCAGGGCTGGAGTTCAAGTGACCTACGTCTTATTTCTCACCACCTTCTGATGAGTGTTTTCATTACACTTTTCTCCTTCCCAGCTTTGGGGACCTGCCAGAGCTCAGCCAGAGCTGAAATCCTTCTGCTCTTTGACATTGAATTTTGTTCTCCATGGGATATTTCATGGAGGGCTCATAGGAGCCTTGAGAGAGGCTACCCAGCCCTGTGGTGGGAGGATTCAGTGCTGGCAGGGATGGTGGTGATGCTTTGTGGTCTTGTAAATGGTTGGCAAGAACCAGGACTGACTCAGCCCATGTCAGGGATAATACAGAGCATCACATCCATCAGCTAATCTATGCCTCGAGGTTTGAGAGGGAAGGTAGGGAGGGGTGAGGGAGCACAATGCATGCCCTGCCCAGCTGTGTCCTCCCCTCCTCTGCCAGTGAGTGACACCCTGGGATGTGATGCAGGATTGTGGGCCAGTGCTCGTTCATGGACCTGGGGTACTTAAGGCTGGTCCTGCAGCCCCAGCTCTGCCTCGCCCCAAGAGGAATGACTAAAGGCTGGATGGGCAGTGGGAATGGCTGGAGATGCGTGGGAGAGCTGGGAGAAGAAAGGTCAAACGGCACCTTCTGCAGAGGAGGTGGGTAATGGGTCGAGGATGGAGCTGGGGACAGGGATGGAGAGGGAGAACTGGGGACAGCGATGAGGCCATGCCCCTGCATGCCTGGGAGGGGGCAGCAGAAGTGGAAACCACAGAGCTGCCATCTGAAGCTTGTTGCTGTGCTGGAAACTAGCAGCCAGGAGGGACCAATGGTGTGGGGTGGCACCCAGCAGCATAGGGGGTGCAGGGCGAAGGTGTATGTAGGAGGGTGCCAGCTGCCATCCTGCTGTGTGCCCTTATCCAGGCTGCACTGCCTGTCAGCATGGGCACAGGGCTGACCTGAAATCACTGGAAGTGGCATTGGGGGCTCCATGAGATGATGCTGGGTTATCTAGAGGAGAATTGATCGCACTAACAATGAAATTCACTTGGATTTTACAGGGACTGGAATACTGCATGTGGAAAGGAGGCATTTCATCAGCCTTCTGCCTATGCTGCTCTTTGCTCGAACTATCTGTTTTCTTCCCCCATCTTTGTAAACATATGCCCTCCTACATATGCCTCCTTTCCCTGCTGTCTGGCTTCTGGGTGACATTATTTTTTCAGGTCTTTGTAGCTATGCTTTTGCTCTAAGCTCACAGCAGAAGGTGCATCTCCTAGTCCCTGTTTCCTGGAGCTGGTGGCTTCCTCCCAGGTTCTTTTAGCCCAACAGCTACCCAAGAGCTGCTAACAGTGTGAAATCTCCATGGGTTTAGGCTTATTTGACCCTATCTGCTTTGGTGTGCTATTTTCTCTCTTTCACTAGTTCTTGCAGTAAGTTTGGAGGCTTTGTGGCCAAGATGGAGCCCTCTGAGTCTCTCATGCTGCCTGAAGCCTGCAGCTCTGAAGATACAAAGCACTTTGGGTAACCCTTTGGGTTATGTAGCTCCATTGGCAAGGTAGGAAGCCCACTCCTTGAAGCCTTTTCATTGCCCATCAGTTGCTTTGTGGGATGGGGAAGCTGTCATGTGTGCCCTGGACCCAGCAGCCATGCATTTGGAAATGCCTCTGGCCCATGCACCATGGAGAGGAGCTGTCTTTTGGTGCCTCTGCTCATTAGACATTTCTGCAGCCTGTTGACACTCCTCTCATATACAAGAGTCCGAGCTGGTGCCAACAGCCCTGCACTTTGACATGGAAGTGGCCAAAGTCCGTTTTTGGTGTCCTTGGTTGTCTTTGATGTGTTGCCTTGCTGCCCCAAGCTTACGTACCCCAACCCATGCTATTCCCAGAGGTGGACCCGTCTTTCTCAACAGCCATGAGAAACATCGTCCTTGTGGTGTTTCCGAAAGGAAAAATATGTCCTTGGTTTCTGTAAATAGCACAGAGAAATAATTTCTCATGATCCTGCTAGGACCAGTTTTCTGTTGCTTGAGCCTCATAAGCTCTCTGGGCAAATGTTAGTGGAGGGCCCTTCTCACTGCTCTGTGGCTGGGTCCTTCCCATGCTGTTACTTCACACAGGCCTTTAGGAGCCCCTGGAGAGACAGGAGCCTGACTGTCCCAGGTGCTGTGAGAAACAGTCCTTTCCTCTGAGAAGACAAGCCCTGCAAAGGAGGATGAATGTGCCCACTTTGGACATGTCAAGCAAGTCTGCAGACTCACTGAACTTGAGTTGCCTGATAATTAGGTGTTGAACCTAGACGTGTGAGTCTGGGATCCTTTCATATGGATAGTAACTGACTTCTCATTATCTGTCCTATGATAGGTATCTCAGAAAGTGTTCAACAAATGCTGGCACTGACATACCTGTGGCTGGGTGAGGTGGTCCTGTCCTACCTGTGTAAGTTACAGTGCTTACAGTGTGACTGCCACTCACTTCTGCCCCACATGACCATGGGTTTCATACACTTCAAGCATGTGTCCTGTCCACATGTTGGGAAATATGAGGAGGGAAAATAGAGCAAACCTATATTACCCTTCCCGGCTCCATGTCTAGTCTTGTGCAGAAGCTCTACACCTGCAGCCCAGAGAAGGGCTCCCAGGCAAGGGTCATGGATGCTGCTCCCCTCCTGTGATTATTTCCAGTTTCATTCCCTTTCTGAAGGTACAGCCTGAGCCAGGAGAGGAAGAGACACAGGGAGGATGGAGGCAGCATCTTTTTACTGTTGTGGTGACTATGGTAAAACTGCATCTCTCAGGCCACCCATGTGGCCACTGGCAGAACAGACCATCCTGAATTCACACCCATGGGCTCATGCTGTGCAGAGATACAGCAGCAAAGCACAAGGGTCAGAGGTACAGCTGGCCCTGGCCAAGGAAAGCATAGGGACCAACGGAGCCATCACTCCCTCTGCCGGAGGGCACTCCCATCCAAATGCAGTGGCAATGTGTCCCCAGAGCACCCCAAGTGCAGTCTGGTAACCACACAAGTCCCTTGCAGCATGTTCCTCACGTCTGAAGCTGCCCCACGCATCACTTCCAGGCTGGAACAGAGAGAAAACTGGCCAGGGAAAAAGGGAGGCTATTTCCATATTAAAATAGGGCTGTACATAGGGAGCTCTGCTCTGAGCTCCCATGCCACTATGAATCAGCCTCTTCCCAGCCCCTGGGGAAAGTGCCACTGGAGGCCAACCTGGCAAATGGAAATTTCAGCCCTTAAGTCAAATATTATTTCAAAGCTAATGACAAACAAAATCTATTTTTGCAGTGGTCTTGTTTAAAATATTTCCCCTTAATCCTCTTGAAATAGGAGTAATTGAAAACGGTTCTTTGAGATGCCAGTGCATACTTCTTTAATTATATCCTGCGCTGCCTGTTTCCAATGAAAGAGCCCTATCTGTTTGCAGTTACTGGCCTTATGAAAACCAGGCTTGGGCCCAAATCAGCGGGAACCCGAAATAAGAAACATTTCCCTTCAGAGGCATCATTTGAGCTAATTAACTTTAATCAGCCCAGAAACATCTCTTTGAGATTTCTTCCCCTGCCTTGGAGCTGGGATGCATCCAAGCAGCCCCAAGGGTGAGGGCTGGCAGGGCAGTGCTGTCCCTTTGACCCCTCATCCCCAGGTGACGGGCACTGTGACAGTCCTTGCTGATGCACCCAAGGATCCTCCAGGAGAGGCTGTGGCTGGCAACACAGTCAGGGGCTGACCAAGGCTGCAAAATCATAGCCTGATGCAAGGGAAAGAGAAACCCTCTTCCGGAGCAAAAACTCAGGACTTCACAGGCAGTTTGAGCTGATGAGTTGTTTTTTCCTGGGGTGGGATGGAGCCACTGAGCAAGGATCTGCAGTTGGAAAGAGTGTTTTTACAAACCTACATTGATCATATTACAAAGAGGGAGCAATGAGACACCGGCCAGAGCCACCATCATCTTTTGGAGGTGAGGACCTGACATTTAGGAGAGGGTATTTTCTGGGTGGTGAGCAGGTGAAGTGCAGTCTCCATGGCATGTCCCCAACACATACACCAGAGCATTGCCAGTGTGAGTGGGTTGGTGTTTGAAGGCCCAGGAGGTGAGAGAGGAGCAGGTAAGAGTGAGTGGTTGATGGGGCATCTTCCCAGCCCTGGGGGTGGCACACAAGCTGGAGGGCTGCTCCAAGCCAGGGCTGCAAGGTTTTTGCACAGGCTGCTTATAACAGCAGAGGCAAAGCAGAGCCCTGTCACCGCAGCACCAGCAGTTAAGTATAAAGAGCATAGCTGTGCTTAAACAGGGATTTAAATCCTGATGTTTTCACTCCTCTGTCTCTGTGAAGATGGTGGGGTCAGGGTGATGCTGTCACTCAAGGAGACATGAGGTTGTCTCCCAGTTTACATGGTGATGAGTTCAGGTGCGCAGCCAGCATGGGAGCTCATCCCGGTCCTCCCACCTTGGCCCAAGCCTGGGCATGACAGCTCTGTGCTGGACCGTGGGCAGCTGTGTGAAAAGCCCAGGGCAGGCTGAAGAGAAAACTGGCTCCACTTGGGGACCATCAAATCTCCCCGAGTCGGGTGCTGATGTACCAGCATGGGTCTGGCTGGGAGTGCAGCTGGACAAGACAGTACCCTGACTATGGAGCTGGGGACTCAGTGCCTGGGGGTGAAGGAAGGAAGGAAGGGCTTTCCACTCACCCGGGCTGTGCATGGGGTGGACCTGCTGGGTTTCCCTACAGTCTGAACCCCACAGCTCTGGGCATTCAGCATTGTGGCTGTGGGCACCAGGGAGCCCTGGGAGCCTGGAGCTGGGGGTAGAGAGGTGGCCACATCCATGCTGAAACTAGCCTAGGGCTGTTAACCCTTCCTGACATAAACATCTCTTGCTGCATCTGGGCCACTTTGGACAGAGTCTAGATTAATTTCACCAAAATGCTTCTCACCTGCTGTTTAACCTGCACCATGATTAAGCCCAAGGGAGGGATTGACCTCAACAGCCCAAGTGTCAGGACCTTGAGGGCACTAATGGGCTTTAATTGCCCCAAGCAGCCTCACCTGGTACCCACACACCCTATGCTGGGGCAGAGGAACCCTATTTAAGGTCAGGCACTCACACTCTTCTCTCAGTCTTTTCTCGTGTCTTTGTATTGAATTTTGAGTAGGGAAGGCCTAGTAGTTTTGATACCCTCCCTGAGGATTGGTTTTTTTTTTTCCTTCTCTCAGTAGATGCCTTCCCAAGCTAAGGGATGTGAGCTAGGATTTTAACTAAAATCAGGCTGGATGGTACCTTGAAGGCTCCTGCTAGGGTGGGTTGTGTGCTCCAGGGCTGTCCTGGCTGAGCCTGAATGCACACAGACCTAGCAAAGAGCCTGTAAAGCAATCATCACTCTGCTGTCCTGTTGTGTGGCCCTAGACTGACCTAGGCAGAGGCAAAGGGGGAAGAGCAAGTCATGAAGGGCAACTTCTGTACCACCTGTGGAGGGCTCCAGGTTCATCCAGAGGCAGACTTAAAAATTCAACAGGTAAGTTCATTGGTACCTTAATGCAAATGAACTCAACCACAGAGGCAACATCAGCTCCTTAAAGCTCCTGCAGAGGACAGCCCTGTCGCCTTGCAGGAGGAGACAGTGATGTCATGTAGCTAACCTGTATGGTTGTGAGCATGCTGCTCCATGGGAGATCTGAGTGCTTGGAGCAAGCAGTATGAGCAATGACTTGTAATAACTTGGAAGGCTTTAGATGGGTCTTTTGGATTTTTTTTTTTTTGGCTAGTTGCTGAGAAGCCAGAGATTACAAAGGGTCTGCAGGATTATGAAGTGTTTGCCAGGAGGGCAGCAGCTCAGTGAGCCCCAGTACGAACTGCAGGTCCCAGACCTGGCATTACGCATGCCCAGCAGACAGGGTTTGGGCCAGGAGCAGCCTGCTATGAGACTGGGAGCTTTTCTGATACTAATACCCAAGTATTTTAGGGCTGCATCTGTCAGGGCTTCTTAAGTGCCTGGCTCTCAGTCTCCCAGGCTGGTGTTCCAGGGAAGCCCAGGGGCAGGAGACACTGGCTGTGAACAGAAGCTGATGCAGGAGCTGGTACCAGAAATATGAGGAAAATATTCTGTGCAAGCCTGTTTGCTGGAGCATTTAAAAGTAGTTACAGGAGCAGAAATGAGTGATTGCTCACTTTGCTGTCTGCTCCCTGTGCACTTGGAGAGATTTATTGACTGGTAGCAGAAGATCAGATCCCCCTGTTCCAGATTGTCTGTTCAACTAAGCACTAATTATGGTTAATGGTTGTACTGAAGTGGATAATTTTTTTTCTAGCATGACAGCAAAATAATATGATTTAGCAATATCCCTATGGCAAAAAGGCCAGAAACTGTTCTGAGGTTATTTCTGCAAGCTTTGCACAACAGGCAGGGCAATGGCAAGAAAACAATGGGAAAGGGCAATGGCATGGGAGGAAATCAGTTCCATGGATGTGGGGTTTGGGATGGGCTTAGTCAACTGAATTGCTCATCTATCTGGGTACAGGGGAGCTCTTGGGGCAGCAAGCCGTGGGGGAACAGCCCCAGTGATGGCTTGCCATGCAGAGATGTTTTTCTCCAGCTTCCTAGCTGCAAGGGGTTTATAAGTGCATGGAGCAGAGGTCTGCTTGCGGGGAGGCACACAGGGAGAAGTGACAGCCATGAGTTAGTTCTCTCCACCCACAAGCTGCTAGCTCCTACTCAGTAGAGTGCAGTGGAGAAAGAGGGCAGAGGTATGTAGCTGTGTCGAAGTGGAGGTCCTGGGAACAAGGGGCTGTGTTGCACCCATTGCTGGTCAAAGCCTTTTGCTTTGTACCATGAGAAAACCTGGTGCTTTCCCTTCAGAACTAATGTGACCACTAAGACTGTCTGGGAATAGGGCATGGGAAGTACAGGTGGGTTGTGGGTGCAAAGGTGAGGAGAATAAATACTGCAAGCATAAAACCATCTTAACAGTAGGGATATTGCTTTTGAATGTGTGATATGCAGAGGTTATAAAATATGAGTACATGAAACAGTTCAGAGTCACAGAGTATGTGACCAGATACAGCATGGAGAAAGCAATCTACAGGGCAAATAAAACGTAGGTTCAGGCTAGGGCAGCTCCCTAGTGGTGATTCAGCATCCTGAAAGGCCAGACGCAGCTGGAATGCAAGTGGGGATGTGAAAACCAAGATGCAAGGTGGGCTTTTGTGTGATAGATCCAGATTCTGAATGGAAAAGGCAGCAGGATTTCATCTGTTGATTCAGTGTTTCTCTGATTGCCTGGCACAGAAATGAGACAAACTGGATCGTGTATGTGATGCCAATGACTGTCTAAGCAGCTGGTCACATTGTGCTTTAGAAGTGTGTCAAGTAATTCCAGTATATGATTGGGAGCTATAAATATTCGCACAGTGACTGTAGGATACTGCTTAGTAAAGATTTATCCAAGCCAGTTTTATAGCAGCCTGTGTACAGGAGTCACAGGAGGGAGCTAGAGATGAACTTCAGGCTTTTCTTTAAGATGTAGGAAGGTCAAATTTTGGGGTTGGGTTTTGTTTCCTTTCACAATAGGTATAAAAGCGAAAAATCTCCATTGTAAAGAAAGCTGATACTCCTCTTAACAGCTTGGCTCCCAAAGCTGGGGCTTGAGCAGTGTTGCTTGAGGCAGTAGGCTGTCTCTCTCCAGAGTTGTTTTCCATGGTTTGAAGCTCTCACCTGCCCCTTTTCTAGTTCAAAATAATGTGCAAACAAAGCTCTAATTACCTGCCTGGCCGAGATTAAGACCTGTGGGTTAGTTTTTCAGGCAGCCTGCTTTCCTTAGCTCCTGCTCCAAGCAGCTCTTGAGGCTGCAGTGTTTTCATCAGCTGAGTCAGGATCTCTTGGTATGTGGAAACACCTGTCTAGCCTTCCCAGCAGTGATCTGGGCCCTTGGCAATTGGTCTGTCCCCAAGCTGGGGGGCACTGGGATGTGATCCTGCCCACATCCCTCTGCTCTCTTTCCCACCCCATGGATGGGCTTCTGCAAGCTGGACACTTCTATGAGGGTTTGTGTGACTTGTCCCTTGGCATCCTTCATGAATGACTGTGTCCACAATAAATCTGTGCATAGGGAAGAGAAATCAGTAAAAATCCCCCACCTGCAGCTTGGGTGGGTGCTGTGGAATTGGGCTGCTGTGTCCTTGGGGCTGGAGCAGCCTTTTGGACAGAAGGGACATTTTTCTTCAGGTGGATTTCTTGTAACTTGTAATTAGCAGTGCTAAAACTATAATGAGCCAGCTTGATTCCCTGCTGCTGGGGAGCAGCGGTGGCCTGCAAAGAGAAAAGGGAGCTTGTGCTGTACCCTGGGAGGGCCAAGCATGAGGACCTGGCTGGATATTTGGCTCCTGCTATGCCTTGGAGGAAGCAACCAGGCTAGCATTTAAGATGTTCAGCTTGCAAGAGCCTGAGCACCACATCAACCTGCCAGCCCTCAGAGATAGAGAGTGTCATGGGGACAGCTTGCAAACTCTGGGTTTGCACCGACCTGCACCCTGGGTCTTGTCACCCTGGGTCTTGTGATCTCTGCTGGAGGAAATGGGATGAGGAAATGGGATGTGGAAATGCTGCTTGGGAGGTGCTGGGCTTGATTAGCCTTCCTTCTGTTGCAGCCTTCATGCTGCTGAATGTCCTAGACCTCTGGCAAATTTCTCCACTGAAGCAAGAAGGGGATCCTTGCCTTTCTGTGAGGCACCTGAGCTGCAAGTTGCCATCCATGGGTTGAACCTCTGGATTTTGCTCAGCTTTTCTGTGCTACCAGGGCTGGAAGGCATGAGGTGAGGAACAGCATGTGCCAGTGGAGGTTTGCCCTGGGGGTAGTTGCTGTCTTCCTGTTCCAGGGTAGTTAAACCAGATACCTTCTGCTGAGTTCCTCTCTCTCTGAGGACAAAAGGGAAAGTATGGTTAATTCTCAGGAATTATGTGATCATTAAATCCACAAAACCTGTTCCAGGCAGGTGTGGTCACAAAGCACCCTGGACCAGTTTTTGTACTAAAACTTAAGCTGCTGGTGTCCTGTTCTCTGAATAAAGGTTGTGCTTGTTCCTTCTCTGGTGGGTGTATGCAGAAAAGCAGCTCAAACCTTGCAATCCCATCTGGGACCTCACCAAGACTTGGGGCTCCAAGCAAGGCTTGCATTTGTGATGGAGGACAGCACTTTTCCTAGGGAGGTCCCTGCCAAGGTACTGGCAGGGCAGGCATAGGAGAAACAGTCAGGAGGAAAGGGTTTTCTTGAGGCAAGAGATCCCACGGGTTGTCCATGTCTTTGTAGTGCCCCTGGCCCTGGTGAGCTGCAACAATTGCTGTAAGCATGGCAGCATGCTTCCAACCTCTGCCTGGAAAGAGCTGTGTATCACTGGGCAGAGCAGTGAGTGCTTCACCTGGGTTGTGGTCAAGTCATTTGATACACGTGTCCTTTTGGGCCTCTGTTTCTCTGTGCCAGGTTGTGTAAGGCTTGGAGCAGAGTAGGAGCCAGGTAAACACTTACATGCCTTTATGCCAGGTGATTGCCCAAGGAAAGGATGATACTCTGATATCCTGATAGCCAGGTACCTTTGGGCAATTTATGCCACAAGGATGGCTGTGGCTTCCTGTGAGGTTTCACCTGATGCTCTCAGCAGTTTCTGGGTGCTCTAAGGATCTTGCCTGTATCCAGACAGCACCTCTAGAAAATGGGACATGGCCAGGAGAGAAAATGAGGGCGGTCAGAGAGGGGCTCTGCCTAAGGATGAATCCCAGAGAGCGCATGGAGATGGACTGCAGGACACAAGCTCCAAGGCTGAGTGGTACTGTCGAGGGAATGGGTTTAAAGGAGAGATGTCTTTCACATAGATGCAGTGAGGTGTATTATCCTATTGCAATTGCTGCACCTAAAAAAGATTTAATGGAGGAAGGCATGATGAGTTTTTTGGCTGGTTTGTCCTTGTCTGGGAAGGTGATTGTGGTGAGCAGTGCCCTCAGAGCTCCCACCTCCATTGAAAAGCTGCAGATCAGAACAGGTCCCTAGGGAACAGCAAAACCAATTTTCAGGGCCAATAGGAGGGAAAGCAAAAAGATGTTGTTACATTTGCTCCCCCACGGCAAGGCGTTAGTCCCCCCTCGGGAGCTCCATCCAACAGCATTGACCCTAATGGGAGCAGTCCTACAGCCCTTTCCCGGAAGGATTTTGCTTGCAAACAAAAACGGGGAAGAAGGGTGTGGAAAGGCAAATGAAAAATGTATCTGTAGCTGCATTCAAGAAAAACAAGAGCTGGTGTGGGAAGCACTCAGACGCAATTAGTGCAGAGCAAATGTGAAGTCAACATTCTTGTTTACTGCCTCGCTTTGTGTAGCTCCAGATGTGGATTTATTGTCCCTGATCAGCCATGGCTGCTGCAGTGCTGCTGGCTGCTCTGGAGGGCTTTGCCTAGCCTCCGCGAGGGGTGTTTCTCATTTTGGGCTTCAAAGATGGTTGAACAATGTAGCTGCACATCAAAGGGCTGAGCAGAGACTAAGGGATGCATGCAGGAGGAGCTGATTGGTGGCCCCACAGGAGTTATGGGCACCCGTGGGGCACAGCTCCCACCACTCCCCAGTTGGGCCAGCGGCACCTCTAGCAAGTTTGGTTTATTCCCGGCTGCCAATGGAGTTGAGAGTCCAGCTGTGGCTCTGTGGTTGCATTGGGGTGGAGTGCTCTGGCCAGATCAGAGGAGGCCCCAGGGATGTGCCCTCTGCAAGGCTGAAGGCTGCTCCTGGCTGGCATGGCACCCACCTGGCCATAGGCCAATTGCTGCAGTCAAGGTACTGCACTGGGGCTTATTCCCCTTTGGCACAGGGAGGGGATCCTCCTCTTCCTGGCTGTTTTCTCTGAAATGCTTCTTGGGGGAGCATCTGGCTCTTGCTGTAGGTCTTGTGCTGCATTCAGCACTGGAGAACCTGGTCCAGATGAAGCAGTGTGGCAGCCTGCAGCCAGGTTCTGGGCCAAGTATCCCTCCAGCTGCTGTCCCAGGGAGTCTTCACATGCAGTAAAGGGGTCAAAATGGAAGGATTTTTCACCCTCTGATTTGCTGCTGATGTCAGTAGAAGGGTTGAGAGCAACTACATGGTGACCAGCTGTAGTGGCCAGTGACCTCTGCTCACCATCCGCACCAGCCCTTGGTTAATGAATACATGTGTCTCTTGGTGCAGCAGCCCTGAAGGCAGCCAGCACAGAGAGAGCTGCAACTGCACAAGCTGTGCGTGGGGCTGGGGTCACAGCATGCACCAGGGCAAACCATACCATTGGCATCTTGTGGCTCCTGTCGTGGCAGTTGTCCTCAGTAGGATTCCCATTGTAACGCTGTGACTCCCTCTGAGTGTTGCAGGAAACCACCTCCAGCCTCAGCCATGCCACTGGTGTGAGGCAGCTTTGGACTGGAAGAAGGCAGGTTTTCTGTAGGTGAGACTGCTTTTTCCCCACTGTTCTTGCTCCTTTGAAGGTTAGGAACCCCTCTGCTCTTGCGTTCTTGTAGCATATGGTGAAAAGCCAAACAGGAGCTTGCAGATGTTGGGCAGAACTCTCTAGGAATGTTGAAGCTTTTGATTATTTTTTTTCCCCTGGAATTTTTGAACACCTTAACTTTTTTCCTTTTCTCTGCTTTCCCACACTTGCAGTTCTCCTACCCTTTGTTTGCCCTTTTTAAATTAGCTTAACTTAATTTAAATTAACCTCCAAAGTGTTTTTTTCTTTTGCAAAAAATAAGTCAATTGGTTCAGGATCTTTTTCTTTCTGACACTTGACAGCTGTGTCACTCTGGATAAATGATTGACTCTTCCTGCACCTTTGTTCCCCTCCCTCTGCCTTGGGTTGACCTTTCTTATCCCTATGCCAGGGCCAGGAGCAGGCGTGCTCTCTTGCTGTGCATTGCTCCTGGGTTTAATTTTCTGACAAATCTCTTAATTCATAGAAGTCCTTCTCGTCCTCCAGGTTGTGTTCTGGCAGCAGAGGATCCACACCTCCTCTAGGATGGGAATTCATAAAGACAGCTTGGCAGTTTGTTTGTATTAAGTCAACCCAACCATGACTCCAAAGGCATTACCTTGGAAAGCCCAACTAATTCGGCAGATAGTGGAAAAACTAGCTATTTTCTTTTTTTTTCCACTTTGGATGTTCAATCATTTTTCTGGCATTCTCCACTCTATTTCAAGTCAATTCCTCATGAATTAACAGCCCATCTTCAACAGCTTCAGAGGCTCCAGTAACTTTCAAATGGGCATACCCCCAGCTGAACAGTTGTCCCCCAGGACCTGCCTGGAGGCAGGTTTTTGATGGATGAACTTACAATGAGACTTATATGAAGAGTGCAGAGATGGATTGAGATTTGTAGACTCCTCTGTGCTTGCCTGTGCTTTGTCCTTCCCTACAGATGTCCTCTGAAACATGCTTGTCCAGTTTATTAGAAGAGGAGAAGTGGTCAGACACTTTGAACAGGAATTTGCCCAATGCTGGGGTGGCTTGTCCCTGGGGTGACACAGCCAGCTTCCCTCTTTGCAGGGGAATAACTGAAGTGCTGGGGTGGAAGGATGGGGTGACACTGGGCAGCCTGGTCCTACCCACTCTTCTTGATAATACAGGCATCATCATACCACTTTGGAGATATGTGTGTGTGCACAGATGTGGGAGATGCTGCTTGTCTCATGGGCCAGAGCTGGCTGCTGCTGCTCAGTGACTCTGGGCTCTATCTTGCAATAACTTCAGTTCAATGTTTTATTTCCTAATTTAGGAGCTCTGTGCCTATGCACACGCGCACACACACACACACCCCACCCCACCCCCCAAGGTTATTTAAGAAGCTGGGGTAATTGTGCTGGAGTGGAGGTGCCCTGCTCCCACAGGCCACTGTCAGGGGCTGTAGACCCACCTGGGTAAGCATGCCCAGCTGGTCTCAGCTCCACCACAGCCATTTCTCCACAGGCCGGACAGCATGGTGTGGCGGTGGTGGGTGCAGGCGTCAGTGGGCTGGCAGCCATCAAGTGCTGCCTGGAAGAGGGGCTGGAGCCCACCTGCTTCGAGCGGATCGAGGACATAGGGGGGCTCTGGCGCTATGAGGTGAGTGGCTTTGGATGCCTGGCTTCAGAGCTGCCTGGGGAAACCTGTATTCTCAGGGCTGGGAGGCTGTGCTCAGCTGCACCCTGCACACCTGCACCCGCTTGCTCTGCTCTGATGGCTGCATGTGGGAGGGCTTGGGTGGTTCAATACAGGTCTCCAGATCCCTTCCCTCACACTGGGCCAGCCCAACTGTCCCCTGCCTCACTGAGCCACCTGCTTCAGCCAAGTCAAGTCCCTTCTGAACTGTCACCCTCTCTTCTTTAGGGACGAAGGGAGCTGCCAGCTTCTTTGCGGCTAAGGGGCTGCACCGAGGACACACTCCTGCTCCTCTCAAAGCCCATGGAGATAGTGATGGCTCCAAAATGCAGTCCTTCAGGCCATGCAAAAGTCACCTCGTGGAGCTGTAGGGCTGCCAACAGTCACCTTGCCTTGGGGAGCACTCACTGCTGCTCAGGATACCTCTCAGTGTGCTTTTATGTAGTGGCTGTGCACCACAGAGTCGAAAAGGACCCAAATGAATAATTAGAGGGTTGGACCCAGACCTATCTCATACTATGCCTGCTGGCAGACTGGAGCCAGGACATGGTTTGGGATGCAATTGCAGTTGCAGGAGCAGCTTGGGGTGCCATTAGGGAAAGGAGTTGAGATTGTGTGAGTTAAACTCTGGGGCAGAGGGGAGGGCATAAAGCTTGTTCTGGGTGATCTGAAATGTTTGATTCATATCAAAGCATGGACCACATGTTTTCTGTCTTTTCTGGGGAGGGCTCCAGCAAATTCCTCCAGAAAGTTTGGCAATACATTTTGATATTAATAATGGAGAATTTCAGAAACTAATATTGCCATTGAGGGGGAAAAGTCAAAAACACTTCAGCTCCTTATGTGGATTGGGGTTTTTTCTTTTATTGGAAGTTGGTAGTCTTTTGGCCACCTCAAATATGGATTTTTCCAGTGCAGAAACCTTACTGCATTTTTCCCAGCTCTGTCCTGCCATCAAAACAATCAGGAAAGGGAAATGCATTACCTGTGTCATGCTGTTAAATGCTGAGTGTCAGGGCAGACATAGCAAGTGCTCCCCTGATGGGGACAGGATGATGTGTGGGGCTGGCCATTCTGGCAGGACTGGACCAGGCCTGCCCAAGCCCCATTGCATGCATGATGGTCTTAAGGATTTCAGCAGATCCCCCATGTCCTGCCCTTCTAGATGTCAGGGGGACACTGGCTGGCACAGGCACTGCTAGCAGTGGGATACAAGCCTCTGTCTGTGCCCCCAGTCAGACCTGCCCACATAAAGTGTGGGCAGCTGAGTCGCTGAACCAAAGCAAACACGCCCAGCCAGGCTGCTGCCTTCGCTTATGCAATTGCCAATACTGCGCACACAAAGAAGCAATGTCCAGGAGAATCTGTGGGATTCTGGAAGCTTTACAGGCAGACCAGGAGGAAGCTGAGCACTGGGAGGTCCCATGTTACTTGTCTCCTGTGGTATTTTGTATGTGTCTGTGTGCATGGACGTTACACCCAACCTTCTGAGGCTTTCTGGACATGCAGTGGAGAGGCTCTGGCATGGTCCTTCCACAGCATTCCCTTACCCTGAGGTTTCCATTTTCCTGGGCAAATGCACATGTAATCAGCTCCTAAATGCCTTAGGTCATGCAAATCTTCCCGCCAGCCTGTTAGGACACTTCTGTGCTCATAGGGAATTATTATGTTATTGCACCTGATGACTTTTGAGGTTTTTCTCCAGCTCCAGCCTGGAGGTGGAGGACAAGGGGTCATGGTATATGGAGGAGTTGTTACAGGGCTCCAGGACAAGGATAGGCCATGTCCTTCCTCATGGGGCACATCCATGTTCCTCTCCCTCCAGGACCAGGCAGAGGAAGGCAGAGCCAGCATCTACCGCACCATCTTCACCAACTCTTGCAAAGAGATGATGTGTTACTCTGACTTCCCCTTCCCTGATGACCACCCCAACTATATACACAACACCAGGCTCCAGCAGTACATCTGCAAGTACGCCGAGCACTTTGACCTCCTCCAGCACATATGGTTCAAGGTAAAAAGCCTGGAGTGGAGAAGGGTAGTGAGTAGCAGGAGGGACATCATCTCTGTGCCCAGGCCTCCCTGCCATAGGGAAAATCCTGGGACAAAATATTCCAGGGGAATACTTCCTGGTTTTGTTAAACCAAGTCTCAACAACTCCCTGTCCTCTACACTCCCCAGAGCTGCCAGCATGAAATCACAGGGGCAAACATTCCCTGGGCTCCCCAGGACCTCTGAATCCCACCGACTACTTAAAACACAGTCTGCTCTGCACAGACACCCATGGATCTCTTTCTTTCATTTCCCTTAAGACCCTGGTCATCAAGGTTAAAAAACGCCTTGGCTTTTCTGTGACTGGGCAATGGGAGGTAGTGACCCAGAGAAATGGAAAGGAAGAGACAGCGGGTTTTGATGCTGTTATGGTTTGCTCTGGGCATCATGTCTACCCAAACCTCCCCCTCGATGACTTCCTAGGTAAGCTGCACATGTGTAATTCATCCACCAGGACATAGCCAGGCAAATATCTCCCATCACAATGCTTTTCCCTGAAAAAAAAGCCTTTTCAGCATTATAACAAGTATTGCCCTTCAGAGTGCTATTTTGGGGGATGGCTCTGTTCAGGAAATCAAAACTTTTTTTTAAAGAAAAAAGATCTAGTATCCAAATGGTATGAAATCAGGGGTGTTTTCACTAGAGACAATGCTAATCTTTCCCAGAAAATATTATTTCATGGTGTTTCCTTTAATAGAGGATTGATTTTTCATAAAACTATTTTGTAAAACACTTTTTGGTGTTTTCCCACTATTTCTGGTACAAATGTCATACGTTTTACCTGACAGCCATTGCCTCTCTGTGTACAGGCACGTTATTGGGAAAAAATTTTATCTCTGGCAAGAAATATTTGGGCCTGGGAGTCTGTTTGAAGGACACAGGCTTGAGGCACTGGCTGGTCAGGAAATCTCCTCTCAGGTCCTTTGCCATCTTCTCTTTTATTTAAATGAATGCTGATTCCCTGTTGCTCAATACTGCAAGGATATAAAGTCACACCAAGGGGGTGGAGGGTGACTGTCCAGTCACCTTGGGGTGATGTTGGGGTTGCAGTAATAACCTTTTTGGAGTATAAAAATGCCATGCAAAGGTATCCTGTGCTTGCACACTACTTCTCTTTAAATATTGAATGAAGCCAGAGGCAGACCTCATTGGACTATGGGTTGGTAACATCCCTCTGTGTACAGGAGATATCTCTTACTGTGAGAAACACTCAGATGGATACTTCAGCAGCATCTGCAGGAAGGGAAGATCCCAAAGCCAACAGAGCCTCTCTTTTTCATTCCTGGGGTGAATTATGACCCTTTCTGTTCTCTTCCCCAGGAATACAGAAGTTTAAAGGCTGCTACTTCCACAGCTGAGAGTACAAGGAGCTAGAGAAATTCAGGGGGAGGAAAGTGCTGGTAGTAGGCTTGGGCAACTCTGGCAGTGACATTGCTGTGGAGCTCAGCACTGTGGCATCACAGGTACAGGGACCTGCCCCAGAGTCATTGGGGAAAGGGGGATCCTCATCTGCTTGAGCATGTGCTACAGCCCTGGGGGCTTGCAGTTGTTGCAAAGGTGACTCATCCCTATCTGGCCGTCCCTCCAGGTCTGAGTTCCCGAAGTGGGTCCTGGGTGATGAGCCGTGTTTGGGACAATGGCTACCCCTGGGACATGATGGTTGTCACTTGTTTCCGGACCTGGCTGGGGAACATCCTCCCCAGCATGCTCAGTGACTGGCTGTATGTGAGAGACATGAACCGGTTCTTCAAGCGTGAGAACTTTGGACTCATGCCACTGAACAGGTACTTACAGGGCCATCCATCCCCAAACCCCTCCAGGGGTGCTGGTTCTGGATGGGGCTGGACTGTGCCTATCCTGGGCTGGCAGCAGAATCACCTCTGTGACAGCCCCACTACCTTTGCCCTTGCAGAACTTCCTGAAAGGAGCCGGTGTTCAATGATGACCTTCTGAGCCACATTGCCTGCGGGGTAGTGGTGATGAAGCTGAATGTGAAAGAGTTCAGAGAAACATCTGTCTTGTTTGAAGATGTGACTGTGCAGGATGATGTTGATGTGGTAGTCTTTGCCACTGGTTACAGTTACTCCTACCCTTTCATGAGGATGATTCCATCATCAAAAGCAGGGACAATCAGGTCACCCTCTACAAAGGTATCCTCCCTCCTCATCTGGAGAAGCCAACCATAGCAGTCATTGGGCTGGTCCAGTCCCTCGGACCTATCATCCCAACAGCAGACCTACAGTGCCACTGGGCAATCAAGGTGTTTTAGGGTAGGTGGATGGACATATGCTGGGCAAAAGTCTACTTTCTGTCAATGGGAAGTAGCATTTCCAAGCAGCAATGTGCAGGTTCATACTGAAAATCAAGGCAGTACCTGAGTGCTGAAGAACACAATGGGGTTTGGCCAGAAATACCAATAACGGCACCTCCATGTGAAGGGGTGCCTTGCACTGTGGGAGCAGGTCACCTCTCAGTCTACTGCAGAGGGCAGTGAGGTCCCTGTGGTGGGGCTTCCTGGGGGACAGGGAAGCCAGTATTGTCACATCCTCAACATCCATGCTTGACCCAAGCCCAGATCTTGACTGCATAGGGAAGAGAGACACCCAAGAGCTTAGCTGATCTCTGCAAACCCCACCTGCTGCAGGAGGAATCTCCTGGACATCATCTTCCTTTGCTGATGCTCTTCTTGCTCTTTCCAGGGCACTGCATGCTCCTCTCAGTCAGTCAGATGATGGATGACATTGAGAAGATGGGGGAAGAGCTGTAGTGGGAAGTGCAGATCACAGGTCTCCCTGTGCTGACAGAAGAGCCCTGCCATTGTCTCAGCCCCAGGTGGTCTGGATGCAGGCAATGGGTGAGCTACTGTGGGGGCAGTTTGTGAGCAAGGGACAGGCAGCTCCATCCAAGGAGGGTCCTTTGAAAATCCCTCTTCATGTTTTAGACCTACAGGCAGACCCTCTGCAATGAGATAGCCCCAACCAGCTCACTGGTGTCGGTGGATATGTTTCCACTGGCCACTTGGAGATCTGAATCAGGCAAGTTTTGGTGGAAAATTGATGATGGAAATATTTCCTGTCTAAAAAGGCTCATTTGCCATCACTGAGCATTATCAGATGCTGAAAAAGCATTTCTCATTCACACACAATCACGGTGAGGCCTCAGCAGCAGTAGAACATTTCCATCATTATTCTTGAAAGTGACACTTTGTTTCATAAAGTCCATGAAATGCCTTGCTTTCCCCCTCTCTGAGTCTATCTGATATTATAGTGAAGCAATACCTTAAAAATACTAATATAACCAGTGAAAGCTGAACCTGGCCCAAGCAATGTTTTCTTCTGTTTTTAGAAACCGTTGCATTGTAGGAAGTTTCAAAACACAGTTTTCTTGTGAGCCAGATTCCTCCACCAACAGCAGCAATGATGCGTGTCCCCTGGAGCCATGTACCCCAGGCAGCTCTGCTCCCCAGCTTTGGCAAGGAAGAGCAGGGGACAGACTCTGCCTTCCCTGTACTTTTTTTTTTTATAAAAAGGGAAAAAAGCTGAAGCAATGCCTCTCATCTTCTCCTCTCTTCCCCCAAAGGTATGGGAACAGCACCACGCTGCAGACAGATTGTCACGTACATGGACGAGCTGGCATTGGCCATCGGTGTGAAGCCCAGTGTGTTGAAGCTCCTGCTGACAGACCCACGGCTGGCCCTGGAGGTCTTCTTTGGCCCCTGCAGCCCCTACCAGTTTCGGCTGAGGGGCCCGGGGAAGTGGAGTGGGGCCAGAAAGGCCATCCTCACCCAGTGGGACCAAATACTACGGGCCACACAGACACGTGTCACACCTGTGGCCCCCACTGCCTTCCCCTGCCAGGCTGTGCTGGGGGTGTTCTTCCTCCTGCTCCTCCTCCTCCTTGTCACCCTTTACTGCTAGGGGACCCTGGGGAGATGTTGCAGGGATGGAGGGATGCAGGAGTACTGAGCAGTGTGCATGTGTGGGATGCTTTCTCCTGCTGGGCAGTGTGTGCTGCTGCCCTGCTCATTACCCCAGAAATAATTCATCAAGAAATCCCTTAAAAAATGGGCATCAATAAATCAGGTGCAATCTCCATCCCTTTCAGCTAGGGCTATGAAAAAGTGTAAATACCAGCCCTGGTAAGTAATGTTGGTTATTCTGTCCCTCTAAATGTGTCCAAGTGGTGATGCATTGCTACACATCATTAAATCTCCTTATTTACTGTTTCTTTACCAGTGGAAAACTAGAGTCGATGTCTTTGGGTTTTTTTAAGAAAGGTTGATGTAGAGCATGTGCTCCAGCTGAAATGAACTTGCCTCAATTGGCCCTTTTGAAAAATAATTATCATAACAAGTAAAGAAAAACATCCATGTTTTTCTCCAGTGGGGAAAGATGCCCAAATAAAAAAAATTCAGATTAAGATATCAAGGGGAATACTCTGCTATATAAATAAACAGCCCATCACCTCTCAAAACAACATCTGGACTTTGATGGAATGTGTGCATCTGAAAGCTGAGATGGACTGTGTCTTCCAGCCAAAATGCCTGGCCCAGTCGGGGATGTGTAACTCAGTGCCATGGCTGCTGCAGCTGTGGCAAGAGCATCCTTGGAGAGATCCCTCTGAGCTGCTCTGATTCCCACAGCCCTGCAGCAACAGCTTGGATGGGCACCTGCACCTTGGCTTGCTCCTCTCTATGGCCATCCCAAGGTTTGTCCAGGGGTGATAGGGATGTGCCATCTGCCCAATTACGCAGCCTGGGAGTGACAAAGCCTCCAAGGTTCACCCTCACCTGAGAAAGTGGGGAGGAGCTGAACTGATCCTGGTAAGCTGCTGAACCCCTGTTGTGGCCAGATCCTGTGGGCTTTTTCTTTACATCCATCTGCCTGGGGATGAAACCAGCCCTTGGTGTAATTTTGGTGCTCTCCAGGAAGTGCTCTTCCTGCAGGCAGCTGCTGGCATCTCATCTTTTCTCCATACAGCAGTAACTTGTAGCTTTGCAAAATGCTCCATGGTTTCATGAAAGGCACCACATAAATGCAAAATAATATAATTACTGTGAGCTCTGGCCCTGGAAGTGAGACGACAAGTATGTCTGTCTTCCCTTTTTCAGTGCCCCTGCCTGAGTGCTCTGCTAACACACTTCCTCCTGACAGGAGATTAAGGGGTTTGCATGTTCTTATTTTCTCAAGTCCAAATGATACGTACCTTGGGTGGGAAGAAATCTTTTCTTATGACTGTGGTCCAACTCAGAAAACCTCAGGTGTACTATCTCAGAAATAAACATAAATAAAAATATATAGTGGCATAATCTGATCAGTTTTTTAAATTCTCTTGTAGCTAACAAGCTGTGTGTGGGGTTATCAGTGTGATTTTTCTTTCTAGCTGATGACAGCAGCCTTGTTAACCACCTAGGCCACAGACTGTGGTGGTGAGGGATGTCACTGCTTGCCTTACGCTGAGCTGCAGGGTGCTGGCAGGAACCACACCAAACACGATGGGGGTTGGGAGCCCTTCCCTTTGGCAAGCCAAAGTACAGGTTATGTGAAAGAAAGGGTAGTGGGGAGAAGAGGCAGCTGTTGGAGCTGGAACTGGGAGTTGTGGGATGCAATGGGGAGGTGTGGGGCAAGCAGAGAAGATGTCAGGGAATGAAAGAGGAGGATTTGGGAGGCAGGGAGCCCCACTTCCCCAGGTGCAGTCAATAAATGGATGTGGGCCAGGCTGTCACAGGGGCTCTCTGGGGCTGGCTTACATCTGCAAAATAAGTTGGATGACCTCATCATTTTCAGACATGAGGTCACAGCCTGTGTCTGCACTGCTGAGAGCATGATGGCTACACTTCTCTTCCCCAGGCAGAGTGCAGGGTGTTACTGCTGACCAGAGGATCATGGGAAGATATACCCAGCTGCTATTTTTTAATTCCTCTGTTCTGCAGCTGTTCTCACGTGTGCAAACCCACAACGGGGCCAAACTCCCAAGCCCAACAGCATCCCTCCAAACAAAGACACTGTGATGTAGTCCTTTGCAGAGCAGAGATGTGTCCCATGTTTCCTTTTCACACTAGCTTCCACCTTCCTCTGCTATTCAAACAATCATTTTACACATGCAAAATCAGTAACAAACCATGATACTTTCAACCATTACCAGATTACTCCAAAATGGCAGAATATAAGCCAGAATTTCATGACATTGCTGCTCCTGTATGCCCTGGGGATGCCAACACTGAGGCCTGCTGAGTGTAGATCAAGAGAACCTGCACAGCGGCCTGCAGACCAAACTCTGTGACCATTGTTTTTGCTTTGCTGAAGCAAGTGCTCCACCTAGCAAGGACCAGTTTGCCAGCTCAACCTGCCTCCCATGGCCCAGAGGTCGCTGAAATGGTGGGAGGCAACAGCACTGTTGCTAGGGAAATGCCTGCCTGCTCCCCATGCACTATGCTGCCAGGGTCGAGCTCTCTGTCCCTATGTGGGTCAGTAAATGCTTGTTTTCCAGAAATCCCCCACCAATTCAAGGGGAACAAGCCAAGAAGGCCTGAGCTGACCTGTTCCTCATATATGGTCCAGCTGTTTTAGGGCAAGTGAAGATGGGAAGCACAACTGAACATCCAGCTTTGCCTGTTTTGCATCAGCATCACACAGCATGTGGGGACCCAAGTACTGATCTATTTGCTATAGCTTCCTCTCAGACTACAGTCATCAGGATAAAAAAATAAATACCAGGACTTCTCAACCACCTGTCAGTGGTTTGTTGTCAGTGATAGAAGGAACTGGCCATTTTTGATGCTGTGATGGTTGGTGTTGGTCACCATATACATCCACATGTCCTGCTGGAGTCCATCTGAGGTAAAAGCTGTTCATATAGTGCTGGTAGAGACATATGTCTAGGAGCAGGGTTAACAAGCTGCATATGTACCCGGTATTTCCAGACTAATATCAGCTGAGCAGCTGTAAGGTGGAAAGCTGGGTATGTGGCTGGCCCATCCACAGCCAGCTAGGGTTGCTGGTGCCTGGGACCCAGCCTACACCCCACTAGAGGGGCTGAACCTAAATGCTTCAGCCCGTCTTTGGCTGGAAGAAAATGGAAGTTTGCTATGAAGCTGGAAAGACACCATCCTGCATGGTCTGTGGAAAAGAAGAGGAACAGCCCAAATGCTCAGCCAGCACCGTCCCCTTCCAACACCTCGGTGCTGTGTCCAATGCAGTGGGGCTACAGCAGCTGTACTTGGCTGTTGACACAAACGCCACGTGGCACGAGGTGGATGATTCACCACTATTGGATTATTCCTCCCTTATGCCTCACAAAACGAGACTTGGACCTTTGAAAATATATCATCACAGCCGTTTGTGCTTGTGTTTCTGGTTTCATTGGTAAAGCCCAGAACTGACGGCATTCCTGGAGACTGTGCAGCTGTTACTGGGAGCCAGTGCAGGAGGCAGGCGATGCAGACCTGTGGTCCTCAGATGGGTTACTACACTGCTGGGCTGGTTTTAAACCATGACAGCTGCTCACACGCTTCTCCAGAAGTCCACTTGTCTTGAAGGGGAGGCTGCAAAAAAAGACCACTGTAGCTGCTTCCCCACTTTCTCCCAAGCTAAATCCCTGACACAGCCCATTACTGGAGATGCTGGCAAAATCCCACCCAGTGGGCAGGGCAGGGGGTACCTTCTGGGTTTACTGCAAAAAGGCTGTTTGTAATCCCAGCATTTTTCCTTGCACATCCCTGCCATTTTGCAGAAGCGGGGCTGTGCGAGTCCTGCACATTGGCGTTGTGAAATAGGGTGCTGGGAGATGGCTTCTGAGCTTGGGGTGTTTATCTGGGAGAGAGGAGGGCAATGGAGAGTGGTCTGTTTCTGAGCTGGTTCCATCACTGTGTGATGCTGCATTTTGCAGGAGAGCTGTTGGGGCGGAGCACATGTTTCCAGCTCGCCTCCTCTAGCCATCTTTAAACCTCTGCCAAAAAATAATGTGGTTCTTTTGCAATACTTAGCAAACAGTGGCTCCCATTTCTGCTGTCTCAGCAGCAGCAAGACAATGTTTCAATAGTTTTTACAGGCCATTTACATGCTTTTCTGAAAACTGACATTTGCTGCATTCATTCACTTCTTTATTGAAGCAATATCATAGCTTCTTTTTTGTCAAGGATGGATGTGTTTCCTATGAACTGTCTGAGCTTGGGCAAAGGCTACTCTGTAATGCAGTGGTCCTGAAGCAAGCAATGAAATGGACCCCTCAGCTCAGTCCTGGCTTCACCCACCTTTCCTCTGTCCCTTGACCCAATATATATAGTCTGCCATGTCACCACCACCAAAGTCTGTGTCCCAGCACCCTTGGATTTTTGATTGTACCCAAAGTTGTATTGAATATTGCAATTCAAGGCTCCTAGAGCCCTGGACACTCCTTTTATTTCTTCTTGAAGACATTGAGAAGTTCAAGGGCAAGTATTTCCACAAGACCCCTGAGGGATGCGAAGGGAAGACCATTTTGGCATTTGGTCTGGGGAATTTGGGGATGGACATAGTGGTGGGGCTCTCCCCAGAGGCCAAGGAGAAGCTGGGCCCCTCCAAAATGGTCCCTGCTGGGCAGTCAGTCCTGGTGGTGCCTTTCCCTATGCACTGAGGTCACCTCCTGGAGCTGACACTCTGTTTTGCAATACTGCAATATTTCAAAATGTCTCCAGGGAAAACAGCTATAGCAGTGATTATCAGAATTATTGTAAAATACGGAGCATGAAAATGCTGGGGTTTGTGTCCTGCAGACCAACACCACTTTGAGCCACACTTTCTCTTTAGAAAAGAGGAACAATAGTTTTATTATGTATTTGTTATCATTAAATTTTGTTGTATTTTGTGATCAATGTGTTACAAGCAGGTGGTTTCACCACAAGGACTATGACCCAGTCCCATAATACAGGTATTTCTGAGTGCAGGGGACACAGAAGTTGATCCCTGGGAAGACAGGACAGGAGAGAAGTCTTGTCTCTAGTTCTGATCAACCCATTATTTACCCTCTGGACACTAATCCTTCCAGACAAAAAAGGTTTTGTTGTCATTGTTGTATTGTGGAATTGATTACATATTTTGCAACCTGAACAAAACCATGGGAGTCCTTCAGCAAGGGTGAGTACAAGTCTGTCAGGTGGAAGCATTAGAGAGTCGGTATAGCTTTAGAAAGGCAGATATGGGGTGGCAGGTCTCAAGATTTGTCTGTCCCAGATCTGATTCAGATAAAGATATTCATTAGGAGCAGCTATTGCCAGGTTATTCCACCTGTCGTTGCTCCTGTTCTCAGATACATGTTGTATGGATTAAACTGTAAGTCCCAGGTTCTTTTCTTTCAACCCCTGCAGAGGTCAATGTGTCCCTTCTCTTTACAGTCAGAGGGGACAAAAGGGGCAGAGAATGGCTCACAAGCTTCCCCAGCAGCATCATGTCTCCTTGCTGCACGTTTGGGCTGTAGTTTTTCCTCCTGCCACCCACCCTCTCATGCCATCAGTCCATTAGTTTATTTGCAGTCTGTCTGCCTTGGCCATGATAGTCCAATCTCTCCCAACCCTGATCTCATCAGCTGGGTGAAGCTCTCAAAGAAATAATCCAATACTCTGACCTCTGCAGAACAATTTCTACATAAAAAATAATTTCCAGAATACAAATAGGAAACATCAGCCAATGGGGTTACTCTTCAGTGGTGCTGAGCAGCCCCAAGGCCTCAGAACCAACTGCAAGTGCTCAGCAGCTTCTCAGGCCAATTAGCAAGTCAAGGAATGAGCCAGTCAGACCTCTTCTATCAATTTAATCTGGAAAATTCCTATTTAAACTGATAGAAAGGTGGTGCTGCAAAATCCAGTTGTCTCCAAATGTCAGCTAACAGCTTGTCTCTGCTGTGGAGATAAGCGAAAGCTTGATGACCACTCCAAAAGCAAGTATGAAGTTAGGTGGGAGGGGCTGGAGTCCCCATCACCAGATGTTTTAAAAACAGGTGAAGGAAAAAAAAAAAAAAAAAAAGTTGTGAAGGTCAGTTAGAGCTGCTTTTGGAGAAGATGGGTCAGATGTTCCTGAGGTCCCTTCCCATCCTGTCTCCTAGGGTCTAGTGAAGCTATTGGAGGTGAAAGAAAGTCTGCCAGCTGATGTGAGCTAACCAGCTTCACAGTGCCTGTGCTGGCTCTTCAGCAAGGTACTTCTGAATGGTCTGAGAGTAGCACTTTGCTTAGTGTTGGGAGTTTTGTCCTCTTAAAAAACCTAATTTCTGGGAATAAATGCAAAGAAGTGCTCCTAGGTGGGAGGCTGGGGTGGTGCTGGAACATGTCTCTGCCTGAATTAGGAGTGCTGCTGTGTTCCTGTGCTGGGGGATGGGAATGTCAACCATGCGCACACCTCTGCTGGAGATGCTCTCAGAGAGGTGGTAGGCATTGAAAGTATTCAAACTACCCGGCCTGGGAGCTTGGTCAATATTTACAGGAAGGGGTCAGCTGCACTGACAGAACTTCTGAAAACACTTGAAGGCTGGTGGATGACTTCACCTGGTGGTGGTAGGAAGGAGCCTTCTGGTCGGGCTGTGCATGCCTTAACCATGTGCTCTCCAGGCAGCTATTCCTTGTGATTATTTGCTTACAAGTCGCCTTAACTGTAACTCCTGTTTGCTCTGACAGTCTCTTCGGTAGTTATGTTTTATTACCTGTGAAATGACAGAGACAGACCCCTTAACACTAAGATTTGGCTCAGAAGAGCTGAGGAGATTCTAAAGCCCTGCCTAGTGTTGCATGTTTTTGGGGTGTATCTCCCATAGCACTTGTGAAGCATGTGTTTATCTGCTTTGAATCTTGGTACAAAGACATGGTGAGCAAGGGAGGGCATATGTGTCCATCATGGTTGTTCTTGTGAAGATTTTTAAGCATTTGCCTGTGAAAGCTTTTAAATGTACATTTTAGAGCCTCCCAAACCAAGAAGTTAAAAACTGCAGTTCTCCAGGCTTTATTAACACAATAGGTTTAACAAGGGCAGCAGCTTCCTCTTGACAAATTCCTCAGTTTACACGCCAGGAAAACACAGTGACTTATTATTAAATCAGGTTAAACTTTGCCAAGTATGTTGGAGTAAAACACTTGTGCCCTCCAAACAGAGACCTCCTTGCCTAGCAAGCAAAACCCTCTCCCATAGTAGCTGCTACAGGCTATGTCTGCTCCAGAATATCCTCTGCGTCTCACTAGCAATGTCTCTTGAGAGGTTTCAGGAAGAGTTCAAGATATTGAACGTACCTAGCTCTGATTAAAAAGACACTTAAGTGTCCTGCCAGCGTTTGTCACTGGCAGTGCCCTCTATGTGCTGGGTATAGTAAAGTAAATAGGAAAACAGCCCCTGCTGCTTGGGGTAGAGGTTTTGCGCGCTTTTTTTTTTTTTTTTTTTTTTTATTTTTTTTTTTTTAGCAGGAAATTGCCTTTTGGTCTTGGGGCCAAAGCATAAGCAACTTTTTCAGGGTCAAAATCCAGGGTCTAAGAAATGGGAAAAAAAAAAAATTAGATTTCCACCAGCAACTTCTTGCAGCCTTTGTTCACCTCATGGATGACCACATGGATCCCACAGCCTTGTGGGAACCAGTGGGAGGCAACAGCTACCTTTGGGGCAGCATCACCTCCACGTGCGCTAAAGAAATGGTGATTAAAGCCTTCTAGTCAGTACAGGGAGGCAGTGCTAATATTGGAGAGGGAAAAATTACTTGTTTCACTGATGAGCCCAGACCCCACAGCCTGTCAGCTCCTGAGGGTGTATGGCAGCAGCAGCAGCTGCTTGATGGTGAGCACTTGCTTAGAGACTGGCTTAGGAAACTCCTCTTCTTTTTTGTTGTTCCCATTCACCATGACACATGCCAAAGGTTGCTAACACAAGCCTAGAAAACAGCAAAATAGGTTGTGCTGAGACTTGTTTGTACATAGGTTTTCCCCTCCTTGACTAAAGCGTTATTTTAAACAAAGATAATAAAACTGGTGCTGGAGTTTTGCAGAGAAGTTGCCTTTCCCATCTGATTAAGACAAAATGGATATATTCAGTTTCTCCTTCCCTCTACTCTACCCATTGTAGAGCCCAGGCTTGTGTCACAGTGCCAGGGAGCTTTGTTCCTCAAGGAGAGAAGGGACTCACCAGCAGGCAAGTGTGTGAGCATCCCGTTCCTGGTTCTCATCCTGAGTCACCACCAGTTATTTACTGCTTCTGGCTCTTCCCGTGGTCCCCCATGACTAATACACCCCCAACATCTAACAGAGCTTGTGCCTGAGCATGTGAGGATGTGGACAAACCCAGATGTTTGGTATCCCAGGCTGGGTAGGGAGAAGGTGGTACAACAGTTCCCCCAATTATGTGCCCTCACTCCATCCCTAGGGGAAAGGCCATTTTCACCAGCAGTTTGTGTGTGTAATGGTGATGGCAGGGTCCCCCTTCCCTCCCCAACAGGGTGGCAGCAGATCCTGCTTGCTCAGAAATGGGATCAGGGACCTCTGCGGCTGTGTCCATTCCCATCTTCGTGATGACAAATTCAGGGGGACTGGCCCAAGGGTACCAAGCAATGCTCTGCTTGAACATGAAGCAATGAAGGCTTTTTCCAGCCCTGAGAACATATAAAAACCCACTGATGTGTTGTCTCTTCTATTTTCTTTTCTGCTCTGAACAGACTGTCCCTGGAGAGAAGCTGGAGACATGGGTCCTGGGTGTTCCAGGATGCCAGCCCCTGGTGTGCCAGCAGCAGAGGTGAATAAAGCAACCAGAATTTCCTTGTGTGTTTCTAAGGGCTTTTCATCACCCTGGGCATGCATGTGCATAATTACAGTAAATACCTCCCTGCTATCACACTGTCCATCTCCACTAATACTTTCTTTTGCATACCTGGTCCAGATCACTGCAGGGGTATTTGTGGATGGGAACACCACAGACCTGAGACAAATCACAGGAAAGCGAGTTTTAATCCCAAGGCACTGAGGCTTTGGAGGTGTTCCTACCCTAGACTCATATGGTACCACTCACTGCATCTTGTTCTGCACCTTCAGATCAGATTCCCTATCAGGAATTGCCAGAGCCACCACTGCTATAAGCAGCTGCAGCAAAGGTATCTGAAACCATTTCAATGCCAGTAGCTCATCTATGACAAAATACAGCTTGTTCTCTTAGAAAACTTCTCTGAACTGCCCTTCCAAAAGCATTAACACCACTCCTGGGAAGCTGCCACAGTGTGTCTCTAACTGTAAGTCACCTGGATGGCTGCTGGGAAACTCAGAAAAGCAGGAGCGTATAAAGAACAAATTATTATACTTTTTGAATTCCCTACTCTTTTTTACTGAGTGCTGGCAAGCATCTTTGCAGGTGTAAGGTTTTTTGCATCTAGAGAAGAGTCCAGAGGAAGGGAGAGCTGGGAGGAGTAGCCTGTGCAAACCCCAACAGCATCCAAGATGTGCAAGGCTTGTTGCCCATTTACCTCAATAACTGTGTCCCAGTGGCCTGGGAGAGCAAAATCTCAGTGTTTCTTTATGCTGCCAACACTGGTCTGAAAACTGGCCTCAAATGAATGAGTATGATTTCATAGGCTCCAGCCCCTACAAGAGCATCACTTTCAGCCACCATTTGCCGTGCTGTGCTGGAGCATGGCTGGCACAGCCAGCACCAGACTGGATATGTGCTGCCAGGGGCAGACCCAGGAGCCAGGTGTTGGGCAGAAACAGTGGGAGATCCTGGGGTAGAGAAGCCTGAGAAGCCTGATGTGTCTCTGTGGATGCTGCAGACGGGTGGCAGCCCAGGCTGCCACACTCCCAGCAGTGCCCCAGCACAGGGGCCGTGGGTCCTGTCCCTCCATGAGCCAAATGTGTTTTGTTCAAGTGCCTGGGTCCACCACAAAGCTCAGCAGACTTTTTCTATGGCTAGTTACTTTCCTTGATACCAGTGTGCATCTTATTTCCACTTCCAGTTTTCAAGTGACAGCCACAGGCCCATCTTGTGCCTCTGCAGATCTGAACACAGGCTGATGTCTCTGTTGGACAGAGCTGCTTTATTTACCACTCTCTGTTCTGCAGACCTCAGATGGTTTTTTCTCCCCTTCCCTTGCAGCCTCCTCAATTATTCAAACTACTTAAAGAGCTGATATCAATCTGGGCCCATTGCTCCATGAGTGCCTTTGTCAGTGGCAAGGTGATGCCTTGATGGGGCCAGCAGCTTTCACCACATCCTCTGCACTCACACTTCAGAGACTCAGTGAGCTATCTGCTGTCACCCCCATGGCACAAATACCACTATGTCTTTTTCTGAACACTGGTTTTCTTAAAGACCCAGTCTTCTGTCAACTGTCTCTCCACTGTCTCTGTGTCCAGATGTATTCATTTGCAGAGATTTCATAGTTTCTCACCTAAATATATTGAGTAGCTGGGGACAAAGCCCCATCCAAAGCCACCCTTGCCCCCTTCGTTGCCATGATCATTTATCCCTGGGAGATACCTGGATGAGTACTATATCCTGCATTGATATTTCATCTAACGTTTCCACTTTCTCTGTGCCCAGGACCTTGGTACACTGCTGTTTGTGGCCATTTCACTCTCCCGCCTTGCAAGGGGAGCCTCCTGCCCACCACTGGAAGCTGTACATGTGGCCGATGGCATGACACAGCCTCTGCGCCCTGTGAGCCATGACTGCAAAACCAGCTCTCTTTTTCAGAAGGTGCCCTGGGTGCAAAGTCCTGCTGAAACCCTGCTGTTCATCGGCCTCTTTGGCTCCCTTTTGGCAGGGAGTCATGAGGCAAGTGAAAAGATCCCACAGCTGGAGCCACCCCCACACATGTGGGTTCTCCTTGCACAACTGCAGGACACATCTGGTCTGCTCCAGTCTCTCCCAGCAACTCAATCCCTTTTAGGGATCATCAGCCGGGCTGTCTGGCTCACCTTGCACGACAGCAGGAGAGTCCAGCTGCTCCTCCCACTATAAACCCCAGTTGTGCAACCGCTGTGGGAGTGGGGTGGCCGTGCTGGGGCAGGGGGACCCACCCACCCTCCTCTGACTCTGCCAAAGCGCTGAGTCTCGCCTATAAATCGGGAGCAAGAGGGACTTTTCCTGCAGAGACGGAGCACAGGCTGCCAAGGCTGGGAGGTAAGTGTCCCTGGGGGGGCTGCGAAGGCTTTGCATTCCTCCCTGCCCCACACAAGCACCCCAAGGCTTGAGCCTTCTGAGGTTAGCTGTTACAGATACTTGCAGGGACAGTACGGAAAGTGTGGCAGAAACAGGCTTCAAGTAACAGTGTTTCCTGCATGTTATTTCTAGCTTCTCTGCAAAAGGACGGGGAATTAAATAGCATAGGTAGCTGGGAGATGTTTGTGATATAATTCTCACCATGCAACACACTCCCTGCTCCCCAACAGTTAACAATGAGCAGCTTATGCCAGCGCTTTCTTTACTTAAAAAGGAAAAAGTGCAGTTTTAATTCCAACCTTGGAAAGCAGCGTATTCATTAGGTGCTGCCTTCCTACTGAAAGATGAAATCGTTCATGGGGAATTTGGTATTTTTTAGAAAATACCTTGTCCAACCCCATTTTTCTACTGAAGACTTTTTTTTTTTTTTTTTTTCCCCCTCATGTATACACCATTCTCTGTGTTTGGTGGAAGCTGAAAGTGTTTCTCAGGGCAGAGGAGCCGGTGCCACCCAGCCGTAGTGCCATCCCAGTATGCCAGGTTAATAACTCAGCTGAGCAGGGTGCTCCCTGCTGGCACTGGGGTTAAACCAGGCGTTGCAGCAGCACCCCTAGGTCCCTGTGTGGTGGTCTCCACTCTGACAATGTCCAACCAAGGGTTCAGGTCCATCATTCACACAGCAGCCCTGGAAGCCTTGTAGGGCTGGATGTCAACCTAGGGGCTCCTGCCTTTCGAGTCCCAGAGTGCAGCCATTTGCAGGCTTGCGACAGCCTGTCTGTCCAGCCCAGACCTCCTGAGAGGGGTGGCATTGGGAGACAGACACAAAAGTATACCTAAAGCTGTGGTGTGCTACACCTGTAGCCCCTCCATCAGGCTTGGTGGCTGTATCAAAGTCAGGAGTGTCTTTCCCAGGGATGGGGGACAGGACCCAGTCAGTGATGCAGAGACTGAATAGCCCCAGTGCTATTTTTTTGTTTTCTTTTCTGAGAAGGGCAGGGACAGATCTCCAAAGATAAAATACAAATATTTGCAAGACTGATAAGGAGGAATAGTTTAAACACAGCTTGTAAATAAAAACTGGCAGCGAGTTGTGGCTTAACTACATACTTTCAAAGCAAGTTTCCAGGGCAACTGCAGGGTTTTGGAGACAGCTTGACAAGCCTACTGTAAAAGTGAATGGATTTATTAAAAAAAATAAAATTAAAAATAGAGAAAATTAAGATTTAAAGACATTTAATCTAACTTGTAAATGAAGATCCCAGAATGCTGAGAAAAGGAATGCAAGGTTTGGGGGTGGCATATAGAGAAATCCCCTATAGAGGGTATGCCAGCAGCTGATCCCTGAGAGGGTGGTGACTGTCTGCAGGGTTTCTCCCAGGTTAAGCCCCATTCGCAGCCCCGGTGCCCAGCGGAGACAGCAAGAATGAGAGTGGCAGTGGTGGGTGCAGGTGTCAGTGGGCTGACGGCCACCAAGTGCTGCCTGGATGAAGGGCTGGAGCCCACCTGTTTCGAGCAGAGCCAGGACGTCGGGGGGCTCTGGCGCTACACGGTGAGCTGGCGGTGCCCATCCTCCCTTTCTGTGGCTTTGCAGGCTGGGGAGCAGGTTGAGCCAGGCTCCAGCGGGTGGGGAAGGTGCGAGAGCTTGCTGGATGCTGACCTCTCCCAGCTGTGCTCCCTGAGACCAGGGGAAGGGGAGCGGGAGGACAGTCCACACCCCAGGGCGCAGGACTGATGCACCCTGGGGTGCCATGCCAGGAGCACATCGAGGCTGGTCGGCCAAGCCTCTACCCATCAGTCATCAGCAACACCTCGAAGGAGATGTCAGCATTCTCTGACTTTCCCTACCCTGAGGACTTCCCGGTGTTCCTGCCCAATGCCCAGTTCCTGAACTACCTCCAGCGCTATGCCGACCACTTCAGCCTCCGGAAGCACATCAAGTTTGGGGTGAGTGGTGGGTGCCCTGGCACTGACCCGCTCCCCGCCCATGCCAGGCACCAGCAGTGACTCTACTTTGCTTCAACGTTTCAGACCACTGTTGTCAGCATCCGTAAACACCCTGACTTTGCCACCACGGGCCAGTGGGACGTAGTCACGGAGGTGGAGGGGAAGCAGACATTTCATGTCTTTGATGCTGTTATGGTTTGCAGTGGCAATTTCTCTGAGCCATACCTCCCCCTGCACTGTTTTCCCGGTATGGTACATGGCTGCTTGTGTTTACCTGCTTCCAGGGTCTGGAGGGAGAAGGATTAGTGGTTCCTCACAGAAAATACTCTTTCCTTTTCTTGCTTCTGCTTTTCAAACCTCCTGGCATGAACTGCAATATGTCCTCATGCCTCAGAAGGCATTGGTCACTTCAGAGGAAACTTTCAAGGTGTGATAATTTAGCCTTAAAGAAACTGTCTGCACTGTATGTGAGATGGGACAAGGTCCTCTCAGTGAAGTGCCATCATCTTTGACAGGGCTGTATTCATCACTACCTTAATGAATTTCCCCAGCTGCCAGCATAGAGAGAGTTGCCTTGTCATCAGCATTATCAAATGCTTCTGAAGCCACTCATAGGACAGGAGAAGAGGTTTATTTGCTTTTCTGAAACTTTGCGTCCCCATCTCATAAAGGCTGAATCCCAAAACTGCACCAGCACACCTCTTTTATATAACTGTTGTCTAAGTACCACCCAGCACACGTGTTCCTGCTCGCTGCTGCACAGAGATGAGGGAGACCCCAATTTTGAGAGGAAGCACCATTTCTGTGTGGGTGGGATGAAGGGGTGGACCTATCAGAGTCCCTGATGGCCAGTAATTGCAATTCCTTGCTCTTGTCATCTTCATTGTTTCTATGCCAGTTCTCTCAACAAAACCCACAAATGCTCAAGTAATTAAAAGCTTTGTTATTTTTCCCCAAGGCATTGAGAGGTTTCAAGGCCAGTACTTTCACAGCCGACAGTACAAGCATCCTGACATATTTCAGGGGAAGCGCGTCCTTGTGGTTGGCATGGGCAATTCAGGAGTGGACATTGCGGTGGAGGCCAGCCGTGTCGCTGCAAAGGTACCACCCCCCAGAGTTGCGAGGAAGGTGATGGTGGGGGTAAAAGCTCATTTGCCACCCTCACGGGGAGAGCAAGCTGGGTTTACCCTGCATGGTGTCCAAACAGTATTTATGAACCTGTATTTCTTGGTCAAAAACCTACCCTTGAAAGCAAGCTAGTTGTCCTCTCCTGTTTCACATCCATCTCCAGCTGCTGGGAGGTCTTAAGGATGCTGTTGCTGCTTTTTCATTGCATAGCTGTCTGTGCCATGCCCCTCTGGGCTTACTTTATAAAGACAAAGCAGCAAATTCATCACCTGAATCGCTGATTTTCTGCTCTCTCCTAGGTGACTGTTAGCACCAGCCGAGGTGCCTGGGTTTTCAGTCGTGTGTTTGACCATGGCTACCCATGGGACATGGTTTTCAACACTCGCCTTATGAGCCTGATAAGAAACAGTCTCCCCAGACCCCTTTCATGGTGGTTGATTAACTACAGGGTGAACCAGTGGTTCAATCACAAAAACTATGGCCTTGAACCAGAGCAAAGGTATTTCTTGGTGGCTCCCACCCCAGGCGGTATCACAGGGCTTGTGCTGTGGGCAGGGAGATCTCCAGCAACCAACATCAACCAATGCAGCAACCAATGCCCAGACTGGAGTGATCTCCAGCAGGGAGTTTGTAGCCCAGCAGGAGAAAATAAGCTGTGGTGTGAGATGGAGCACACTGGCAAAGCCTGAGAAGGACCAGAGGAGTTTTCTTCATGAGACTCTCTGGAAAAAGAGGAGGAGGGATGTTTAAAGCATGGATCAGCTCTGAAAAAGAGATGGTTTAAAGCATAACTGAGTGAATGGACGAAGAAGGCAGGAGATGTCCATGAGTCATTCAGGCTGTGGGACAGGGTGACATTGGTGCAAGGGTGAAACATGTCAGTGTTTGAAGAGTGGGAAGGCAGGGCTGTTATCTCAGAGCAAGTGACACCAGATCTTAGGGCTGGAAAGCCCAGGGTGGGAGCAGGGGCATTGGCAAGGCTTGTTTGTGGTCTCTAATGCTCAGAACCCCTTGGCTCTCCACAGTTGCCTTGTGCGCGAGCCTGTGCTGAATGATGACCTGCCAAGCTACATCTTGACAGGGAGGATCACCATCAAGCCAGGCGTGAAGGAATTCAAGGACAACTCGGTTGTTTTCCACAACTGCCCGGAGGAGGAGCCCATTGACATTGTTGTCTTCTGCACAGGCTACAATGTCTCCTTCCCATTTCTAGAAGAAGCAATCATCAAGGTGGAAAACAAACATGCATCCCTCTACAAATATGTGTTCCCAACCCATCTGCAGAGGCCCACCCTGGCTATCCTTGGGCTGATCAAGACATTAGGAGCCATGATGCCTGTGACAGAGGTGCAAGCACGCTGGGTGACCCGTGTCTTCAAAGGTAGGAGAGCTAACATGAGCTCTCCCATGTATCAAAACACAGTTCAAACTGGACATGTCTTGTTCCCTCCATGCACCAACTCCAGAGCTAAGAAGCTCTCTTCAAAGTGGATAAGGGAGCATTTCTAGGGCTCAGGCTTCCCAAGTTATTTCTTTTCAGCTGAGCTACATCAACATGAGTGCATGCTTGGTTCAAGCTACATGCAAGTTCATGACATCTAACTTAAATCACTTTTTTTTTTCCCCATTAAGCTGATGCTTTTAAGCTAATGCTTTGGCTGCTGCCTGCTGCAAGCCAAGAGCGTGCGCTCCATTCCTTACTGTGACTCAGCTGATGTGCAGTCCGGCATCTGAGCCTGCAAACCATGGTCTAAACTAGGTTGTTCAAGACAGTATTTTCTCTCTAAAATACTTTAGAAGTCAGAGCATAGAGATGGATATGTAAACCTGGATACACAGATGAGAGTTATCTTTAAGATACTGTGGTGGATCCATCCCTGCAGAATTCACTACTCTGTAAGGAACAGGATGGTTTGTCCACCATGACTACCAGAGGAGAGGAGTCCCATTTCCCCACAAGAGGAATTTTTTGTCATTATTGGGGTGAGGAAAGAAACCAACTATTTGGGGGTTTTAATAAAAATAACAATAATAACCTCCCACGGGGCTGGTGTGGAGGGCTGCATTAAGGCTCCTCCACAGAGCCAGGGGAAGCTCTGGGGTTTCTCTTTGGGATGATCCTCTCTGGGGCTTGCATGACCCATCTCACCCCACATCATCTGCTCATGCCCTGACAGCACAAATCTGTAAGAGCAGGAAAAACTGCAGGTGAATTTGTACCACCATGGAGGTCTGGTCTCTGGTAGAATTGCTCCTGCCAAGCTAAATCCAACAACAAGTTTTTTCTGCTCTTCTGGGGAAGGGCTTCCCATGTTTTGCATTGCTGAATGAGTTCCCAAGTCCTTCCAGGAGTTAAACTATGCAGGACGCTCTCTTCTTTTCTAGGCTTGTGTCGGTTGCCTCCTCAGTCTCTCATGGAGAAGGAAGTAAACGAGAAGAAGAAAAACCAAGTGCGAAGGTAAGCCGGTTCCCGGAGCCCCAAAGGTTTTTTGGTGGATTGAAAAGCCCCTGCAGTTTAGGGGACAGCAGCGCAGCTCACACTGCATCTGCTCCCTGCATGTATAGCAGAAGCAAGGGGGGGATGCCAAGATCCAGCCACCTCCTTATTGGCTTTCACGGAGCCAATGTAACCTTTGATTTGATTCTGATATTTTGCCTGTTGATGTCAGGAATAAATCAGTTCAGCATAGTTGAGACTAAAGCTTGCTTGGTAGTTGTGGAAGTGTGCCAGGGTCCCCAGAGACTGAGAAATAAAATGGCAGAGAAATTAGTGGTAATAAACGCAGAGTAATTCAGCAGGGGGAAAAAAAAAACAACCTGAAGTGTGCATGCAAATTGTCTCACCTTTCAGCATGGAGATCTGACTCACTGTGAATAGGTGTCTAAGCACACCAGCATGTGGTTCACGGGCAGGCAAAAGGCCAGATAAAAGGCTAAGAAACATTAGGAAATGAATGAAATAAAACCAGGAAACTGGGTGGTCTATCAATCCATGGTTCACCTAGATCGCTATAGTAAATAAGGCACAGAAGAGTGAAATACAGAAATGAACAGAACAATTGTTGTACAATATAAGGCTAAACACACGTGGCTTTTTTCAGCCCACCAAAGGTGACATATGAAGCTGTGAATTCTGCAGAGAAGGTGAACTGGGAGCAATTCCCCAAATCGCCATGTATTTTTGCAATACTTGGTGAGAAAGAATGAGGGAAACTAAAGGGTGCCACCTTTCTTACGCTGCACACTTCTCTGAAGAGAGCAAAGGGAAACTAGTTTTTGAAAAAGCAAACAAAACAAACAGAACTAGTTTGACAAAGTCTTTTTGAAAGGGTCTACCAAAGTAAAAAGAAGGAGTCCAGGCACAACTTATGGGTGACGAAGCTAAAGAGCAACTGATGCACATGAGAAGGGTGTGTGCCAGAGCCAGCATCACTTTACACGTGCTGTGTCTTGGGCAGGATTTGAGCCCGGACAGACCCTGGTTCCCACTGCACATAAACCCAGAGCTTTCCTAAGAGGAATCCCATTGTGTTCAGATGCAATAACAACGTGGGTGCAGAGGATCTGGCCTCCAGTTCCTCTTGGGCGCACTGATGCCAATCCTTCTCCCACATCTTTTTCTTCTCCAATTCATTAAGGTTCGGTCTGTCCTTTGATGAAGTCCTCAAAACTGAGTGGCTGGTCTACATGGATGAGCTGGCCTCCTTCATCGGTGCCAAGCCCAGCGTGCTGGGACTGCTCTGCAGAGACCCCCAGCTGGCCCTCACTATTTTCTTTGGCCCCTGTACCCCCTACCAGTACCGTCTGGAGGGCCCTGGGCGCTGGGAGGGGGCACGCCAGGCCATCCTCACGCAGTGGGACCGAACCCTGAAGCCCACGAGAACGCGAGTCTCCACCAGCTCCTACAGCCTCTGTCCTTCTCTCTTGACTGTGGTGGGGGTTCTCCTGCTCCTGGCTGCCCTGTTTTTTGGTTTCCAGTAGATTTTAGAGTCTGTTTAGGTTTTGTTCTTGTCCTTGGGGATGTTATCTCAGGTCAGACAGTTCCACAAGGTGTCATGGGACAGGAAGAAAGGGATTTCATCAGATTACAACCAATTTAAAACTTTAACCACCAGCACAAACCTCTCTCTGCTCCTGCTCACTCTCAAGCACAGCTTTGCAGATCTGATTAGCGGGGGATGGCAGCCCTGCCCCCCCCCTCCCCCCCCCAAGCATTTATTATCTCTCCGCTGCTCTCCTGCCTGCTGCCATGAACAGAGCATGGCTGTGTGACATGGCCATGCCTGGACCACTCTGGCCAGGATGCAATGAGGACAAGACTAGCAAAAATGGCTTTGGGTGTCACAGAGGGAGAGGAGAACAGGTGCCCAGCCCTACCCTAAACCACCTGGGAATTGGGGTCCTTAGTCCAGCAAGGGGTTATGTGAACTGGGTATGCAGGTCAGGCTGTCCCTTCTTCCAACCTTAAACCCTATGACCCAAAAATCCCAGTGCATCTTTCCAGCACAAGGGCCCTGACTGCGGTGGTTTTCAACTCTGAGACCAGGGCTGGTACCCTGCAGGGCTGAGCACTCCCAACACTGCTTCCCTGCACTCCCCACCCCCTGGGATTTTGTTGTGTGCATGGAGAGACTTTCATTCAATAAAACCTCATTGGCTGTGGCAAGAGTGTGCTGCAGGCTGCTGCCTTGTTGTCTCCCTGTGTGCATAGGAAGACCTGGGGGGTCCTGTGCTTGGACTGGGGCCACACGAGGAGGTGCTGTGGGCAACCCACAAGCCTGGGGCTGAAAGGGCTTTCATCACTCACCAAAAATGAGGCTTCACTGTGCACCATGTCCCCCATCCATGACACCTGCTGGCATGTGGGCAAAGGGAGTGTGCTTCACTGACTTTTCAGGGATGCCGAGTGAGCGCCTGCCCAGTACAGGCAGAACATGGGGGGACAGATCAGGACAACCCCAAGCTGCTGCTGGGACTGGGACAGTGGCAAGCTGTGGTGCAGGAGTCCTTGCAAGCACAGCTCCCTTGGGGTTATGGTCCACATTTCCACCCTGCATCACCACAGGGAGGCTGAGAACTTTCTGCCAGCCTGTTTAAGCACAGCAGAGCAGGGGAGTGTGGGTGTAAAGGTCAGTGGTGCAAGAGCTGGGGCAAGCTGCCCGGACTTCAGCCTTTCCTTTAAATCTGTGGCTAGAGAAACTCGAAGCAAAGTTCAGCCGAAGCCTGAGCAGCGAAGGCACAGTTCCACCTCTCAAGGTTTGGTCCTCGTTTTTCTCTGGCTGGGTTTTGCAGGTTTTAAAAGCAGGCAGCCAGCTCTCTGGGGTTTGGTGTTTGCCACCGGCTTTGTCTCGCTGCTGGTGTGGGGAGAGGGGGTGTCGTGGGGACCCTCCAGAGCAAAGCCGTCTGTAGGCAGCGCTGGAAAAGAGGGGTGACTTTAGCGCCTCAGGCACGTCGCTACCATTTCCCAAAGCCAAGGGAGGCTCCCGAAACGGGGGTGGGCGATTTTTGGTATGTCCTGCCCTGTTTCTGCAGGTCAAGGAGTGGCTAAGGCTGGGCTTTTGGATGCAGAGGGGTTTTTGCACCTCACTCATTTGTCCCTGGGTTTTTGCAGTTTCCTACAGTTCCTGTTTATGTTAACTTACTTTTTTTGACACCGAATAGGTATTTAAAAAGTTATAAATTACTCTTTCTTCAGACTCTGCAGTAGGAGTGTTTGTTATCTAATCAAAGTTCATGTGGGTTCATTTTTTCCCTAGTTTCTTTGCTTCCCAGTCAAGCTTGATGCAGCTCAGTTTACACAGCCCAAGCTTTGAGTTCCTCCCATTTACACAGTGCGTTTCCTGGGTTTCTTACCTTTTGTATGTTCTGAAATCCCAGCCACACTTTCACGGTGCTGTCTAACTTCTGAATCACTGTGCAGTGCTCCTGCTCAGTCAGGCATCACTTTTTCAAAAAAACCCCACCTTTTTGTTTCTGAGATAATGCCCTTTAATGGGAAATTTAAAAGGAAAGTGTGAAAATGACCCAGCTTAGCTGAAATAGTTTCTTGAAAAGGTTTCAGAAGGATCACTTTGTGCAGGCAGAAGCAGATAGCTGTGAGCCCCTTCCCCTTCTTTGCATGCCCTGGTTTGGGCCAAGAAAGGAATAATAGAAGCAGCAGTGCAGTAAGGTTTAAAAGTGCCACCTTTTCCCCCTCCTGCTTTCCCCCCTCCTGCAGGAGGGGAATCCTTGGCCCTCAGTGTGGACAGCAGGAAGGGTAATGAACAACAGCCATCTGTAATGCTTGAGTCAGGAGCTGGCGATAACTTTCTCCAAGGATAGTTTTTCTCTGTGGACACCCACAGCCAGAGAAGACCAGGGGTGTTTGACAGGGGATGGGAAGAAGGGACTGGTGTTTCTGCTAATCCCTAGGCTATTTTATTTCCAGTTGCTCGCACGCCAGCCCACGGCCTGCTGCAGGCCAGCATGGTGCAGCGTGTGGCTGTTATCGGCGCTGGGGTTGGTGGGTTGGCCTCTGTCAAGTGCTGCCTGGATGAAGGGCTGGAGCCCACATGCTTCGAGAGGAGCGAGGACATCGGGGGGCTCTGGCGCTACACGGTCAGTGGGCTCTACCTCATGGGGAGGACTGTCCCTGGGTTTTTCCCCTCTCTCAGATGCCCTTTGCCTGCAGCAAAGAGGAAAAGGTGGCCATGCCCTCAGGGACTGTCCCTGTCCCAGGCTTGGGGCTCCCCCTGACTCCAAGGTGGAGAAGAAGATGGAGGGAGCAGAAACAATGGTCACCAGATGCTGGTCCTGGTTTATTCCTTGTATTTGAATACAAGGCAGAAAAATACTCAGATACTCTGGAGGGAGAAAGTGCTTCCCTGCACACCTGCAAATGGCACCACTGGCTTCACACAGGAATCCAGGGATGGCGGGAGGGTCAGCGTGTACCGCTCAGTCATCACTAACACCTCCAAGGAGATGTCCTGCTTCAGCGACTTCCCCTGCCCGGAGGATTTTCCCAATTTCCTACCCCACAGCCTCCTCCTGGAGTACTTTCAGATGTACGCCCAGCACTTTGACCTCCTGCGGCACATACGCTTCAAGGTGAGCAAGAACCCCAAACACCATGGGGAGAAGAGCCACCAGTGGCTGCAGATAGCAGAGCAACGCCCAAGTGGGATGGGACAATGCTGGGTGTGATCTCATGAGGACCACATGCCTTTTGCATCCTGAACATAGCCTTTTTGGCTCCATGTTTTAAATTAGGCTGCTTGAACATGTGTTGCGTTCCCCCCCCCCCCCCCCCCCCCC
>NW_020799109.1:28337331-28342123 GCF_003259725.1 Athene cunicularia | reverse complement strand
CCCCCCCCCCAATGCCATCAACAGGGGAAAGGTGCAGGGTGGAATTTAACAGCTTCAGCAGTGACATGCAGCTCCCCAGGGACTCAGCCTGCCCCTGGCAGCTCCAGCCCTTTGCAGGCAGGTCCTCTCCAAACCGCAGCATAGTCCTTGACTGCTGTTTTGTTGGGCTTTGGTGCAAGACAACAGCTCTTAGTGTGAGGAAGCGCCCGGATTTCGCCACCTCAGGGCAGTGGGAGGTGGTCACTGAGACCAGTGGCATCCAGGAGTCACACATCTTCGATGCCGTCATGGTTTGCACCGGCCATTACCAGGAGCCCTACTTACCATTGGCTTCTTTCCCAGGTAAGCCCTGCCTCGTCAGTGGGTGGGCTGGGACTGCCCCCCGGGGCTTCACCCAGCACCCATGGGTCCCTTGGCTTCTTTTTCCTCTGAGAGCCTTCCTGCTCCACAAAGCCCCCACACTGGGTCAGGCGGGACCTTCACCCCATGGGAATGGTGGAGGCCATTCCTGGGAATGGGGAGAAACACCTCATCAAGATGCAGCAAACCTCTTGCATGAGAATTTGTAAATCAGGACCAAGCTGGGGAGATGCAGGAGTGTGGCATCACCCAGGGAGGCAAAACCTCCATGAGCTTCTCAGCTGCAAGCAGAGGTGGGAGGTGGCGGGTCAGGGGTGTGGCAAGCAAATGTATGTAGGAGATGCTCCCTGCTCTCTGCCTAGGTATTGACACACGCTTCAAAGGCCAGTACCTCCACAGTCGGGAATACAAAGACGTGGAGGCTTTCCGGGGAAAGCGGGTCCTTGTGGTTGGCATTGGCAACACCGGCGGTGACCTCTCTGTGGAGCTGAGCCGCGTGGCTGCAAAGGTACAGCTCCATGGTAGTGCTGAGCCTGGCCAGGGACCACAGAAGCCAGTGGCTCGGGGTACACGCAGGAAGATTTACCCATTGGGTTTCTCAATAAGTAGCACCTCAGACTGAGGGCAATTGAAGAAGCTCCGCAATTCCTGGTGAGTTTGGGCCACCTGAGGAGTGGCTATTCAGCAGCTGTGTGAACTTTGCAGAAGCTACTATGAGCTGTTCGTTCATCTGAACGCCGTCTCCTTCCCTTGGGATAACTCTCTCAGCTCCCACATGTGGGAGATAGGATTTGCCATTCAGGGCAAAAACAGCAATAAGATGTCTGGGCAGGAGGCTGAAACCTGCCTTCTCCCTCAGGTGTTCCTTAGTGCCAGGAGCAGCACGTGGGTGTTCAGCCGAGTCTCAGACCATGGCTTCCCCTTGGACATGGTCAGAACCACTCGCTTCAACCATTTTCTGGACTGGCTTCTCCCATCAGCCCTCATGAAGAGGATCAAGTTTTGGAAGTGCAATTCGTGGTTTAACCATGTGAACTATGGCTTGGCTTCTGCCAAAAGGTGTGGTGTTTTTTATTACTATTTTGTTGGTTGGTCAGGGGTTTTTAATGGCATGAAATGCTCAAATTTTAATGTCAGGGGATATTTGTGGAATAGCAAACCATTGGAGGGGAACTCAGGCCACAAAGGACATTTCAGGTCCCTCCCACACGCTAACATTGCTGTCCTCTTTTGCACCTGCAAGCTCCAACTTTAAGATAATTGTCAATGAAGAGCTGCCGTTTTGCCTCCTCTCTGGGACCGTTGTGTTGAAGCCAAACGTGAAGGAGTTCACTGAAAGCTCTGCTGTTTTTGGAACAACCGAGGAAAACATCGATGTGGTGCTCTTTGCCACAGGCTACATCTTCTCGTTTCCCTTCCTCGAAGACTCAGTTCGCAGCCTCTTTGATGATAACCGTTCACTCTATAAATGCATCTTCCCTCCCCAGCTAGAGAAGCCAACGCTGGCCATCATCGGCTTAGTCCAGCTGACTGGCTCTGTGATGGTGGGAGCAGAAATGCAGGCCCGTTGGGTGACAGGGATCTTTGCAGGTGGGAGATGGGTTGCAAGAACGGGGGAATCTACTGGGGTGGGAGGTTTGAGGCAGCCTGACCTGCTGTCCACAGAGCCTAGGGCATATTTTGACTCCTGCCACAATGTCCATGGTGGCCATGGGCATTAGTAGCACCGTAGCTTCTGCCCCCAGCTGCATCCCCATATCACTGTTGCTCTGCACACGCTACCATAGCCAGCAAGCACAAACACTCTTGGTGAAGGGGCTGGGAGCATGGGAAGGGGGTGGACTTTTCAGCTTAAGGTGCTGCTGGATGTCTCCGGTTTCTCTGTTCTTCTCAGGCTGGAACAAGCTCCCTCCCACCACCAGAATGATAGCTGATGTTTTGAAGAAGAAGCCGCCAGTCAAAAGGTGCATGATGCTCCTGTGCTTGTGGTGCAATGGGCACTGTGTGCCGGGATAACCCCAGGGAAAGGGGGGCCTTGTGGCAATCATGGGAGGGACCCACGTGGGGACACCCAACTATTATTGGATGCATTTATTTTCTCATCACCCGGAGTGAGGTGTGAGGATATGTAGTTGTGGCTCCTTTATGGATGATAGACCAAGACACCAAGGGCATAGTGCTCTGGAGCAGCTTATGTCAAGACTCAAGACCTGCAGGTCCCCTCTGCCAGACCTCCTTATTCCCAGCATATCAAGATGGAGGTTAGTTTCCTCCAGACTAAGGGTGCCATCTCGTGGCTTGTCCCTCCCAAATCCAGGCAGCAGGAAGTGCTGGGGTCAGGGCCAAGCCCCATCGAGATACCCCATTGGAGTCAGGTGATGTGGGTAGGGGACAGTTTGGTGGCAGTTTTTGACAGGTCAAGATAATTATTAGACAAGGCTTGAAGTCATCTATTGTGTACATGGGAGATAACATCCTGCCTTGTTACACTGCGATTTTCCAGGCAGTTGAAATGTGTCCTCAAGGCTATGGGATGGGTGATGGTGGATATGCTGCCTTGCAGCAGCTTTCAGGAGCAAGGAGGGGACCTCGGGCCAGGCAGAGTTCAGGCTGGGTTAGGTCTGCCATCAAGGCAGAACTGGTTCATAGGACACTGATGAAAATCTGGGACAAAACAGAGCCACAGAGATTGTCACCAGGAGCCACAGTGATTGCAGACACAATGCTGTCACACAGCAATATGGGAATCTGAGGTGTAATGGAGACAAACTCGAGGCTGTCCCAGATTTGCTGAAGCAGATTCAGCATACACCCTCCCTCCTGTGAGGGAGATGAGGCCTCAAGCAGAAAAAAGCTGGAGGTCCCTCCCATCATGGGAAGCTTTCTACAACTTCCAGTTTTTCCCAGTCTCCTTGGCAGTCTTATCTGTGGATGTCTACTCTTCTACCTCTCAAAATCAGCCAAATCCACAGCTGTGAACCTTGGGGAAGGATGTAGCATGGGTGTTTGAGCATTATAACAATGGCAGTATTATGCTAAAACCACTTTGGGGGCCACAACTAGGTTGCAGAGACAAAACAATCTTCTGCCTATTACCTGACCCAGGTAACTGCTAGGGACCAACCCCACAGAGGCTCTTTTAGGTTTATCTGAGACTGGGGCTTGGCCAATGTCTGAGCTGAGGTTTTGCCTTCCATGGAGCTGGGAACTGAGATGGGATGATGTTACTTGATTTTGTCTCTTTTATGTCCCATTGAAGGGATCTATCCAGGAGGGAGAACTTGAAGATGAGTTTTATCAGCTACACGGATGAAATTGCTTCATGTGCTGGCGTAAAGCCCAGCATGCTGAGGCTGCTCCTGACAGACCCTCAACTGGCCCTGGCTGTCTTCTTTGGCCCCTGCACACCCTACCAGTACCGACTGATGGGACGGGGGAAGTGGAGCGGGGCCAGAGAGGCCATCCTGACTCAGTGGCAGCGGACATTGAAGCCCTTAAGAACTCGGGTGATGGATGACTCCTCTGATGGTTCTGATGGCTGGCACTGGACGTGGCTGCTGGCCCTGCCAGTGGCTCTCACAGCAGGTTTCCTCCTCTCCAAATACTCCCAGCTGGGCTGGACCCCCCAGGCAGGTCTCCAGGTGTAGAAGAAACCTAGTGAGACCTGGTCCCAGGAATGCTGAGGATGGTGCAAAGCTGTGCTGCTGCCAGGTGCTGTCAGTGGGGCTGGCCCAGGCCCAGCACTGGCAGGAGTCTGGCCTCTTCCTGCCCATTTCACACCCCCCAAGGGCTGTATGGAGCATTTACCCCAAACCTGCCACAATCTGTGCCTGCGTTGCACCAGCATCAGGCTGGGTCTCCAGAGGACTTTTGGGAAGAGCCATTTTGGGACAGGCTGGTGTGCACAGGGCCAGCCTTCCTCCCCCCAGCTCACCCAGAGCTTCTGCCATAAAATTTCAGCAAGACCCACAACACCTTGAGATTTTTCTGAAACACTAACTCTAGAGATCTTTGTGTTTGTCCAGTAGCTTTTGGGATGTGAAGTTGAGAGCCACAAATAAACCTCACGGATTCGATCTTCTCTGATGGGTTTTAATAATGGTTTATTAACAGCGGGGGGGAGTCCCAGTGCCCCGAGTTGTGGCAGAGAGCCCCGTCCTAAGAACTTATACAGTGACAAATCCAGGTGGGCGAGCGTCCCTGCCACTGCCTGAGGAGCCTCAGGCTTGTAGAGAACCCTGAAGCCCATAGGGAGAAGGCAGAGCCTCCCCACGCATCGCGGGTGCCTTCACCGGGGGATTTTGCAGCAAGCCCAGTGGACGGGCACTGCGCGCTCTCCCTCGGGCTGCAGCCACTTTCCTGCGGGAGAGCGTGTCTCCAGCCGCGACCGTCCCGCACGACAGAGCTCCCGCCCGGCAGCAGCGGTGGGCAC
>NW_020799109.1:28256094-28337281 GCF_003259725.1 Athene cunicularia | reverse complement strand
CCCGCCCCTTTCTTTTTTTAACGGCTCCGGGTGTCTTCTCTTTCTCGGGAGATTACTCGAGAAACGTGTGGTCCCCTTCGTGCGTTTGCTCTCACTTTGTGGCTGTGATTCTTCCTCCAGAAACGCGGAGGGGGGAGGGGAGCCTTTTCTTACAGGATGCTGAAGGTACATACAGGGCACGCCGCTTTCGTTTTCTAATTCTGAAATATTCATGCACAGTTTTTGAATTGTACAATAGGAAGCTGTTCCTGGGTTGTTTGATGTAAGACTGAGTGAAGCACAGTTCAGGAAGGTGATGTTTCTGCTCCTAGGGACAAGATTTGTAGGAGTGGGGTGAGCAGAGTCGGAGTGTTCCTAATGATAGCCTTAAAGGATCGTGAGATCATGGTTAGATGACACGGCTAAAATTCAGACAGCTAGTCTGTAGTGGGCAGAATGCAGCGGGCATAATGGGAGCCAGCGTAGAGGGATGGAGAGGTTGAAAATCTTGGGGTAAAGATGGCTCAGATAGTTTCTGGTTCAGGCCCTCCTTATGGGGAAAAGGGGAGCGTGCATGAGAGCGTGGCACTAGGCATTGAATGAAACATTTTGTTTATTCTGTTTCTTTTTTATGTCTTGCACATGCATTTTGTAAGTTTGTCCTTTGTGAAAGGCCTTGAACTCTGTATCATTGAGGCGGGACCGTTTTTCCTTGTCGCTCTTTGATTACTGGTGTCAGATCGGTTAGTAGAAATTAGCATTATTTCCAACAGAAGGGACAGGATTCCAATTCTTAATAACTTTGTTTCTTCTGCAGTGAGGTAGCAGGCCTACCTGTTGTCTTAAGAGCTCTGCTCAGACAAGAAACTGCTTTTGAAGGGGGGAGGAAATAGGACATGATCTCATTTGTCCATCAGTGAGAAACAAAAGGATTACCGTTTAATACTGACTGTCAGGAGCTAAATAGCTGTCAATTTTCTTTGAATTACGTAGTTTAGATAATTTTTCTTCAACGTTAATTTTGGGGTGTCTTAATGTAATTCTGCCACAGTCTCCTTGGGGCTAAAGAACCTCAAAGTTTTGGGAGTTCTTTTAATTTGGTGAATGTTCAGTGAAAAGGCAATTTGTCCCTCAGAATGTTGTGCTCAGTGCATGAGGAGTATGACCACTTTGGTGGAGATGCGTGCTGAAGAGGTGGCTGTTGGAAGTGAAGTGAGAATTTAGTTCTCTCATTGGCCAGTGCTTGTGTGTGGAGACTAGGACTCTACTCTCACCTAGTATTCTGCCTTAGTGTATAGATGTTTCCTGCATAAAGTTTATCACTTTAGTAAATTATAGCTTGTAAGATACCTATAAATCAATACACAGTCACTTCTATGAGTCTTGCTAATGTAAATGTTCTGTCTCTTTGCAGTTTAGTAGCAATTTATAACTTCTCTACTCATTTAGGCCTCATAACAGGAGCCCTAGATTTTTGTAGAGCGAAATAGTTACATTAGTTTTAGTTTGGGTTGCTTTAGTCCTTGTTCGATCATATAGATTTATGGTATGCATCTTCTCAAGGTCCTGTTTCCCCCCCATCCTGCTAGGGAAAGTGAAACAGGGCAGAGTGAGCAAGGAAGAGCTGATGCAGTTCAGAAGGGAGCTCTCGTGTAGGTTTTGTTGTTTTGTCTGAGTGAATGCTATATGTCAATTAAGAGAAGAAATGTAAATCAGAGCAGTGGATATGTTGTATGTGGGGTTGGCTTCAACTGGGTGTCTGAAGCCACTGAAAGTGAAAGCCCTTTGTTCCAGAATATTTTCCAGGCTAACTAATGGGAGTGATGTGGAAGTGGAGAGAGGGTGGAAAATGTAGTCTAAATATACCATATAAGGGTGGTGTGGATAAGAGGCTTAGATGTGGAGATAAAAAGAAAAAGGTAGCTCTTGCAGAAGGATTAAACTCTTGCATAGCATGCTCTTGGAGAGGAATAAACCCTTGTATAGTGTATTGGAGATGCGAGCGAAGAAAAAACATTCCTCTTCCATTGAAGAAAGAGTGAGACATCTTTAAAGGCCCTATACCGTAATGGAGGGTTTGAGAGGGGAAAAAACCCTCTGCCCTGAAAATGCACCACCTTTCCACTAGTTGGGGTTGGATGTTGGGCTTGTAATGACGGGACTGCCAATGGTGTTTTACTGGTAGAACCAGTTGTTCATCTTCTGTAGCAAATTTTTTCTTCACTCAGTTTCATGCCCTCATTTTTTTTTCTGGGTCTGGGTTTCACAAAACCCCATAGAAACTTCTCATGGGTGAAAGCAGGTGTGAAAATAAAAGCTGAGATTTGTGTGAAGAGGTGGGAGGAAATAATACTGTGTTGGTGAAATGAAAACGGGTGCACAGAAGTCTTAAAAAATGCATAAAGAGCAGAGGAAGATGAAGTCGTAATAAAAATCAGATGAAGACAGCTTTTATGTCTATGAAGAACAGGCTAACAGAAATAGACTGTTTTTATTAGAAATACCTCAGCCATTACATAACATTCTAACTGAATGCTAACGAACTAGTCTGTTACAGATTGCAAATACATATTAAAGGGAGAAGCTGTGTATTGTTCACATTGCTCATGGTTTTTAAGTATCTGACACTTCCTTGACTAACAGTAAAATTATAGAATCAACTTTATGTATCTTCTATGCAAAATACGATGGTGATAAATTTGAACTGAAAGATATTTGAAAATAATGGGAGCTACACTTTCAGGGGCTTACAGCATCAGAGACAGGAATTGCTGCACTTTATATTCAGGTACATCAGATGCACATGTACCTGAAGACCTGTGGCATCACCTGGTTCTGGGTGACTGAGAGAAGAGGGGTCTATTAAATATCTCTTTAAATTGGTGTACAGCAGGTTCCTCAGTGAAGTGGCAGCTTTACTCAATTCTTAGTTGGGTTATAAGATGTAGTTTATCATGCCTAGAGGTACCAATTGGTTTTTCATAGTAAGACCAGCAATGGCCATGTAACCATTTTTTGCCACGCTGCTTGCTTAAGCTAGCAAATCAAACTTTTTCTGCTTAGAAAAGCAAACCTTTTCAGGCCATCCTCATTAAATCATGTGAACAGCTATAGCTTGTTTCAAAATTAATAATTTGTAAGCACATGGCCTTAATATTCCTAGATTTTAGTGTTTATAAATTTTAACTTTAAAATTATGACTGTAGACTTAAGTTGTATTTGCAGGAGTAATAGTTTAAGTTATTCTTGGCAAAAGAAATATTTAGCTGATTTGAATCTTCAACTAAGGTGGAAGTGCAGGAACATCTTAATTTTGAGAAGCCAATGATTTTCTCCCAAATTAAGACTTGGTATGCTTTAGGACTTAATGTATTTCTTCTCTTTCAAAGTAACTGTGTAGTCCACTGAAGGACCCCACTGTCTAGATCAATGCATTGATGCTTTCATTTTGTAAAAAATAAATTACTGTATTTACAGGGCTTGTTTTATAATAGTGTTTAGGACAGTCAATGCTTCCTGTACATCTACGTGTATATATATAGGTGCACAACTGAAGTGTTCCAGTGAGGAGGAACAATAACATTTTGTCTGGCCACTCTGTGTAAATAGCTTGTAGGAAAGATGTGTTCTAGTAAGAAAAACTCACCTTTGGCTTTTGACATACCTACTTGATTAATTTCCTTGGTTAGGAGATGTTTTTCATGCTACAGATCAAGCTATCAGCATGGACAGAGCTTTGTAGTATGCACTTAGCTTTCGAAAAAAAAAGTTAATAGATAAGTATTTTGATAATGAACCTTAATTATTTACCTAATACATCTTGGAAGCAGAATATCAAAGGACACATGGGATTATATTTTTTTTTTCTTAGCAGAATAAACAGAGAACCAAGAGCAACTGAAGATGTTAAACTTGCATCTGCCAAATGGCTGCAGATGAAGTTAACTTCCATGGAAAACAGGTTCTATAATGAAAGGCAAATACGTGAAGCTGGGTGTGCTGATAAGGCTTTTCTAATTTAGCTCATTTTTTTCTTTAACAAGACATGGTTGAATCCAGTCTACAGCAGAGGGGTAAAGTTGGCCTATAGTGTTATTAACCAGTGTTGTCCAGAGCTGTTGTCAGTGTGATTTTTGCAGCTGCATCTTTTACATGCCGATCATTCTTTCAGTGAAGATGATGGTCTCTGTTCCAAGAAACTAGCGAGTCACAGGGAAAAACATGCAGCAAGAGATTTGGAGGATAACACGGAGCAGGTAGACGAGACTGAGCAGCTATGAGCTCTGTCCAGGCTGGACCAGACCAAGGAGCAAATTCTACCACCTTTGTACACACAGGACTGAAGTTTTTTTATTGATCTTGTCAATGGTGTATTATAAGCTGGTACATTTGGGAACCCTGCCTCTCACTATCACGACAGAAGTATCTTAAAAGTTTTAAAAACAAATATGCTGTAATATCTCTTAATACTGAGGAGGAACGATTACTTTTGATGTACATGAATCGGGTTTGGGAGCATGGTAGGAGTTACAGGCACCACAATTTGGGTATTGAGCAAGGTGGGAAGTTTTGAAGGTGGTGACAAGTAGTTTTAAGTCATTATGTAACTGATTAACTGTTTTGAATGTTTTTTTTCATTGTGCTAAGACTATACTCTGTATAAAATTGTTTATTCTGTAGATTCCTAATGTTGATGAGTGTACTTCTATCTTCAGTAGAACGTTTCAATGTCAAAAGTATCTTGAGAAGGTGAGGAGAAAAAAGTTTGGAAAAAATAGCTGGAGAAAAGGGAATAGTTCCAGCCCATGTGTTCTAAAGAGGAATGAAAATCCTTAAGATTGTAGCCCTAGAGTGGTTCTTGTGCACTTCCAAAATATTCTAAAAGAGCTCATGAACAGAAGAGCTTGCCTGAACATTATTTCAAAGCAACATCTGATTTCTGAAGTCGAAACCTTAGATGTAACTAATGTATGTTACTTAAGGACTGATCTACAAATAGGGGCTTTGGAAAAACAAGTTTTCTATAAAAACTTATATTTGCAGCTGAGATCAGGGATACTTTAAAGATACAGAAAAGGTATGATGTGGAGAGAAATCCACTGGTCAAAATGAGTTATGGTTCCTTAGGAAGAGCACTGAAACTGTCACTTCTGTCAAGAAATATTACTACAGTGAGGTTTGAGAATTGTGGTAAAAGAGCAGGAAATGGAAGACTTGGAAAAGTTTCTTTGAGTTATTCTCAGCAAGGAATAGCTTTACATTTGTCTCTTAATCTATCCTGCCCTCTTCCAGTGTCCAATTCAAGTGGAGTGTGGGTGGGGAAGGTTGGAAATATGCTACCAGTTTAAATGACATTGTTTCAGAATTTTTAATAAAGTGCAAGGGCTTTTGCAGTAACAAAAGGGAAAAATAAAACAGCAGAGAGATGGGTATTTCTAAATGGCTGCAACATGTTAATCTGTGAGGAATCTGGTCCATTTTCATTTACCTGTTGATTATATTTCATCAGCTTCCTAAAAGGAGGTGTTTGGCACCAAACACTGTGACTGACTTAAGGAGTCAGTCTGAACTCTTGTTCAGCTCTGCTGTTGTTTCTGGTAACTTATCCCAGACAGCTGCCTGCAGAGGAACAGATTCTGAGTGCTGTTCAGCCTGCAGCTGGAGTCAGATCTGCCGAAGTGCAGCCGGAAGGGAACTACAGCTCCCTGTTATTCTGTGTGGTTAGAAATAAGAGAAAATCCAGTAATGTGTGGAAACTTACTGCTCGTACCTTTTTTGCTGTAGGGTGCAAGCAGTTCTGCTTCCTTTATTCTTGAAAATGGATTCTCAAACCCACCATTATCACCAGCTCTGATTATTCTTCCTGTGCAGTTAAATCTGAATGTAGCAAGTGCAGAGAAGTGCTGACCATTTGAACATTTTCAGCACTCCCATTTGAACGGATGTGGGAACATCTGTATGTCATCAGTTGTGTGATTCTGCTTCTTTTGAAGCCCCACTGTGGACTTCCCTTTTGCTCCCCTGTTCTCAGCCAGAGAAACTGCTACTCAGCATGCCACTGAGGAAGAGACTCCCCATGTAGATTTCTGTGCGCAGGGACAATGGCTATGCTCGTGTTTTTGCCTTTCCAGGCTTCTGCTGGATGGTGTGATGCAGATGAGCAAGAAACAAAGCAGTACTTGTGACAGCATGCTAAGTGCTTTTGTATTTTTTTAAGGGACTGTTTGTGATCTTAAACATTAACAGATGTCTTTACACAGAGCAGTTGTGGTCAGGATAAACTGACCAAAATTGTAACTTTTTCAGTTAAAAAAAAAATTCTGATAGGTAAGACAGGTTGCATTAGTTTTCTGTATTCAGAGAAAAGCTGTGTACAAACCATTTGAATACTGTACTTCGGTAGCAGATACATGGCTTGTTTCTGCAAGAACATGCCTTAATTTATTCCCTTATCTCTTTCTCAAATAGGCAGAGATTCAATTTTGAGTGCTTTGAAGTTTTCTCATCCTTCTAAATAATGGGAACTTCTTTAATAAATGGTTTTGCAAATCTTGAAAATAAAAATGTCATTTGGCATCTGCAAGTTGAAAAGCTAATTGGGTGAAAGCGCTTACATTGTTCTGTTCTCAGAAGTAATGAGAACGCATCTCATTATGATGCTCTGTTTAATTGTATAGAAACAGTTCTTTTTTTTTTTTTTTTTCCTTTCTGGTCCTGGCTTCCTTCCAGCGCTTCAAAACTCCTGCCACAATTAAAAATTTACAATTTTTTAAAGTTTCTTAATCAGCTACATGAAACTGGAAAATCAAAAATCCTGTCTTGCAAAAAATTTGCTGTAATGCTTAGTGACAAAGAAATAAAGACATGTAAAGAAATTGTCAGGCTAAGAAGAAATAAAATAGCCTGCCTTAAAAGTGAGCTGCAAAGAAGTTTTGGATCTTACATTTTAAGGAAATAATAAATTTTTCGTTGAAATGTATTCAGCATTCTTGCAAAACATCTAAATCATTCTAATTTATGTTTGAGGATTATCAGAACATGGCAAGAATAGCTGTGTTGTGTTAGTGCATTAGCTTTATGGTGTGCTAGTTCTGACTTACGTGTGGCATGCACTGTCAATCTCTATGGGAATATCTTGAAAAATCCTTTCTGGCAAAGAAGCTCTTTTAAATGTACTTTGATTACTTGAAAATGGGCTGGTACTTGAACAAATGCTTCTAATACAGTACAGTTAGTAGTAGTTATTAATCTTTGTCATTTTGACTTGAGCTGTGGTGGTGGTATTAAGTTTCTTTTTACTACTCTGATTTATGTAGAATGAGTAAATTGCTCATTTCGCTAGCCTGTTGGTCATTAGTATTTGAGTCTGCCAGCAGACATAGAGAACTATTTCTTTAAGGGTGAGTCCATGTTTACTTCAGTCATCAGTGGGAAGCTATCTGGGACAAATGCAGCCTTCCAAAACTTGTGACTCTAAGGACAGAAGCAAGATATGCTGGATCAGTGTTGAGGTTGGTGTGTTTATACCAAGATCATTCCAGTAAAGGTGAGTGCTGAACCCAATTTGGTCTTGTGGCACATGGAGGGTTTCTAATTCTCACAGTTTTATGGTGCCTGTGACACATGCAACTATGGTGTACAACTTGAAACTTGAAGTTTATTCTCATTATTTGGTTGCATGCAAATTCCATCAGTGTATTAGCCTAAAGAGCTATCCCTCGTGTTGCAAAGAAATTTGAAAAAATTGGCCAAAGTAAATTTTCTAAACTCAGAAGCCAAATTAAAATAACTTCTGTGTAGATCTTTAAAGCTGGTCATCTTTATTTTGACTACACAGAAGATTAGGGACTTAAGACTGAGTCTGGACATTGCATATTTCATTTCTTGGAGGTATCTGAATGCTAGAGTAAGTATGGGAGAGGATTACTGTAGGAGTCTTGTGTGCCTGAGCATCCTGCTGCTAGACAGAGCAGGCACTGAATTTTTTAGTTCAGAGTTGTAATGAAATATTCTAAGCAGAATGGTTTTTAGGGAGCTTGTGTATTTCATTTAGTGTAAGCTGTATAGTTACTCTTAACTACTTTAGTTTTTCGGGGGAGAGTAATAGAGACTTTTTTTGTTAAAACTCTCTGGTGATAATTGTACCTTTTTTCATTATCGTGGTAATTCAAAGAATTACATTCTACTACTGTTCTGAAATTCTGGAAATAGTGTTTAATGTGACAGGCAAGCCGAGGGGAGCTTTGGAGCAGTGTCATCTGTTTTTAGGTTGAAGATACAAAATACGTTGAAGGGAGTTTTTTGATTTGACCTTGTTTGATACTTTTAAAAATGGATTTTTATTTTGATTGTAAACTTATCTTTAAAATACAAAGCTATTGTCCTTCCTTTACAGAGTATGTAAATTTACTAAAAAAAAAACCAAACTAGAAAGAGTGAAAACCTTGATATGAAGATGTAGGAGCAGTAGTCTGAGGAAATGTTTCTTCCCTGCTGGGAAGAAAAGCAGGGGTTGGTTGTCAGTTGGTTCTGAACTCCACCTGTTCAGCTGCTGCTGGTTAGTGGGTGTCTGCATTCCAGACCTTGTTCACTGCCTGTTGCTTAGGAGTAGCTGTTGCTTCCTTAGGTCTCTTTTCTGTGGTGATGTGTGTGCTGCTTCCTTACAGATTTTGTTGACTGGGAAGCCCCAATGAGTCTGTTTCTATCTTAGGAGCTGCAAAGTAAAACTTAAATATGTTGCTGGCTCTTGGTGAGTTTCTGAATGGCAACAGTGAAACTACCCTTAGAGGGTTAGTAGCCACTCTGCTAATTTGAGTCACAGAGTGGGAACTTGAGCTCAAATCATACCCTCTAGGAACTTAATTCCCATTGACTGTAGCAGGAGATAGATGTCTAAAGAGATTGGAAGCACTGTGCCTTTAGTCTAAAACTTCAGCCTCTTCCAGTGAGAGAGGTGGTGCCAGTGCTTTGTCCTTCCAGCTTTTTTCATCAGAAAATAAATTTTTATTTTTTTATTTGATCTACTTCTTCACTATCTTCATTCTGCTTGATGTGATAACAATTTAAAGACCTGCATTGGATGTTATCACAGACAAAAGAATTCTGTGCAGGGCTTTGGAGAGAACCTTACTTACAGGTTCAGGAGAACTTACTTTACCTCAGTACATGGCCATCTCTTGACAAAGATGAGTGTTTAAAAAAAAAAAAGTTATATAGTCATTGTTTGGTCATCTTTTAGTACCTATCAACCTTCAAATCCTGTTCTCTTTGTACCTCTCAAATATGGCTTTTTGTTCTTTGATAATTTGTAATGTGCCTTCTGTAGCCAATCTTACACCTTTTATTTTAAACGTTTCATTATTTGCACTTTGTACGTTTTAGATTTGCTTCTCTTCTAGTGATAAAACTGGGTTTATGTCTCAAATGTGGAAGAATCTACAGCCAGAATAATACTTAAAAGTGTAGTTATAAAGCTAAAGCAGAAGTAGTACATCATCTGCAGCTTACAATAGTTGAGAACTGAATAAAATTTTTAGGGAAGTGCCTGCTAATTTCAGCAGTTTGTTCATAAGAATTAGCTGTATTATATTTGAACGCCTTTTTACAGTATCTCCTTCTGTGCTGGTTTTAGCTGGGGTAGAGTTAATTTTCTTCATACTAGCTAGTATGGGGCTGTGTGTTGGATTTGTGCTGGAAACAGTGTTGGTAACACAGGGATGGTTTTGTTATTGCTGAGCAGTGCTTACACAGAGCCGAGGCCTTTTCTGCCTCTCACTACCCCACTAGCGAGCAGGCTGCAGGTGCACAAGAAGTTGAGAGGGGACAGAGCTGGAACAGCTGACCCCAACCCAGGGGTATCCCACACCATGCGGCGTCATGCTCAGCATATACAGCTTGGGGGAGGAGGAGTGAGGTGGGCGATGTGTTCAGAGTGATGGTCTTTGTCTTCCCAAGTAACCTTTATGTGTGGAGATGGCTGAGCACCTGCTTGCTGACGGGATGTAGTGAATGAATTCCTTGTTTTGCTTTGCTTGCATGAGTGGCTTTTGTTTTACCTATTAAACTGTCTTCATCTCAACTCACGAGTGTTCTCACTTTTACTCTTCTGATTCCCTCTCCCATCCCACTGGAGGGGAGTCAGCAAGTGGCTCTATGGTGCTTAGTTGCCAGCTGGGGTTAAACCATGACACCTTCCTTCCTTGTGTAGACAAAAGTATGTATAAGCTCTGTTGATGGAACAGCTTCTCTTACCCACTAGAAAGTGTCACTGATGTAAAACATGGGAGAAAGTGACATATATAAACATTAAAAGCATTGAACCCTCTGGATAACAGTATTGCCTTAAATATTTTTTAGATAGTATTTGTCAAAATATTGAACAGCTTTATTTGATACTCTGAATGTAAACATGCAAAAAAAAATAATCCTCAAACTAAAATTAAATTGAAACTGTCCTTTCTTTTTCCAGAGTTCTTAACTGTAGTGGCATCTTTCTGCCTGTGAGGGAAAGGGACTGTAACCTCTCTGATACCTGAGCTCACTTCAAAAGGAGAAGATTTCATAAACAGTACAGGTATCAGAAATTATCTTAGTTAAAAGAAAGTGTGGTACATGAAAACATTGAGTGCATTTTTGACAGTTTTATTGCCAGTGTGAGTTTTATCCTGTCTGTGGCTTTTTCATCCCTTGTTACATGGGCACATTTAGAAATACAGGCTGATCACAACTGATCCTATGGATCACGCTTCTCTTGACAGGGCTTTTCCACAGGAATATGATTTCTGTGTGTTAAATATTCATGCACATATAGTTAAATATGTATGCAAATCTGTGGATAGAGACGAAATTGGGGTTTGTGTGGTTGCAGTCCTTTTGTCTGTGTTTTTACTCCAGGCAGCTGCTCTTAACTTTCCTTTTGTTCTCAAGAATGCACTGGGAAAAAATGAATAGAATTGACAGAATATTTTAGTTTGTGCTGATATTTTTGTGCTGCAGGATGTGTCTTAAATGTTTATTTTAAAAGGTCGGTGATTGCTATTAGTGCCATGTTAGACTTGAGAGACTCCTGATAAAAGTTCCCTGAGATGATGTGGTTTGCTGTTTGTCCTGTTTGGAAGGTCATGTTCTAGGTGACTAGTATTTCTCACAGAAGACAAATCAAAAAGCTGTCTTCCAGTCTTTCTAAGGCAGCAAGAGATTTACTTGCTCTATAGATTGCTAATTTAAGCTAACATATGCTTTGTGGTAAAGTTACTTTCTATGTAGACTTTTTGTGGGTGGCTAATTTTGGTTGTTTTTCATTGCTTAGCTTAGTAGCTTTATTTAGACTGTCGTTAGGTGTTGCTTAGAACTGATGCAGACGTATTTGTGGATGCTCATTTCTGGCGTCCATAGACTGCATTTTTATAAGATATATCTGTGGGATTGTGTCCTAAAACAGCTTTTTTCTGTCATGATCTGTTTTCCATCTAACATACCTAGTTTCCATAGTGTTTTAGAAAGACTTTCTTAGGCTTTAAAGGGGAGTAATTTGAAGAATGACAGAACTAGCAAAGCCTGCTTTGCTACAGCTTTGTCTCATGACACAGAGTGCTTTGGTTCTAAGGAGCAGAACTCATTTTGATTTATCGTTTGGTGGCCATTAACAGTATTCCTCTATAGATTGGTGCCTCAGGGATTGGCCTATGCTACAGTTTTCCTCTGAGGTGATGGGTGCAGAAGAGATGGTGATTAAAAGGGTTTTCTTTTCCTACTCAGCCACCTTCACAGAATTTATAGAATCAATATAAGCTTTGCATTGTGTACCCTCTTTCAAGCTCTGCTGAAAACCAGTGAGCCCAAAATCTAGAGATGGGGAATTAAAATGGGGATGAAAATGTGTATTAGCCTGGCTTTTAGGATAATAAAACAGTATAGATCTTGTTCAAGAATGAGTTGTAGTGAGATCTACCCAGAACTCTTTGAAAATCTGGAGACCTCCTGTTCTGGTAGGTCGTAGAGCAGTGTCTGAGGTATGTAAATTTAGAAGCTCAGAAGCCCCCAACATCTGCAATTTTCAGCCTGCTTAACAACAACCTACTTGACAATGAACACAGATTGCTTGGAGGGGGTGGGCAGATCCTGACCTTGGAAGCTTTTTTTATTGGATACTTTGGTTTAGCAGAGCCTTTAGCTACTTAAGTGTTACTTGAGGTTTTTGAGGGTGGTTTTCATGTCATATTAAGCTGACTAGTGCTGAAGCTATTAAGAATTCTTAACAGTGACATAAATGGCCAAAGCATCGTTTTTTTTAAATACAAATTGGGCCTGAAAACCTCAGTCCCAGAATGATGCTTTGGGCATGAGCAAGTTTTAAATATAAGGTCATCAGTAAGAGATTGTTAGTGTGTATTGTTTATAACCATCTCCATGTCAGGGAAGTGAAGTCAATAAGTTTAATTGTAATGCCATTTGTTATTTGTGTGCAACCTTCTCTGCACAAAACTGTATTCATTAGCTAATTATTTTTGAGTGTTCATTTAAAATAACAGGGTTCCTTGATAATGGGCTACAAATAAAGCATGAGGAAGGCTTTTTGGGTTCCAAGTACATTGAAACCAGTATCCTATGTTTCTCTGTGCTAAATTTGCTTTGTTTTTCTGTAAATGGTCTAAATTACTCTTTTCTGAAGATCTCACAGGTTTGTTTTTTTCAGAATTTATTATCTAGCTGCAGATTATGTTTAGGTCTTAGAGTTAGGAGGCAACTTCAGCAGAGTTCTGGAATCTAAATATGTCAGGCTAAGAGCTGAACCTTTCCTTTTCAGCTGAATTTTTTAATGCCACATTACTCATCAGGTTTTGAGCACAAGGCTTGTTGAAGGAATGAGAATTCTCTTTTGAAATGATTAACGCTGGATTTGGGAACATCTGCCTCTAACATCAATAGTGCATGTGGCAAAAAAGCTTCATTTTTTCAGTTGTATTTAATTCCAAAATTTACCAGAACCACATTCTTCAGTGTGCCAGAAACAAAGCTATTTTAAGAAAAGTGGCATTATGGCTGGGTACAAATGACAAATTTGTATATGATGTTTTTTGCCCCTTAGCTGCTTTCTTTAGTGTGCTTAAAATAGGGTATGAAAAGTCTTTTTGGATTTGTTTCTTGTTTTCTGTTTTGAAAGAGGTGCTAATGTGTCCCAGTTATGAATAAACCTTCATGTAGTGCTTTTCATGGTATTTCCCACTTCACAGATGTGCATTTGAGGCATTGTCAGTTGAGGGTTGTATGAAATCTTCAGCAGATTTGAGTCTTGAATGATGTGCTTTGCTTTAAGTCATTCCAGCTCATCCTTCTCCAGATTTAGCCAAAATACAGCCCTTGGAGTGGAGGTTGCAGGGACTAGATATCCTAGCTGTGTTGAATAGGGAGTGTGGGAATCATTCTAGTATTTACTTAATGTTTTTTTAACACTTCAGAATTCTGGGAAGCTAATGTACAGGTGACCTATCCTAACTGATTGTGTGCTTGTAGGCTAAATAAGCATGAGGGATGGGTTTTAGGAAGATAGGACTGCATAAAACATAACTATAATATTGCTGAAGAAATCTCTTGACATGCTACACTTGTGTAAAAAATAAAGACCTCTTTTGTCTAGAGCTTTAAAAATACAGTATATAAAATACAGATATAGAGAATTCGTTATGCATATGTCTGGTTACATCAGCTTGTATGGGATGTCTGAAAAAATATAGGAAATAGTGTTCTTTCTCCCAAAGATGAGGAGTGGTGTATGCTGTGCCTCAAAGATACACAGAAACATTAATTGGAAGACCATAACATAGAGTATACAGGTTATTTCCCATGGCAACAGTAAGAGTTGATCTGCCCTCACCAAAAACTGTGGATAAAGAAGCTAAGTTTCTACCTGAACTTTTACAGAACTCATCCCCTCTCTATGCCTGTCTACTTGTTTGCTAAGACAGCAAGCTATAGTAGCTTACATGGAATGCTTTTCTGTTCTTGTATGTATGTTAAAACTGTTTTTTCATATGCATACTAAAACTAGAAAATACTGAAATGGACATGGTGTGAGAGAAGAAAGCAAACCAGACAGGAATTGCTGAGTTAGGTTGCTAGATGTTTTAAACTACTTACCACTCCTGTACTCAAAAGTGACCTCAAAGTATGTAATTCCTTACTTAATCATGTAAGAACGTTTTGCCAAAGTGGAGGCAAGGTCTTCCCTAGCCTGCGGTTGGTGCTAATGGGCCACTATGCAAAATTTACAGACATGGGAACTAGTATTACATTATAAACAAGTTGTCTTGGGGAATTCCAAAATGATAGGGAGAGCTAGGGGCTTAGTGGAAAAGGTCTGTGTGCTCTCTGTGTTACTTGTTTGCTGGGGTTTTATTATTCGTTTTTAAAATATGATTCTACATTAGTCTAGAACATATTGCATTCTGTTTTCTACCAGCTTTAAGTATCTAAGAGGGTACAAGTAAATATTTCTTAACAGAGACCAAGATACCTAGAATTTGTGGTAGCTTACTGTGCTAATTTCTGTACACATGCCTCTTAGATCATTGCAGGGTCTAAGTAAGCCAACCAGCTGCAATCTGGAAAAAGGCAGGTACAGAAATTACAGTAATAATTTTAACTGTAAAATCTTAAGGCCACAGTGAAGGTCAGTTAACTTGATAACATTACAGAGCGGCTAAAAGGTAATCTTTGCTCCAGAATTTTGGAAGCATTGTGCTTTCTGTAATTATGCATAATAGTAACTGTAGTCATTCCAAATCAATCACTGACTTGCTTAAATTTCTTAATAGTGCAGCGAATCCTGCCAGCTGCCCTTATTGCTTGTACTGTTGCCTGTCCTGTTCACTGTCATGGTAGTTATTTAATTCTGGTAAGTAGTTCTGACATCTTCTATATGTTGCTGCTGTTCATAGGCAGCTGTCTCATGTTCTTACTCTTATGACAGTGAGTCTAAACCTAGTGGACAGCAGAATTTTGTTTTAAGGATTTGAATGATTGGGTTTAGTCTATAACAGCTACCTTTCTGGTAATACCAAATATTAGGGCAAATTGGGAATCACTTGGCGAGTCTAGTACTTGCCAACCTATTATATGCACAAATTAAACATGTCCTTTGTTAAAATACCCTGCACATGATGCCACAGAGGGAACAATTCCAGTACTCCTGCAATAGGACTGTAGCATATTCAGGTAAAGTTTGAATGAAAAGGCAGAAGTCTGAATACAGCTCAAAATTTTCTTTCATATGGCTTGAAACTATGCAGTTACCTCTTTACAACTGTTTAGAATGGCACTGGGTGCTTGTTTAATGTGTGACCTGGCAGGTATGTTTGTAGACGGCCAGATGGGCTCTTCAGAAGGAGTATTTGTCATCCCTGGCTTGACTACCTGGTCTAAAGGCTTAATTTTACAAGTATGTCATCTTTGGCAACCAGTATCAGGTCTAAACTTAGTTAAATATGAACATGTTGACTGGTCTAATTTAAAAGAGCACTGTTTGCAGTGCTTGTTTCTGCAAGTCAGATTACTGAGAAATGTGCAATTTTAATCAATTTAAAATACTGTTTCTTTTGTGGTGTAATGTTGGAAAAAACTTGTCAAACAGTATGAATTTTAATACTCTAAAAGGTATTGGTAGAGCTCAGCTGTAATGAGCAAACCAATTTCTATAAATTTGACTTCAAAAGAATTATTGGGGAACATGATCACCACCTCCTGTTCTTTAGCTATCAAATGTTGTAGAAAGAACAATTGTTCTAGTTAAATTTGTTCAATTATGAATTCTGTCTTACTCTGTAAAGAATAGTTACGATTAAGATTTTCCATGTTTGATCTCTACCAGAAGCTTTGGAAAGCATGACAAAAAACATTGCCTTAAACCATCCTCAGATTGCCTTCTCTGCCTACATCTGTTAGGGCTTCACTGCTTTTATTATTTGGGGGGCAATAAATGACTAGAGTCATCTTTTTCTTTTTTTGCCAACTTCCAGATTATTCACTGTTGTGAAGCTGCTTGTTTAAAACATCTGAGGATGAGATCAATCTTGGGCTGGAAATTAAAACTGTGTATGTGTTCTCACTTCAAGGTGCATGTGAGCATAGCTAAGTATTAAGCAATTATAGTGTATTACTTGAAACGGTTATACACACACCTGGAAGCTTGTTTGCCACCCATGTGCTCCTGATAATTATCTGCCCAATACCTACTCCTGTGATTGATGCTCCAGGATGAATGTGGTGGGACTCCTTATCATAAATACAAGTCTGGGAGCAGAGAGTAACAGGAAAATTGAAGGGAAAGAATCTGACAGGTTTTTTACAGACATTTTACTGAAGACGTTATGATAAATGGAGTTTCTTCATAGAAGAAGAGACTAATGTCTCATTTAGACTCCGACTTGATAAACTAGTCTGCCTGGATTCAGGTCTACAGAGTAGCTGAAAGCTGTTGCGTGGCTGTGAATAATAATAATGGGCAAAACTTGACATGTTATTGAATGGCAGATAAGTACTGGGGCAGCTTGAACAGTGAATGGTTGCTTGAAATCGTGCTTGACTGGTAGCTCCAGAGATAAGCTTGTCTAAATTTGTGTATCGGTCTGGGTTTTATTCTTCCCTGTGACTGTAATGATGATTGAGTGATGAGCTGCGGCTTCCACTGAAACCTTGCAGCTTCAATGTGTAGTTTTTTGGATAGATGAGGGATAGCCTAACAACCATGTCTGAGGTCTGTGTTCTCGTTACATGCTTCCATCCTGTATTTCGTCATTTTGAATAACATGAGGAATGGCTGTTGGTGTAATACATGCTGTTGAAGTAGCTGAATGCTGAGTAATTTGGAAAAAAAAAAATGAGAGGTGCTTTCTTCTTGGGAGAGGCAAGAATATATTTCTTATCCAGGTATGTGGCCCTGTTTGAAGCTGAAGACTGTCCCCTTTGCAGCAATCTGCATAGATTGTAAGAGAGCAGCATCTGGCCCAAATCCTACTGAAGCTGGACTGTCCCAAGGTTATTTGCCATCTTAATTTCTTAATCTTGTCGATCATGGCTTGTAAATTGAGGTAGAAGGCAGACGAGGGTGGGAATGTTACCATTCCTATAGAATTGCCCTGATCTTTTGACACTGGTTAATTTTTCTAATGACCAAATAAGTGCTTTATTCTTTGAACTACTTTCCCATGCTGACTGTTCTTAATATATGAGTGCCTTCCATGTGAATCGAGTTCTCTTTGAAGGTCTTCTGAGGTTCTGAGTTTAACTAGGGAGTGAGTTGATCACTGAAGGGTATCAGCAGAATGTACAGCTCTGCCTTGCTTATTGCTGTCTTCTCTTAGAATGAAGCACAAGAGTACTTAAGCTTACATAACTATTCTGGAATTCATATGGAAATAGATTAAAAAACTGTTATTGTAAGTGGGGTAGCAGGGGTTTTGGGTGTTAAATCGACTATAATAATATTCTGTTTGAGTGCTCACTTGTGATCCTGCCTGATGATGAGCAGCACCTCTGTCAAGTTCCTTTTAAGGACTTCTAGTGAAATATCCATGATAATTACTGGGCTCTCTTTTTCCAGGCCTGCTATTCTGGGGGAAGGAGGGAGGAGAGGGGTGACTGGCTCTAACAGCCCTGTAATATACTGCTGCAAGAAGAATAGCGTAACTCTTGGTTTAAGGAATTCTTCACCCTCCCTATCTGAACATACTGGGTTCCTAGTTTTGATAAAGAAAACTTCTGACTTTGTGTATTTAATTTCTCTAGCTGCTGAGTTCATGATGATTTTAATGGGGGGGGGACACGGGGGACGGGACACGACAGACACAGATTCCAGACATACTATATCAGAGTTAATGGTATCTCAGAGCATGGCTGCAGGAGTGAGTGAAGTCGTTGAGCTTCTCTCGAGAGGAGCTAGCTGTCAGTGGAAACTATGTGTGATTTTTTTTTTTAATTTTTTTCAGATTGTGGACAAAATTTACCAATTTTACAGGGTTTCATATTAATTAAATGCTGACCCTCCAGATTTTTTGACCTTCAAATTGTGGAGATGGAAATACTTTAAAATTACATGGTGTTACATAAGGCTTGGGGTTCCTGGGGCTAACGTATTCTGTGGCATCACCAATATGCTTAAATGGAACAGTGCTAATGGTGTTAAATATGCTGTCCACTTTTGTTCTATGAACTCTGTCTTAAGCACGGTCTTATATTTAAATTACTTTTCTGATGTTTTTCTTTTCAAGCAAATTTTGAAGGGTGAGCAGGGGGTACCAGACTCGATGAGTTTCCATCGAAATGTCGGAAAAGTCAGGCCAGAGTACAAAAGCAAAGGATGGAAAAACAAAGTATGCAACACTCAGTCTGTTTAATACTTACAAGGGAAAGTCACTGGAAACTCAGAAAACCACAGGTGAGTAAACTGGCTTTACTTTTGCATTCGGTTTCATCATTACTGTGGTACTACTTAAGAGAGTAAAATATATGAGCACTTAACCACAGGAAGACTTTTGAACTGCCTGGTACTTAAGTGGAGGAATTCTGGAAAGCAAAATTGATTACAGTTTCGGGGTAGCTGTAAACAAGAGTATTGGTTCAGGGAGACAGCATTCACAGACTAGTAGGAAGTAGAATATAGGTAAATGAAACTGTTTTATAGCTGCAGTCTCCATTTGTTATCAGTGTATGACATGCCATGCCCTAGCTGTGCTTTTTAATGTATTTCAGAAAATGTTTGCAGTACTGGAGGTATTTGTTTAACAGGAAGGCAGTGTGCACTTTCAAATTAGGTGCTTTGTCTGTTTTGCAGACAAACTCTGAGTGAAACTCACACTGAAGTTTGAAATAATGCCACTGTGGGTCTGCTTTTTTGTGACTGATTGGATTGAGAACCAGAAGGGAGTGATACTCAGAAGTTTTTTAATTTGATTTGACATACTTGCCTAAATGGAGGGGGGAAGTAGGGTAGTGTGTTCAGACTTTGTTGAAATTTGCTGTAATATTATTTTTTAAGGCTGAAACAGAGATGTTTGTAATCATACAGTATGCCTAGTGTAGTACCTTGTTCACCTGTGTTGATTAGTTGGTAGGCTGAATGTCCTCTGTAGTGCATTAGCTTCATGTGCTTTTTTTGTACTTGTGGTGTGGAGTAAATGCAGTTTGTAAGAATGTTTTTGCAAGAGCAGCATCTGCCAACTGAAACTGGCAGCAAAAAAGGAATGAGCTAGACTGATGTGGGTATTCCTGGACTTGTCAAGGTACATTAAACCCCAAAAGGAGCAAGAGGATGATGCTTGACAACATGTTAAAGGATACTGAGACATCACCATCATATTTTAAAGGGCTCCTCTAGGTTTCTGTCACTGAACATTGTGTATAAGATTGAGCCATATATACTTTTTAATCTCTGGAATAGGCTAATCATAGTGACTTACTATTCAAAAAGCACTCAGTTTCTCCCCAACCAAGTATTTATAATTCCTGTTTTCTTAATTATGAAGAATTTTGAGTTTCTAATTCTTATACTCTTAAATTTTCTGCGTTTCTTGGAAAATATTTTTATTGATTTACGTAGCTTTGCATGAACACTGCCTGTTAAACAGCATTGTTAACTTACACTTTCTGTTTTGGCATGCAGTTGCTGCACGCCATGGATTACAGAGTCTTGGAAAAGTTGCTATTTCAAGGAGGATGCCTCCCCCAGCCAACCTCCCCAGTCTCAAAGCAGAGAACAAAGGCAATGACCCTAATGTGAACATTGTGCCTAAAGATGGCACAGGATGGGCTTCAAAACAAGAACAGCATGAAGAAGAAAAGTAAGTGACCAATGAGATTAGGGTTGTTTTGATGTGCCATTTCTCTTAAATTTTCCCACAACTAGGGGTGGGCAGGGCCTGGGAAGGAATTGGTTAGACTTGACTATTCTCAAGGTAGCTACCATAGAGGAAATAGCACCACTGTTAATTTTTGTGAGGAAGAATCTTGCTATTAGGGTGATAGTTTATAGAAAAAGCAAAACAAACAAACAAAACCCCACCAACAAACACCACCGCACCCCCTGCCCACATAAGTTGAAAGCAGTATGCTTAGAAATTACAAATAAGAGGATGAATGTTTCCTTTCGCCACCTGATGTGGCTACATTTGTGTGAGTTCTGATAGCTGCTTAAAGGAAATACTGTAGCATGCTTTTGTAAAAATCATTGTGATCACCTTAAAATTATCTTGAAGCTCTAAGAGGAATCCCGGGGTACACAGAACCTTAAGTTAAATAAAACTTGCAAGTTCCTGAGAGTATGTGGAAATCTGTTTAATGTGATTGTGCTAATGTATGGCAGAGAAGGCTCAGAAATTCTTAGTTTGTATACCTTTGTTTGAATCTGCTTTATTTTCCTGATTGTTCATAATATTTGCACTTTAATTTGGTTAGTATGCAATAAATTCTACAGATTTACTAACATTTTCTGTCTTAAACTTTACATTATTGCTTCACACTCCCCTAATATGTGATATAAGCAAAATAGAAGTGATGGTGATGTTGATGCACTGCTGTGTATTGTTTATAATATAGTTTTCCATGCTCAGTACAATTCCATCTGCTGAGTTTGTTTCACACTTGTACAGTAGGTCAGCTAGAGAAAACAGAGACTAAAACTTTTCAGTAATCTAACTAGAAAATATTTTTAAAGCAAATTTTTTGCCATTTATGCTTAAAATAGGATAGCATGCTCACTACAAAAGTAGAATTGCTATTAAGTGTTTATTTGTTGACATAAATTGTTCTGAAAAACACTTCAAGATAGTGGCACTGGTTGTATGTCACTAACACTCATGAAAGCAAAAGATGAATAAGCTTTTCTTCCCCTTCTTGCTGTTCCTGTATTTTTTCCTTATACTTTCCTACATTTAAATGTCAATTTTTGACATTTCTCTGAAAAGCTGTTGGAATTCAGGAGTATACGGTTGTGTTTAGTTTTTTGCTTTAAACTTATGAAACTACAGATTTACAATTTTGTGCCCAGTGTTTTGTAGGGTACTTTAACATCTTCCTGCGCTTCAGGGTCACTTATGCTTTGTCTAGTTAAATCTGTGTTGAGCCAATAGCTTGTTTAACTAAAACACACTTTATCTGCCTTTGCCTTTCCATAGCCTGCTTCATGAGTTACAATTATATTCCAGTAGTTGATACTGCGTTTAAACATAAATAGCTGTCCTTAATCTGCAACTGGAAGGTGTTTGTCTTTGTATTTTCATATGTATTATTTTGATAAAGGCCTCAAAGACCACATACAAGTAAAACTAGTTGGGGGAGGGACTCATTCCTAGGAACAGGTATGTGTGCTGAGGCCACGAGGAAATTGTCCTAAATTCAGACCATCTAATGCATTTACTCTGACCATTTTTGTAACTACTGTATTTCTCCAGTGTTTCAACATGCTTATGAATGCTGCTGTTTACATGTAAAGTGTTTTGGTATTCCTCTCAAGTGTTGTGGATAAAGCCTTGATATTGGGTTGCTTTAATTCTTTCTCTTGTATCGCTGCATTGGAGTTCACATGAGTTATTGCTTGTGATTATGAAAATTTTTTTCTGCTGCTTTCCTAAGTTGTCACTCTTTCTTTAGGTATTGCCTCACTCCCTTTTTCCTGGATAGTGTAGCCTGTTGTGTATTGGTTTGATTAATTCAGCTGCCACCAAGCTGAGTCCCTTATCAAATGGTACACCTATAGGACAATGTTTGGATGACTCAGATTCTGAATGGGATTGTCTTTGAAACAGTAGAACTGCAAGAAGTAAACACTTAATGGTCTTGTTCCTTGTTTCACTTCTGTATGAGAAAGTACAGCCCCATAAGTTCCAGCCTCCCCAGTCTGTTTAGAAAATGTGCAGATGTAAGAAAATGCAACTAAGTGGAAACAGAAAAGATTTCTTTAAAAATTTTGGTAATCTGTGGAAACAAGTCAATATTGCATTCGATTATCCTTGTGAGAAGCTGGTGTGCTGCTTTTTTTTTTTTTTTTTTTTTTTTTTTTGTGATGTTTACTTCTCTGTCACTTCTGGGTCATGTCAGCTTTGGGCTGATTGCTACAGAACACAAATGGAACTGGCAGCCCTCAAAAATTTAGGATTACTGTAGATCTATTTAAAGCATTTACAATTGTTTATTGTAAGTTAGCTCATATTGCAGTAGTTATCTCTTTACTGGTATAATAAAATGATTCTAGACTACTAGATTTGCCCCATATTTTGTGTTCTATCGAAAATTACTAATGAGCTGGAAGTCTTAACTTGTAGGCACTAATGCTTTGGAGTCTTAGCTGAATATGTAGATTTCAGAAATAGCTGTTTTTATAAGAAGTTAAACAACATCACCTGATCTATAAACTAGAAAGATTTTCTTCAAGAATATGCCTGGGTTTTATGTTGGACAAAATGAGTGCTTATGTCTACTTCATTGCTAAGATGGTAAAATTGAAACTTTGTTCTTAATAAACTTCTGGGCTCCAATTTTTTGTCATGTCTTTAGCTTTCTTTATCAGTTCCTTTTACTTAGTAATTCCTGACACATATATGCCTTCTTTTCCTCAGTTCATGGTGGTTTTTAAATGCTTTTCTCTATTTGAACTCCTGAAGCAAGAGAACATTTATTGTGGTTTAACCCCAACTGGCAACTAAGCACCACACAACCACTTGCTCACTCTTTTCCCCCATTGCCTGGTGGGATGGAGAGAAGAATCAGAAAAAAAGTAAAACTGTTGGGTTGGGATAAGAACAGTTTAATAATGGAAATAAAATAGAATATTTTAATGAAAAGGGAGATAACAAAAAGAGGGAGAAACAAAACCCAAGAAAGACAAGTGATGCACAGTGCAATTGCCCAGCTGGTCCCTGAACAGTGATCAGCATCCCCAGCCAGCTCCCTGGAGTTTATATACGGGGCATGACTTTATATAATATGGAATATCCCTTTGGCTAGTTGGGGTCAGCTGTCCTGGCCATGGTCCCTCCCAGCTTCTTGTGTACCTGCTCGATGGCAGAGCATGGGAAACTGAAAAATCATTAATTTGGGATAAGCACTGCTTAAAACATAAGTGTTATCAACATCATTCTCATACTAAATCCAAAACACAGCACTGTACCAGCCAGAAACAGGACAACATTTATTCCAAGTTATTCCCTTCCATGGTTGTAGATTGATGGGTTTTGATTGTCCAATACACTACTTCAGAAGTTATAGTTCTGTTCTTGCCTGACTGCATTTTCTGCCCAGCCATTTTTATTCATTCCTCTCCACTTTAGGAAATCTGCTCTTGAAAGAATTAGCTAATTTATTCCATTTTTTAACTGTTACTATAACAACTCCTTTCATATTAGAAAAAGCTTTTTCTGCATTAGTTGTTCTTCAGCTGCACAGCTACCTTGTTATATTCACTTGTTTGTGGTAGTAATCCTGATGAATTTATTCTGTAATCATCCTCTTGTATTCACAAGTGCTTTCCCTCTAATTCCAGACAGCCAGACGTGCAGCAGACACAGCCAAAACCTGCTGTTCCTGCTCCTCCAGAAGCAGCTCCTGTAACCAAATCATGGGCCAACACCAAACCAGGTGGACAAGATGGTAAGTGGTGCTCAAGGTGGAAGGGTTCTTGACTGGCCTAGCAGGCTATGAATGGACACCCCCAGACTCAACAAACATTATAGTCTTGACAGGGCCAACTACAAATGCTGTGGAAGTGACTTGTTTGGCCAGAAGGTGAGCTGGTCATGTCACTCAGGTGAGCTCCAGCCTGATTTAGCAGCAGGTCTCACTGCTTTTTAAAGGGGTAGTATAGTTGCCCCTTTTGGATGGACAGGGAAATGATGGTGATAGCGTAAGATCATGATCATGGCTATAGTGAGGACAGAAAACTTCAGTCGGTAGTTATAATGCATACAGTTTTGGCATGGGGAGGAGAACTGTAAACAGTGGTAATTCTAATCATAATTCTGGATCATTTTGTGCAAAATGTGTGCAGTCGTGCTTCTATCTAAATGCTACACCAATAATTCCCTTTTATTTTATAGATTCCTTGAGTTATTTTGTTTTCAAAGTGATACTGTTTGAGTAGGGTTTTTTATGGGAAAAACATTAATGGTGTGTTTTCGGGGTTTTTTTAACATAATTGTATAAAAGGATGAAGAACTATTTCCATTTGTGTGAATCTTAGCTTGAGTGTTTTCGTTACAGATGTAAGATTATACTTCAGCAGGTTTTTTTAACTGCTTGTTTAAAAAAGTAAGAGTAAGAGGTTACTTAGAATTCCTGTGTCCCCATTATGAAAAATAACTTACAACATGTTTTATTTCTTAAATTTGAGACTTGCAAGCCTTCTGTGGCTATAAAATAGAGTTTTGGCTTCCAAGTTGAAGTGAGATATCTTCGGATAGAGATCTTAGAATACTAAAATCTGAATTGCATGGAGGTAGCTTCTAAGCCATGACCTAGAGTTTGTTAACGTTGCATTATCTAATGGTTTTGCCTTTTTTTGACAGTATTAGAAGTGACAATTGTAGATCTTGCTCTCCTCTCTAATGTTCAGTATTTTCTTCATTGTGAAATAGAGGAACTCTCCTCCTTTAAGCTTTTGCAGGAGCTTTGTAGAATAAAAAAAAGGAATTAACACTGATGCAAAGTAATCTGCATACCAGCCTTTCTACATAAGCTGATAAGATCATCTCTATGACACAGGAAATAGTGATTTGGCTCAGTAGCTTCAAAATGCATTTAGCTAATTATTTTGTAGTTACCATGGCAGCTTGTGTGCCAAACCCAGATGGTGCCCTCATTTCATTCAATTAATGCAGTAGTGAGTTTGCTGTTTCAAGAAGAAATACAGAATGTGAATTGGCATCAGCTGCTTGCTCTCCTCCTCAGTTTGAAACTGGGGATGCTACACCTGTTGTGCTCATGCTTTCCTGATTTGCAGTTGGCTGGTGGAACTTGTAGTTTTTCCAGATGCCTTGTATGTGTTCCAGCAATCATTAAGCCAGCCACCTCTTCTAAGACTTCAGTTGAGTGAGGCAAGACTAAATCCTTCTTGAGGCTGTTGGTAGCCATGTAGAAAGACTTCTAAAATAAAATGACATCATGTATTTTTCAGCTCATGTGTTGGCTAAAATTTGGGGTTAATTGCTACCATAATATCTTTGAATTCTTTAACTTTCTGAACTGTTGGCTGACAATCTGGCCTATTTCAGGTTGATAGCTTAAGTGCTGTCAAGCTGATCACTGAGGATGCTATTACTTTGCAAGTAAAACATTGTTACTGTGTAGCCTTGAGCAGAAAACATTTTTCAAATACATAAAACCCATGACATGCATGCCACAGGACCTCTGAAGAAGCTCCCTTGCCTGGCAGACCATCTGGTTAGTGAGACTCTAGCTTTCAGTCCTGTTAAACAAGTAATGTAGCTGCTTGGGAATGTCAAGAGCCCAATACCTATTAACACAAAACAAGTTAATGTGATCTGTAGTAGGTGAACTTAGAATGAAGTTTGAAAGATTTTAAGGCAATTTATAGGCACAGGGATAAGTAGTGGTATTTGCTGTCATGCCTTTACAAAGAAAGTACAAAAAATAAGGAGTTTATCCAGTGCTTGACTCTTAATCTTCAAAAAACCCAGGATCCCTGTATTTTATTGTTATGAAGTATTTTTTCACAGATCCAAGAGAACAGAAGCTTTTCTAGCTGTTAGCTCAAAAAACATTGGGGATTGGTGCGGGGTTGGGTGGCATATATTCAGATCCTTTTTGTGAGCTTGCTTTATAGTCTGTGTAGCCTAATAATGATGTCTCTTATAGTAGCCACTAGTAAAGACACATAAAGGAACAGGGCATTATTCAGACTGCTGGAATAGAAATTCTCTGTCAGTAAGATTATCAGCTATTTGGTATGGAATGCTGTTGACCTAGTGGGTGAATATCTGTTATGTGTATGGGGGGTGGAGAAACTGATTCAAAGTAGATGCTAACAAAACTGTCTAAATAGAAAGTCAGTCTGTATATTTGGCTTCTCTGCCACATGCAACAAAAGTCTTAAATTCCGATCCCGAGTTGTGATATGTCAAGGGTTTCAGAAATCCAGGAAAGCTACAGTTGTGATACTTTTCTCATAATGTAAAAGCTGTGGCCTTTCAAAGTCCTGAAGAATTATTTGTTACTAGAACAGTAATTAATCTTAAGGGCTTATGCAATAACATGATTGCCCGTTCTTGGGTTGACTAGAGTTGTACAATGAAACAAGCGGAATTTTTGTCTGGAAGGAGGTGGGGGAAAGTGCTAACGAAGATTAGGAATTTCAGGTACTCCCTGTGTCAAGTCTTGTTACATTGTCCATTATATCTCTCTGGTGCTTCTGGAGTTTTCTTAGTGCCAACAAGTGTGATAGTTGGCCTAGTAAATTTAACAACTTTAGTAGCAAACAAAAGCAAACTGTCCAGTGAATGCTTTACGGGATTGCTCTTGTATGTGAATTATGTTACCTGCAAATTAATGTAGCTTTAACATTCAATTTTTAAGGATGATTGGGCTTTTATTGCTTTGTGACTTTGTGAAAATCTTACTGTGTAGGTCCAGCTATTCAAGTAAATAGTTATTTCCAGCAAGAATTTCCCAGTCTGCCGGCAGCTGGGGATCAGGAAAAGTCAGGCAAAGAGAAAGATGCACCTGAAGAGCTCCATGGATCAGGACCCAACTTGCGACCACAAAGTAAGTATATACTACAAATTTTTATGAAATTCCGTGGACTTGTGTGGAAGTTGTTTATTACAACATTACTTGTGCCCTTACAAAATAAATTAATTGATTGTTTTAACATACTCCTGTACTAAAGAAATAAATTCTTGGAGCTTGCTTCTGCTTTACCTTGTTCCCGGTGTGTGGAAAATAGGATATTTAATCCTGTTGTGCAGTTCACTTTCCATTTTCCCAGCCTAGTCAGTATTCCACTTGTGCTCTGAGGAACATTTGTTAGTTGCACAGTACTAGCATTTTCTTACTTGCAGCTGCTACGTGTCACAACAGCTAAAATATGTTTAAAGAACTGTCCTAATATTAACTAATTACATAAATCATCATTAGGGTTGTCCCCAAGAAGTTACTTAGTACTTATAAGAGTAGCCTGAAAAATGCTGAATAGTAATCTTTAATCTATAGGATACCAAAAGAAGTTGACTGTGATTTGAAAGGCATTGGCATCTTTAGCTCGTGGCTGAGATGCTCTGACTAGCTGGATCTGTTTCAATGGGGTGGGGATTAGATCTAGTGAAAACAACTGTAACAGTGCTGGGTTTTGCATGTCTCTGAAGAAACGTATATTGCTTCCCCAGATCATTTTAATGGTGAGGCATTTGGGATTGTGCTTGTTTCCAGTGAAAAACAGGATTCCTTTTGTCCTCAGAAGTTTGTTTTCAGTGAGGTTTGATGAACTAGGGATGATGCTTTTCTGCACTGTACATGGCACTATCTTGTGCCAGTGATAGTCAAGATGTGCGCTGCTTTTAGAGGGCTTGGGCTCCTTTCTGTGTTACAGGCCTTGGTTTTCTTTTTGTTTGTCAGATCCTGCAGACTGAGGCTGTGTACTTGTCCTTGACCTTGATTAGATCCTCACTTGATTTTGATGTAAAGAATAAGCTGTCAAGAAATTTGAGAGGTGTCCAGCACCAAAGTAGGAAAATAACTATGAATGTCTGTTCCAGCCTCTTGCAGGCGGTTACAGTTTTGGTCAGCACTGTAGATGCTATATTAAGCTGCACTTTCAGGTCTGACGGCAGAAAGCTAAATGAGCTTGGCGAGTACCTACCCCTTTAGCAGCTGTGCTCCCCTGCAAAGATAAGTGGAAGAACTGTAATAGATACTTAGGAGCATAGTTCAATGCTGCTTAAAGGGTTTGTGCCCCTAAAGGAACGTGTCTGTGAATTTTTGTTGGTCTACGTTGATCTGAGTGCTCCTGCTAAGTTTACTCTTTTTTTGGTCCTAACCCATGCTCTGTAGGCAGAAGATCCTAAAAGAATAGACTGTCTGGCACAAGTGATAGGTCATTAAAATCCCTTGCTTTTCCTGGACTTTTTGCTAGACATTCACACCTACCCAGAATTAGGGCCCTCATAACTTCTATTCCATCCTTAACAGACAGAGATACAAACCAGACTCTGCATACCTGTCTTCACTTATATACCTGTGCATTATTTTTCTGTCATTTTGAGCTGTTTAAGAGTTCTGTGGTAGGCCTTTGCTGCTTAAGCAGCTTGAGCTTTCCCTTGACAGCATCTTCACACTGAGTCAACAGTGGCCCACTTACCACAGCTAAATCTATTTTCTCTCCTGTGCTGTTATCAGTATTCTTCCTAAATTGTATTGTGTTTTGGAAGGTGGAGTAGGACAGCTAGAGCAGTCTACAAATTTAACACTTACAGGATCTAGGGCTGATAAGGATTAGAAAACAGCCTCTGTTTTCTCAAGTGGCCATTGCTTGTTTCAGGACCAAACATGAACGTGCATCTGCACAGGTTGCAGTGTCATAGAAAACTGGGTAGGAAAAATTGGTTTTCATCATGCCTGTGTGTAAATCTGTAATATAAAGTCTGTTCTTGTTTTTTCTTCTATTGATTCTGTCCATGCAGATGCTACTAGTTGGAGAGAAGGTGGTAATAAGAGCAACTCACCTGGTTCTCCAACTGATCAAGAAACTAAGGCTCTTGGACAAGAAGATGGTAATGCTACTCCAGCAGAACAAAATGATGGCCAGAAGGCAGCAGAGAAGAGGGATATGCGGTTACCACAGGTCCCTCAGCCCAAGCTGAATGGGCAGCAGCAACCACCCATCTCCTCTCAGTACAGAGCAATGATGCCACCTTATGTGAGTGATGGTTACATGAATTGTTTTTAAGCAGCAGGGCTTGATTATTGGCAAGTGTGATTTCCTTATGCCCCCTTTTCCTCCCTCCATGGAGTGCTTAGCAGTTCTGCTAGAAGGGTGGGATTGCAACCAGCTCCTCAAAGGATGGGGCTACCTGTTACAGCTCCTGCTACACTGAGTTTGAACTTGTCAGGAGTTGATTAACACTCGTAATCACTCCACCTTGGTGGCTTGTTGTCACACACTTGTGATATGAAGCAAACTCTTGAGTTCAGAGTCTTGCTTTATTTCCATTGTGGTTCCTTTGATGATATCAGTATGCTTAATGCAGTGATATTTTTTTTTTTTAATGAATGGCTCCTGTTTTAAACCTTTCTTAGATGTTTAATCAGTATCCTAGAATGGCATATCCTCCTTCCATGCAAGGTCCAGCAAGGTTTCCCAGTTCTGAGCTTAGCAGGTAAGAAGCCTTACAAGTGCTACTGTTATGTGGGTATGAACTATGTTTGTGAGGGGGGGGGGGGAGAAGAAAAAAAAAAATGCACTGAGTATGTTGATTATGATTATACACTGCATAAGAACTGCCACTGGTTAGTCTCACAAATTTGGCTTGTGTGGAGCAGTGCCATGGAATGATTTGTGTTTGACAACTCAACTGCAAAACTTGAGGGAATTCTGCACATTACAGGGTTTTCAATTGGAAAGAGCAGGAGTCACACCTTTTGAAACTTCAACTAGTATTTTGCCTGGAAAAGGACCCTTCCGTTCTTATAATGACAGTAGTTAATTCCTGGTTCTCAACTCTACTGCTCTCCAATTAAAGTAGAACTGTAATGCATTATAAAATTAGTTTTCCTTTTTTCTGTTCATTTCTTCATAGTTGAAGATGGCTGTGCACATGCATGAGGAAATAGGGAATGCTGTAGGCGGTAGGGTGCAAGCTTTGACAGGTGATCTGCGGTTGGGATCAGGAAGAGGACAGAAAGACTGATAGGGATGATTGGGAGAACTTGAGTACAGGAGTAGGGAGAAGAACTTTTGATACTGGGAAAGCATGCAAAGTACAAAGAAATATCTCTGAGCTGTATAGATTGATGTAAAGAAGGATGCCAGATCTATGCAATGTGTTGTTTGAAAGCTACAAGGCATGTGGTTTTCTACTGTCAGCTGATGCTTTGGCTTGTTTGTGAAGTATGCAAACAAGGCTATAACATCTTTCTTCCATAAGGAACCGTATGGTGGCGTAGCAGTAATTATTTGAACTACAGTAATTGCACATGTGAATGTAGTTCACATTTATACTGTATTTGAGAGAACAGTACTCTAGTCATTTTGCAGATAAATATTGACAGTGGTCTTTGTTTCTTTTTTTTTTTTTTTTAAGGGGGCCAAGGGGAAGAGGACCACCTTCGTGGTGTTCAGAACCTGTTGAGCGCCCATCTATTCTTAGTGCTAGTGAACTTAAAGAACTTGATAAATTTGATAATCTAGATGCTGAGGCTGATGAAGGCTGGGCAGGTAAGAACATCAGATTAATGTATTCTGTTGTTTGTACATTGAATCCTTCTGTGAGATTAATTGAATATTTGCTTATGCATCAGGTGCTCAGAGTGAAGTGGATTACACTGAGCAGTTGAACTTCAGTGATGATGATGAGCAAGGAAGTAGTCAAAAAGAGAAGGAAAGTGGGTGAGTTGGTGTTGCCAATTGGGTGTGAATGCCACTTAACTAACTTTTGGGAAGGTTGAATGAAATGAGTGTAAGTACTCATTCCAATAACAGTAATTTAATACTGTATAAAATTATATAACTACCTGCAGACTCCAGTCAGCTGTGTGTTTAGTAGAAATTACTCTTGTTGTGAGGAACTTTTGCCCCTGCTGAGAAACATTGAGGACAGAAGATAAATCACCAAATACCTGTGTGGAGTACACCTTCCACTTTTCTTACTTATTTGCACAGTGATGAACAAACACCATCAAAAGATTCCCAGAGCCCTGATGGCCAGAAGGAAGCAGAAGAACAGACAAATGCCAAGTCTCCCACTCAAGTTTCCACAGCAGCAACCAAAGGGTCTTATGGCAAAAGCTCTCAGCTTGATCAGGTTTGTGTGGTTTTGTTTTTAGCTTTTCTGGCAGCAGCTTTGTCAGGAAAGGTCCAACTTGGGTGTCTTTCCAAACTGTCAGGCCAATTAAGGTTATGAACATAAGTGAAAGTATTAGCTACTGAAAGCATTGTCTGAGCTGTGGTAATTGATCGGGTGCTGCTTAGTCAACTTAGCTGCTTCTGGTCACAAAATAAAAATAGCGTATCTTTATCTAGTGCGTTCTAATCAACAGTTGTGAGGGGGTGAGAACTCTTGTGTCAGTTACTCTGACTCAACTGACAAGCTGTAACTTGATACTCATGTCTGTCCATCCCTGTAACAGTGAATGAAGCCATTCTGGTGTCCATCATCCATCATGTTTTACAGTGGCACACAGTAAATAGCGCCCAGTTGGCCCACACATTTTTCCAGGGTGTGAGGTCCTTTTTATTTTCGTTGTATCATGACCCACTTTCTTCAGTGCAACTTAGCTGTAATGTATCAGCTCACTTCTGACATCTCAGGCAGATAGATTTTTATACAGACTATGTAGAATTCATCAACTCAGCCATTTTGGTTTTTGATTTATCCTCTAGTAGGGGAGGGCTGACAGCCACCTCAACTTATGCCAGCTTCAGCCTTGTTTATTTTTTTTGTCCCTGCCCCACCCTGAAAAGCTACTGTTGGCTTTGCCTGCAGATTTCCTAGAAATGTATTCTCTTGACACCCATAATAATGAAGATGGATCTTAAATTGGTTTTACTTGCACTTCATGTATATATAATGATTACATTGTCTTTCAGGGTTTGATGCTACCTTGAATCTGGGGGAAAACCTACAGTAACATAAACTTTGAATTTTGGATGTGTGAATTTTTAAACTAATTGTTTAGCTCTCAACACATAAAGTGGAAATGTTTTTGCCCTTGTTTTGCGTGTGAAGTTGTATCATATGCATATGGTTCACTAGGTGTAGTATCTTAATGCAGTAGAAAACAGTAAATCTAAAATTTGTGAGCTTGACAGTTACGAGCTTGCCTAACCCTGGTACTTTGTTTGATCCAATAGGATCGGGGTCCAGCACAGCCTTCTATACATGAACGAGGTGGTCCCACTCTTCATCCAAAATCTATTCTACCACCGGTAAGAAAGATTTGAATTGTCCTTATTTCCTTGTGTTAAATTCTTTAATGCTGTGGTGGAGGGATTTAGACTAAGAAAAATAAAAATGTTTCACATATGGGTAAGGCTCTTCTTTTAACAAGGAAAATGATCACAGTGCCTGGGGCCAGTAAGAATGAGACCCCAGCACAGCTGTGCTGCTAATTGTGTGAAGTGGCCCCATTTTTTAAGTGGTGTATAAAATGCATGAGAACTTCAGGAGCTTTCAGTTACCCAGCCCCATTTGGGATCTAGAGAGGACAGGGACATGGGAACAGTGCTGGAGGGCTGGCTGCTGAGTCAGGGAGATGAAGTCCCAAATGAAATGTGTACATAGTAGCTTCTTACCAATTTTCAACAGTCCTTATTAAAATCTCTGTTATCCTGAGCTACCCTGAGTTTCTTTGGCTCCTTGGGGAACTTTTGTCTGAGATCTGCCCTGAGTTTCTGTAATTTAGAGCAGCCTAAAAGGTGTTTGTCATTTTTGCTGTCACTTTGTCTTGGTCATGGGGAGCAGGAGCAACATGAGCCCAACTGAATCTTTACCTCTCCCTTCTGAACTCAGGTTGCATAAGTCTGAACTGAAGCAGGAAGGTCGAGGCTTGCTGCTTCTTCCAAATACTGCTTTTTAGAGGTGCCATGCAAATATACATGTTGACAAATAGTTAGAATGTAATATTTCAACTGTCTGTTTATATAACACATGTTCAACTTGACAACTGATTTTAATATTGCAGCACCCTCCACCCCCTGATCGCCAGGTAGGACCTGGAAGGCAGGGACCCTTTCCCCCTAAACCAGTACCAGATGAAGATGAAATTTGGAAACAGAGGAGAAGACAGCAGTCAGAGATATCCGCTGCAGTTGAGCGAGCCCGTAAGAGGCGAGAAGAGGAAGAAAGAAGAATGGAAGAACAGCGAAAAGCAGCTTGTGCTGAAAAGCTAAAACGGTTAAATGAGAAATTTGGCTGTGTGACAAAACCCTCCCGGGAAGACCCTCTGAAAGAGAGAGAGAGAGAAAGGGAGAGAGAGAGGGAGCGGGAGAGGGAAAGGGAAAGGGAAAGAGAAAGGGAACGAGAGAGGGAAAAGGAGAGGGAGCGGGAGAGGGAGCGAGAAAGAGAAAGGGAGAGGGAGAAGGAAAAGGAAAAAGAGAGGGAAAGGGAGAAGGAAAAGGAAAAAGAAGAAAGAGAAAAACTGGAGAAGGCAAAAGAGCAAGAAAGGGAGAAGGAGAAAGAAAAGGAGATGGAAAAAGAAGAAAAGGAGAAGGAAAAGGAAACAGAGGAGGAGAAACCAGCACATGAGGTTCCTGAGCCTAAAGAACCTGTGGCAACACCTGTAGTAGAAAAACAAGAAAGTGAAACCAGGAATAACAAGGAAGAAAAAGGTATGCTTGCACACAAGTAGTTGTTGTTTGTCTTAAAGCTGAGCCACAGAGCATAGTTGTAATCCAGGAGTCTAATGTGCATACGCAATTAAACTAGTGTATTTAGACCATTTCTTTTCCTGACACATTACAGCTGCTAACTGTCCTTGAAGCTAGACCTGTTTGCCCAACTCATCAAAAAGTTAAAAGGAAAAACTGAGCTCTGATTTAGGCTGGACTTTTAAGAATACAGAAAGAAAAGCAGGCTTTCTTCTCTTGCTGAAGGAGGGTCAGCAACTCCATGTTGCTGAAAAGCGATGCAAATTATTTCAGCTACTCTATTCTTTCAGCAAGCCTAGGGAAGTAGACACAAAGAGTGTGTATTTAAAATAGTGTGTTTTTTGTAGTGGAACTTGAATGCCACAAGAGAACTGTTAGACTATGTTTAATAAGGTCTGTGTTACCCTTTAAATGGGAAAAAGCGATTGTAAAACTAGACCTTGCTTCATAAAAAAGTTGATTCAGATGTAATATGGTAGAATTGATAAAGCACTTCTTAAATCACATAGTTACAACCTAAATGCCAGTGGTTGATTACTCAGTGTATATGAGTTTAAAAGGAACACTGAGTGATGTGTTAACAATTGTTCTGAGGGGTCGTTCTTAACTTTTTTTGCCTTTATGGGTTTTGGAAACTAAGAGTGTGAGATTAGAGAAGGCAGACTGTTTTCCTGTTAGAATATCCTTTATGTGGCATTCTGGTGAAATTGTCATAGTTTTAAGATTCACTAATTCACTGTCTCCCATGTGTGGTTGGTGGGTTTTTTAGTTTTTGCTTTTTTTTTCCAGAAGATCAAGCAGTCTTTACCCGTCAAGATAGTGGTCGGAATGAGAAAGAGATTTCACAGGTGACTCATGAGAGTGAACCAGACTCAGGATCTCAGCCTCGTCCTGCTGTTTCCTCAGGCTATTCTAAACAGTTCCAGAAATCATTACCACCAAGATTTCAGAGACAGCAGGTAACTAACAAGTTCATTGAAAGAATGATGTCTTCTGCCTCATTCTGAATAAGAATAGGACCATAGAAGTTTCAAAAAGCTTAAGTTATTGGTTTCCAGCTTCTATAACATCTATGGTATTGGCAGGAATTGCTTTTCATGAAACACTTGTAGCTTGCAAAGTATGTAAATGAGCAGAAGGCAAGTGAGGGTTTTGAAACTGACGATTTTTGCATCAAGTTACTGAAGTAGAGCATTGCCCTGAGGTTACCTGTAGAACTTGGGGTTTGATGATCACTGTTTCTGCAGCTCTTCCTTAAAGGGTGTGACACTCACAAATGTGATTTGAACTTGGATCCTATGGTCTGAAGAGCACTTTGCATTAATGAGATGCATGAAGTTGTTCTCTGTCTCACCTGAAGACCAGCAAAACTGTAGCTATTCTAAATTGTTCAGTCTGGTTTCCCCCTTTTCTCCTAGTTCATCCTGATGCACATTTGCAATTTAATTTTCAGAATGCTTAGTGTCCTGGAGATAACTGTACTTGTTCAAGGGTTATTTGAATTCCGCTCAAGTCTTCATCTTAACAAGATGTTAATACTGTTTTCTGTTACACAGGAGCAAATGAAACAGCAGCAGTGGCAGCAACAACAGCAAGGTGTCCTTCCACAGTCTGCTCCCTCACAGCCTTCTAGTGGCCCTGTCCCACCTCCCCAGCACAGACCCCTCTACCAGCCCATGCAACCGCATCCTCAGCATTTAGCTTCAATGGGCTTTGATCCACGGTGGCTTATGATGCAGTCTTACATGGACCCACGAATGATGTCAGGAAGACCTGCAATGGATATGCCTCCTATTCATCCAGGTAAAATCTGGCAGCATTTTTGACTGCTGAACTTCCTTGGTTTTGAAATAGAAGTCTTTCCCTAACCACACTATGTATAGTAATAGCAAATGGGTGGGTTTTTTAAAAAGAAAACTACATTATTTCTTTGTTTGAATCAAAATAGATTTTAGTAGTACTGGAAAAACTATAGTTCATGTGCCATTGTACACCTGTGACTATAAAGTAAAATCACAGCTTTCTTGTGTATTGCAGGCATGTTAGTGACAGTTAAGGATGTATTCAGAATGTCAGCATAAGCCTTACTTTGTTACAGATATCAAAGCTGGCATGAGTTAGGTTGGACTGAGAAAACCAGTGTATTTACCATTTGTATTTCATTACATGTTAGCAGTTGATACTACATTGCTTATTTAAAAAAAAAACTGAATTTTTTTTTTTATTTTTATGTTGTGTAATAGCACCTCTAGAGTCATGCTAGATTTGTGTTTTCAGATTCTTGGCACAAAAAGGTCCTATTTAATTTGTGAAATGGCCATCTGATTTGCAGTTTATAAAGCTGTTGTGCATAAATGGTACAAGTCTGGCATGTAATGTAATGGAGATACTTACCAAGCTAATGAGCAAGGGAATGCATATCCTGAATTAAGTGCAGTGAATGAACTGAGGAAGCAGCAGGCTAAACAAAGATGGTGAGAACTAGAATTTCTTTAAAATATTATGGAAAAAAAAGACTCAAGAGTCCTTAATAGAGTACAAAAACCATCTGCATGTACTCTTATCTTGCCTATTGTCATTCAGATCTTAGATCAGAAACTTCATCTGCAAGTTTACAGGTCTGCAGACCTGGTTCATTCTGTTATGGTTTAAGCAGACAGCTTTTTCCTTTGGTACAGAGGGTACTAGTGGTGAATATGTTTTAGTCAATCAGGTCAACTGACAGTGTGTAGACATTTGATTTTAACAGCAGAAGGTACGGAGGAAGGGAGATCAAAGGGGGAAGAATAGTGTTCTCTTGATATGCTTTGTTTGTCTTGAGGTAGGTTTCTTTGCTAATGTTAAACTGTTCTCAATTGTTGAACTTAAATCTGTCACAGGAATTATGCCTCCCAAACCACTGATGAGAAGAGACCAGATAGAGGGATCAGCAACTAGTTCAGACTCATTTGAACATATAGCTCGCTCAGCAAGAGAGCACACCGTTCCTTTGTCAGAGCCCCGCATGATGTGGGGGTCAGATCCATACCCCCATGCAGAACCTCAGCAATCTAGTTCTCCTCCCAAAGTGTTAGAAGAGCCTGATGATTTGCGGTAAGCCTGAGTTTTGTACTCCTGCGTGTTACTTCTCTGAGCCATACTTACTTACATGCTTGGCTATATAACTTATGTGGCAAACCACAGTTTAAACTGACTCAGTTACAGCTGCTATTCACACAAAACTGTAAAAGGAGTTGTGGCTGGGGGGTGCAGTGTACTTGGTGCTGTTGTATAAAAAACTAAAGACGTGCATGATCTGTAGCGGGGTGTAGAAAGACAGTTTACCCCTTGTTTAGGTTCCTTAATTCATTCATCAAACCATTCATCAAATTAGGTTGCCCTAATATTTTGAATTTTCAGTCTTGTAGAGCGCCTCTGTGGTGATGTGCTGTTCTCCATCTGCTCTCCCCGTATCAGAGACCTTCTGTCAGATGTATATTAGTTTCAGAAGTGGTGTGTTAAGTACAAATGGTATAAAGCAAGACACAGTCACTTCTGACCTTTTGCTGTATGATGAATGGTCAGAAAGGCTTCCTCTACATCTTAAAAGTACCCAGAAATTTTTTGCTGTACTACTGTCTAATACTTGTGATATTAGCCTGCTAACTTGAAGGCTTCACTTAAAATTGCATGTTTAGCCATTAACAATAATAGATTCCTAAAGCTAATTGTATATTTGACACTGAACTCTTAATCGGGATAGAATAAAATTGATCTCTACATCAAGCAGTGACTATGAAAATTAATACTTGTTATTTCCTAGAGCTGACATTAATCCCGCATAGAAATAGAAAATTACTTGATTTAAGTACATATTTATGGGTAAAATTTTTTCCCTCACCCTGACATTCTTAAATGCCTACTGCTTAGGTCTGAGGCACACTTGGAGCAAGAACGAGTTGCTGTCCCTGCCACTGCTTATCCTGTAGAACACAACCAGCTGGACTCTCATCCAAAGACAGACTTTTTCAGAGAATCAGGAGAGGTGGAGGTACAAAAGTTCCCAAGCAGGCCTTTGGAAGACGTACAGCCTCTCCAGACTGACACACCTAGCACAGCAGTTAATTTTGAAGGAGTGAATGAGAAAGCTACCCATAGCTCTCCAGAAGAGTTGGTGCCTGTGGGGGAAAGTCACTCTTCACTAAAGAGAAGCATTTCCCATGGTTCAAGTCACTCTCTAAAGTCAGAAGACCAGAGGAATGAGACAGCAGGAAACATTGCTAAATTAAGTAACAGGCCTGTTGAGACAAAGGAGACAATTGAGAGACTTGAGATTAAGCCAAAAAAAGAAATTTTGATCAGTAATAGAATATCAGAAGGACCAAAATCTGAAAAAACTTTCAAACCCAAGTCTGAAACAAGATGGGGTCCTAGGCCAGGTTATGGCAGGAGAGACGAAGGCAGTGATAGACCAGTAAGAAGATCGGGTCCTATTAAAAAACCTGTGCTTAGGGATATGAAGGAAGAGCGTGAACAGAGAGAAGAGCGTGAGCAGAGGAAGGAGAAGGAAGGAGAAAAGACAGCTAGTGAAAAACCTAGCAAGTCTGAAAAAAGTGACAAAAAGGAAGCACCTCAAGTGCCACTGCCTCAGGCTGAGCCAGAGCCTTCCACCTCCAACAGTGCTCCTCTGTCTAAGAAGATAACCCAGGATGCTGCTCCAACACCAGCAAGCCAGGAGAGCAGTCAAACCGAGACTGCAGCTAAAGCTCCAGTTCAGCCACCCGCAGCTCCAGTCCAGCAGCAGCTACCAGCTGCCAAGCCTGCTGCTGCTCCACAGCTTCCCCCGGCAGTACAGCAGCAGCCGCCTGCTCAACCGGCAGCAGAGCAGCAGCCCCACACTCAGCAGCCAGCTACTGCAGTGAAGGAGGAAAAGCAGACTGAGAAGGTGGTTAGCAAGGAGGTTGTGGAGAAACCACGCTTGGAAACCAGGCCAGTAAAAAGAGAGCCTGGCTTACCACCTAGGACATACTGGAAAGAGGCTAGGGATAGAGACTGGTTCCCAGATCAGGGATACAGAGGCAGAGGTCGTGGAGAGTATTATTCTAGAGGTCGTAGCTACAGGGGTTCTTATGGAGGACGTGGTCGGGGCAGTAGAGGCCATAATAGAGAGTACCCACACTACAGAGATACTAAGCCTAGATCAGACCATGTGCCTTTGGCGCCTGTTAGGCAAAGAGAAGAGAGTGAAACTCGCAGTGAGAGTTCTGACTTTGAAGTAATACCAAAACGGCGGCGCCAGCATGGTTCAGAGACAGATTCTGACAGTGAAGTTCATGAAAGTGCAAGTGACACACTGCTTTCAGACAAAGACAGTCTAATCAAAGGCAAGCACCCAAAAAGAGAAGAGAGAGCTGATGGCAAGAAGCCTCCAAAACCCCTGTCATTCAAACCTGAAAACAATATCAGAGTAGACAACAGATCCCTAGAAAAAACATACGTAAGAGATGATGAGAACAAACCCAAACCAGGATTTCTTCCTAAAGGAGAGCCATCTAGACGAGGCAGAGGTGGAATGTATAGACGTGGTGGCAGGGACCCTGGTGGGCGTCCTCCACGTCCCTCCACAATAAGGAGACCAGCCTACAGAGACAATCAGTGGAACCCTAGGCAAACAGAGATCATTAAACCGGAAGAGGGGGAGCCTCTGAGAAGAAATGAACATTATGGTCCCATACCAGTTGATAAAAGACCTGCAAAATTTGAGAGAAAGTTTGACCCGAATAGAGAGAGGCCACGAAGACAAAGACCTGCTCGGCCTCCAAGGCAAGATAAGCCACCACGATTTAGGCGCCTAAAAGAGAGAGAGGCTGCATCAAAGATAAATGAAGTCGTAACCAGCTCATCAACAAGTGCCACAGTTAGCAATGCAGTTAATGAGCCCTCCAACACTGCTCTGGATGTGTCCGGAAGTAAGACACCAGACTTGTCCAACCAGAATTCTTCAGACCAGGCAAATGAAGAGTGGGAAACAGCCTCAGAAAGCAGTGACTTCAATGAGAGGCGGGAGAGGGATGAGAAAAAAACAGCAGATGTAGCAGCACAGGTGGCTGCAAAGGCAGGAGAAAACACTGGAGCTCCAAAAAGGGAAATAGCCAAGAGAAGCTTCTCTAGTCAGCGGCCTGGAATAGACCGTCAAAACCGACGTGGCAACAATGGGCCAGCTAAACCAGGGAGGAACTTCTCGGGGCCTAGGAGTGAAAGACGGAGTGGTCCTCTACCCAGAAGTGGAAAAAGAGGGTGAGTACCAGCTGCTTCTAGGAAGCACATGGTCATGGTGGTGTCCTCTTGTGATTCAAAGTCATAAGTAGTTGGTTTAGATTTGTCAAATGGTAGAAAAGAGAACAAGACAAATGTGCACCTCTGGCTGTGTACTTTCTATTTTTTGTGTTTGCATACAGACACCTGGAACATGAAGCTAAGAGGAGAGTATTCTTGTATGCACAGTGTTAAAAATGCCTAATAAAGAAAAAAATGCACTGCTGTTTCAGAGTTGAACTATGTTTCTTGAGATTTGGATGCAAGGTGAAATGTTGATGTAAGCAGTTTTGCAGTTAATACATAACTTGCTGCATTGCATTGTAATCGATCACCTAACATAGACAAACATACTGAGATATGCTTGCCATTGAGACTAAATTTTGTTTCTCTGTATGCTGAATTTGATTGAAACAGTTGTTACTTAATGTTACTATTTGCCCACTGTTTCACAGCCACAGTGCACAGTGGTCTGGTAAGAGGGAGGCAAGACAAGACATTTCTTCATTGAATGCCTACCCTGTACTCAGGGACTCTCATGCTTGTAGGCTGCTGTATTCTAAGTTCAGGTTTTGCCTGATCTTAAAACTTGTGATCAGTGCTTTAGCCTCCGAGTTAAAACTAAGAATTCCTTTGGCTAGTCACTTAAGGGTGATGTTGAAGTAAAAAAATGGGTGTTCCAGAGCAAACACAGAATGCTGCAAATCTGATCTTACGGCTTCAGATAGTTTCTGGCAAGTGAACCCATGGAGGTAGTATATTGTTTACATTTGTTCCATTGCATACTGTAAGCTTCTGTTTGGTTTTGGTTAGGTTTTTTTTCCATGGAAGGCCTTATTGCAGTTGAAGTATACTGAATGCATACTTGTTGAGCTTTGGTACCTGTAACTACAGAGGTGACCTTAAAAAAATGCGCTTTTTTCCTGTGATACCTGTTGACAGGAGGGCACTTGATACATCCCCAAACCAGCTTTTGCTGTTAAGCTGCTTCTCCTTGAGGAGCTGAAAGTAAAAGTCTGGAGCCTACTAAGAAGTTTCACAGTAGACACTTATAGCTGTATAATGGGATCTGCATTAGATTCTTAGCTTCTTCCTGAGTGTTCTCTGTGGCTGGTCATTAGTTTTCACAATTTTTTTCTAATATAGGCCATTTGAAGAGCAGACAGCAACTGTGCCTGCTGTTGATCCCACCAATGGCAACTCATTACATCAGGAGGATGGAGGTGTTACTGCTACAGGACAAAAGAGCACCAAGGATGCAAGTGGCAAAAAGAGAGAAGAACCTAAGGCTGGTCCAAAGAAGCCTAAGGAAAAAGTGGATGCTTTGTCTCAATTTGATCTTAATAATTATGCAAGTATGTGTTGATAATACACTAACAGGAATTTGTAATCCTGCTAGCTCTGCTGCATATAGAGCTAGAAGTTTGAAAACTTAAAAAGGGGAGAGGTGATTTAACACCAGAATAATTGTATTTGAATATTGTTACCTTTTTCATATCTAATTAACAATGTTCATACCTCTAAAAGGTGGCAAATCTCACTTGTGTTTTTATGTATAGATAAGAACAATTTTGTTCTGTCATGTAATCTTAACTCTTGTCATTTTACACCACTTTCCACCACACTAATAATTCACTTAACCTTCATAAGCAAAGGCAGTGGATATCACTGATAAGCTTACAGCTAATATCCGAAAAGGCTGTTCATGATTACATTTCGGTTCTTATTTCCTGGAGAGTCTGGTACAGGAGCCTTCAGCTTTTTCAGTTCTTCAAGATGTAACTCCTTGTCTTCAAGCTCAGCAGCAAAGCACTTGTCAAGCAGAAGCTTACCTTTAATCAGGGCCACCATCTCTGTCTGTGGGGGAAATAGCTTTCACTCCGAAGCAGATTTTGGCTCAGTGCACTGCATCTGAAGCCATTAAAACAGCAGCATCTATACCTTTCCCTTTTCTATAGGTGTTGTGATCATTGATGATCACCCTGAAGTGACAGTAGTTGAAGACTCCCAGTCTAACTTGAATGATGATGGTTTCACAGAAGTGGTTTCTAAGAAGCAACAAAAACGCTTGCAAGATGAAGAGCGCAGAAAGAAGGAAGAACAAACAGTGCAGGTACAAGGCCAGCATTTATTGCAGGGAAGATCTCCTTGCAGTCCTGGGAATGTTGTGAAGTGTGCAGAATCTTCCTTCCAAATAAACTATATTTCACCATATAAATATAACTAGATAGCTGTAATAATATTAAGATGCTCAGAATTAGTAAATTAATTTTCACTTAGTCATTTTAGGATTTTGAACTTCCTGATTGGGCACTGTTAGGGATGTGGAACTGGCAAACTGAAACCACCCATTTTTCATACTGTGATAAAGATTTATACTGCTGCTTGTATATTAGTTGATTGAAGAGGAAAATGGATGAGAAATGTTTCTGTGGTTAAATGCCCTTAAAAAAATTAACTTCTTTAAAACACGGTTAATGGGTTTTCTTTTGCTGTTACACAATGTCCAATTGGTGTCCATACAGACTGTCAGCTATAAGAATAAAACTGGCTTTTGCTTACAGGTTTGGACCAAAAAAGGATCAAGCGAAAAAGGCCGAGGTCAGAATTCCAAGCTCCCTCCCAGATTTGCCAAAAAACAGCAGCAACAGGCAGCAGCTGCAGCTGCACAGCAGGCACAAGCTCAGGCACAAGCTCAGGCGCAGCCTCTGTGTACAACACAGACTCCAGGTCAGCCACAGGTGTCTGTTCAGCCACAAAACCAGGCTCCAGGAGGGACAACTAGCACAGAATACACGGTGTCAAGCAAAGTTCTGCAAAACACCCAGGCTCACAATGGTCTGGGAACAGACTTATGGGAAAACAAGGTGCCTCCTACAGCAGTTCTCAATGACATCTCCAAAAAATGTAAGTGGTGTCTTCAGTTTGTGGCAGGGGGCAAGCACTGTAGAGAATGACGATTGCCAGCTCTCTATGTTGATATTTCTTTTCTACCTGCAGATGTATTTTCCACAGGGAATAGGGGGCAGCATTCCCAAGTGCAATGTTGTAACCTATGAATATCTCTGAAGAGAGATTTTTGCAGTGTGACATTACTCAGTATTTTATGCTGTTGTCTTGTTCATAAGCAGCTGTCAGGCTGTCACTCCCTTCAGGAATTTGTTTGTCAGGCTTGGTCATGCTTCCAGACATGATTGCCCCCCTGGAAATCAGCTAAATAGATAGCATATTGTTAAATGCTGAATAAGTTACCAATGTCTTAATGCTTATTAATCAAGACATCTCATTTAATTTTCAGTTAATTGATAACTTCAGTTGAATGCATTTAGCAACACTGCGGGTTTTTTTAACTCCATTCTCTTAATTGTTAGTGGGACCCATTAGCCCACCTCAGCCACCTTCAGTCAGTGCTTGGAACAAGCCTTTGACATCTTTTGGTTCAGCTACATCTCCAGAGGTAAGAATGAGGGGAAGAAGAGTAGCTGTATGTGAAGTTTATCCAGACTGTATCGTATTAGGATTGGGTACACATTATGCATTTATTCACATGTGCACATATTTAGTCTATGTGTAGAATTCCATGAAGTCAGGAGATAGTACACAAACGCAGGGTACAGGCTGGGGGTTTTATGATTGCAGCATGGAAAAACTGTCCTCATTAAAAACACAGCTGTTCACAGATTCTGTTGATAGCTGTTATTCAGTGCATTTTTTAAAGTAAAAATACTGCCTAGTGTGCACGTGAACACTTGTGTACAGTTCAGTAGTGTAGACAGAAACAGGATGTCTCCAAGGAACTAAATGTTTTTTGTGTCCCTTAAATCAGAGATACAAAAACCAGTAGATGCTTTCTAACTGTATTAGCTCTACTTATCCCACCAATTTGCATATCCCTAAATTTTACTTCTAAAGTCCTGTGGCTTTATTTCCTTGGTCTTTATTGGTCTTAACTTTATTGGTTTAAACTGTAAGAATGTGACATAATTCTCTTGGGAAACCATTTGAACTGCATAAGGAGATCTGGAAATACTTTTAATTTCTTATTGTTCCTCCTGAATTGAACATTAAATTTTGAACTTTCAGGAGAAGGTTGTGAACCCAAATCTGGACACTTTGATAATGCACTTGTCCTTCTCCCCCTTCTCTACCAGTTCATTGTCTTGGTTTTGTTTACATTTTTTTCACTTTTTTTTCCCTTACTCTTGAGCTTGTATAAACAGTAAAAACTTGAGGAGAGGAAAGCATACATTAATTTATTGTTTACTCTTGCAAATCTGTTGCAGTCACAAATAATGATTTTGCTGGCAGAAGGTAAATGTAACCCTTCTAGTCATTTTCAGCTGATCATATTTTGTGCTCTTCTCTGAACAAGTGGCATTGTACTGGACTGGAAATCTTTTGAAATGCAATAAATATTTACCTTTTAACTAGGGGACAAAGCCTGGTCAAGAAGGTGGAGTTGATCTTGGTATAGAAACTATTCAGTTTGGAGCCCCTGCTTCCAGTGGCAGTGACAATGAAGTTGGCCCTGTACTTTCTGAGAAGTCCACTGACAAGCTACCAGAACCAAAAGAGCAAAGACAGAAACAGCCTCGGGCTGGACCCATCAAAGCACAAAAGGTAAAAAGGTCATATCTTCAGTACAAACTTTTAAACTTAAAGAATTTCAGCCAAAAAGGTTACAAATAATGGAATAGAATACTCATTCAGTTAGGACTAGGCCTATAAAAATTGCATTCCCCTTTTGTATTTCCTAAAACAATCAGCAAGGTGGTTCTTGGAGAGAAGATGGAGAATTCAGTTCAAGAAGCAAGCGGTATCCTAGCCCAGCAGAGTTTGTCCATTGGTTATGTGTCTGGGACAAGGGATGTGGCTAGATCAGGGGTGGGATGATGGACTTATAACTTTTTGGGGAGACTATGGATGTGGTAGAGCGTTTTGGGTTTTAGTTTGGGGGTTTGAGTTTTCTCTTGAGCTTCCTTTGCTGAGGCTTTGGGAGCTGTTTGGTAGCAGATGTTCTTTCTGTTTTTGCCCCAGCTGTACCTCCAGTTTCAGTAGTTCTTTCTGCCACCATGCCTGCCTTTCCCCTCTATAAATGGTGCGTGGTGCCCTTTTTAGTAGTCAGATTACCAAGATGAGTAATAAATTGCAGGAAAGGTAGCGTTTTGAGGAAAGGAAGGAATGTTAGAGCCACTGATTTGAAGTCTCAAACTCAAATGAACAGATATCTGGATAATTAATTTTTTTGCAGTTAATCTAGGAAGACTGGATAGGTAATCAAACTTACCTCGGTTTTTAAAATATATATATTGCTTGTCCTCCAGAGATTTAGGGGCTCCATTCAATCATCATCATGTATTTCTATTGTTACCACTCATAAGTAGTAATACTTTCTCCTCCTGTCATTTAGATTACACTTAGTGATCCTTCATGTTAATAAAATGTGCTTTCTTGTTACTTCTACCTTCAGTGCATACTCATATGTGCATCGCTAGCACTCAGCACCATCTTCTTACTCCCAGAAAGAGATGGTTATAGCAGATAAACTTGTCTGGTGACTTAGAGCCAGCTGTTTTAGTCCCTCTTGATGTCTGAGATTTGGCAGCAGTTCTGATGTAATTAAAGCCATTTTGTCTTTATAGAAGACTGGGTGTTTCTTTGTGTTGGCTGTGTTTGGGTTTTGGTGTTTTGGTTTTGTTTTTAAAAAGTGAAATTTGAAAGTGCAGTCACATGTAGAATGAATTTAACTTCCGCTACATGAGGCAATCTGGGTATACTGCAGTTCATGGTTTTTACTGCAAAATGTAAATCCCATAGAGCAGGGATATATGCAGTAGTAAATATTGTTGGTGAATTTTAGTAATCTAGCATGATCATAACCCATATCTCAGATACAGTAGCACCATGCCTAAAAATGCCCCTGTGAAATCACTTAAAGATACTGAACTCCAAAGTTAAATATATATGGACAGTCTACTTTGCACTGTAGAAAGTTCCTTTTTTCTGCTTGGTTATAGCTCTCAAGACTCCTGTAGATTTTGTTGAAAGACAAATGTGTGACTAAATGGTAACTTCGTTGATTAACATTTTTGTGTGCTCTTCTGAATGAGAGGGCTGTAATCCTTTAACTGTCTTGATGACAAAGAAACCCCAACAAACAAACAATTCCTACATACCCACCATCCCCATGGTGATATTGTTTGCTATAAAGCCTAAACACAAACTTACGTTCAGGATAGGAGGTTAGTATTGTTGAACTAACATTGGCAGAGGACTGTACTTGAAACAAAGCAATTTACCTTTCCAAGTTTGACCTTAAAGTGTTTGGAAGAATTTCTGCTTCTGTAAACTGTTAGAGCAAAAAATATTTGGGTTGAGGTGGGTCTTATGTTCCTGATTTGCTGCATTGCAGAGCTGAGACATCTGCTTCTACTGTTTTCTTCCTTCCCTCTAAAAGCTAGTCTCGTTGGCCTCCTGAGGGTACCATATACCTTTGGGAAACTCCACCCTCCCTGGAGCCGAAAAGCATTGTATTGTAAAGAGTCTTCATCTACTCCTGAAACAGCTGGTTTGATTTTATAGAGACAATACCAGCAGCTTCTGTCTTTCCCTATCAAAGCTTCAGGCATAGGATTTTAAGTACTGCCTTTAAGGAATTTCTGTGCAGTTCTGTAGTGAAATGGGCTGAGTAGTCTCAGCTGGAAAGGATATGCCTGTTTAAACAGCAGAGCATTCAGGTCCACTGAGGTCCTTCATTATGCTTTAATTCAGCTGCACAAAAAGGAACTACTCAATTTCAGCAGTTATTCCAGCTGTGGTGTCCATGATATAAGACAACACTTGCGTGTGGGTGTTTTATTTTGTATGGATATCCCCTTAGCACTCAATTCCTAGGGGAAAAATGCTGCCAACATCCACACATCAAGATACCTTCAAAAGAAGGTGGAGTCTTCTGATTTCCTGGGGCCCTGTAAAATCCTGATTTTCTGAAAATTAAAATAATCTGTATGTATACGAAGTCTTACAGTGGCTTCTATACTTTTGTGCTTCTCTTGTAAGCAGAGTCAAGCTGGTTTTGGTCTGTAGGTTTTAATTGGATCTTATTGTAGTTGAACTCTACTACTTCACATAAAACACGTATTGCTTGAAAACGATTTAGATTCCTGATGTTTAAAATGAATGCATTTCCTGTATGTATTGCTAACTTAGTCTCAAATGATTTATCTGTTAGAAAATGTTTACCCTTCAGGAAAACTTTGTTAGATTTAAACAAAATTATTCTAAGCATGTAAGAATATTCTTGTGGGATAGGACATGGGGGGAAGACATAACTGACAAGTTAACACTAACTTAGCTTCCAGACTTGAGTCCGGTAGAGAACAAAGAGTATAAACCTGGTCCTATTGGGAAAGAGCGTTCATTAAAGAACAGAAAGGTGAAGGATGCCCAACAGGGAGAGCCTGAGGGACAGGAGAAGCCATCTCCCACCTCTGTCAGAAGTCCAGAACCTGTCACTACAAAGGAAACCAAAGCAACAAGTGAACTGAGCACGGAAATAGGAACAATGATATCTGTGTCTGCTCCAGAATTTGGAACAAACACAAAGGTAAGAAAAATACTGACAACTTAATGAGCACTATATGTAAAATATGATTACAATGTTGTAATGGACACTTGGTTGCCTGCTGGTGGTATTTACCTGGACAGCAAAGCCCAATGAATAGCAGATATGAAACATATTGGTACTGCTTGAATTAAACAGCTCTCCAGAAGTGGTATGGAGACATGCTGTTTGTCGTACCCTTGTACAGAGATCAGCTTGGAAGGTTTTAAACTTTTTTGCTGCCTTGTGAATGTGAAAACTCTGTCCTGAGCCTTGCTGTGAAGAGTGGCACTGGAGCCTGATATAGGCAGATTCTGTAAACTCAGATATGACATATATACAAGACAAGTGCTTAACTTTCAGCAGAGAACTCAAGTAGTGTGTGCAATCATTGGCTGAATGCATGGATGACCTGAAGCTGTGGATGTTCTATGAAAAAGAAATCTCCAAACTAGGAATACGCTAAAACACTGGATAAGGTTTGTTCAGTTTGCCTAAAGGGTCTGTACGTCAGCTTCTATTAGTTTGGATATTGTTAGGGTAGCCATTGCATGTTGAGGGCTCGTCATAGTTGTTTACGTTGGAACTCCCCTGACTCCTCTGTAACTGCTCAACAGTGAGATGGTGACTTGCTGTCAGGGTTCATTTTTCTGCAGCTCAGTTCTTAGCTGTGGTGCATTGATAGCACTGGCTGAAAAACATCCATAGAGGTTCTTTCCTTTTTGCTTAAGGACTGGTGTGCAGACTGCCATCACTGTGGCAGCATTGTATCTTGAGCAAGAACTATGGTTGTCATCTCTTGAATGTAAAAAAACCTGTGCTATGTGTAGCTACTAGTTAGACCTGCTTTGGTAAAGGAAGAGTGTTTCTTTACTATGTTTGTAAAGCAGTTTTGTGAGTTTAGACTCAAGTTTGTTTCATACTGTCCCAGTCTTCCTTTTCCTAGTCTTAAGCAGAAATTTTCTGATGCGATTTAGGAAAACTGATCCTGTGCAAAGGTTACGTTAATAGTAGAAGAATCTGAAATGCAGATCACTCACAATTTCTTTGTCACCCGCAGTTGGAGGTGGGGGGTGGGGTGGTGGAGATTATTGTGGCAGGTTTTTGCCAAGGTGTCAGGCAAACAGAAGATACTATCTCAATGAAGTGGTGTTACCAAGCAAGTGATAAGGAGGGTATTTGTGTCCAACATGGTAGCTGCAAACTTGATTTTTGAGTGGAATGGCAAATACGTAAGAAAATTCAGTGCTGGGATTTCTCATCCTTCCTGGCAGTTTCCTTGTAAGTAGATGTGAATGGTTTATGTTGATACCAGAAACAGATGAAGTGCCTTTCTTGTATGCAGAATCAGAAGTGTAGAGCCATAAGCACCAGCTTGTTCAAGTATTTGGTAGGAAGGCTGGTTTTGTCATGTGCTTTCTCACTGTCTTTTCAAGCTCCTGTGACCAGAGCTCAAGATAAGAGGAGATGCTTCTTCTAAGTCACATACAGAATAGGAAACTTATCTTTGTTGATCAGGTTAACTAGATAATACAACAGCTCCACTAAAATCAGCATCATTTCCTCTCCACAATTTTATTTTTAAAGTCTGAGATTTTCAAAAAGGAAGTCCAGATTTTTGTGCCTTTCTGGCCATAGTTAAACATGGGTTGCCAAGATTCTTTGAATTACCACACTATTAAAGCACCAAGCTTCTGTCTTCTGGAGGGAGGACCAGAGAGAAAAGAAACCTTCCATTTTGTACTGGATATGAAAATTCCCAATAATTTCATCATGAAGTGATTGTTAATAGAAGCATTGAATGATAGGTGTAAATATTCCTGTTTCAGCAGTTCCAGGTTTGCTTTTGAATTCCTTTGTCATGAATAGTTCACAGGGCATCAGTAAGTTTTGTTTCTTGGAAAGGGGTGGTTACATTTTATATTTAATTTTATGGAAGTTGAACCAACAACCTGCAGACTTATTGGATAAAATAAGCTTCATCTGGATCTTGCAAGAATAAACCAGTCTTGCTACTTTTTAAAGTGGCTTCTAAAATGGGTTCAAATACTGCTCCATCCTTGGAGTTCCTGTCGTGATCTGTGTTGTAACTGCTTTCTCTTGTCTTTGTTCTCTTTCCATTGCTCATTAGTGAGGGAAGAAGTAATGACATCTTTAATCTGCAGTTTCAGTGTCAAGTGTTGCAGTTTTACAAACCTAAATGGTTTCCCTTTTGACACCTTTTAATATCCTACTCAGAGCCTACTGCTGAGCTTCCAGGAAAGCACACTTTCTTCACTGTATTTGGCAATTTAAATGTCTGTAAAAGTCAAGCCAGGTGTCCTTCAGAAGCAGACGTTTTATAAGAGTACCCCATCTATCCCCAAACAAACATGTTAATTAAGAGCATGTGCATTAATAAAATACTGTTTTATCTTAGAAACTATATAAATATAAATCATACTGATGAGATGCTTACGTTTAGAACATAATTATAATGCTCTGAAGCAACTGCAGCTGGTTATCTTGGGTTTCTGCAGTATTTTTGGAGTAAAGGTGATCTGATAGTGTAAGTCTGAATCGGGTAAGACGCCCCTTGCCAACCCTACCATTTCTTATAAAGTTTTGAAGCTTTCAAATCACAGGAGTGAGCATTACCCGGTTGTGGACATGGCAGTGAAATGTTTGCACAGGTAGTTGATAAACAGCTATGTTAGAGATGATGTCTTGAAAGGACACAGGCTGTACTTGAGAAGAAATTTTCAGTATCTAACAATCTCTCTGTTTTAAGTGATTTAAGTAAATCAGGAACAAGTCCAATAGCTAATTAATCCCATATGTGCCCCGATCCTGTACAGCAAGGTCAGCTCTGAGGTCTGCCTTGTCCTTTTGTTTATAAAGTTACTTCAGATTTTGTGTTCTCTTCTTTTTGGATAGAGTAGGAAGTTGTTAAAATGCTTCTGTGTTCTTTCTTCAGGTATAAATAACTTGTAGATAACTCAAAAAAAGCATGTACAGCTTTTTTCTCTTGCTATTATTACAGTTAGTAGTTTATTAGAAAGTAATCTGTTTCTTCAGTAAAACAGTTGTATAGGAGAATCCCTTTAATTGAATTACAAAAGCTTATGGTGATAAGCTATCTCTAACAAAGAGTCTTAGACTTAATGTACTGTTAAATGAAGGATGATGGTTAACCTACAGTTCATGGAGTGATGTTCATACAGCTAAAGCATTGTCTTACCTGCATGTTCAGCGTGTAACTCATCCTCGTAGGATGTTTTAGCATTGCATATACACTTTTAAGGGCACCAGAGCTGATATGGTGGCTTGGTTTTAATTCTAGTGAAAAAGCATTTCTGTGCTGTAAGTTTCCAAAGGGAGAAGGCAAGCAACAGTCTTGATCTGATTTCTTTTATAAGGAATTTTAGTGCTGAGACCCCATAAAATTTGCATCCAAACCTCGAAGGAATTTTTGTAATGTTATATTAAAAATTTCCTCTTTCTTTTGCAGTAAAGCGTCTTAAAAAAACCCAAGAAGCCAGTTAATTACATTAGAAGGACTTTGTGGTTAAAGCAACCTATTGTGCTTGCTTGCCTTGTTCTACCCAAATTTAGGTTGCCTATTGGAATCACATAGAAATGTGCAACTTGCAGTTTTATAGTTTGGATTTTGAGAGAAACATTGTGTATATCATATTTATCCAGTTTAACAAGTAAAGGAAGTAACAGAGAAAATAGTTGTCCGTTTCCTTTGTGAATACAAAAACATAAGTCAATGTGCACAGTGTCCTCTGTTGCCCCATTATGGTTTAGCTTGTTGTAGTCTTTTACCAAAATAAGGTCATCCTTTTAAAGAAGATTCTTTGTTATTTGCCAGTTAGTATCTTAATGCTTTAATTTCTCTTTTAGGAGACATTGCCATAGCCTTGAGGAGTAAATTGAGTGTGTGCTTTTTCAGTAGCTTATACCAGTTGGATGCAATTAAACAAGCATTATGTGGCATGTGCCTTCAAAATCATTATGTATTGGCAAGTCCAGGCACTCATCAGCAGTTCTGCTGCTAATTTGTCCTTCAGTTTCTTCTTGGTGTTTGGTTCTGTAAAAATAATAGAGCCTTTTCTGGGCTTCGGACAGGTAAAACTTTGGAGTTTGCAGTGCTTGCTAGAGAATGAATCTTGGCTATTTCAGGGTCACACCATTTATCTGACAAAGTCTCTGGGTCAGGTTCTGATAACACCTGTTTGCCTGTCCAAAATACTCTTCGGAGATATCTAGTGACAAGAACTAAAAACAGTGCTCAACGTGCTTTCACAGAAGTACCAGTGCCTTGTTTGTCCATTAAAGGCCATTCTCCAGAGAGCTGGCAGTGTTATCAATGAGACACTTTAATCAGGTGGTTTATACCTACAACTGCAATAGTCACTGGCTGCAGCTAGGTCCATGAAAGTGGACCTTGTTAATTGAGCACCTTAAGGTCCACCTAACTGACAAATAAGCTTCAGGGAAACCATCTGAGTAGACTGGAAACTTTAGTCCTTTTCTTCATTGAAATCACTGCCCAGTGCAGAAATCAGGAGATATAGGCTTCACCATCTAGAGAAACTGAGTCTTGTGACTGTCAGAGAAAAGACTCAAAGAAAATTGTTTTGCAAATAGCAATGCATTCCTGTGTGTTCTTTTTAATCTGGAGGGTTTACCCAATAAACTTCTCTATTTAAAGCTGCAGAAAGCTTTAAGCCAATGTATTTTAATTTTTAAATAGGCTAGAAGTCCTACAGGTGGCTGCAGCATCTTGCATGACAAATAATAATTGGTTACACCACCACACTTCAATATGTTTAGTGCCCAGGCAGTACATCACTCCGTATATTCTTGCTTTACAGACTGTATTTTGACTTGTTTCCAGGTGTATGTTGTGAGGTCATGATGCAAACTGTAATCTCCCAAGAATTCTTTTGACCTCAGTAGCTATTCGGCTGTAAGGATTGCTGGACATACCTTCTAAGCAAAAACTGGTGCGAAATTCTAAGCTTCTGTTGCTTGGTGAACTCCTCCTGTAGAAAGGCTGACATCTGTCCAAGAAATTTAAATCTATTTTAGGTAAGGGAGATATTTTAATGGAATTATTTTTCTTCACAGGAGTCTGTAACAGACTACACTACACCTTCTTCTCATCCTAACACAGTGGCTACTAGCAGTACAAAAATGGAGGAGACTTTGGTGACAAACGTAAGTCTATTGCAGTGATCGTCTTGACTTTGAAGACAAGAAAATATTTTCACACGTTTTAAAGCACGAAGTAGTGCCTTCAGTAAACAAGTCACTAGGGTTTCTTTCATGTTGACTAGCTGTGCATTATCCAGTAATCTTACTCTGAAGGACATTTTGGTTTGAGTATCTGCTCTGGAATTCTTCATGTATTTTCTTGTCTTTTGAACAACCACAACAAACTAAAGAGCACAAAGTGGAGAACATGTTACTAGGGACAATTCTAAAAAAGCAAAGGTAGGCGTAATGAGGGTGTGTACTCTCAGCAGCAGTTGGGACTTGAACCTGATACTAGTAGTAAAGATCTGTAGGTGAGTTTGAAGAAAGGCTTTTACAGACAAAGCAATTTCGAACTGTAGCCTGAAATCACAGCAACTGCATGTAAACGGATCAGCTTAATGGTTTCTGAAAGCAGACAGCATCCTTACAGGTCTTCAGTTGCTATGGAGATGTTTGCAGTCCTCATAAAATCAATGATCCCGACCGAGTGTGGTGTAGCATTTAAGAGGACCAGCTGGGTTGTGACTTGTGAAATCAGGTTTGTCTTGAGTGTGTTGGCATGTCAGGGAGCTTCAATCTTGTGATTTTTGTTGTTTGAGGAGCAGAAATAGAATTATCTCAGAGTTAATTGTTGACTGGGAGAAGAAAGAATTGTGCAGTAGGATCTCTGGTTTTTCTGAAGATGTCTTGTGAATTCCATCTAAGAAATGCTTTTCACTGTACTGCAGCATCCTTTAATGTGATTTTGAAGCAACACTGGTTGAACTTACTCTCCTGATGGATTTTCTGGTGGCGGTGTGGTTTCTGTCATTGGTGGTTAGTGTGGAAGACTGAATTCTTTTGTGTTAATTAGTGTATGCTCTGCTGTGGCATTCTGGAGTTGGATTTCCAACACAGGAAATAGGGCCTCCTGGCCACAAAGGATCTGTGCTGTCATCTGCTTCAAAGCTTCAGTATCTGTGTCTATTGGATTAGCCCGATCTCATCCAGTGGAAGTCTATTAGCTGTGCTCTGAATGGAGAGGGGAATGGTTAGAAGTAATAGACTGGCCACTGCAGTATTTTTGATACATTTCATTTAAAGCTTCTAGGAACATAATCAGAGTTTTCTTAGTCAAAGATAGCAATAGTTTATCAAAGATAGAAATATTTTTTTCCTTAGGTTTCACATCTTTCATCTTTTGAGAGAGAAGATAACTGAATTCAGTTATTGGATGGCAAATCTGTTTTGGTTTGTTTCACGGTCCTGTGACTTTGGAGGTTTATAGCTTCCTCTTGCAGAACCTGCATCTCAGAACTCAAGGTCATGAAGCCCCATGTACTGTATTGGTACAAAAGGGGACAGACTTGGCTTGGGAAGAATTTTTGCATATCAGTAAACTGAAATCATGCTTTAAAGTAAATCCCAAAGCAGAAAATTGGTATTTGTTTGTGCAGAAGACATGGATACTTTAGAACCTTCGTCTTCAGCCTCTTAAAAAGAAATGAGAAGCATCTCAGCACCTGCTGAATGGCCTTTCCCGCCTACCAAATTTTCACCTCGTTTTATCAAAATCTCCCTGCCAAACGCTCAAGCCTTGAAGAAATTGTAGCTCACTTAATGAAGCTTGAGCTTTGCTTTTCTGGGGCTTTTGTAGTAGACGTAGTTCGAATGTGATGTGTGTTGCCTGCCTTTCAGGTGCCCCTGCCCCACACCCTTCCCCTCCCTAGGAGGGAGACTCTACAACAGAGCTCCAGCCTAACTCCAGTTTCTCCCGCTACCGTCGACCTCACCCTCAAGGTATGTACCACATCCCTCTAAGGGTCGTTTTCTTGCATGCAGGGGAAAAAGTTAATGGAGAACTTGCTGGTGAACCTTTTTTTTAGAGCCTTCCTTTGTTTCCTCTGCTGACCTGCTTTTGCATATAAATGGATGGCTGAAACACAAGACTCTTATCAAAGGATGCATTTAAATTATAAATCTCTAACCCCGTTTTGCATTAACACTTGGCATCTCAACCAATCTTGGCTCCCACTGCCCTGAAAAAAAAGACCCTAGCATTTAGGCATTGTACTGTAGTGTTCATGACAAGCCATCAGAATCTGAGGTTTTTCTAGAGTTTAGCTTAAAGTAGGTTGCCTGTTTTGGTAGTAAAGGCTGTAAGGGGTTGCTTGGTAAGCTGAGCTTGATTTCTTAGCTGTTAAGATTTTGGTGCAGTGATAATGTGGTTTTGAGTTGGCTCGAGTTCTAAATAATGAAATGTAGGTGGTCTTGATGTCTATGAAGCGCAGTTTGATCAGTTAGAACGTGTGTTGTTGTGTTATAAATGTTGTTTTCTGCTCTCCAGTGAAGAGTAAGCGTGTAGAATATTTTGAATGGTGTTTTCCCATTTTGTTGGATTTTGGACTGTGTGTCTTGTATAACTCACTAACACAGAGTTGGGCTATAGCTTTGCTACTGTATCTTTAGAAGTTTTTGGTTTGTCTTTTTTTTTGTGTGTGCTAGATCTGCTTTGTGATTTTTGACTGTAGGTGACTGAACCAGTCGAAATTTTGTTGCTGCTTCTAGTATTAAGGAATAGTGATGTTTGAACTTAGTTGCTTTACATTTTTGAAAGAAGTAGTGAAACTAGGGATTGGATGCAGAACTAACACTTTGGAGAAACTTGCTTATCAATCCCAGTGAGACTTGCATCTCACTGGCATGGTTTGACACCTGCTTGCCTGTGTTCTCTACAGATGATAGTTATTAATGATCTCTTGTTGAGTCTTTGCTTTTCTTTTGTTAACACTTTTTATTTCCTGAAAAAAATGTAACATCACTTTAAAACAATAGACCAGCAAAAATGGGGAGAGGGCTGGAGGAGGGACAAGTAATTTAACAAAAACCTGGTTTTCTGTTGCATTTTTCTGTAATAAACTACCATAATCTGACTTTCTGGTGCCTGGAAGTGTTTTTCTAAAATAGTAGTCTCTTAACTGTTCAGCAGCTGGATATCTGATTCACATGTAATACAGGTAGGAATGTTACTATAGCATGAAGCTGCGAAGAATGTGACACTGCTCAGTTAAAGCAAACTTTGGCATTTGTCATTCATCCTGCAGTTTCTTTTTCTGCTGTGCTGGTGTCCGTGATTTGATTGCTTTCTCAGTGGATGACAGATCTTGGATATTTGCTAACAAAATATGTCAAGGATCCATGTTTCGAGGATACCTTGAAGAACACGCACACTAAAATCTGAATGGAAAGGCATATGGAAGCAGCTTTGTCTCTAATTTCTCTATTCCAGTCACTGGAGCTCTGCCTCCTTTTGCAAATGCTGAAGGCATTTCAAAGCTGGTTTTGAAGCATGCACTTGAGACTGTCTCTTTCACAACAGACCTTCTGGTCCAGACAGAGCAGGGTTGCTCTTCATCATCCTTTTCAATATAATCCTTGCTTCTTTTAAAAGATACTTTCAGAGCAGCAGAAAGGAAAGCATTTCCTTCCTTCTCTTAAAAGAACAAAATCTCCAGACTCTGCTTCCATAAAGGAATAATCCTTGCAGCTGCTCTTTCCCCTGTCCCCTTTCACAGATGGCTGTCTGCAAGGAGACTCGGCAGGGGAACTCAGCCACAATTGTTCCCACTACCTGGCATCATTTTGCCAGAGTGTAGGTATAAGGTGCTTATATGGGAAGGCTTGCTGAGATCTCCTGTTCCCTTGGAGTAACTGCTAAAGACACCTTTACTAAGGCAGACATCCTCTTAAGCACATAGCTGATAGGGCTATTGGTAGGTAAGGAGCTGAGCAAAAGAAAGTCCAAAGCAATCTCAGACTAAGCTGCCTGGCCCTCTTCCATGTTCCAGGGTTCCATCTAAAATTCTTGTGTAGGCATCTGCTCCAGAATCTGACATGTTTTGACTTTCTGATCACTTAAACTTTGGCGTAGTTAAGGATATGCACATGGATATTTGTCTCCAGTTAAGTTTTTGGATACTGGACCATTATTGGTCAATGGTGAAGAGAACCCTCAAGCAACCATGATATCCAGCTTGTGCTCTCCTTTTTCTCGTAAGCAAGAAGTGAAATTACAGCGTTTTCCCCTGCCTCACTTAATTTAAAATCTCTTACTCCTTCATATCTGGTCTGTAGGTGGTGCTGCATAGGCACTCATAGACTACCAGTCTCTTGCACATCTTTTTTGTGGCTTAAGAAGTTAGAGATTATTAAGAAGCACTCTAAAAGCAAAGCTGCTAGAAAACTCAGGACTCTGTTATATGCCCTTTATTGCAAATTGGAAGACAATATGCAGTATGTAGACTCTACCTTTTGCTATTAGTTTCTCTGGGCCATCATGAAGCTCACTGAACATAGTAGAAGCTTCTACACCTTCTCTATTCAGACATTCTCAGGTAGTTCTGCACTCTTTGTTAGACAAATGCAGTACAGGATTGTTACCCTGTCTTACCAGACCCTGTGGTGTTCACAAAGGAGTGTGTAGTCTTACCTATACTCTACCTTAAGCAAAATACTGTCCAGCAGATTAATAAATTTTGAATTTTGCCCTGTGTGCAAGAATCAGAACCCTTTTGGAGGAAAATGTTGTGGAGGGGAAACAGAGTAATTGCTGGGGAAGATGATCTTGAAAATAGGTGACTTAACTCCAAACAATTTGAAGAGTAACAAAACTTCCCTCCTCACCATTTACACTCAAGGAATTACAGAACTCCACTTTCCACATGGGTGTGTACTGATCACCTGTTACCCATTTCTTTCAGTAATGCTTTGCTTTTCTTGTCATTTCTGAAGCATCCAGATGAAGTCATGTTTTGTCTGTCTTGACTGTGCCTAACTCATGCAAAACAGGGTAGGCAGAAAATTACTTTCACAGACTGTAAGTCCCAGTTAGGGGGTTCTGTTGATCCAGGCAGTAAGGTCAGGTTTGTTGGTGAGTATATATTTGCCCTTTTACATATACCATTAAAACCAGCACCTGGTCTTGGGAAGCTTAGTCTGCCAGATGAGCAGTTTCAACCTATGGCATCCAGCTCTGCTAGCAAAATCTTTGTTTCATATGGGGACAGCTGAAGATTGTAGAGAAGTCCATGGACTGTGTTTGAGCCTTTAAATTACTTACTGAGTGTAGTCTGAACATTGTTATTTCTTTTTCAGTAGTTCCTCAAAAGTGCTTCAGTTCAGATTTGGCATTGTGTCTAATGTAGCAATAATTAGATTGGTATTGGCTGAAATAAAACCATAGGTCTTTTCACTTTTGGTGGAAGATAATTGTGTATAAAATTTAAATTGAAGCTTCGTCTTCCTTGCCGTGCAAGACTTAAACTCATAAGAGGAGCATGAAGCATTTTTAGCACTAACGTAAAGTGGTGTGCACCAGCTGTGTTAGCTTGTGATTGTTTCTTGAACAGCAGTTGCTTTGGAAATCTAAGCTTGATTGCTCTCATATTTACTGAAGTGTGCATTAGATATTTTTGGTGATCACTCATAGTGGATGATTTACCAAGAAGGCAAGGGGCTGTTTCATTTAAATGGCCCAGATAACTTGTAAGTGAAGGACTTCATGGAAATATTTAGAGGGGGTTTCTTTACATTTCTTTTGCTCACTGTCTTTTGCTCTTCATGTCAAACAAAACCAAGCCAAATAAGTGTGAGTGAATTCTCTTTTGAGCATTGAATGTTAAGATGAACATGCACGTGTGCAGTTGGAACAGATTAGAAGCTCCAACTTAAGGCTGTATGCTTTTTTGCATGAACAGAGTTGCACGATTATGGTGACTTAAAGAGGCTCGCATGAAGCCTGAATTGCCTTTTGAACTAAAAAGAACTGTGAAAAGACTGTTTGACTAGTTGAAACTTCCTAATAGATGAGGAAATTTGTTTTCTTTTAAATAGATGGAGTCTGCACGCAAAGCATGGGAAAATTCCCCAAACATGGGGGAGAAGAGTTCGCCAGTGACCTCAGCAGCATCTCCCATTGCTGGTGGCAGCAGCAGTGGCAGCAGCAGCAGCAGCAACACTGGGCCAAGCAGTGGTACTTACAGCTCTTTCTCTAGTGCATCAATGCCTCCTATTCCTGTGGCCTCAGTTACACCAACAACTTCGCTATCAGGTACCACATGTCAAGATTGTAGTATTCTGTTGTATTGTTCCTCAGTTACATAAGATTCTCTTTAGAATTATGTTTAATGCAAAGCTAACAGGAGTTTTATACTAGTATGAAATGTCAGATCTGAACAACAGTTTCCCAGATACCTTTTAATTTACAAGGGAAATACTTCACCTGTTTAATTTCAGTCAGCTGAAAAGAATAAGATGACATCTCTGACTATGCTGCTTGTATGGACTTGAAAGAGGAGGTAAACTTCTCCTATTGGCTGCCTTATTGGTTTCATTTTGTTCAGCTGAATGTGAAGGCAAGCAAGCACATTTTGGAGGAGATGGTAGTTCTGATACCCAGCTAACTGCAGTCTTAGTTTCATTTGTGCTCTTGCTTTGGGAGCTTTGACAGCTCATACCAAAGCCCCTTCGTACTAGCAGAGCACATGTCCAGCTGCTCTTCACAAGCAGTGCTGGTTTCCATCTTGGTTCTTTGCAGTAAACAAAAGATGCTATGTCTGATTAAATCTTCACACCTTGGAGTATTAGAATGTGTGCCCAAATCTCAGCTGAAGTGTGTGAAAGAGACCTTTATTGGGACACTGGCTCTCAGTCATGAGAGGCACAACCACTGTATGTTGCAATATTTTGTTGCGTAACTAACCAAAATGTCTAGTTCAGTATTTTTTTATGCACCTGTACTTGAGAAGGGAGATGTATTACAGTTGCAGCACTTTCTGTAGTGAACTTAGCAGAATTATCCTTCTGTCCATCTGATGTTGATGGAAGAAGCTGCATTAGGTGTCCGTGTCCTTTATCAGTTGTGACTCTGCTTGTGTAGCTGTCCCAAAACTTTGACCACTGAAAGATGAGGCTTTGAAATATCTTTAGCTGTTTTATGGTGTATCAGTTGCTTCTCTCCTCCTAGGAGCTGGAACATACACCACCTCTTCACTGAGTACGAAGACTGCAAGCACCTCAGACCCTCCTAATATATGTAAAGTGAAACCACAACAGTTGCAGACAAGCAGCCTAGCTTCTGCCAGTCACTTTTCCCAGCTGAGCTGCATGCCATCTCTTATTGCTCAGCAACAGCAAAGTCCCCAGGTCTATGTGTCTCAGTCTGCAGCAGGTAATAGTGTTCGTGGCTGAGAAGCTGAGTCTGGTTTTTGGGAATTCTGAAGCTGGAGAGTTGAATTCAGTTCTGGTTTTATCTCCAGATAGAGACAGAATGATGGAGAGCATTCTGTAAGCAAATGCTCCCTAATTGTGTCTTACTCTAAATATGCAAGTTTCTATCAGTAAGTATAAAGATAACGCTGTGTTAGTTTGAGGAAAGTAAATTTGAATCTCATAATGTATCATTTTCTGTTGCAGAATTGTAAATCACTATTTAAGACCAAGAATGATTTAGTCTTGACTCCTTCCTTAAAGTGCTACAATAGTTTAGAATCCTGACATTTTCCTTTAAAGAAAACCCTACATATAGTTAACCTAAATTACATGACAGTATAGCATGTTCTTCCCCTTCCTTTACCCAAATGCCTGTTTTGGCCAGAATCTGGTGCTCGTCCCCCAAGAATTGCATGGGACTGAAGATGCTTATGCAAGACTGATAGATTCTGGGGGTGAATTGGAAGATACCGAAGTTGGCCAAGCACCCAGCTTTTCAGTTTCTTCTCCCAGTCTCTCTGGTAGCTGTCACACTGGGAAGTACTGGGAGTAGCTGCATTTTAACTCTTGATGTTTCTAACATTTCTAGCAGGGAAATGTTTGGAATCGGGTACTAATTGTATTGCTCTTCCTGAGGTACTGCAGCTCAAATCCCAGCATTTTACATGGATACAAGTCATCTGTTCAACACCCAACATGCGCGTTTGGCACCACCTTCTCTGGCCCAGCAGCAAGGCTTTCAACCAGGGCTTTCTCAGGTAGTTGGGGATTTAATTTTTTTGCCCTCTCTGTCCATGTTGCCTTTAAAGCTCTACTGATGAGCTAATGGGAGCAGGAGAGAATGGGACTAAAGATTCTGCAATACTGAGGTCATGTCTGCCCTTGCTATTGCATTCTGGTGTATGCAAGCAGTGTTTGGTCTCTGCTGGTCCTGAGAGTAAAAGCATTTATCATGAAAGCTGAGAGAATAAGCTTTCACTCAAAAACATACTTTATGTAAAAGTACATATTCACAGGAGGTGTTTATGTAGCCATGTTAGTGCAGGCTTATTCAACTTATGGAAAACAGAATTGTCTGCAATCTTGTGCAGTTGCTTTGTATGCAAATCTAAAAAATTCGTTTTGTTTCTGCTGGTTATTTGCAAGGAAAAGTTTAAAATTGAACTAGAAAGTAATTTTCTGAATGGGAGCAGTACCAGCTCTACAAGCAGCCTTGGGATTTGACATTCTTTTTTTACTTTTTCTGATGTTACACAAATCCTGGCATACCTATAACTAGCTTTTCTATGTGACTTTTGTCCTTGGATGTTTAATAGTCTCTTTTTTATGCAGCCTGCTTCAGTTCAGCAGATCCCCATCCCCATCTATGCACCCCTGCAAGGACAGCATCAAGCTCAGCTGAGTTTAGGAGCAGCACCAGCTGTTTCACAAGCCCAAGAGTTGTTCAACTCTTCCTTACAACCTTATAGGTAGGTAGCATATGCAAATCTCTTTGGGTTTTGAGTAGCAGAGAACTTGCTTTCCTGCAGACTTGTGTTCTGTGCTCAATAGCTGCCTCATCTTCCTGTCTTCCCCAAAAATCTTTCATCTGTTTGGCTGAGAACTGTCTGTGCAGATTGTCTGGCTAGTCTGTGTATGTATATATAGTTGTGAAATTGTGTATTCAAAAATTATGTATTATATTTATATCTTCAGGAAACCAGGCTAAAAAAAAATCTGAAAACAAGTCTTCCATACTAAGAGAACAGAAAAAGAGGAGTCTGTCCCTTTAATTTAATAATTTGTTATTTTTTAATCAAACCAACATTGGAGTCTTGAAATGCTTTGAAACCCTAGTTTGAACTCCATAGGTGGTAGAAACCTAATTTCAGATGCGTAGGGGATAGTGGGGGTGTGTTTTTTAAAAAAATTCTTTATGTTTGCTACAAAAGGTAATAGGAAGAGAAGTATTTCTCAAATGGCATTAATAGCCAGACACATTTCCACTGTGAGGCTTTCCAAAGCTTCCTTGCACTTCTTATCAAAACTGATTCAGAGTGGTATGATTCTGACAAATTCTGTTAGTTTCACTTTGAGAAAGTTTCTTTGGAAACTTAATTTCAGCGTTTTGCATGTGCTATAGAAAAACCTGCTTGTTGCAATGTAAAAGGCTGAAGCCACAGAAGGGTTTAATTGACTACATGGGTATCCGGACTTTGTGTTTGGCTGACTTCGTTGGACCAAATACTACTAGTCCTGCCACAGCTGACAAAAATTGTTGCAAACAGTTCTGTAGCTGCAGAAACACAATCAGTCTGGCATGTGGTCCAGATGAAACAAATGCTTATGGCTGATCAGATCATGCACAAACCCAGTATTAATGGTGTTTGGGGTGGTGCTATTTCTAAGAGTGTGAATACATTTCCCACATCTCTAAAGATGCACAGGAGGATAAGCTTTGAGATGTACAGATTACTGGTTTAGAAATAAGCAACAACATAAACTTGTGAAATGTTTATGGCTACATTGAGGACAGTCCTCTGCATACATTCTGGAAAAGTTTCTCCAGTGCTCAGAGTGCAACTGTAAGTGTTTTGCAATTAAGGAAGGGTACAGGACAAGGCTGGTCTGGGTGTTCTGTCAGGCAAGCACATGGCCACTGCCCTAACAGGACCTGTGCTATGCTGGTACATATTGACCAAGTGATAAAGTGAAAAGTGGTTTTACATCAAAACCATTCTGAGCAGAAGAATTTTGAGAGGGTTGTTTTAGTTTTTAAACTCTGATTCTTCAGTCTGAGAGTGGCTATTCAGTAGGCTCTTGATGGAAATGTTTGGATAAATACTTCTGGTGGTCTAATCAACCTGTTCCTGGTGCTTTGCTGTACTGTTTTTGGTCTTTGTTAAACTGCAACTTCCCCGTGCTGGTGACAAGGGAATTGAATATCTAATTAAAATTAAAGTCTGATGTCTGTGTTACTGTTTTGAAGCCAGAACATTCACTTGGAAGCTACAGTTGTCAGCCTACAGTAATTTAACCTCTTAAGTATTAAAAGTTGGACTCTGGAGATCTGTAAAGTCAAGAGAACAAAGCAGTTTATGACAAAGTGAAGCTACTCACATATGGTGGTTCCCCACTGTCCTACCTTTATAGCACAGGAACTAAGAATGAACGGGTAGCTTCTGTACATTACAGTTAAGTTTCCCAAAAACTATTTTAACACACACATTGAAATAGCTAAATGAACTTTAAGATTTAAACAAAAAGCCTAGTCATTTTCTTCTGTGGCTTTTAGTAGCATCTGTTATGTTATTGTGTGCAGAGTAAATAAAGATCTGCCTTTCTTAGGTGAAAATCTATTCCATAGAACTAAGCATTGTATTTCCTTTTGAAGAATATAACCTGTGTTCTTAATTTTTTATGCCTCGTTGTTGAGCTCTGTCTGCATTTATATGTTTAATGCTTCAATCTCTTGCAGATCCCAGCAAGCTTTTATGCAAAGTGGTTTGTCTCAGCCATCACCTGTAGTTTTGTCTGGTACAGCCTTACACAACTTCCCAGCAGTACAACATCAAGAGCTTGCTAAGGCGCAGTCAAGCCTGGCATTTCAACAGACTTCTAATACACAGCCTATTCCTATCTTATATGAACATCAACTTAGTCAAGCTTCAGGACTGGGAGGCTCTCAGCTTATTGATACACACATTCTCCAGGTAGGAAATGCTTCAAAATGCAAAATTTCTGCAGTGGCTTGCTACAGATAATACAGTAACAAATCAAGTATTGGTCAGCTTGGGGTAAGCCCACTTCTGTGATAATTACATGACAGTTAGTGTGTCAGGAAATTTAAGACACTTGGAAGATAGTGTTCTTTTAGTTTCATAAAGGTACATTAGCATAATCTGAGTTGAGTATTGTTCCCCAAATTACAGGGTTCTTTGCACTTACATTACTAATTGCAGCTTCAGGTTTGATATCTGTTATGGTAGGTGATAAAGAGCTCTTCTGCCACTTGCAAACGAGAGCTTTATAAACAAGCTGAAACCTTCAGGTTGTCAGCTTCCTGTGCTGTGGTTGCTGCTGTACTGGTTGAAATGCAGAATGATGTGCCATACTGTCTCAGAACTGCTCTCTTAAGTATTCTTAAGGTAATGGTGTGTCTTGCTCTTCCTAGGCCAGAGCTACACTCACTCAGGCTTCAAATCTGTACTCTGGGCAAGTTCAGCAGCCTGGCCAAAGCAATTTCTACAACACTGCACAGTCTCCCAGTGCTCTCCAGCAGGTAAACTATGGCATGGTAAATTTCCTAAATTGTATTCTTCTTAAAAGTATGTTGTTGTTGATGGGGGCGGGGGGAGCAGCCTGGGACAATCTTGAATTCTTCTCATGCAAGAATTGAAAATTGATTGCAAAGAAAAGCTACTGCAGCGGCACTGAAAAACTGAATTGCTGAGAAGTTGGATGGCCTACAGGTTCATGTCTCTCACTTGTCTCTGGCATCCTTCTCTTAAATAGTTCACTTTCCAGTGACAGACAAAGATTTAGTTGGCACAGTGGTGTTGCTAATTGATTGAGGCATATGCTGCCTTTATGGGGGCAGGTATCAGTGATGGTGTAGAGAGACAGACAAGCTCCAAGTGCTTAGTGTAGCCTAATTGTTAATACCAGATCTCATTGAGATGAAACCTCAGAGCTGTTGCATATCTCAACAATGTCAAATATGTAGAAAACAAATGAGAAGTCAGCAGATAGATGATCTTACAGGCAAACAGGATAGCCAAGTCAGTAACCTCTACATCAGGAGGTTTGTGAAATAACTCCAGTGATTTTAAATCTTTTGAACTCATTTGTGAAAGAACTGTTCATTCGCTGTGTGCAAGCATTTTGTTATATTTAGAGGATGCTGTCTAGTGGCTTCCATCTTTAAGTGGCTTTAAAAAAAAAAAAAAAAAAGCTTATTTTGGACTGACTTATTATAATAGCCTACTTCATACACATGAAAAATTGCCAAGACAGAAATCTAGAAAAGTCTTAAAAAATTGGATCTCATCTGTTGGAAATCTAGCATAAACTTTTAAGGACCTTTTATAAGGGTTAGTGCTTTTAATGTGTTCAAGCTTGGCTGTCCCTGTACTTTTAATGTTATCTTTCAGAACAGAACACTAGTAAGTCTTTCACATCTGGAGAATATCATTCTTCTAGTCACACTCAGAATATAATTTTGCAGCTTGTAGATTGATGGTCAGACTAGGAAATAAAGTACAGTAATTCTTGCCACTCAGGTCACTGCTGTGGTACTTTCACACTTATCACTACCATTCTATGGTGATTTCAGCCCACAGCACACTCTGTTAATGTAAACAAGGGACAGGCTGTGGCTTGTTGGGATTTTTTTTTTTTTAAAGATCAAACTGCTGGCTGTTGGAACTCCTGGTAAGTAAAATCTAGTTTTCATACCAAGCAGCATCCTTATGATGACTAAAATTATTTGAATTAAATAAACCCATCCACCCCCACGACTGTTTCATTCTTTTATTTTCTGAGTTGAATTGAATTTCCTTTTTCATACAATGAAATCATGCTGAATGATATTGGGAGTTAGGAGCTAGCATTCAACTTTGTTTCTGGAAAGCAAAGACCCATATGCCATTAGAACAGATTATAAAGACAGGTTAAACAATAAATTCACTTATTTTCTTGCAGCTCTCTGAGTAATGTATGAACTCATTAAGCCATTTACCTTGAATATAGCTGAAATCATAGAGCTAGTAAAGAAAGTTAAATAACAGCCCTTGTGTCTATGTTACTGGTGATTTTGTACTTTTTTCCAGGTGACAGTACCTTTGCCAGGATCACAAATCTCTTTGCCCAACTTTGGATCCACAGCACAGCCACTTATTGCCCTACCCCAGTCTTTACAACCACCACTACAGCACACACCACCACAAGCGCAGGCTCAAAATCTAAGCAGACCTGCACAAGTAACGCAGCCTTTCAGAGGATTAATCCCAGCTGGAACTCAACACAGCATGATTGCTGCAACTGGAAAGGTAACAGTATTGGTAGATCTACAGTACAAAAATTAATACAAAGCACAGCTGTCTGCTGTTTCAGAAAACCAGGCATGGCAACCCATGCTGATGCTTGCATTTAAAAATCTGCCTTGGCTTTAAAAGGTAGGGAGGGGAAGATGGAAAAGCCAGTCAAGCCTAGTCCTTTTCTGACTGTGTCTGAGCACTTTGTAAAGGTTTAGCTCAGATTTTGTAGCTAACTTGATACTAGTCCATTTGCACTGTAGGAGTACCTACTTGGATGACGACTTCATGGACTAGTAGGATATTTCATGTAGAAGCCATGTAGAAAATAATACAGAGATGTTGTTAGAGCAGCAGGCCAATAACATTACGCTGTCAGGGCTGGTTTCTGACTTCTGGTCATGCATGTGTTTGTCACTTTCTTTCTGGTCTCGTGTGAGAGTCAGTTGTATGGGATCAAGTCTTCCCAGTGCAACAAAGTGGAGTTTTAGGGGCTTCAGTGGACTCTGTATCAGCTGTGACCTTAAAGCAGAATTAAACTACTAATGTTGTTGGGGGTCTGCATTTCTGAATAGCACAGCAGGGTCCATATTGAGAATGTATGCAAGGCAGGACCCTTGATGTGTTTAAAAAAAAAAAAAAGGCTGGTCATGCAGCTGAAGAAAATTCTCCTTGAGTAACAGCTCTAGTAAGGAGATAACACTGAAATAGTGCAAGAAACTTGAACACCTAGGAGCGAATTCCCTCTTCCCCTTTATATGGAGCTGCTGTGGTAATTGCTAATGAGGGGATGTGTGGAGCTGGCTTCCAATCATAAGGTCTCTTGTCTTAGATGGAATCACAGATTTACAGGCACCTGCGATTTTCGGATAGTGTGCAGCACAACGCAGTTGCAGCATACTTTAAGGTGAGCAGTGGGTGATAACGCTGAATGTGAACACAGCTAAGCTTTGTCGGATACAACAAGGCCTTTCCCCAGTGCAGGGAGTAATCTAGCTCTGGAGCTGCACCTGAAATCCTTACAGCTTGTGGCCTAGACTTTAGGGTGCTTTTGAGCATAAAATGACCCTGCTGTCTCAATGGTTTACAGCTGTGATAAGAAAAATTTCTCTCAGATATTAATTCCATGTCTTGGACAGTAATGGCAACCAGAATTCCAGATCACCTAGATGAAGTTTTCATCCTGTCACCCAGCAGACTATATGGTGATTTTTTGCACCATGTAGTTTTCTAGCTTTATAGGATCTGGCCAAACCTTTTCACCTTTATAATTTTTGAGCCCATCTTCCAAGCAGCAGCACGTTTCTTGCTGCAGTTGTCATTGGAAAATGATCACTTATTTCAACAGGAAACGAGGAAGAACTGCAGCGGGATGGTGGCCTTAGGTGACTTTTCTGCCCTGTGTCAAGGGTTCCATCATGTTCCTGCTAAAGAAAGTCAGTTTAAAACAGCCACCCACTTTTAACTGATTTGTTGTTGCCATTATGCTTCATGGCTGTGTGTGGAAAGATCCTGTTCCTGAGACTAATTTATTCTGTTGTGTGCATCTGCAAAATAACATGCAAGATTCATTGCTCCAGAGATTTTTTGCATGAATGACAGCTCCATTTTTGCTGTGTTTTTGTTTGGGTTTTTTGTAGAACTGGATTATTTTATGACATTCTTCACTTCAACATTTTTCAGGATGATATGTAATATTTTCATGTGGTACCTGAGATGGGGAAAGAAAATTGGCCCTAAAAAAATGTTTCAGGGTTGAAATATGTGAAATGAGTCACAAATCCCCTTTTGTTATGCAGGAAGATCAAGTTAGCCAGTACGATTGCTGGAAGTGCCAGATAGTGCAGGAAAATTTTACACAGAGGTGCTTGTGGTGCTGGGGTTATGTTAATAATAAGAAACCGTTTTTGCAATCGGGCTTTCACCTCACTTAAGTGACCTATTTTCATTGAGAAAAATATGAGGTAAGCTAACAGATACTTAGTAAATACAATTTTTTTTCTTTGCATTACAATTAACATGTGGATTGCTGTGTTTTTCAGATATCGGAAATGGACCTGAAGGCCTTTGGAGGTGGAATTGATGTTAAACCTGGAACACCACCAGTTACTGGTAGAAGTACTACTCCAACCTCCACTCCCTTCCGGTAAATCTCTCTTAAGCTCAAAATTCCTTTAAATCAGAGCTAGAAAATGTACCTAGTCATGCATAAGCAGCCAGTTCTGAAAGGTATGAGGTGAAAGGGCGAATAATATAAAATACAGTGCTTAATTTTAGCTTAAAAGCACCACTCCAGTAGATCCTCAGATCTGTAGTTTGCCAGAAGTACATAGCTCTGAAATAAAACATTAAAAATATTTTTTTGATTAAAAGTAGCATTTGATTAAATGACCTGAGATTGTACCAGGAAAGCATGGAGGTGGCAGGAAAGATGTACTTGGGGATAGAGCTCTAAGACAATTTATCTTAATTGGGGTACTCAAAGTAAAAACACTTTTAAAGGCTTACATGACAGTTGTGGCAAGAATTCTGTTGGAAAACTAAGAATTATTGCAAGATATATAAGCTACTCCCAAGTGAAATTAGTAAGCTGTTTGCAGGTTTGCTTGGTTAATTGATAGACTTAAGTCTTGCTCATATGCATGGTATACCTTTTGGGCTGCTTGTGGGTGAAGTTACTAGTGGGCTGAAGGAACTTGAAAATAGAACTTTGCTACAAGATGGTTTTGTTCTTGAAAGCTGTGCTCCCATGCATAGTAACTATACTTGGTGGCTTTCACTGCAGCAGACTGACAATGTTCAGGCTTTTTATAGTGAAATAGAAATAAGAGTTTGAACTCAATGCTGAAGTCATACCTCCAGTAGTTCACCTAAGAAAAAAGTGATGGGATGAGGGAGAAGGAACTTGAACTTGCAAGCTAGTCAGCATTTAGGACAGTTGCCTCGATGGTGTATATATGTTAGAGATTCTAGATGAGATGTCTCTTCTAGAAATGAAAGCAGGGCGCTTAAGCTTTTGCTCTTAAGTGTAGAGGCACTGGGAAGATTGACAAAACCAGAGTAGATCTGGAGTTTGAAGTGAAAACTAAACAGAGAGTTCTTTAAGTTTACAAAATGTTGGTGTGTATTGAGTTTAGTTGGTTTCCTTGCCACTGGTGCCCCACTGCTCATTTTATGTTAAGTGTATCACCCACACACTCTGCATGAGAACTCTGCAAATCAAGCTCCATTTCCTAAAGAAGGCTGTTCGCTCTCTTCTCTTTCTTTGAGAGCTGTTTGGTTCCGTTCCCCCAGATAATCTTTCAGGCTTCATTTAATTTCATGGGGATTCAATACCTCTTAAAAGTTTTAATGGAAGGTCGTGTTTGTAGCCAAAGAAAATGGGGGGAGCACATTTTCTGTGAATTCTTGAAGTCTGTTCAAGTGCATTTTGAAACATTTGACAACAGGTCAGAGTGGAAGCAGCTGCACATGGCAGCTTCTGCTGTGTGTGCTTAATGCCTGTTGTGACAAGCCCTGAACTTGACATGATGGAGCACGCAGTGTGAAGGGGTAGCAGTGAATATAAGATAGCAGGGATGGGAAGGGTAATGCATGTTTAGCATTAGTATTTGTGTTATGAATACTTTAGGGAAAAGTCTCTTTCATACAGACTTTACCCTGGGATCTTTCCATATCCTAAGTATTTCTGATTAGAGTTTCTCTTTGTAATTTTAAGCTCTGAGTTTGTTTGCAATTGAAACTAAGGATAGACACACAAGAAGATCTTATACCAGCTGCTGAGAGATTTTTGGTTTTCCCTCCAATGCTGAATTTCTAGTTAAGTTGTAACTAAAGACAGAAACATCCTCTGAATGAGAGCAGTGTGGTTCTAACTGGTATTCTTTTCTTCAGCGCTAGTTCTACAAGTCCTAACAATCAGTCCAATAAAATGAACAGCATTGTCTATCAGAAGCAGTTTCAGTCAGCAGCTGCTGCTGTGAGAATGACACAGCCGTTTCCTGCACAGTTTGCACCACAGGTAGGTGACCGGTGGCTTCCTACAAACAAATCTGTTTCTCTGTATGACTTGGTGACTCTCTAATTGAGCTGTGTTTTCTCAGGCTTTATCATGGGGAGATAAAAAATTGAATCCTTAAAGTGAAATAGTGTGATAAAATGGATTTCAAGATCAAAGCCAAAAAAAACCCTCTTTGATCTTGATAACTAGTAGTACAGATTTGGTGGTGTGTTTAATTTTGAGAGTTCTGTGCACACTGAGGAATTCAATACAAGCTGTGAATGATGTAGAACAGATGGTTGTTCTGCTGGCTTCCCCACACAGCTGTAATGCACCTCATCCTGCAAAACCAGATCATTTGGTTGGGGAAGGGGAGAAGCTTTGTGTCTCAGAAGGGTCCCAGTGCATATTTTAAATGTGTAAAGACAAAGCAGATTTGCAGTTCTTTGTCTGAGAGGCAACTTGGAAGTATTGATGGAGCAGATAAAGTTGAAAAGGATCTCTGGAGGTCATACAGTCTATACAAAACAGAGCCGATGCCAAAGAGTTTGATTTGCTTCTGACATTCCAGGAAACACAGCTTGCCAGGGTGTTGCATCCCTGTTACAGTGAGTGTAGCCAGGCTGCTAGGGAAATGTAGCCTCTGTAAAAATGTAGGATATCTCTGTCTTGTAGTATTTGGAATGTTTGACTGCAGGACCTGCGTGTGGATTGCCATTAGCAGAAACTGCCTAGCCTTTCCAGGGCTGCCTTTCGCTAGCGACTCCTCCACTGCCTTGCTTGGGTCTTCTCCCTTACTACAAGCTGCTTTAAAGTTTTTGGTACTACTTTCAGGCACAATGGCTCTATAGGGCTATTGTTTTTTTTTTTCTGGAGTTCAAGCATGGCCTCTTGACATAAAAGCCTATTTTCTTGACATCAGTTTGACAGCAGAGCAGCAATTTTTTCCCCTTTAAGCTAATGCCAACGTGCAATCTAATTGGCAATTTTCTAATTGCGAATTGTCTCTTTTTGTTGTTTTTCCCCCACTTAGATCCTCTCTCAACCTAACCTGCTCCCTCCATTGGTAAGAGCCCCATATACTAACACCTTCCCAGCGCCTGTTCAGAGGCTGCCAGTAGTACTGCATAGTCAGATGCCGTCTCAGATGACCACAGGCCTTATGAGCCACCCTCATTTACCGCGTGTGGCCAGAGGTCTTTGTGGATCAGTATCTGGAGCCAGAGGCAATCAGGGCCAGGCTGCGATGAAGGCTGAACGAGACATGAAGGTTAGTATTTGAACAGCAGTGCTGTTAACACCAGTTCAGTCTTGACAGCTTGTAGGGCAAGAATGTGTCTGCAAATCATGCCTTAATTAAAAAGCCTCTGGACCCTAAGCTGGTTGCTGGGCCTTTAACAGCTGAACACAGGCCTTCTCTAAGCCCTGGGAATTTTTTATAAGAACTTTACACTAGAAAATTTGTAGGGACCTTCCTTTTTCAAGTGGCCTAATGGTCAGTTGTGATGCTGCCACTGCTGTCAAAGGCAATCTGACAACTAGATTTCAAGAGCCTGGATTTTTTTGAATGAGTGATGAAGCCTACAAACCTGGCTGGTAGCTATCATTTCACATCTGCCTCCCCAGCTCTGAGCAGCAGTATGAAACCCTCCTGTTGTAGCCAGCCTCACCACTTGGTGATTCTGGAGATTCATTTCCCGGTGGTTTGAAATGCCTGTGATTTGATTCTCCGTGGTAGAATGCAGTAATGTGGTACGCTCTACAGAAGAGGTGGCTGCATTTCAGTAGCAGGTGATGAGTCATCTAATGTGTTAAAGCACTTTGGGACCCTTCAGGCTGAGGCAAGCTCTTCTTACCAAGGCAGGACTGCAGTGCGGGGCATCTGCACAGGGACACCATTGTACACTTAGCCTGTTTTCTGCAGAGTAAGTTGCTTGTATGAACAGATGGTACTGAGGACCTCCTTCATCTACTGTCATTTGCCATGACATGTGCATTGAGGTGTAAAAGCAAAAGAGTGTGCTTTTCCTGGTGATTTTTGGTTGTAGGATAATTGATTATCCCTTAAATTCTAGGTGTTGGGTCCATTTAGTTTTAGTAGTTCCGTAGACTTATTAGGTGATGGCTTAGTGTATTGTCTCGAGTGTGTATTACAAACTGAATCTAGCCAGTCATAGTAAATACTAATACACAATCCTGGTTTTCTGAATCTTCCTGCAAACACTGTTCAGAAGAATGTCAGTTATTCTGTCATGCTTGGTTACTTGTGATCCAGTCATACAGCCTTCTAGCCTTAACCTCGGGGGGATGCCTGAGATCTATGCAGATGATTTCAGGTGTCCCTCTGGTGCCAGTAAAACTAAACTAGTGCTGCAGTCCTGCGCACCAGGGTTCACAGGTTTGTTTCCTATTCTGTTGCTGGCTGAGTTACTTGGAGCAGCTACATAGTATTAAAGCCAAGACCTCTTGTTACAGGCTTTTGCTGTTTCATTGTGTGTGTCCACCCTGCAATCCCCCTTTTCTGTAAAAAAGCATAAAATACTTAAGGTACATGGATGAAGCTTTAGTGTCTGTATTGTAGTTGGGGTTTCTTGTATTAAGACACACCTTTTTAATTTAAAGGTGTTTGAGTGCTTTGGGTTTAATCATGCATCTTCCAAAAGATTGAACTCTTAATAGAACTGCTGCTTTGCCTGAGACTGGACAAGGTCAAGTGCTTGGTCTGAAGCATCCAGTCTGCACAGCACTTCACTGACAAACAAAAGGTCCAGCATAAAGTTGTGAATGAAATGTAGTTACAAAGGCTGAATTTCACAGGTGCAAGTCAAGGTTAACAGTATAGTTCAGAGGAGGGACTTGAAGGAAGCCAGGCAGTAGTTTGCACTTCCTTGGATGAGCACTTGCTTTGAGTGGGAAGCAGATAAGGCTTCAGGTTACATAAAACACAACTTTGAACCTGGCTCACTTGCATCCCCATTGCAGACTCTGAAGTCTGTGTCCAGAACAACGGGGGGAAAAAGTTTAGATGTGCAGACTGGTTTCTGCTGCTGTGATCCTGCACTCAAGAAGTCCGGACCAGGTGGCAGGAGCAGTGACAGCTGGCACAGCCCAGGGCACGGCCAGTGTGCAGGCATATTTGCCTTCTGGTCATGTCTGACTTCTGCAGAGGAGTGAGGCTCCAGTTTGAGCCTGCTGTGGACAGTGTTTATACTTCTTAAGTTCTGCAATAATAGTGGCATAAAAAGATGTTAGATGATGCTTCAAACTGTTGTCCTTGATCCTCTTTTCTGGGCTGAGGATTAGGAATAGAAAGGGAAGCCTAGGTATGACATTAAGCTTCTACTGAGGAGCCAAGCACCCAGATGTGGTGACATCTGGGAAGCAACTGGATGGACACTGCCTTTCTAGGAAAGTCTGGCCACTGCAGTCAGTTCTTCCCCTTTCATTTAGGAAATAGCTTTGTGAAGTCACTCTTAAATCCAATGTCCTCTCTTCAGTAAATGTATTTTCTCCATTTCTTAAGGCAAAGCAGAGAGCAGAGGTACTTCAGTCCACCCAGAGATTCTTTTCTGAGCAGCAGCAGCAGAGCAAACCCATAGGAGGCAAAGCGCAGAAAGTGGACGAGAATGGGAGCAAACCCACCGAGGCAATTGCTGACTCTTCAGGAGTCTGCCAGGACAAAACCGAGGAAAAGCCTACCCCAGCACCTGCCACGGCAACAAAACCTGTTAGAACTGGACCAATCAAACCTCAGGCAATCAAAACCGAAGAAACAAAATCTTAGAGGCTGTGTTTCCGTGGAGGTGGGGGAAGAAGGGAGGGCGGGTGAGATGACAGCAGCATGAATTTGTAGCCCGAAGGACAAGACAGCAGTCTTTCCCCCTCCAGGGCTCTGAACAGCATAAAGGGACATAGAAGCTCTCAGCAGTTACGGGTGCAAACTGCTGCGTATCCAACCAAGCTTCTAGGCTCTTTGGGCTTGTATCTTCTCTAACAGCATGAAGGCTGCTTTTGGTGTGTGCGTGTGTTTTGGCTTACACACCTGTTTGCTTCCCAAAGTGGGGGGGAAAAAAAAGAGAAATAGGAATGGCAAGGAAGAAGGTGGTTGGGGAGGCATGTTCACAGCTGACAATATGAATTCTCTTATTTTCTTCAGGCTCTGATCTTCAGCTGCTACTTATCTTTTTATAAACCCATGAGTATGAGAACATGCAGATCTGAAGATGGTGCTGGGCCAAGTAATGTGTGTTAAGTTTTTTAGTGACTTAAGAAGCTTCTATCTGTAGTAAACAGAGGGATTCATGTAGCTGGCAGAATTGCCATTGCCACGTGACATCTAACCGAACGTAACACAGAGTAATGCTGGTGATGCTGAATTTCCCTTGGAAGGCAGTACTTTTCTGGCTGCTGCTTCTTGGACAACAGTACACTATTTAGTTCACCATATGAAAATGCTACTTGGCCACCCGTGTTCTCTACACCCACTCCCCCCTCAGTCATTCACCTCTGGAGTTGAAAAGTTCATTGCATCAGTAGTCAGATTTGTTCTGTTCACCTGTCCAGCTATCTTTATATGATGCGAGTGATCTTTAAACGGTTTCCAGCTTATGTCTGTATACAGCAACGAGCACTTAGAACTGTGCCATGAGAATAAAAGAAACCTTATCAGATTAAAGAGTTTTATCTAGAAGGTGCATTCTTTATATCAGAGCTGCGTCGCACCACCTCCTTGCCCACAGTGTGCTGGAAAGTAGAATAAAGTCAAATAAATGCCTTTTTAATTGTATCCTCTAGTATTATAGCTGTAGGACAGTACTGTATGATACTTCTGTGAATGTAAGATATCCTGTACCTGCTTATGATATGTAGTAGTGACTGTGCTATACTGGAGCTGTTTTTAATAATGTTATTCTAGAGGTTTTTTTCCAGACAATGATTGAAAAAGCTAATAAAAAGCACCAGGTACCACATCAGTAGCAGAATTTGCTGTTTTTTTCTGGGATTTTTTTTTTTTTTACATTTTTTGGAAGGAAGAGTTGAAAGTCTAATGTGTATAATTTTGTTCAAATGACTGCAGAAGCTGGAAAGGCTGTTGCTGCTATTGATGCCTAGTGAATTGCTATTGGTTATCTTTTTATATAAATATATATATAATTTGATTTTTTGGAAACTAGCTGTGCTGTCAACTTTGGAAAAAAGTATCCCACTTGTAGTGTGAGTTGGCATTGTACAGAAATTAACAGCCATATTGGTCTAGAAATGTTAAACTTAATTTTTTTTTCCATTTGTACAGGGGTAACGCACTGTATTAAATATGTACGGTCTTATTTACATGGGTTTGATTACAGAAACTAATAAAGTATTCTCTAAATAAAGTATCTGGGTAATCTCATGATTAGTGCAGTGCTGCAGGATGCAAGGACAGCACCTGAACATCGTGTGCCAAGTGAAGCTTGGGAAAACAGACTTCTAAAGAAAAATGGTTTGAAACAGCTTGATTGTTTCCCCTGGCACTTTTGATCTTGTTGTCCAGCAAAGGCCTCGCAGAACACGGCTTCCGTCTGGCCCTGGAAGGAGCCTGCCAGTTGCGTTTGCAAGACGTTCCCTCTTCGGTGTGTTGGTGAGCTGCCTGGTGCTGGAGACTCGGGGTTGGGACCTGGAGAAGAGCTGCTCGTCGGGGGAGACCAGGATGGACCCGGCCAGTTTGAGCCTGTGGGCAACACAGGCACTCTCGCAGCAAGGGGCTGTTAAAAGCAAGAGGTTTCCTGCAGCGGGGAGCAGGACTGAGCCTTCCCAAGGACGTGGGAGGCTTCCTTGTGCTGCTCGCAAGCCCCTCCCTTCCCGACTTGCTGTGAGCAACACCCACTCGCTACTGTACTACTGCCCCTGGCCCTTGAGCCCAGGGCAGAAGGAGGGGTTGAGCTTCCACCAGCCCTTCGGCTGTGGGGTGGCTGGGCGGGAAGCGGTGCTCTGGGGGCACCAGAGGAGCTGGAGTCTCCTGCCGAGGTCAGTTCTTTTAGAGGTTAAAACTGCAGCGCTGTGGAGTGAGGAAAGGTGCTGTAATCCACAAAAAGAGCTGTGGGCAAAAGTAACCTCGGAGTAGGTAAGACCACAGGTAAATCGCCATTTTTTACAGGAACCATACGAGTACAGCTACAGTAAACACTCAGGGAAAAGAGGATGGAGTGAATGTGGACATTGGTTTGGTCTGTAAGTGTGCCTTAGAAAAGAGTAACCAAGTTATGCTGATGTTTCCTGGGTTTGAGGCATCTTCTGCCTGGTTCATGTGGGAAAGACCCACTAAAAATGGGAAAGCTTTCACCTGACTATTTTTAAGAAAGTGCTGTTCAGGATTAATCTTAAATTCTCCAGTAAAGCCACTGGTAAAGTCAGATAAACTTGCCACACTCTGTTGTGGGAATGCACCAGACTTCTGGCTATTTCTTGTACTGAGCAGAACAAGGATAATATTTTTGCAGAAGCTTAATTAAAAGCAAATGCTTGGGCATTTAGTGCATCCAAATAACACCGTTTTCATGTGTACCTCTCCAAAACAGTCCTGAACTACCCTGGTTGCCTTTGAGGCCAGGTTGAGCTTTCAGTCACTGACTCCAGTTCATTGAATATTTTTATGACATTTAACCAGGTAACTTGCTCTTGGCCATTTACGCTGGAATAGATCTTGCTTTTTTAATTTGAGTAGGATTTGGTATGTAATCTCTTTTCTAGGACTCTGATCATCACAAATAATTATGCTGAACCTCCCATAAATTGGGAAACAATTGTTGGGGAAATTAAGGAGAAAAAAACCCAAACAATCAGTCAGCAAAAAGATGGTAACTTCTCTCAAGGGCAAGAGCAGAAGTGGGTTAATGTGACTGGGGCCAGAGCCAGCACCCCCCCCCTTGGCTTGGGCTTGCTTCTTGCTGAGATGCAGGAGGGGAGGGTCTCTAGACTTGTTTTTGCAAAGCCTGTTAAGTAAAGCTGTGTATTCAGCATTGTTCAGCTCCAACCCAGCTTTCTGGAAATCCTGTCTACAGTGGCTTGTCTTAGTTTTTTGGGGTTTTTTTTAGTAATGAAGTGATGGACTTCCCAGCCTGAGGAGACCCCAGCGCTGGCAGCACAGGGAGAGGTGGGAAGGGCTGGGGCTCTGCCCTTGGTGTCTTTGCTCAGGGAGAAGGCATTGGTGCTGCTGCTCCCCAGGGACCTCTGCACAAGGCCTCCCTCTTGGAGGGGGCTTGCCTCACACTTTCTGGGAGCTTTGGGACGAAGCGGTGCTCCAGCCCCACTGCCTCTCCTCTTTTGAGACATATGCTGTTCTCCCATCTTTGGTGGCAGGTTTTCTGTGCGTTGGGTGAGCGGCTGTTTGCCAGGCTGCCCCTGGCTGGGTCAGTGGAGGCAGGGGCCGCCTGCTGTCTGCCTACCTCTTCTCTGTCCCAGTGGAGATGTGACAGGCCCTGCCTGCTCCTGGGTGCCCCCCAAGGCTGCCTTCACCCCCAGCTTTACTCTCCTGGATCTTGACCTAGCCTTTGCATTGTTTCTCTGCACCAGGGCCCAACCAACCAACCCTCCTGGCCGGGTTTTTGTAGCAGGACCAAGGGATGCTCGGGGGATAGGGCTATGCACCCTGTTTTCTGAGGCCAGGAGACCACACCATGGTGGCTGTGTGGGAGCATCCTTGGATGGGGAGATGCCTTTCCTCACGGTGAGCTTCCCAGCCTTGTGCTGGGCCTGCCAGGGAGCAAGGGGTCTTTCAGCTGCCTCCCTTGATGTTCTGGGTCCAATTTCTGCCCAAGCTGCAGCCCCAGGGTTGTGTCCCGTTCCCCCTGCCCTGGACTCACCCAGAAGCAGCCCTGACGGTGGAGGAGGGTGTGCTACCTGCTGCTGGTACCCTCTTGTCTCCTGCCCTCAGGAACAGGGTCCGTTCTGAGCTAGGGCCCATCCCTGCAGCCTCCTGGTTCAGAGCACCACAATCTCCTCGGTGAGCAGCCCAACCCTGGTGCTGCAGCAGCAAAGCGGGGGACTGCCTCTGTCCTGCCACATCCCTTGTGCTCCACGATGCCCCCAGCACCAGCCTGCCCAACCCCCAGCACTGCTACCTGGAGCTCATTAATCTTTCCCCTTCTGTAAATCATCAGGGTTTAGTGCTGAAGCTGTCACTTTTTTTCTGATTCCATGTTGCAGCCCTTCTTCATGCTGAATAAAGGTACTCCTGGGGCCAGCCCTACCAGCAGCTGCCTCCCAGATGTGACATTTTCCTAGCAAAAGCTTTACAGCTCCTCACCAGCACCTTCAGCCTGTCAGTGTATCCAGGGTGGCACCAGTGCTTCACACACATGCAACCCCCCCCTCTTCCAGGCTCCAGCCCACCAAACCCCCAGGAAAAAACGGGTTTGAAAAGATGAGGCGCAGGACAGTGGTGGTGGGCAACCTTTATTTGGCTGGGACCCTGCACATCCCCTGGGGGCTGCAGCTGCTGCTCTCCCGAACGCTGGGGAGGGAAGAAAAAGCATCCTACCAACTTTCTACAATAAATAGTTAAAATCACATGCTTTGGCCCAGCGTGGGGAGCGCTGCCAGCCAGGCAGGGCTGTAGCTGCCGTGCCACATTGGTGGCCAAGCACAGCCTGTAAAGCTGAAGCGCATGGCCAAGAGGGGCAGGGCATGTCAAGGGGCCACTCAGCTGCAGGATGCTCTGCCAGGACTCCTCATCGCTGCTCTCTTGGGTTTTTTTCCCAATAAAACAAGGTTTGTGCAATGAGTGTCCGTATTCCCCACTGCCGTTGATCCTGCCAAATGATTTTTGGAGGTGGCTGAGCTCTGGTATGCCCCCAGGCACCGGTGGTGTGGGATGCAGTGAGGCTTGTGGGCTCGCAGCAAGAGAGCTCAGATGCTGTTGGTAGGTGAACACTGCTCTCCTCCACAAGGCTGGCTTGAACTGGGGAGACCTCCCTGAAACTGCTACTGCTGAGGGGGGCTTGGAGGGCAGCAGTGGTGCTTGTGCTCAGCTGGAGCCTGGAAACACAAACCCCAGCCCACCAGAGAGGATGGTTGCTTGCAACTAGGGAAGGTGTATGTTTTCAGGTGTGATCCTCCCAGATGGCCTCTCCTCACCTCCCCCACCTGGCCGTTGCTGTGCTCCAGGAGGATGCTGGAGCAGCTGAGGGCTGGGTATTGCTATGGCATATCTGAAACCCACCGAGGCTGGGGAGAGGCTTTTTGTTGGCTCAGCCAAGCTCTGGAGGACTTAATTTCTCTCTGCTGCACTTGAGCACAATGGGATGTTGTTGGAGGTGCCAGCAGGGATGTTGGTGGCCCAATGGCAATGTGGCTGGGCAGCACGTGGCCTCCACCATCACTCAGGGCTCTCTAAGGCAGCGCTCCTGGCCACACCAGGGGAAGCTGGGGAGCAAAGCGGGGTGCTGAGGCACATATGGGGCTTGCAGGGGCTGAGCTGGCATGTCCCTGGCCCTGACTTATGCCGGGGAGAGGCGGACAGGGTAGGTGACCATGTTGAAGCTGTCCCAGGCGAAAAGCTGCCGCTCAGCAGGGTTGTAGTCCACCATGCTGAGGTAGCGGAAGCGGTTCTCAAAGGGGATGCTGAGGGCCCGGCTGGTGCTGGTGGCTGTGTTGTAGGCGAAGTTGACGGTGGCATTGTGTGCCGAGTAGCTGCTGACAGTGTAGAGGGTGCCGCAGATGACGAAGGAGTTGGCCACCCCCCGCTTGCGGATGTTGGTTTCCCAAGTGCGCTGGATCTTCAGTGTCTCGGGGTCCAGCTTGGAGAGGACGATGGCCCCCCGGGCCTTCTCAGTGCTGTAGATCGCCCAGAGCCCCGTCTCATCCACCGCCAGATCAATGTCGGTGTAGCCCCCCCAGGAGTAGGGGTACTGCCCATGGTAGCCAGCACCAGGGATCTCCCTCTCAACCGTGACGGCCTCTCCCCGCAGGTCATAGCGGGCCACAGTGCGGGAGCGGCGGAGCTGGAAGAAGAGCCCACCACGGTAGACAACGGCTCCCGTGCTCTCCAGGGGCCGCGGCAGGATGTGCACCTTGGCGGGGTAGCCCTGGGCCAGCTGCTCAGCCGCCTCATACTGGAAGAGCTGGCGGACCTCTGCGCCCACCGCATCCACACGCCAGGTGGTCTCCCGTGTGAAGGGGGGCACAGGCTCAGGGTCCTTCATCCACACACCATACTTGCCGGCGAAGGACTCTGCCCGGCCGAAGACGACAGGCTCCCCCACCCACACCAGCTCACCGCAGCCTGCTCGGGGACAGGAGGGGAGAGAAAGGGGTTATTTCTTGGTGGCAGCAGCACCCGGTGAGCCCCTCAGGAGGGCCAACCGGTATTTGTGAGCAGCGGAGCATGGGGCCGGCTGGGCCAGTGGCAGTACCCGAGTCCTTGCTCCCTGGGCGGCCGAGTGCCATCTCCTCCAGCGGCCGGGACACGGGAACCTCCGTTCTCTCCGACTGCAGTTCCTGGTAGGTGAGGGGCTGTGGGACCCAGCGGGGGGCTGTGGCGGAGCCAGGTGCAGAGTGAGCAGGGGCCCAGCTAGCTCCCCTCACCACCACGCCTGCCCTCACCGCCCTCAGTGAGGGGCTCTACACCAGACTGCTGCCCCCCTAAACACCAATGCCTCGGTCGGGAGCCTGGTGCCTGTCCCACTGCAGCAGGGCATGTCTGTGACCTCCTGATGGGGACCTCGTTCCGCAGCCACTGCTGCCCCCGGGGGCGGGGTTTAATGCTCCTTGGCAGAAGCCCCTAATCCCCCTGGATTAGCACCGTCCCCTGCGGCCCCCCTCTGCTGCAGGGCGGGTGATGGGATGAGGAGGGCTCTTGGCTGCCAGCCCTGATTTAGGGATGGGGAGGGGGTTTGGGGCAGTGGGCTGCGACCCTACTGGGGTGTCTAAGAGCAAGGAGGCAGCAGTGGGTGCACCATGTTGGGGGTGGCAAAGGGACTCGACCAGTGCCCAGGGAAGAGTCAGTGGCAGCGAGGCAGCGGCGAGGCTGCGCAGGGGTCCCGGCCCCAGCACTTACCTTTGCCGGGAGCACGCAGGGTGTCGCGGCCGGGCCCTTCTCTACCGGGGGGGCAGCGGGTGGCCTGCAGCCGGGTGATCTCCTGGGTGCTGGTCTCCAGCCGCCTCCCCAGCTCCTCTTTCTCTCGCTCCAGCCGCCCCTTCTCCTCCTCCAGCTGGGACTTGGCCCGCAGCAGCTCGCTATAGGC
>NW_020799109.1:28240535-28256044 GCF_003259725.1 Athene cunicularia | reverse complement strand
CTGCTAGGCCAGGGCGAGTGGCGGCCGGGGCGCCGCCGCGGTTCGGGCGCCGGGCAGCGAGGTGACCCGGGCCTTCCCTGCGCCTCCCCTCCAGGCTTCTCCTCCGGGGCCCGAAGCCACCTCTCCCGCCGGTAGAGACCATGCCTCCGAAATTCAAGCGGCACCTGAACGACGACGAGGTGACGGGCTCAGTGAAGAGCGAGCGGGTGAGTGCCGGTGGGGCGCGGGACCAGCCTGTCCCTCTAGTGCCGGTGGCCGCAACGGTGCCATAGCAGGCTATTACTTACGCAGTGGTGCCTGGGGTAAGGTGCCCATGGTGGGCAAGTGGGTGTTAAACACACCTTGGGGACCCGAAGGCCTCTGGCTTTGCCTTGTGCCATTAGTTGCCAGGCCAGTGTACGGTAAGTTACAGCTCCCTTTGCCCAAGGAGCTCCTGTCACCACCTTCAGCCATGGGGCCTGGGAGCCGTATCGCTCTTGATAGCGACATTTAGTTTGTGAAGAGACTGTCCGTGCATCAAACCTCATCTGTGTATTTTAAAGCAACCCTCATTAGGAGATACGGCTGTTTTAAGAACCTGTTCCAGTTCATTTTGGCCATGAGATCCCAGCCTGCTTCAATCTCTCCACAGAACTTGCCCTGAGCACGTCACAGCTCTCTTCCCCATGTAGCTGGCTGAAGGGCTCGTGTGAAGTTGCCCTGCACTTTACAGCTGCATTTTATTCTTGTCACCAAGGTCCCTTGATGTTTCAGGCTTTGAATACAGGTCAAAATAGTGCAGTTCTGGACAAGTGCATTTAACCTCATATGTTTATTCTGGGTCATAGTGTGCTAAAACTGAGTTTAGACTGTCGTCTAAAATGTTGCTACAGTTCATGATAGCTGTCAGTGAGACAAGGATCCCATGTTGCCAAGAGCGGTTCGTTCATCCCTTGAAGGAGGTGATGGTTGAAACTATTGCATGGTCTTGTGGGTTGCTTACGTTGATTGAGCAAATGTGACAAGCATGGAAATGTAAGTGAGCTTCAAAATAAGAGCACTGTGCTTGCAGGTGGGAGCCTGAATTTATGCACAGGGGAAGCAGCAGCAGCTGTTGGTACTGGAAGGACTGTCTGATGTGTTCCTAGGCCCACACGTTTAGTGTGCCATTTCCTGCTCTTGATTATTTTTGACCTAAGTAGATGTTACTGGGAGCCCTCCACTTGACTGGACAATTCACACTGCCCTGATGTGAGAAATGAACTCTAGTAACGTATTTGTCCAAAACTTTCAGGCTTAAGTTGGGGTTGCTCTTAAAAATCAGCATTTGTGTCATCTGATGGGGTGTATTAGAACAGCAAATCTGAGCCCAGGAGGAGCCCTCTGGCACGAAGCAGAGGACCTACCAGACCACTCTGCTTTCCAGCCCAGCCTTAGCCTTTGCCTGAGTTGGGGGTTTGGAGGGGCCAACCCCTCTGGACATGCCATGCAGGGACCCCAGTGTATTTCCTTACAGTTGTCCTTCTTGCACCTGCTGCTATCCGATGGCTGGAGAAACCACGTCCTCCAAATCAGGAGTGGGTCTGACCTCCCATGTAGGTGGGATGCCCCAGGGTGGCTGTAGGTGATGCTGATGTTTTCTGAGCAGCTGCTGTTGACCGAGTGCAATGCTGGGATCGTCCCTCAAGCAGAGAGGGCCTGCCATCCACAGCAGGCCTGTGCGGGGGCTCTGCCTGCTGCTTTCCAAGTTAGGGTTCACTGTACTGATGCGCCAATTGCTTCTGCGTCACAGGGAGTTATGCTGATCCCTAGAATTGAGGTCCGAACCCTCACAGACAACTGGCCATTGCCACAAATCCAGTTTGGCTCGGTGGTAGAGGTGCGAGTTGTCTCAAGTTGGAGCTGCAGAGCTGTGCATCAGTCCTTGCTTTAGAGAATTAGCAAATGCTGCTGAGGTGATAATAGCAGCACAGAGACATCCAGCTCAGCCCTTGGTCACAACCAGAGAGAAACAGCACGACTCCAGACACCTGAAAAGTGCCGTCAATCCTCTCCAAAGGAGGGCTCGTGTGTAACCTGCAGTTGGAGGATGCTGGTTGCGTCCTAAGGGCTGGAAGTGTGTGTGTGAAATGGTAGTTGCTTACTGACGACGTGGTTTGGTTTTCTTCTGTGTTTGCAGAGAAACCTGTTGGAGGAAGATTCAGATGAAGAGGAAGACTTTTTCTTGTGAGTTTCTGAACAGGTGCTGTAGGGAATGTGATGTCTTAACCGGAGGTGTCAAATACCAAAAGCTGCTCCCTGCCACATAGGTGGGGGCTTGGGAATCAAAACCTTTGATTCCTTTGAGTTGATCTCCCAGAACCTTGGCACTGAGCATGAATTAAGACTTAATAGGTGTGACCTTTATAAGAGTGGGGGGTCCCACATATCCTGAGACATGGGAGGGGCTTATGGGAGGTATGAGAACAATCCTCTGTCCACAAGGCATTGTTTCTCTCTTGCATATCTTCTAAGTCTTTTAAAAACATGTTTTCAGTTTATCTCCATCTGATTGTTCTCTTTTCTGCTTGCAGGAGAGGGCCTTCTGGACCAAGATTTGGACCCAGGAATGACAAGATCAGGCAGTAAGTTGTTCCTCAGTGTCACAGAGATAATATTTTATTCTGGCATTGCGAGCTCCTGCTGCTGTTTCAACAGAGTATTTCTGTGTAGTTCTGAATATGGACATGGCTTGGGCTTGCATTCTTCTAATTGACATTTCCTACCCTACATGCCCACAAATTTGATTTAAGTTATCAAGAAATTTTGTGTTAACGGAGGCAAAGGGATAGGATTGTATCACAGTAGCTTAGTGGAGTATCTAAAGCCCTTGCTGTATTCTGGTAATGACCTGTTCTCTGCTTTTATGAGGCTCTTTTTCTAGAGCATTAACTCTCAATTTCATCCTTCACTAGCACTATTTTTTATTGTTTCATTGCTTTTTTTCTTCATCATGTAACTTGCTTCTCAGTGTTTCAAGAAAGCAAGTGGTCAGGAACATACCATCTTTTCTGGGCAGCGGCTGGTCCTCTGGCCTCCTCCAGATAAAAACCTGATGAGCAGTGACTCAGTGGGTCAAAGCATCTGGAAAACAGGAAATCATTACAGCTGGAGAAGGATTACTGAGTGTATTAGGGCAAGAAGGAAGGAGTGAACACTCTGGATCCTTCTCCCATCAAGTCATTTCCTGGATGATGCTTGTTCTGAGATCCAGTTTGTCCTGTCCTTTCCTATGAGGGATGCCATGGTGGTATTTAATGGAAAGCAGGGGGGGATATTTACAGACCACTGGTTTGTGTTGCACTGTTTCCTTTGCTGAGCTCCATGGAGCCAGAACAGAGCTCTGTGCAGGGACTGATGACCGGGTGGTATTCAGACTAGGTTGTCTTGTGTGCAGCCTGAGTGTTGCTCATCATTAGGGATTTTTTTCATGCCGGGAAGAAGCCAGTGCAGCTATGAGATGACTCATTGCCAACGTCAGTGTTAGGCAGTGCTTGCTTGTGTGCTTGCTTGCCATGTTACCTTGAGGAGTGAAATGCACTTGAGTTACACAAGAGGAGGCGGGTCAGTCACTGCGCCCTGAGTTTTCGGGGGATCTCTGCTCTCTCCAGGGTGTGAGGATGCTGTTGGTAGAGGCGCACTGGTCCTTGGAGTTGAGCCAGTGTGGATAAAGCCTCCCTTCTAGGGCAGGGCCAGGCTGATCTGGAGTAAATGAGAAGGATGAGAATTGGTTTTATGAGTGGAGTCCCACTCCAGTAAAAAGGTGGAGATGGGGTGATGTCTATCCCTTTGTCCTCCTCTGCTGGAAAGGAATTACAGAGTGTCTTCTGCCTTCTCTAGTGGTGGGGGAAAAACAGGAACTCTTCTGTTCCCACTGTCTTGACCAGGCAGAATGGAGCAGGGCTTAGGTAGAGGATAGCACTGCAGCTGTGAAGGGGAAGAAAAATGAAACAAGAATTCACCCAGGAGCTAGTGGGTTCATAGGTGTGATGGGACTAATGTCCAACACACATGAGGCTTACCTGTTGCCAGAGATTGCCTGCCTACTGGACCTGGTACGGAATATGTCCCTTGGGGTAGCGAGAGGCTATATCCAGCTAGTACCTAGAGCATCTATTATAAAATAGTATCTATTTTCTGTTCTCATCAGTGTTGATTACTTTGTTTAATAAGCACTTGCAGTATGCAGTCATCACTTCTTGTCATGGAGCTTGTTACTAAGTTTCTGATCAGACTGGCCCTTGTGCTGGATAGCTTGATGCCTGGTCTCGTAATTATGCAGTTCACTCTGGTTTCAGCAGAGGAGGAGAAGGGGGTTTAGATTGCTGCTGAAACACTTCAAGGAAAAGACATTTTAAGGAAGAATTCAAGCATTTGGAGAGCTGAGGCATAGCTGACCAAAGCTAGAGAGACTGTAGTTGTATGGGGCTGGAGGAATGAGGTATGAAGATAGTTGTAAAAGGAAACTGGATGGAGGATTGGGTAAGAGGAAAAAGTGATAGGATTATGGGAGCAAAGGTGCAGAACACGTTGAATGTGAGGGGCGAGACTGGAAACTTTTCCTAATTGTCGCTGGCAGCAAAGGGGCTTGGGTTAGGCTGGAGAGTTTGGCAGCAGAGACCTCAAGGCTGGCTCAGCTGCAGAAAGAGATGGTGGTGAATACTGCAAAACTTGTAGGGGAAACAGATGAGTTTGAGCCAGCAATAGTGGCAGGAGGAAGTGTCAAGAGTCCCATCCATGCTGTGTTTTGTCCTGAGGTGTCTGGAAGTTCAGACTATGTTGTTCTAACGGCTGCTCGGTTGGTGTGGACACTGCATGGGGTCCTTTAGGCTCCCTCTGAGACCTCCCCATGGGATGGGTTGAAGCTGAAAGTCGCTTTTAACAGGCTTTTATCCTTTTCCCCAAAGTTATGAAGAACAGGTAAGGGAGAAGTGATCTCTTTTCTCTGTTTTTGCTTCCAGTCTTTGTCCTGAATGTAAGAGCTCTTAGTGACTCTTCGGGGGAAGGTGGGATGTTCATCTTCCACCAGGGTTTCTTTTATTTAGAAAAGGATCCTCTCATCACAGGTCATCTTTTCAAAAATGCTACTAAAATTGCCCCCTTTTCTGTGCTGCCTGACTTCCTGCACCACTGGTGTTTCTGCTTTCAGGTGACTGTGCTGCTGCATTCAGGCTCCTGCTCGTGCTGGCGATGAGGCTCAGCATGCTGCTGTGGCTCCTCAGGAGCCAGGTCTCGGTCCCTGTGATTCTCCCATTGTGCTGCTGAGGGTGGCCCCAGCATCCCCAGTCCTGGGGCTCAGCCCCAGTAGCTCTGTCTCGCTGCAAGCCTCAAGTTACGTCCCAAAGAGGGGGAGGGTTTGGGGAATGGTTTGAAGGCAAGAGTTGACAGCAGCTTCCCAGGGCCTGGCTGCTGATGGCCAGCAGTTGTTTGTGCAGTGGACCCCAGCCGTAGTCCCGGCTTTCATTTGAATGTGATACAGAGACCGTGTTGTCAGGCATCGTTGTTGGGTATAATCCTTTCAAGGACTCAGAGGCTTCAGGATGGCATAGACTGCTGTCTTCCTCATAGCTGGGATGAAGCAGCAACCTAAAACCAGGGATTTGTGACACAGTTCAGCGCTGATGCCCCGTTGTTGAGTACAGCAGCTGGGCAGCCCCTCTGCAGAGAGCCGTGCCTCAGAGAGCTCTGTTCTCTGCTGGCCTGCCTTTGCACCGTCCATCTGGCTTGACTCTCCATCCTGTTCCCTCTTCCCTGAGGTACTGCCACAATGAGGGGTGTTTGGGTGTAATTTACACCAAAATACATGGCACTATTAATATTGCTGGGGTAGAAAATAGAAGTGTGTCATTCTGGCTGTAAACAGCCAGCTTGGAGACAAGAAGTAGCCTTGAGCAGCACACCCCATGGTGTGTGCACGGCCTGTTTACGGTGTCTGAAGAATGCAGCACTGTTGTTAGCCCAACACCGTGACCAGCCCAGGGAGTTTTTCAGTAGCTAACCTGGTGCAGCCAAAATGGAAAGGCTTATTCCTTCTACTCTGGACAAAGCACAAGAAGAGAGGAATCTAAACCAAGCTAAGCGCCATTGGGTCTCCTGTTGTTGCTTTGGTGGTGTACACTTGCTGTCCTTGTTGAAAGCATCGTATTTGCAGTAATTGGTAAGAAGGAGGGTCATGGGAGACATAATTTAGGCTTTTTTCTTACTCCCTTTCCTGGCAGGTATTTATTCTACTTTATTTCTCTTGGAAATTTGGCAGGAGTGAAGCACATTAAATGAATGTGTCACAAGCCAATAGCTCCCTAACAGGAAATACGCTTCATATTAGAGGATTCATCCTCTCTTGCCAAATAAAACAAGAAAATATTTTCTTCTTGCTGTGACCTGAGTTTCCAGCCTCAAGCATGCCAAACTAATGGGAATTTTTTGAATTTGTTCTGAAACTTCAGGGCTAATACATAGGCTGGGCATCTTTCAGCCCCCTCATGGAGATGCATCTCTCGTTTCTGCTCTCTCCCGCCCATCACTGCTACAGAGACTGGCTTAAGGTCTGGTTAAAGCACTGTGTGGAGATAAGTTTCATTCCCTGGCTTGGTCTCTTCCTTCCTGTTTTTTCTTCAGGATTCTCTTTTGCATCAGATACCAAAAGGTATTGGGGTGCTGAAATGTCTGTGTTTCATGGCAGTTAAACACCTTGACATTTGTAAGAGTTTAAGCCTTCATTTTTCTGTGCCTCTGTTCTCTGTCTATGAAATGTTTTGTTCTCCTGGGGACAGCTAACAGCATGCCCGGGCTCTAGGCAGGTAGCAGAGGCATGCAGCGTTTTGCCAGCAGCTCCACTGGAAAGAGGTGGAATGCTGAGATGCAGCTTGGGCAGTGGGGGGCTGTGCTCCATAGGTGTTTCCCAAATGCTGGTACACAGCAGAGCAGCTTGAAGTTACATACCTACCCACTCTGCCTCAAATGTTTTGGGGTGTCCTGGGACTGCAACAGCATCTCTTCAGGCTCTGACTTGTACTGGCAGGGATACAGGTGGCATTGCACTGCACTGCATATTCCTCAATGCACTGTAATCTTGCGTGCTCCTGCTCATTAATTGTACCAAGATATCTTAGTTACGAATCTGTTGTGGGAGGAAAGCCAGTAAATGATTTTGGAAACGTTTACATACTGCAGATATAGTCTTCTGCCTGTGGAACTGATGTTTAAGGCCTTAGAGTTTTTGCCAAGTTGGCTCATCTGGGATAGCAGATGTTTCTGCTTTTCCTCTCACCCCAAGCTATAGCAGCGTTGCTGGCAGCTCTGAGCTGAGACTTGTCTGTCATGCCAAGGTAAGGAAACCCCCTCGCAGAGCATGCCTCCTCCTCACATCCTTACCCGCTGCCCCAGGGAAGGGCCACAGGGCTGTGCGTGTCCTGCGTGGGGTAGACACTTGGCTCCATAGGGTTCCGCCACACATTCCCCAGGCAGCATCTGCCTGCACCCTCAGTGCCACTTCTGCTCTTTCCCAACAGTGGCAGCTCTGCCCCTCACTTCATACCTTGTAAAACAAATAGTGGATCAGAACAGGCGTTTATCTGTGCCTTTCCCCTCTAGATAAGAAACTCCTGGCAGGCGTCTGCCATCCATGTGGAAGGCAGGAGCTGCCACCGCAAAGTGTAGATTCTGTTCCTGTGTACTCTGAGATGCAGCGCAGGGAAAGCACGTTCCTTTCTTACGGTGTCCTAAATAAAGCAAGTTTTTATGTGCACTTCTGGAGTCCAGAATGTGCCATACAAGGGCTGATGAGTCAGAAATTGGCTTTAGAGGTGTTGCCTGGTGGTTCCATCTCTGGAAGCCTCAGTGCAGTGGTGCTGCAGAACCTGACCTGTAGTACTAAGATGGGAAGCCCCTTCATATTCAAAGATCTGGGGCTCTTTCTAGAGCTTTTTGGGGAGAAAAAAGCCTTTTCTTTTAATGACTTTCCTTGCTTGTTTTTGGAAGGATAAGTAAATATGAGCAAGGCATGTACTTTTCCATTGCAACCACTATTGCTCTTTGCAGCCACTCCTCACGTCTGCATCTCAGCACAAGCTGACAGGAGAAATAGGTCAATGGGAACCTATGTCTCTAATTAATTAATTAGAGGCATGGTGGCTAGGATGGAACCCTGTTCCTGGTTCTGCAGTGCCCCATTGACTGGCCTTGGCCAAGTTGCTCCGAGTCCCTCTTGGCCCTGGTTTCCCAGGCTGTGGTGGAGGATATGCTGTCCTTGTTGTACCAAGCACTCTGCGCTTAGGGGCTGGATGATGGCTCTCTAAGTGGTGGAGTTGGGTCTGGTACTGCTATAAAGACCTTATTTTGGCAAATAACGTCTTTGAGATGGCAGTGGGGAGGAGAGGGCTTTGCGTGGGTCTGAAGAAGATGACTTGGCTGGATAATCTGGGAAGCAGAATAGTGTGGGTGCTAAGCAGGTGCTAAAGATGAGGTGCTGGCAATCCTCCTTCCCCTTGGGGCCACTGGTGCTGTGCTATTAATAAGAGGTGCTTGTGTCTGTAATGTGGAGAGCTGCAAATGCTAGGTGAATTTTGGTATGTTTAAAGAGCTTAAATGTTTTTAATCAAGGTAACCTAGGCTGTCAAACCTAAGACTTACACAGAGCGAATGGTCTGGAGCTATTTCTGGTTTGTTGCCCTGTGTGTAGTGTTGCCTCCAAGACATCTCTGTTGCCATTTACTTTCTGGGAACGGTATGTCTCAAACAATGTATTGTCTCCCTAGGGCCTCAAGAAATTTCTTATTTTTATCTCCAGGAAAATAAAAGTGTATTAGCTCCAAAATACAAACCAGAATGTAGCAGTATTTTTCCACCAGGAGAATTTTTCTCTCTTACCAATGTGGCTTTTTTTATGGAGTGAATAAATGCATTTATAATAACCCTGCGGCTGTGATTTAGGCTACTTTTCACTGAAGTGACTACCCACAGAGTTGCATAACTTATGAGAAGATGGATTATAATAACTTGGTTTAGTTCCTATCAGCCATTTCTTTACTGTCCTTTTGATGCCTCTGGCAGAGTGGGTTTCATTTAGCAACTCAATTCCCGGAGAGGGGAGTGCATCTTACTTTGATTTCACCCCAAGTTATTTACCAGAGGTGTGGTGTGAGGTTCTATATAATCTGGAAAGATAAGGTGTGGGTTTTTTCGGTTGGGATGGGGGTTTTTTCCCTTTGTGAGCTCTTCTGCAGCAGAGGTGCCCACTAACAGCAGTCAGTGCCTTTTCTTACTGTATGTGAGTGTTAAAGGTGTTAATACAGGATGCCCTGCTTCAGCTGACTTTCCAGTGGTCTCTCTGAACCCCTTGGGTACCCCTGCCCTTCCTGGGGTTGCCAGAGACCCACCCCAGGCCATGCTGTGCCTCTAGCTTTTTCTTTGTCCCATCAACCTGCCTCCACTGTTGTCCCCTTGGATTTTTGTCCATGAGCTCTCAGATGCCGCCAGCCTGGGCAGCTCTGAGCGAGGACTGGCACTGCAGTGCACGGCTGGTGGTGCTTGCTTCTGCTCCTCACACTGCCTTTGCTCTGCTCTAGTGTCCAGAACCAGGTGGACGAAGTCATGGATGTTATGCAGGAGAACATCACAAAGGTGATTGAAAGAGGCGAGCGGCTGGATGACCTGCAGGATAAATCAGGTGCGATGCTAAATGCAGCTCTGCTGGCCCATTCCCCACATCTCTTTCTTGCTGCTGGGCCAAGTTACCTGGTTTCAGTTCTAAAGTGCCTAATGACACACCTGGGTTTGTATTTCTGTCCTTCCTGGGAGTGGTGTTTCATAGCCTTGGGCTGCAGATCTGACTTTGTGCCGACATTCTCTTCTTTCCACCTCCACCTTCTGCTGCTCTGCACAGAGGTGTTTTAGTTTGGAGGCATTTGGGTGCTGTGATCTAGTTGGTCCTTCAAGCAAAGGTAGATTGGTCTGTCTCCCAGCGGCCCAGAGTGTTTCAGTTGTCCACTCACTTGCTGGCCTGCAGAGCAAATTCCTGTCCTCAGAGGGCAGCCAGTACAAAGGGGGCTCAGTGGGACTCAGTGGGACAGCAGGTCTGTGTGCACTCTAGCGAAGGGCGTCATACTGGCATCTGCTGTGGCTTTGGTGAATCACGCTGTGGTTGGGTCATTTCCCCTAATGCTGAGTTTATTGCTTAAAACTCAGTGGAGTTAGAATGAGTGGATCCTCTGACTGTGTGCACGCTGCTGAATCGCCTCCTTTCTTTCCTTCAATAGAAAGTTTATCAGACAACGCAACAGCTTTTAGCAACAGAGCCAAGCAGCTTCGGAGACAGATGTGGTGGCGAGGCTGCAAGGTGAGCAAGGATGGGAACAGGCAGGGTGGGTTTGTGGAGGCCCGGTTACCTCTGCTTCCCTGGGAGGGGATGGAGAAGCTCTGCTTTCTAGCTGAAAAGATGCTGGAAGCCAAAGGCCTTCTTTCAGGTAGAAACAGCTACACATGGCACTCGTGTAACACACATCTGTGCTTCCCTTGCAGATGAAGGCGATCATAGCATTGGTGGCAGTCATTCTCCTGCTTGTGATTATTGGTGAGTAGCTCCAGGTCACCCCAGCCATTTCTGGCATTGAAATATTCTTGGTGCTCCACACCATGGTGACACCGTAGTGCTGTTGTTGCTGGGGTAGAGCACCTGAGCCACTTCCATTGGGCCCCACTCTGCCTTAAGCCATCAGAAATGGTGCCCGTCGGCTGCTCCATGCTGCTCTTCTGCAAGGTTTAAACGCAGAGGAGCAGGCTCAAACCAAATCCTGCTGACCATGGCCAAAGAAAGCCAACATTGTCCTGCCCTGCCAATGTCATACCTATCCAGGGTTGGTACTAACTGATCCCGAGGTTGCTGGGAGTAGATGGAGGAGTTTCAGACTCCTTCCAATGTCTCCCAAAGGCCTCTCCACATACATCAACCAGATGGTGTGATGTGTCTGATCCCTGCAAATTCTCCTCCCCAAAGCTGCCAGGCTGCTTAATTTTCAGCAAGTAGCTGTTGTGGCTCTGCTCTTGGTCTCTTCCCCTGCCCTCTGCCCTTTCTGCTCAGCTTGGAGCTCCCCAGAGTGGAGATACCGCTGATTTTCCTAGCAAATGGGTAACAACGACCAGAGCATGTTTCTTCCAGGCAGAAGCGGTAATTAATCCCCCTGCCTGCAGATTGAAGTGCTCCAGGGGTCCCAGCAGCCCAGCCTGGCAGTGCAGCTCTTCTGTTCCACTGGGTCCAGAGGGTTTTCCTCCCACTGACCATGGCCAAGGGCAGTTCTGTAACAGTCCTCATTACTTTGGCAAAACCCTTGTGGCCTGTTGTCCTGCTGACACACAGCCTGCAGCAGGAGAGGCAGAGCTGGCAGCAGGGTGGGAGCATTGGAGAGAGACAGACAGACTGATGGAAAATCCCATCTGGTTTAATTTTGGGAAGCTGGAAAGAGATGAAGGTGACAGGAAATGTTGTCTAGTGTGTGTGCAGGCAGCAGATTGCATTAGCTTGAGCTTGGAAACACTCTTTCCCTTGCAGCTGCTTGGTGTTTGTCACTACAGAAATGGGAGGGATCTCTCTGGCAGGGATTGGTGTTGCATGCAAAGGTGCGTGGCTGAGAGCTTGTTTCTTTGTGTTTTCCAGTACCCATAGTCCTGAAGTACCATACCTGACGAGGCAGCTGGAGGCTTTGGTGGAGCTGGCTCTGGGATAACCAAACTGCTGTGTAATTTAAGTGAGATATCTGTATATAGCTTTGAAGTTGTTTTTGTCTAAGGAGTGAGGAGGCAGTGACAAGTAGCCAGTCCTAACAGAGCGTTTTAAGAACTGCCAAATGACCCTTTTTTTGGTCTAGTACCTGTTCCTGCTGTCAGACTTTTTTTTATAACAGAAGATTCAGTTCCCAAACTGCCTGTATTGTGGAATTCTGGGTCTCTGGTTTGGAGCTGGCTACTTGTCACTTGCCACTACGGTTTATCTGTATATATGGTTGAGTTCTAATATTAATGATAATACCATTTGAATAGTTCCCCGCTGCCTGCTATGGAAGGCAGAGGGTACTCTGTCCTTTCATCAGAGCAAAGGAGGGGCAAAATGTCTGAAGAGAAACATACCATTATGTTACAGGGAACTGACCCTTCTGTGGAGAACTGCAAGGATGTTGTTTCTCTTTTGTTAAACAAAAAAAAGGAGAAAAAAAGAAATAAGTAGATTCTACAATTCAGAAGACTTTCTGGTCCTGCCATGGGAATGCACAAGCTCAGTGTTTTAAGTATTGCTGCTTACAGCTGTGACTAAAGACATTCCAGTAAACCTATTTTTGACTGTACATCTGGAGTTCCTGCACATCTTCATAGTGTTCTGGAGAACATTCAGGGCTCTCTGCTGCAGGGATTCCCTAAGAAAGTTCTGTTTCAGTGTTTTCTTCACCAGAAGCAAGAAGTGTGAATAAAGCCCAATGATATGAGAGACACAGCAGGAGAACAGCAACTGTCCTGAAACCAGTCCAGGGTGAACAAGTCTGCTTCATATTCAGAGCCCTTCACCTTGATGTGGTGGTTGTGGTCCTGAACGCCAGCCCATTTCATTTCCCTGTGATCCAGTGTGCTGGGGGTTGTTGCCAGGTGCACTGGGGTGCTCAGGGAGGTGTAGGGGCCCCAGTGCTGGACTAAGCAGGAGCTGAGCTCCTCCTTCCATGGGTGGGACTGCTGCATGTTGGTGGTTTCCATCCTTGGTCATGGGTGTCAGTGGAATTTCTGTCTGCCTTTTATTTTTGGGACCCTTATTCCTTCCAGCCCTGAGCCTAGGACTTCAGCTGAGCTGAGATCAGGCTCTCCTGGTTCTCCTTCTGCTGTCTCTTTTCTGATGAGAGAAGCATTGTCCTATTTAGTGTGTGTCTGAAGTGATGTTGGAGAGGGGAAATGTGCCCCAGAGAATTCTCAGTGCTGTGTCCCAGCTTCCTCTTCTGAACCTGCCCCTAGGACCTTGTATGGGGTTTCCACCTGACTGGTGGTGCTGCTCCATGCAGAGAAGGGGATTAAAAGTGAACACAGCAGGCTGGTAGGGGGTTGGATGTGATTAAAAGCACCGCTTGCCCAGCTGGAGTATAAATAGGGCTTTTCACTTTTGTGGGCCCTGGTGTCTCCAGCTGGGAACCAGAAAGCCAAGCTGGGTTTTTCCTCCTGAGGTACAGCCTGGTTTTAAGATGATGCACCCAGTGGAATGGACAAAAATTACCTTGCCTATGCCTTTGGCTACTTGCAAGGGAACAAGAGGGTGGACGAAGAGGGACTATGTCTGTCTTCAGGGAGACTGCTGGTCTTGCTGAGCTATCAGGTACCTTTTCCTGCCAGCTGGAAAGTGAGTTAATGGCACTGTGAGCCTGTGGAACAGCCGTGCTTGCCTGCTCAGGCTTGAATGCTAGGGCAGGCTTTACTCCTGCTGCTGGAGATTCCTGCCAGTACCTCTGGCTTTCTCTCCCAGCCCCATCTTGCCGCCACTGCTGCTGCTACCCACAAAAGGACCTTGGTACCACAGCAGAGCATCAGGACTTCAGATCCCAGCTGGTGCCAGGTCTGAGCAGGAGAAGGTAGTTTTGCAGTTTCTTGCTAGAGGCAAAGCCTGGCTTTAAAGCTGCGTGCCTTGGAAAATGGATCCTGGTAGGATGAGGGCTTCACGGCAACACTACTGTATTAAAGAACTGCTTATAGCTGCTGAATGTGGGGGCTGCTGCTATGCCCTCCATAGCCCTGTCCCTGCTGGGTTTGCTGTTCCCCGTCAGCAGCATGTCCTTAGGCAGAGTTTCCAGATAGCACTGAACTCTCTTCAGTGCAGGCACCAGTGTACCACCCTGAGAAGTGCTGCTGTTACCACCATGCTGGCAGTGTGCTGCTTTGGACAGGCACAGATGCTTTGCCAGCTGACCCAGATCCATAGAAAAATGAGGTGGCAAGGTTAGCACCTCTGACCCTGGACTGTTTGTGTCTTGTGCCTGCCTCAGACTAATCCTTTGATATCAGCAGGACTGGACCAGGCCCACCCTAGACAACCAAGCACAGGCAGCAGGCTCTTGCCCTGAGAGCTGGCTTTCCTCAACAGCTTTGCCAGAGTGCTTTCACAGCATCTTCCGTGAGGTTGGAGTACAAATGGTTGTACTTGAGATACAGGGCAGGAAGAGCTGCCATGGCCAAAGCCTTCAGTGCATTTCCCTGGGTTGCCAGGATTAGGTGTTGATCAGTTTTAGGTTCAAGTCACTGAATGCTGGGGTCATCCTGACCACAGACCTCCTCAAAGGATCAGCTCTGGCTGTGAGAGGCACCACCAGCAGCAAATCAACAGTCCTAGTCAGTCACTTCACAGTAATAGAACTTATTGAGAAAATTTTTATAGATTGTTTTTTTTTCTATGGACAAAAAGACCATTACAATATCTGGTCTCAGGTACATTATAAAGCAGTCATCCTTATCTTCAAGATATCATTGTCTCTATACTGCAGCCAGTGCTGTCCCACCTTAGACTGGTGACAGGAAGAGCTCTAGTGAGTGGAAAGGGTTGTTGTTTCCAGCAGTGTTTGCATGCTTTGGGGTAGGTTTTCACCTGGGAGATGTTATCAAGGAGATTTTACAACAAAAACAATTTATTCACCCAGGCATAGGGTCTGTTTTATCCATTCCCTCTTTGTCCAGAAGACATCTCTTCATCAGCTGCTGATTTCCAAATGATGTTTTTTTTACAGGAACAGCATGTTTTGGCTGGAGTGGTGTGTTCCTGTTGCAGGGCTGGTTCCTCTTCCCAGGCTCCTGTGCAGCGAGACCCTAGGGTCCCCATGTCCCAGGGCATGGGGGCTGCAGGGATACATGTCTGCAGGTCTGCCACAGGTGGGGAGAGGCCTCCCTACTCCCAGCTCTGGGAGCTGGCCAAACCAGAGGGAAAGAAGCACCTCCTGAAGAGTGCCTTTGTAAAACAGAAGCTTCTGGGGGACCTGGGTGTGAGGAGGAGGCCTGGGTACCATTGTGGGAGAGCTCCCAGGACCCTGCTGCTTCACAGCACACTGCTCCCTACTACCGTTTGTCTGGGGAGCCGTGGGCTTCACTGACCCTTTCCCTTAGGGCTCCACACCGGTGGGTGGGCCCTTCTCTTGATTCCTGAGTCGAGCCGTTTGTGCTGCAGCTGCCAGCTGGCCCTGCAGCTACCTTCACAAAGATGGATCATTCCCACGTAGGAAATCTGGTGTCAGAAAGTGCAAAGACGTGCCCAAGGTCGGGAAGTAAATAGCAGCCGTTGGAGCACAATCCACTGCCTGATTCCCCCAACTACATGTGATTCTACTTCGGGGAAAAGAGGGAGAGGGATCCTCCGGCCGCGGCTGCCAAACGCTGGGGAAGTAAACAGGGAGGCGGCCGGCGGAAAGAGGGCAGGGACAAGGCCGCCCCCGCCCCGCTGGAGGTGCCGGTGCCCGCTGTAGGCTGGAGCCTCAGCCGGCGGG
>NW_020799109.1:28236240-28240485 GCF_003259725.1 Athene cunicularia | reverse complement strand
GAGGATGGCGGTGCCGGCCCGGCGAAGCGTCGTGTTCGTGACGGGCAATGCCAAGAAACTGGAGGAGGTGGGAGGGGGCGGTTGCGTGGCAACGCGCGGCGACGGCCTGCCCTGGCCTGGCGGGACCGCACCGGGGCCTGACGGGCGGGTTTCCCTCCCTTCTCCCTCCGCAGGTCACTCAGATCCTGGGGGACTCCTCTCCCTACACGCTGGTGGCGAAAAAAATTGACCGTAAGTCGGCGGCGGGTCCCGGGGGGACGCGGTGGCGCGGCCCAGCCCGGGGGTCTCCTCAGCGCTGGCCTTTGTATCCCCAGTGCCGGAGTACCAGGGGGAGCCGGACGACATCTCCGTGCAGAAGTGCCGTGAAGCCGCCCGGCAGGTCGATTGCTTTCTCCTTTCCCTTTCCCGCCGGTTGGAGCGGTGGTGTGGGTGCGGGAGCTCCAGAGCAGCCCAGCTCCGGCGGGGTGGGAGGCAGATGGGGGCATCGGGGCTTCCGATCCAGCCTCGAGGAAAGTCAGGGTCACATCCGGGCCTGGCCTAGCCTCGCTGCACTCCCATCACCCGGCTGTTCCTGGCCGGTGATGGGGAATTCTCACGGGTTGCACAGCGCTCCTCTGGCCTCAAGCAGCAGAAGGACATGACAGCTCCTTCAGTCCAGATCTGTCAGTTGTGGGACAGTGAGTTTTCTGTCAGCTGGCGGTTCTCATGGATCACCTTCCAGAGCTGTTTCTGGGATGGCTGTCCTAAAATAACCAAATGAGGATTTGGACTCAAGGAAAATGCAGGCATGCCTCCAGGACACAGGCTTTCCCTCTCCTTGTCCCACCATTCCTGCCCACCAAGAGGGCAGGGGTGTTCATTTCTGTTCAGTTTTCTCCATGGAAGATCTTACCCACCATGCTTCTGCCACTCCTGCCTACCTGGGGAGAGCACGGGTTTGGTTGTGTCTGTCTGCTGTGGATTGCCTCTGAAGTGAAGAGCTCTAGTGACTCTGGATTTTTGTAATGTTCCTGTTACTGTGGAATCATAGCAATAGAATAGCGCAAGAAGCTGAGTTTGGAGGCAGTGCCGCCTTCTAGGTCTAATCTTTCCATTTCTTGGGCTTTTGCTGTAGGTTCAGGGACCTGTTATAGTAGAGGATACCTGCTTGTGCTTCAATGCCCTGGGAGGACTTCCAGGACCCTACATGTGAGTAGGAGGGAACTTGCTTCACTCTTCATGTCCTAGACTTAATAGCACAGACTGGCAGGGTGTGATTCACGGGGGATTCTCCAGGCACCAGTAGGGTCAGGGAGGTGATTACTGGTCTGGTCCTTGGCTTCATCCTGCACCCCAGGGGCTGGACTTAACTCCTTGAGTCCTGCTGTAAATCATCGTGTAGGACAACACAGACAGACCTGAATTATTGGCTCTGGCTGCTTATCTGTGGTGCCTGCTCTTGCAGGCAGCTTGGGAACCGGGCTCCACAGCAGGCTCTGCATAGTTAAGGCACTGTGTGTTTCAGCAGGACTGTTGGATGAGTGACTTAAAGGTTCTCACAGGGACTGCTTTAATCCAGCTAATAACAAGATTATTACATTGCAGTATAACTCCTCTAATAAAATACTTCCTTAGCTCCTGGAATTAACTTTTAGTGTGATTAATTCTTCCAAACTATCTTTGCTGAGCTAAGCAGAGACATAAAAGCTTTATATGTTGAAGTTGGCATTAGAACTGAGTGTAAGATGTGGACAAGTTGAGTCAAGAAATGTATTTCAGCATGTCATTGCCCGCGAGTAGGAACTAGGTTGTTTACATAGACCCCAGTAATGCAGTAAATTAAATACCATGCTGTTATTTTCACTCAATTTAAGAGCTGTTTGTCTTCGTTAGTAAATAGCCTAGAACAAGGTGATTTGACAGCACATTTAAAGGGCTACGGAAGTGTAGACAACAATGTCTTAAGGATGCCTGTATTTCTGAGAAATACAGCAAGTAATGGCAAAAACTCATCTTCCCTCTTTTCTTCCCTTTCAGAAAATGGTTCCTGGAAAAACTCAAACCAGAAGGTACTGCCTCCCATGTTACTGCTCTGCATGTAACTCGGTTCTTTCCAGGATCCCTGCCTGTGCTGGGTTCTGCTGAACGTGTTTGCCCACTACGCCACCCATTTAATAGCTGTTTTTTTTCCTGTCTGTCCAGCTCTGACCTCTCGTGTTCTCTTTTTGAGCCTGGTCTGTGCCCTTCATGGGATGTTGCTTTGCCTCGGTAGCTTCAACATCATCCCTGCATCCCCAGTTTCCCAGACTCCTGCCTCTGCAGGCTGGTGGCAGGGCTTGTGGGAACTTCTTCCTGTCATCAGTGTGACCTGGAAGACCTGCTGCTCCCTTTGGCTTTTGTGCAAGCGCCTCTCTGCTAGTGCTCACGTCCCCTGGTGTGCAGTGACTGCCTTTGATATCTCAGTTAAGAGTGCAACTGCAAATCCCTCACTGGCATCACGAGCATGAGTGTTAATCATGCTAATTCAGAGTGGGTTTTAGTCCTCTATGGTGCTGCACACTCATTTGCTTCCACTCCCAAATTAATAGTGGGGACCTGCAGCTAACGCATTGTTAGGTCTGATCCCCTTCATACAAGGGACTGGGCCAAAAGCACCTTGTGCCTGAGCCTTGTCACCTCCCATAGTTCTTCCTCTCCCTCGTGGGTGCAAAGGCACCCTTCATCCGTCTCTAGGTGGGTGTGTTGTGCTCCCAGGAAAAGGCAGTAATGCCGGGATCCTTTCTGTGTCTCTCAGGCCTGTACAAGCTGCTGGCTGGGTTTGAAGACAAATCTGCCTACGCACTCTGTACCTTTGCCTTCAGTACTGGAAACCCAGAGGAGCCAGTGAAACTGTTCAAAGGGCAGACTCATGTAGGTGTTGTGCCTGGGGAAGGGAACATGCTGAGGGGGAGGGCTGTAATGTGAAGTTTGTAACAGCATTGGATCTGAGGACAGTTTTAGTGGTCCCTGGGTCACTGAACACCCTTGGAGCTTCTCTGTGTTGGGCACAGGCTGAGGAAGAGCACAGCTGGTGGGTGGTGGGTGCTGAACGCTGCAACCATTTTGCCCAGCTATATGTACCGAATGCTTTGCCTGTTACCTCAGGCTCCTCAGCCCTCTCCCCCTCTGGCAGGGTTGGATTTGAGTGCAGTTGTTAGCTATGTTAATTGGGGAGGTAAAGGGGCTTTAAGCATAGGGCAGCATGATGGAGCACTGAGTTTGGAGCTGCTGACTTTGGTCATGCCCTGAGAATGAGGACAGCACCACGCAGAGCCTGTGGTGGCCACAGCGCAAGCCAGAACTGCATATAGCTCTTTAGTCTCTCTCTGAAATGTGACTGCGAGGGAAGCGCTACAGAACTGTGGTTTATGGTGTTTCTTTCTTGTGGCAGGGGATGATAGTAGAGCCCAGAGGCCCTCGAGATTTTGGCTGGGATCCCTGTTTTCAGCCCGATGGCTACAACCAGACGTAAGTGGTGTTTTACCTACAGCTCTTTACGTAAGGAAATTTAGGGTCAGGGTTGTCTGTCAAGAGAAAGGATGGCAGGGCGAAAACACCCTCGTGGATCTGAATGTGGTGGGTGTCGGGGACCCTCCGGGTCAGGGTGGGGGTTTCTGGCCGCTGCAGTCGAGCAGGGAGACAGTGAGCAGAGGGCGAGCTCTCGGTGACTGTGGGACGTGTGCTGTAGTGTCTCTGCTGCTGAGACTTAAGGTTTCTCCCCCCTCCAGCTACGCCGAACTGCCCAAGGCAGTGAAGAACTCGATCTCACACCGTTACAGGGCGCTGAGCGAGCTCTCCGCCTTCTTTCTTCAGAGCAACTCGACAGAGCCCCGCTCCTGTCTCAGCTAACCTCCCTGGGCCACAGGCACCGAGTGTTGTCCGTGTCGCACGCCACCCCGGGAGAGCTCAGCGCTGCTGCGGACTGCCATTAAAGCTGATCCTTTTGAAACCACTGCTACCGTTCCCCTCCCCCATCCTGTTGTTGCTTCAGAAGCGCTGTATAGCCCAGCAGCTCTGGATTATTTAGAGTGCACGTCTGTGCCCCGCGGGGGGCTTGCAAGGCCCGGGGCGGGGGGCGGCCTGGGCATTCCTTGCCGCCCTCTCCGCCTGGGGAAATGGCTGAGACCGCGGTGGTAGCGGGGGCTGCGCGGAGCGCCTCGGCCCGCCCGGGCCCGGCGGGGGCATGGCCAGCTAGCCAATGGGAAGTGGCCGGTGGGAGGGGCAGCC
>NW_020799109.1:28224354-28236190 GCF_003259725.1 Athene cunicularia | reverse complement strand
TGCGGAATCGCCGCGTCCAATGGGCGCGCTGCGCACTCGGATGTCGTCAGCGCGGCGTGGCGGGCGCGCGGACACGTGCGGCGGGAGCGAGCGCCGGGAGCTAACACCGGGGCTGAGCCGGCCCCGGCATGGAGCTGCTGCCCCGGAGCGAGGACTTCGGCTCAGCACGGTACTGGGATCGGTTCTTCCAGCAGCGCGGGCAGCGGCCCTTCGAGTGGTACGGGGCCTTCCCGGAGCTCTGCCCCGTCCTGTACAAGTATGTCCGGCCCCGCGACAAGGTGAGGTCCGTCTGGTACCCAGCGCCGTGGGCCCGGGCAGCGCCTCCCCTTGGGCGGTGACCTCTGCGCCGCCACATTCCCGGCTTAAACGGCCATTGTGCGCGGACGCAGGATGTGAAGCCCCCGATGTGCCGTAGTGGGATGAGAGACCCTCAAGTCGCCCTGGTATGGGGAGCTCTGGAGGTTAAAACTGTCAGATCATCCCCCAAAGAGGTGCAGCAAACGCATCGCTTCTGTGCTCATGTGACTTTTCTATATGGAAATGTTATCTTAGTGCCCCGGAGAGTGGATTTGCAGGTGCTGTGGTTGTCACAAAAGGTTCATGGCCGTGCCTGATATTTGCTCGTAAAATGCTTTAGGGTGTGTTTTCAGGGCGTTCTCACCATCACGCTGCTCTTGTGCTGCTCCCCAGGTTCTGGTGGTGGGCTGTGGGAACTCAGAGCTGAGTGAGCAGATGTACGACATGGGGATGTGCGAGGACATCGTGAACATCGACATCAGTGATGCTGTGATCCGTCAGATGCAAGAGCGGAGCGGGAGCAGAAGGCCAAAGATGAGCTACGTGCTGATGGACATGCTTCAGATGGACTTTCCTGACGCCCAGTTCCAGGTGGTCCTGGACAAAGGCACACTGGATGCCATCCTCACTGATGAAGAAGAGGCCACGCTGGTCAAGGTGGACAGAATGTTTGCTGAGATCAGCCGGGTCCTGCAGGTAGGAGGGCGCTACCTCTGTGTCTCCCTGGCTCAAGCCCATGTGCTAAAGAAAACAGTGGAATACTTCTCCCAGGAAGGCTGGTTTGTGCGTGTCCATCAGGTGGCCAGCAGTGGGGACAAGCAGCAGTTTGTTCTACCAGTCTTTGTCTATGTCATGACAAAGTTTAGGAAGATTTCTGGCTCGGCACCGCAGATCCTGGAGATCTGCCCTGAGGAGCAGGACAAGCCGATGCGGGTGGAGAGTGCGGAGCGGCTGGTGGCAGCGGTGAAGGACAGGCAGCATTATGCCCTGCTCTGCAACCAGCTGAGCAAAATTCCCTGTGGGGAGCAGGTTTCCCTGGATCTGTGTGACAAAGAGAGCGGGAAGCCTCGCTACACGCTGCATGTGGTCGACAGCCCCTCAGTGAAAACTTCCCGGGACAATCACTTCGCCATCTTCATCAGTGAGTACAGTCTTTCCTGCCTGCAATGAGATAGTGCTCTGGCCAGGAGCTGCAAAATGTCCAGTGGCTCTGGCCCCACTGAAATCAGGACTGGAGAGGGAAATAACCCACCTGTTTTAGTCATGGCTTTGTGGTGGGACATATGTTTGCCTGGTGGTGCAAGCAAAGATCTGGCAGAGAGCTTGCTGCCTGAGTAGATGTCTGTCTGGCAGCAGAGAGACACTGCCTGCCCTGGCCCCAAAGTGATGATTCCTGCCTTGATGCAGGTGACAGCTGCCATAGCACATCGCTGCATAAAGCCAGAGCCCAGCACATGCAACTGGAAAGGCGTCACTGGTGTGTACGTGTCCTGACTTGCCAGGCCCAGGCTGCTTGGGGCTGCACTTCGCTTTTGCATTTGCACCTCACACAGTTGTGCTGGGCTCTGCCAGCAACACTGTTCCCTGCCTGCGTGCCTGCAAAGCTGGGGCTTAGCACAGCCTGGAGGTGGGTTGTGAGGCTCTTGGCCAACCCTTCTTATGAGGTCTGGCTTTTCCAGCCTTCTGCGTGAGCCTACCCAAAACGGGGAAGGTCCTCTTGATGGTTGCATAGTGCCTCTCTAGGCATGCAGCAGTACCTCCTTGTGATGTCTTGCCATTCTCTGTAGCTCCTCTCTTGGAGGCCGGGGTGGTTTCTCAGGGACTGGGACTGACCCAGACTGATAGCTGTCCCTTCTGCAGTCCCGCAGGGCAGAGAAACAGAGTGGCTCTTTGGGATGGAGGAAGGGCGGAGGCAGCTGGCCACCAGCGCGGGTTTCAGGCGCCTTGTCACCGTGTCCCTGCACAGGGAGCAGCACTACGAGGGCATGGCGGGCATCCAGGCAGAGCTGTCGGGGAAGGTGATGGAGCTGGCCCCGCCGGGCCTCCCTGCCCGGCAGCAGGTGAGCCCCACCACCCAGCCCCCTTGCTTGGTTTCCCCAAAACCAGGGCCGGACTGTCTCTCCGCTAGCAGCGAGTCCCTCTTCTGTGAGGGACACCAAGCTGCAATGTGTGAGCTGGCTGCCTTGGCAGGGAAGAGGCCAGTCTCAGGTGTAGCTCCTTTGTTTATCTCCAGCTGGTTGCCTCTGCTTGGAGGCAGGATTTGAGGTGCCTGCGTGGCACAACTCAGTGTGATGTCCTTGCCTTCTGAAACGCAACATCCCAAGAAAACCAGGCATCCTGTGAGCATCCAGCCCCTTTTTAATCTTAGCTTTAACCTTTCCTGTCCCTTCTGTCTCCTCCTTCCTGCCCTAATTCCCCAAACATGAGTTCTTGCAAGAAGTCTTGGGGTATTTTCTCCCTGTACCCCAACACATGTATATGGGAGGGAAGCTGGTGTCCCATGCGCTGGTCCTCAGATCCCCTGTGGCCGTCTATGGCACATCCCACTGCTCCCACACTGTGTCTGCTTTGTCCCAGCTCTTCAGCTATGGTCAGGACATGAGGAATGCCACAGTCTGTTCCTGTAGCCTTTCCTTCTTCACACTGGTCCCTGTTTCTCCCTGCAGGTGCCCTTTCTGTCCGTAGGAGGGGACATTGGGGTGCGGACAGTGCAGCACCATGACACCAGCCCCCTGAGTGGGGAGTATGTCGTGGAGGATGTGAAGGGGGACAGCAGCTGCTACTTCCGACGCCTCATCTTCCTCCACAACAGGAATGTGGTACAGTCGGAGGCTCGCCTTCTGGCCCCCATGCCGCATCCAGGTATGTGGGATAGATTGGGCAGTCAGGAAGGGGCAGGGGCCAAGGGTGAATTTTTGGGGTGGTAGAGAGTGAGGTTGATACCGGTGGAAGATAAAAGTCCCAGTAGGACCTGCCTGCCTTGTCACGGGGCAGCTCTGGAAGTGGTTTTGTGCCCTGCTGCCTGCCTCGTGGGTGGTATGGGCTGGGGATGGCTGGTCCCCAGAAAGCATCCTTGTCTGCTGCCTTGCCTTACCAGCCGATGCCTCTTGTTGTTCAGGCCAGAAGAAACGAAGGAGGGACAAGAAGAAACCCAGCCCTGCTGAGCTGCCCACAGCCATCGACAAGAGCTACCTGTGCTGTGAGCACCACAAGGCCATGGTTGCGGGGCTCTCCCTGCTGGGGGACCCTGACTCCCTCCCAGGTGATGAGGCTGGTGGTGGGAGGCTGTGCCCAAGGCAAGAGTGGGGCAGGCGTGTGTGTGTCCACATAACCCAGCTCCTTGGGGACGGGCTTTCCTGGCTGTGGCACCCTGTGTGCCCTTCCCGGAGTGGTTTGGGCAGGAGGGTGGAATGGGTGGTGTGGGCCTGACCCAGTGACTCATGGAGCACTCTCATTGGCAGGAACCCCGCTGGCGGTGCTGGTGGTAGGCCTCGGCGGGGGCAGCCTGCCCCTCTTCATCCATGACTACTTCTCGCAGGCCCACGTGGCCGTGGTGGAGATTGACCCCTCCATGCTGGAGGTGTCTACGCGGTGGTTTGGCTTCTTCCAGGGTGACCGGATGCGGGTGCACATCTCTGATGGCCTGGACTATGTGGCCAAGCTGGCGGCTGAAGGTACCACCTCATGGAGCACCCCAGGTCACCCGTCGAGGCCAGTGGGTGACATGCTGGGGACTGGGCTGCTTTCACCCTCTGCTTCCCATCCCTGCCTGTTTCCTGCCATGTGTCACAAGCTCCAGCCTTGCCAGGTCTCAGCAGTTCATAGGTGTGTCCTCACCAACGTGTGCAGGGAACCTTAGATCTGCTGCCTCCCTCAGCGCTGAGGGCTGCTGCTATGGGTTTCATTTGGAAAGAGAAACTTCAGAAGAGAGAAATGTCTGTAATGTGGCAGAGGGCGTCATCACCACCCTGTTTGTTGCCTCCCCACTGTACCCGGCTCATCTCTTTCCCATGGCATAACAAATCTCTGCTCTCCCTCCTGCAGCACCAGCCCAGTATGATGCCATCATGTTCGATGTGGACAGCAAAGATCTCACGGTGGGGATGAGCTGCCCGCCCCCAGCCTTTGTGGAAAAGCCCTTTCTACAGAAAGTTAAAACCATCCTCAAGTCAGAAGGTAGGAGAAGAGATCTGGCTCTGTCCCTGCAGCCAGGCTGGTGGGTCCTGTGCAGAGTTTCAGTAATGGGGCTGTGCTATGGTTTTTCATCCTGGAGAATAGCCACCATGGCCAGGATTGCTGCATGGCATCTGCCGCTCCTGATGGATCCTGGATCCGGGTGTTTCAGTGGGTGTTGTGACAGCAGGGAGCAGGGAGGAGTGGGTGGTCTATGGCAGTGCTGGGTCAGGGGGGCTGAGACATCCTGGGGGACCAAGAAAGGTTGCGGGAAGGCAGACGGTGTAGGTGGTACCTGGGAACAGATTGTGTGGCCACCCATGACCCGTGTGGCGACAGGGATGTGGACCTGGGCCAAGGGCACCAGAGGGATGCTGGTGCTCGTGCTGTTGCGGGGAAGACATTTGCACCGGGGTGGCACCAATTCAGCTGTGTTCCCGCAGGGAGTAGGGTGGTGTATGTGGGATCGTTTGAACTCCTGTTCCTCTCGCCCTGCTGCAGGGGTTTTCGTGCTTAACTTGGTGTGCCGTGATGCCCGGCTGAAGGAGTCTGTCCTGGCCACCCTCAGGGAGCTCTTCCCGCTGCTCTATGCACGCCGCATTGAAGGGGAAGTCAACGAGATCCTGTTCTGTCAGCCCAGCTCCAGGGGCCAGCAGGACCCCACAGAGCTGGGGGCACGTGCCCAGGCGCTGGAGGGGGCCCTGCGGCAGCCTGGGCGCCCCTGGGACAGCTCATACGTGCTGGCAGACATGCTGCAGGCTGTCAAGATTCTCTGAGAGGGGCTTTGATGCCACTCGAACAAGAAACGGGTCCTTATTTGGGTGTTGTGGCCCTGCAGCGCAGGGGTGCCTGTGGCTGGGCCTGCCATACTGGAGGGGCCAGTGCTAGCCTGGGTCTGCCTGAGGGATGGAACTGCCACAGGGAAGCACTCCCCACAGCATGGCTCCCTGGGAAGCAGTCCCAGACCATGGAGGGCTCTGAAGCCCCAGGGGCAGCGTTAGGGGGTGAGTGGAGGAAGGTGCTGTGGGACTGGCAGGACTGTGGGTCTGCCACCATTGCTTTCCTCTTGTGGGGAAGAACGTCCCTCTGACCATCCCCTTCCCCTCTAGCACAACTCCTGCCTACCCCCTGCCATGCTGCATCTCCCCACATCTCCAGCATCCCTGGTCACAGGTCTGTGAGGAGCCCCAGCTGTGCCCCAAGCCTGGTTGTGGATGTGTGTGGGTAGGCTGAGAGCTGTGAAAATAAAGTGCTCAGGACTGCTCTGAGGCCCACAGTGCTTTGCTGGGCGTATTTCTGGAGTGCCCAGCACCCCTGGAAACCATACTGTCACCTCAAGGGCACATCCTGGGGGCAGGCAGCTGTCCCTTGTACCCCCCTACCCCCTTCCTGCTCACCTTCCCTAAACCTCGACCCCACCATGTGCCTGCCCCTCTTCTGCATCTTTCCAGCTATCACCACTGTGAACTGGGACCTGTAACTCCTGGGGCCAGCAGGGACCCAGCCCTGTGGTCAGGCCCCTGGGCATACCAACGCACTGACTCAGCTGGTGCAGGTCAGTCTTCCTGCAGGATGAAAAGGCAGTGGGAAAGTTCCCATGGGTGTTCCCATGGCACCCCCATTCCTGCCGAGGTGCCTCATTTTGTCTCTCCAGAGGGTTTCAAAGCCTGGTCCCTCCCTGTACAATTTAGCTGAAAAGCTGAGTGTGTCCTGGCTGATTACAGAGCAGCTGACCTGCTGGTGTTCCCACATTCATCAGAAGTCAGTGTTGGGGGGGCTTGTCTTCCCTGCAACAGCTGGTACCAAAATGAGTGAGACATGGTACCAAAGTGATCAGCTTGCAGACATCAAGGTGACTTGCTCAGGCACCATGATGCTTTGCCACTGATCCCTCACCCTGTGCTCTCTTCTGCTGCTGACAGACTGAGCAGGGACATCTTTCTGGCAGCTGCTTTCCAAAGCAAACCCCAGCCACCTTTCACAGCCCAGGGTGGTAACAACACACCCAAAGCAGCTCTAGGAGGGATCTGACCTAGCTGTTGGTGTGGAGGCAACAGCAGCTGCAGGAGCCCTTGCCAGCTTTGCAGCTCATGCACCCTGTCCCACCAGGGTGTTGGTGGGCTGCTGCTCATCAGCTTCTTCCCCAGCAGGACCCAGCTCTCCACATGTGGGAAATCCTCCTTTGTTTGGAAAGCTGAGCCAAGGCTTGCAGTTCCTTAGCTCCACAGTGGCCATGGAAAGGGCACCCCATGAGCTCTTAGCCCCTGAATAAATGGGAACTGCAGCCACTGCACTGATGCGAGAAACAGGGCAGCCATGCTCACAGAAAACATGTCCCTCTGATCAGCAACTGACTGTATTTTAATTTGTCAGCAGGTTCTGCTTTGGAAACTGCTCTGCTCAGATCCCTTTTAGGATGCTCCCTGCCATACTCACCTTCACACAGAGTGGGACAAATCAGTGCTCTACTTTCTTCCTGGGCTGGCCTGCTTCTATGCTGAGGGAGCAGATACTTTTTTAAAATAAGTGCTTTTGATGGTTCCCAGGCACTGGAGAGCAGGGCTGGCCTGCTTCCTGCCTCATAAAGGATGGCAGCATGAGCATGTGCTCTCCACATGTTGCTCACCACCCAGTCGCTCCTCTGTGTTGTAGTGTGTTTGGGGCAGCACGTGGTTGCTGGTTAACAGGAGAGATAAGGCTGGAGATCAAGCTAGGTGGAAGTCCGTCTGCCACCATGCAATTAGTTTCTAAAGTTCCTCTGTAATGAGCACTGTTTTGAAAGATACCCATTATCCATCCAGCTTAGCGATAGCAAGTTTCTCAATTGGATCAGCACTGCTGCATTTAGTCTATTTTTAACTTAGTTTTCAATTCTCAACATAATTCCAATGACATAGGTTTGTGTGTGTGTGCCCTTTATCTCACCAAAACCATCTCCTTTCTTCCCCAGGAGCTCATACAAAGGCTGTGTTCATCCCTCCCTTGTCCAGTCCTGCCTTTTTGTTGTGCTTCCTAATTGCTGTGTAATGCCACATCCTGGTAGAAAAATAAAAGCCATCTATTAGAGACAATATAAGGATGAAATCTCAGTTCATTGCAGCTGTCCTTGCAGCTACTGACAGCCCTACAAGTTTGGTCTGGAAATATTTTTCAGCTGGAAAATTGGCAAATTCATGAGTGCTGCAAATACCAAAAATCCTCCTCTGCAGGTAAAATGCTCCAAGGCTGGAATAATTGATGTGTAGTAAATATTTCTCTCCTGGCAGCCAAAACATGCAGTTAATGTATATGTTTGGCAACTGTGTTTCTGTTGAGTGTTTTGGCAATATACTCGTGTTTACATCCCTTATTCCTCACTTCCTTCCTTTGCAGCGTAGGCATGCTGTAAGTGGCAGGATAGAAACAAGCACTGCTGTCACTTAGCAACCTCTGCTGGCTTTGAGATGTTGACTTTCTTCTTTTCTGGATTTCCCAGCATAAAAAGAGATGGCCACATAACTCACTGCATGGCTCAGGTGTGAGGCTATAGCCAGCTGAGGATGCTTTGGTCTGGTTGAGCCTGAATCCCTCTCAGCATCACATCCATGTTCCGCTGCTGAGTGAGCAAGGTGCTAGGAACTGATGGGTCAGCCCTGGGTTTCCTGATTTTGTGTGGAGGGATGCAGCTGGTCATGCCGAGCCGTGGAGACTCTGTGGCCAGGCAGCTAGCAGGACGGTGACACTGCAAGGCAGGCAGCAGTGGGGTCCCACACATACACACTCTGTGGTGTAACTTCCTCAGGTGTCACAGCCCAGATCCCTGCTCTGCAGAAGGACTGGAAGTGGCTGGACTCTAGGGAAGAGGGTGGAGGTGAATGGGGGACATACTGTCAGCTGAAAGTATGTCAAGCAGCTGGGAGATATTTTGCAGTAATAAAAGCTGCAGGGACTAAGTGCTGAGGCTGCTTCCCTCCAGCTATGAAGAGCTCTGCCAGGGTAAGCCTGGCCCTGCTGGATGGGGATGCTGCTGCTGCCTGGGCAGGGCAGGGTCACAGCACAGTAAGCGCAGCAACAGCTGCATCTCAGAGAGTGGAAGTGGTTGGGAAGTGTTCTGTCCATACAATCTTCCCTCGGGGGAGCACTTGGCTTGCCTGGCTTTGTGACCAAGGAAGCAAGCATGCTGCCAGGCTGCAGTGCAGGACTATGGCTCTTTCCTGGGGTGTAAGGGCTGCAGGGAAACATATCTGTAGGCTGCAGTGCAGCACAGTGACTTTTTGCACGTGACTAAAGGATGCAACTGGAGGTCATAGTGGGAGAGAGCCCATCACACCAGACAGGACAGGGATTGGGGTGTCACTGTCCTGTGATCCATGAGTCAGCAGTGCCACATGCTGCAGGGGAGAAAGCACCTCCTCTTTACAGGGGAAAATGCTGCAGCCACGCTGGCTTTCTTTCACCAGCTTTAATTCTGTCTTTTGCAGCTTCAAGGTCTGAGCTCTCCTCCTGGCAGATACGCAGGCATAATGCTGACTGGCACCTTCCTGCCAGCACTGCAGAGCCAGGTGCTGCTGAGAACCTGGGAGCTCCCCTGTGCACGGAGCTCCTTGCTCACACCTACTCGTGCTTTGTGCCCATCAGCTGCCTGAAAAGCTCTCCAAGACTCTGGGTTTGTATCTGAATACAAAGAGGTACAAATACCTCAAGAAGGTGAGGAGGGTCCCCGGAGAGAAGATGATCATGTGTGAAGGACCCTGCCTCTTTTAAATGCTTCCTGGGGGTAAACGCAGCCTTGTCTGTGCTCTGCTTCCCCTGGGGTCGTGCCTGCTCTCCTGGCAGGGGAGCCTGCCTGGCTCTTCACTGCAGGCATCTGCAAATCTTCTCTCTGGTAGTGTATATGTAACCCATTTTTCATTAAGGGAATTGCACTGGTGTGTGTTTATAAAGTAGCCTGGGGACCTGATCCAAATGTCCTCAGTTTTAACATTATGCTGCCTGGTTAGGAAGAACTGTCTGTGGGCAATTTTGTGGGCTCAAATGCTACAGCTGCACCCTGAAGCCAGACTATTTTTGCTGTATATTTTTTCTGAAAGTCAAGTCAGGATAAACTTGCTGTCTGTAGGCTTGATCTGAAATGCACTGCAGGCTTTGGCAGGGCTGTGCTGGAGCTGGTGACATCTGGAAGCGAACTGACTGTGCTGATGGAATGCCATCCTGGGGAGCAGGGCACCCTTCCCGCCGTGCTGGGGAGAGGTGGTTAACAGAGGTCTTCTCTCCTTGCTGAGCCTGTCACATGTCAAAAAGAAATGATAAATATCGTGGGGCACAACTGAATGCAGGGTAAAAATAGAGCATGTTTAGCTGGCTATCCAGTGAGCAACGCAGCTCTGTGCTGTTGGGGGTCACACCTGGAGGTCCCCAGGATAACAGTTTCTTCCAGGATAAGTTTCTGGCCCTCTGATGCTTGCTTGGGTCTTTTTTTTTTTTTTTTAGGGTTATTCATTACAGGAAGCTTTGCAATGGTCTCTCTAGTACTACCCATTTCTTTTAATTTAGACACACTGAATCTCACAAATTCAAAAAGCCAGGCTGGGCTCCACAGAGGTTTGGAACAAGCTGCTTGGAGAAGTCAGAAAAAGCAGAGATCTGAATATACGCTTGGGTGCCCTTCATTTCCTCACTGCTCTCTTGGAGTGGTTGCAAAAATGAGCACCCTCGTGATAACACTGGCATTCATAATGAAAATGCTTGTGCCTTTTCCAGGATATGGGAAATCTATACTTGGCTGCTTGTGGCTTTTTTCAGGGGGGGGGAGGAATGGATTTTTGTAAGTGATGGAGTTGCAAGGTGAGTATAGTCACTTAGCAGCTTTAACCCAGCTTCAACAGACAAAGAAGTTTGGTTTGGAAACTTCCCAGACTTGGGGGAATTCCTCAAACTTTTCCTAAGTATAGAGGTTTTCTTATATTTTTTTTTTTTTAATTGTGGAAGCAAACAAAGATGTAATTTAAAGATGTAATGGACAGTTCCCTAGGTTATTAATTTGAAGGTGTGCATAGCTTTACTCCTGAGGCATTGTGCTTTATTTAATCTTCCTCTCTTGTTGAGATGCAATCCTATTGCCTGGCTGCTCTTCTACCCATCTTAATTACTTCACTGGGGCAGCACAAAGTGCTCTGACACTCAGACGAGGCGGATTTGACCAGAATGCCTTACTGTTCTTCCCGACTTCCAGCCTCCGTAGAAACCCATGAACTGGAGGAAGGCCAGGCAGCTACTCTGGTGCCTCTTGGCATAGCCTGCTAGCTCAGGAGTGGAGAAGAAAATAATCAGGCTGCTAACTGGCATAATTATGTCAGTAACCCCCAGGCCCCATCTAGATAGAAATGATCGCAAGGCTTTTCCCAGAGGCCTTGATGCTGGGGAGGGAGGTGGTCTAACCACAGCAGCAAAGCCACTGCTAGAGAAGCCATCTCTGCACTGCACCAATTTAAAACTTTTTAGCCAGAGCTAAAGCAAACTGTTCATTTGTTTCCAGGGTTAGAATTCAGTCTGTTGTAGAGAGTAATTTTTTTAGAATTATTGAGAGCTCTGGCCAAGAAGTTTTGATAATCTTCCAGATTGGTAATATCTGTCAGCCAGCAGGATGTTCGCAGTTCCCTTTTGTTTTGCTTTTCACACTGAATGAGGTCTGTGTCTGGTTTAATACAGAGGATAACTTTTATTGCTGCGGGACTCCAAAGCCCCCGTTTTGGATATTTTTGTGTTGTCACTGCTGCCAGTAATCACAGATAAATCTCATCTCTGTTGTTCGCCTGTGCTTTTAGCTCAGCCTCAGGTATGCGTTTTTAATTTAACCCACTGCAATGTTGTGGCTTGGACCTTGTTATCACTTCCCAGCCTGCTCCCGAGCCACCCACCTGCCACCAGCCCTGCCGGACCTGGCTTCTCAGACCTGCCCTGGCACGGGTCCGGGGAATGCCTGTCTGACCCTGGCAGCACTCCCGACCCTGGCTGAGCACCGGTGCCGTTTGCCAGGGCCCCTCGTGTGCTGCAGGGATAGATCGTGGTTCCTGCTGCTCCTGTTCCCGTAGCAGGTGGGAGCCGGGAGGAATTCAGCCACCGGGCCTGCTCCCAAATACCCTGCTTGGCCGATGGGGAAGGGCTGACGCCAGGTCGAACACCAGCAAGTGCGACCCAGCTGCCCCGTGTGCTCCCGGTTTGTCCCCGTTCCCAGTCTGGTGCCGGAGGCGTAGGGGACGAGCACACGCGAGCCTGCGCTGGGTGCCGGAGGGTGGCACAGCCGGGCACGGCGCTGCGCTGGGGGCCCGGGGGGACGCTGCGGCCCTTCCTGCCAGCGGGACGGGGTGGCGGCTGGGGTCGGGGCTCT
>NW_020799109.1:28207023-28224304 GCF_003259725.1 Athene cunicularia | reverse complement strand
AGGGGTGCTCGGGGCGGCCGCCGGTGCCGCGGGGGCGGCGAGGCGGGCCCTGGCACGGCAGCGCCCTTGGTTTGCCGCTGCGGGGAAGCGGCCGCAACTCCGGTGTGAGAGCGTTCGCGTGCCCGGCTCTCTAGGGGTGAGGAAACATGGTTTTTAAAACCTCAAATCCTCTTTACGTTGGGGGTTCTGGGTCTGGTCGCTTAATGGTTCTCACAGCGATGGTGTGCCGTCCTACTGCGCATATGGCTGTTAGCATCTTTTCTGAAAATTACCGAAAGATAAAACGGGAAGCCTAATGATTTAGGTGGCCCTTTCCACGAACAGACTATGTCTCTGAAGATCTTCCGAGGTAAGCATGAACTTCACTTGCTGTTTCATAAAAGTTCCTGCTGCGTTTGCCGTAAATAATGTGCAGGGTCCTGGAGGGAGGTGGTGTTTTCAGAGCGTAGCTGCAATCGTTAGTCTGCATATAGCATCAGAAATACTGTTGTATGGCAGTGATTGGGGAACTTCAACGTGCAGAGATCTTCGTTAAAGGTAATGTTAAATGCCGTGTCTTTCCACAACCGGGCTGTGTATCAGGCTGCAGAAGCTCTTGATATACAGTATAAAAATACTACACAGTTGTTCTTTATCTCTGCTTCAGAATTTACTCTGTGTTAAATGTCAGTTCTTCCTTTTCTTTCTAACTTGAGGACTGTAGCTAACTACTTCATGTTGGCAGTACTGCCAGTCCTCAAGTCTAGAAAGCACATACTGGCCATCAACTTATTTTCTTCAAACAAGTCTTTAAAATGTATTTTTGTAACCTTTTGACTTTTTGATCTGTGTGTCCACAAAACTGTGCAAAGCACATGTGCTGAGGAGGAAAGGCATCTTCATCTTTCCTATCAATAAGGCTATTTTGGTCCCTGTGGCAAAGCCTTTTTTGGGGTGGCACCCACCTGGGATCGGGGCTGAGTGTGGTGGGCTGATGGGTCTTGCTCTGGATCCAGCTGTGCTGATGGGAGAGGTTACTGCTCCCAGATGCTCGTTACTGCTCCCCTGCTGGAGAGATCTGCTCCATCTGGTCCGCAGGTGGAGCTCTTCCTTTGAGTGCAGCGCGCTCCCGCTCCTGCTGCCCGGATGCGCCTGGCTGGAGCGAAAGGTGAAAATGAGCAGTTTGTGCTAATCTGGCCCATTTGCACAAGAGGCTGGAGCCAGCTGCGCAAGTAAGACATGGACGTTTTTAGGACGAATTATGAAGAAAATCTAAGGGCAATGACTTTTTTCACCCACATAGTTAATCACCACGCAGCCTGCGGACACTGCAAAAGAGTCTCTTCAGAAAAGAGCTTACACACTACTGTGAAGCACTAGGATATCTCTCTCACGGGATCTGGAATTGGGATTCTTTCAACCCAGTCTCAGAGTTCCACATCGTGTTTTATGCAGTAACTTCTTGAGATACAGTATCAGCTGATCCATAGTACCTCCCTATTTTCAAGCCTGGAGCTTATTGCAAATGTGACATTAAAATGTATTACTTCAGATCTGTTCTGTGAGACTTGAGCAACTAAGTTTTACTCATGCTTTTCCTCCAGACTGAGTGAGTGTGTGTGGTCAGCAGATGTGTACTTGCTAAACTGTGAGAACTTGATTGTGAAACCTCAGAACCAGATTAATAAATATCCAGAAGATCAGGAAAGAATTTTGCTTGTCAGATTGATAGGCAAACAGCCTATGGCTCTTTTTAGTAAGCCATAGGATGTTCCCATTTTTACGGGATAATAAAGCTGTTCTCTGCAAATGAGAAGTTTATTGCACCCACATCTGTCTTAATATGGCTTATAGAGGTAGCACATCTTGTTGTTATAGAAGTGTTGCACTTGTTTCTTACTGTTGGTGGTATATTGCATGACGTGTCATTAACCACAGGGCGAACATTAACTAATAGTAGCACATCTTTGAAATTCACATCAAAATAAAATAGGCCTAGCACTGCTTTGATGTTTGAGTGTTAATTCTCATGGGGTTTTTTTTGGTTTTTGTGCTTTGGGGTGGTTGTGTTTTGGTGTTGGTTGTTGGGGTTGTTTTGGGGTTTTTTTGTTTTTTTTGTTTTTTTTTTTTTACCACAGGAATCATTATCATTAATAGATTTTGAATTCTTAGCCTTCAGAGAGACATTTAACATCTCTTCAGGAGTAGCTGTAATTGATAAGAGGAAGACATGCTGTTCTCCACCTGGGGAGCAGAGTCTTGCAACAAACGTGCTGTTGGTTGATATCTCAAGTATGTTAGTAGAGCTCTAGTGAAATTAGAAAGGTTCTTCTTCACTGGATCTTTGATTGTGCAAGAATGACTTCCCCCACCTTGGAGAGAGGAAATCTGTTTTCTAGCTTGCAGGTGGTATCAGAGTTGGAGGTTATTCATGGAGCCTAACTGCCCAGGAAACATATTGGGCTATCCTGCATTACCCACCATCTAGTGTATGCATTGCCATTGTTTTTCAGAAGGTTTGTGAGGGATCTGGCTCTGGCATAATTCTGTGGGTTGGCAGATGGTTCTGGAAGTGGGATCCAAGTCCTGTTACTTCTGAAGCTGCTGAGTGACATATATCCATCACTGCCCTCAGGGTAGCACCAAGCCTTGTTTAGGTGCACGCAGCATCCTTAATTACTAAGAGAAGTCACTGGGTATGTTGGGATTAGATTGCATGTTTGATCTGTGTCAGTGCTGGCATTGCATGAGGATGAATTCTGCATTTTTGCCTGATCCAGGAATTGTGCAACACCCAGAACTACTTAGGTCATTGTAGGTTGATTTGGAACAAGACTGGAGTGGGACAATGTCAAATCTCCCAAAGTAGCCATTATTGCTACTATTTGGATTAGCATCCACTAAGGTGTTTGGAGAGTTTGCTTTTCACTTGTTGCTCCTCTCTGTGTAAGAAAACTGCTTCTTTTGGTAGTCAAGGACTGTGTTTGAAGGGTTTCCTCTTGGGATTCTGGTTATATTTAGATGGAAATAGAGATTCCAGAGAGCACCTGAGGACAACAGTCATTTCCATTTATGGGTTAGACCTTCATATGTGTTTCTAACTGGAACTCACGGCACTCGCTTGAGGAAATGGTATTGTCTGAAGAGCAAATGTTCTCCTTACCTGCTTATCTTTGTAACAGAGGTAAATGTGCCCTTAAAATACTGAGCCAGCATTTGAAGCAAAAGATCTAGTGCAATCTTCTGGTAGAATTTAGTGGGAGAGAGATTCAGAAGTGCAAAGGAGAGTCAAATATCTCATACCTACAGTTTTCCAGTCTTACTCATTTGCTACAGATGAGTATAGGACCATGACCTTATTTGTTGTTTGTGCTTTTTAAACTTCTTGCTTTTGCTAACAATAGGGTTACTTAAAAGAAAACTAATGGCAGGAAGCAATCCCTGGAAACTGTATTTGGAGAGGAAGCATTTTCTATTATTTCATATATCCAAATGGACTCTTAAGATAACTAAAGGCACAGACGGCAAGCTACCTTGTCAGGGCTTCTTTCTCCAGATTTGAATCGGAACCTTATTTTATTCTTACAAATAGCAAGAAATTAATAATTAGATTTCAAAGCTGAAAGCTCTTTACTTCCTTCCCTGCTTACTGTAATATAAACTGCCTGTGGCCAAATCATTCTTTTATAAGAGATGTGAACTCTTGCTTGTTTGATTATGACTGACAGGCTTACAATCACTTTCATTTTAAGAGCCAGAGGTCTGATTTTGTAAAACAATTTTGCAGCTTTTTGCTCTAAGACACTTTGGATAATCTTAGTCACTGCATGTAGTATAGCTATTTATTATAACATATGTACTTGTGAAAAGACTGCGTTGAGTCATTAGGGGAAGAGAAAGGACTTTAGATTTGGCTGTTGAAGCAGAGAAATTTCTCCAGAGAAAGTAGACACATACTTACGATTGTTTGCTTCCTAGGGGAGATATAGTTAAAATTGGTACAGATATAGTTAAAATTGGTACAGATATTTTATTCTCTTAGTTCCTAGTCATCGACATAAACATTTTTTTTTACAGAAAAGTCTCCTCTTTTGTGAAACAGGCATGAAAAAGCTAAGCAGTTGGAGATACGAACTGAAGTGTGGTGCTGTCTATTCTTTTTTTAATCTTAAGGATCTTCTGGAAATGAGAATCAGCCACTCCTTTTCCTGACTAATTAAGCCATTGTACTGCTATATTGAGTGTATTAGACTAGTTATCAGAATACTCCGGTGCACTGAAAGCAAGAATCGTTCCTTGGTCAATACCAGTTATATAGAAACAGTAGTGAATGAGACAGTGACTCATTTAGGTTTCTTCCCCAAATACATTTTTAGATTTAGAGGTTGCAGAACGAACTTGGCCATTTAGATGGGATATAGATGGCCTTGTTTTGTCTTAAATGTACCTCTGTTGTGGATTTTAAGTTAATTTTTATGTCAAGTCTTGAGAATTGATACATGCAAAGTAAAGCAAATGTGTAATTAAAAACAGATCTGAAACAAAAGTGCTGGTTTCCACCCCAACACTCCCACCCCAGGTAAAGTAAAAGTTTTCCTCTGCAACTGCTTTGAGGTGCCGTGTGTCTCATTTCTGGCATTTAAATTTTACCAATTTAAAAGATTTCTTCTATTTTAAGGAAAGCTGTACTATGTGATGAAGCCCTGCCCTATATTCTGGTATTTAAGTTCAGCGTGTCAAGCAGTTTACAGAGATGCTAAATCAATAAGTAACAATTAACACTGTTGTAGAGTGTACCTGCGAGAATACATGTGCATATGGTCTTAATACAACTTTAGCCTACTATGTACTTTAGGCTATTGTAGTGGTTTAGTCAACACAAGTTTAGTATTTGAAGTCTGAGACCTAGACTTCAGAAAAACATCAAAACCCTGCAAAAAGCAACCCTCAAACCCAGTTTGGTCTTGAGTGCCTTCTGAGGAATCAGTGGTACAAATTTAGTGGCAGTTGTGACTGGAAATTCAATCCATCGAGGTACTTGAAGATGACAGCACACCTCTGATCATTTTTAAAGGTGAAGTCATCTAGTAAGAGGTTTGTTTTTTTTTTTTTTTTTTTTTTTTTTTTTCCAGATCGTAGGTATCCACTTTCCTGGTTCTTAATACAGAGACACTTCTGAAAATTTGATTGTCTGACTCTCTAGGCTCTCATATAATGTTATAAATCCTGCTACTCACTGCCTTCAGGAAGGAGCCCACACTTGGGGTTTTGTAGTGTTAAAATCAACATTAATAAGCATCTTTGTTGTCTTGCTGTTTCTTGATGGGCATTGCTCCTGCTAATGTTTTGAGCTTATATTATTTACCTTTGTAGCTGAAATGGAAAACAAGGCTTTCTAGTTTAGATAAATAGATGTTAACCATATGATTGTTTGGAGTTCGCCTGTAAACACAGGGAGTTATGCTGCTATGGGTTGAAGCAGAGAAGTATGGACACTGTTCTCTGCCGCTAATTTACTGTATGCCCTCAAACTGGTTTTTAAACTTTAGCTGCACCTGTATCCATGTGTATATGCCTCAAGTCTTTACTCTGTCTTAACTGTAGGTAGGATTTAGATTTTTATTCCCTTGATTTTAATTTACTTCTGTTTCTAAAGGAAGAGGTTAGCATATAATCTTAAAACCAGTGTGGGATAAATTTGATTTTAGTCTAAAACTTGCTGTTGTGCATTTTTCTTTGTGTGATGGCTGCTTTAGATATCTATATAGCACCAAAACTGAGTATTGGATTCTGCTTTGAACAGCTAAGATGTAGCAGCGTTTCTTCTTCCCATAAGGGGACCCTTGCTGGTGTTCAGTTTATACCTTACAGCTTAGTCATTGAGAGAGATAGTGTTTGTGGTTTTCTATATATCAGCTGATAAGTGAGCAAATTGGTGATGTTCTTTTAAGTATTTATCTGTTTCTTAATTGCAAGCACAGAGGGGCAGAAGCCATTTTTGCTTTTTCTGTTTGTGTGGGTTTGGTTTTTTTTTAAGCAGTGCATTTCAAAATAAGGCCGCCTAGTACATCGAAGCCTGTGAACTCCCCTTGTTCCCTTGTTTGCTATGCTCGTGTGTAATGGGTTACTGTGAATCCTTTTAATGCTGTGTGTCTGCAGTGTAAAGCCTGTAGTGTAAATATGCTGAGAACAGGAAATGAGCATTATTTAACTATGACCTTGCATCTTTTTCTTCAGCAAGTTGCATTGAGATGAACAAGGCAGCATTATTGAACTAGAGAGGAGCAAAATCCCATTTAACTGCGTGCTGGGCTTTGATGTACTGCCAAGTACTGTTGACTGTGATAGCCTCTGGGATGCAAAGGAGACTGTAGCTGTAGATAAGAGAGGTTTTCAACTGAAGTGTCTAGTGATAATGTCAGCTTTTATAATTTCTATGTGGAAGCTAGCTTTTAATTCAGTGCCTGGCATGGTATTTCTGCATCCTAGTTCCCATGCAAAATCACCAAGATTTCATTCTTCAGATATGCAGGAGATCTACTGTTTGCTGTGATACAGCTAGGTTTCCACCCTCATAAATGATACAATCAAAGCTAGAGTAACCTTAAGTACTCAGTATGTACAGTGCAGATGCCTAAAAATGTAGACATATACTTAATGGTGTCTAGCTATAGAGGATACTCTAAAATGGTCTCTCTGTAATTCAGTTGCAGAGAATAAGCAGGGCTCTGCGTGGCAAGCACAAGAACTGCTATAAGGCATCTCTAGCCTCTGCTGCACGACAGTGGATTGAATGGGCTATGTTCCAGATCTATTCAGCAGCCAAGCTGGAAACTGCTGAAGAAATTTTAGCATAATCCATCAGATGCAGCGTTGTACCCTTGTGTGCACACCTGTTAGGTGCTAAACAAATGTTGACAGAAGATCCCCTATGTCCATCAGATCTGGGAAATAGGCTGGAAAGACTTATTGAGTCTGGGCTAGAGACTTCCAGCTTTATGACTTTGTTAGTGTTCTGGGAAGTAGCAGCATAAAACATTGTTTTGGTCAGACTTTTAATATAAAATTTTCTCATGGTAATAAGTTAGTTTCTGGAGAGATGGGAGATCATGACTGATACTAAATTTCAGTGTTTAGCTAAACAAACTTTACATTGTCATGGACAGTATATTAATTTGCACATGCTACTGGCTCAAAGCAGGGTAAAATGGGCCTGTAAAAAGGATAAAATGGCTAGAGAAGTTGAGAGACTTGGATCACTTGTATTGGAAATATCCTCCTTTTCCCCTTCCTTCTGTAGTTGTCTTTCTGTCTATAAATTTAGGCTGCCTTTATACTGCAGCTCCCATTGTGTATGCATTCTGGAAGGAGGAGAAGAATTGAATCCAGTTACATTCCAGTTTTGCAAAATAATCTGAAATGGCTTGTATTGTACCAAGAAAGGTAATTGTGCAGTTTAACACCTTGTCCACCACAAAAGAGGTAAATGTATTATCCCAGTACTTCTGAGGGAGCAAAATTTTTTGGACTTAACTGGGATGCAGTATAGTTGATTGTATGCTCTACCACTGTTTTAAAAAATCTGTATTGATGGATCTGAGTTCAGGACAGTGTGATTTGAGAGGAAGGGCAAGAGATTATTTTGTCTGGGTTTTTGATGACAGTGTTGAAGTTTGCAATATCTAAAAGTTTTGTTGTGACAGAGTACGCAGATGTGAATTATTTGCTAAATGCAAGTAATCAGTAATCATATAGTAGTTAGATTCATGTAGCTGATAAGTCTGCAGTGTTGGGAACCTGTTTTCTTTCTGATCCTTGCAATCAATTTTTTTTTTTCTGTTTATATCTGATTATATTATAGAGGGAAACTTTTTACTCAGATCTTTTCTGTTAATCATATTTGGCAGCTGTGATAAGAAAACCCAAACCAAACAACTTCTATTTAGAGCACTGACAACAATTTAAAGCGAGTAAAGAATTTTTGTTGTTCATTTCTTGTGTCGAGATACAAAATCTTGCTGCATTAGTATTCATCCTGAGAATGGATGGGCTTTTATGCACCAACATCCTATGCAAATTAGCCCTTTCCTAAGAGCAAACATATCTGATTAGGGAGAATACAGTTGTCCTGCAAAGTCTGCTTTATTCTTTGACACAAAAATTGTGGAAATTGTTGGGGGTGGGGGGGTAGGGTGGGGTGTGTTTTTGTGGTTTCTTCCCCTCCCAGCCCCCACTTGGAATTGATGGAGAGCATCGTCAGGCAGGAAATAGCAAAAGCTTTTGTAAAAATCTTAAAAGAGAGAGGGAAGAGGGCATTTTCACAAATGGAATTAGGGTGATGCAGTAAAGTTTTGGATGCCTGCCAGGGAGGACAGATGCATCATGCATATAGTGGCTTGCCGACGAGACTGCACATTGGCAGCTTCCCGGTCTGTTAATACAGCAAGCCTACAGCCCGAGCATAATCACTGCAAACAGAGCACTGTTCATCTTACCACTTTTGTGGGTTTGCCTGGCAAGTTTTCAGTCCTATAAACATTATTGAGACTTTAAAACTTGCTATCATGTAAAAGATCTTTTTTTTTTTTTTTTTAATACTAAGAAGTGCATTTTCTGTCCTCACTTCAGTAAACAGACTTGCTTTTTTCTGTACAGAAATGTAAAGTGAGATACTCTCACTGCTGTCAAAATATGACGTTAGATTTGGGGTACTAATAATGATCTGCACCTTCTTAGGCCTGTGTTCAAACGTCCCCCTACTTCTGAGAACCTGCTGACTCAGTCATGTTTAATAGAAGACTTCACCACTAGAATAAATTTTAGCACTGATTTTTTCATAGCCCTATAATGGGTATTTTAATAGGGGAGATATAATAATTTCTGGCTGCTTCTTGAGCTGAAATGCTTCTGCTGCTTAAAGAAAGCATCTTGCAGATATGAGAGAAGTAAGAAGACAGTGATTTTTTTTTTTTTTATTTTATTTTTCTTTTTTTTTCTTTTTTAAAGCCTGCCCTGTCTCTGGTCTTCTGCATGAAGAGGAAATCTCAAGCTTTTCTTTCTTGCCTTAGTGATGCTTAATCACTGTCACTGAATTTAGTTGTTATGGAGGTGCCCAGCTAGTGTGACTGAAATCCCTTGCCATCTTATTTGAAGTTCTTCAAGGGCTTCTCAAAAATACTTTATTTCTCAACTTTTAGAGTCAACGCTCACCATATTTCCATGGTTAGGTCTGTTTGGGTTGATTTTTGTACAGTTGGTCTCAACTCCATGAAGGACTGAGGGAAGAGAGGCCCAAAGAGACGTTTTAAGCTGCTGTGTTGTAGTGCTATGTAAGAGATTAAAGATTTTTTTTTGTTTGTTTGTTTTAATTCTTGATTCAACTTGTGTGCTTACTTGAAAGTGATGGATAAGATAACTGGGGAGGTCCCTGCTTTGGCTGTTCAGCTCGAGCTGTTCAACAGTGGTGATGAAGGACACTGCTGGGTTGGAAAATGGCTGCTCAAAGACCCCAAGATTACCCATCCTGCTTGAAAGGAAGAGATAACTAACAGCCCTAGGATGTCTGGATATTCAGTTTCTCACCTCTGAAGACATGCACAAACTGCATGGGCTTCAATGTGTAGTTACTACTCCTGTTTTGATTCAGCAGGTTAATTAAAATGATTTCTCGGTTGAAGGAGGATTTGCCTTGAAAGAATGGTTGCTGCAAACTGAGATCAAACTTCATTAGAAAACTTGAACTAAGCACTAAAGTGTCATAAGGATGCAAGCATCTATGCTGCGTGATTTACCAAAAAATCCTGGAAAGACTGGTATATTGAGTTTTAGGAGCTAATATAACTGAGATCACTAAAAATCCACAGCCTCTTAATGCATTTAGCTTGCCCTGTAGGCCTAATTAAGGTAGGTATCATTGGTCTTCAATAAAGAAGATTAATTATTTTGTGCATCTTTGTGTAAACCCTGTTATGTTAGGCTGAGATTTTTGCAGCCATTGAACAAAGCTGTGGGAGACTCTCCTGTCTGACAGACATTGTACCAAAACAAAAAGCATTTACTCTTCTGTAATTAATGGAGGTGAGGTATCAAGTGAAGAGTAAGAATTGGTCTCTCTTAAGCCAATGAAGAAGAGCATATCTAGCCAAATATCAGTGTGTTGTAGAAAGTGATGTATACTACTGTATTACTGAAAAAAAAAAAAATTATATGAGGTTGAGAACATCAAAGCACAACACATGTATTGCCTTAAAGCTTTTGTGACTTCTTGAAAATGTGTCTTTGTACTGTCATTTTGGAGGGTAGAGGAATTGTGCCTCTAAAGCCACTAAGTAAGAATAAATACAGTGATGTCTAGTGTCAATGATGGCAAACCTCCTCTGATAAAGTACTTCACTTGACATTATGAATTCAATTCCTTAGAAAGCCTCTGCTTAAATGTGAAGTATGCTTCCCATCACTTGGATACACTTTGCTTTGGAATGAACAGAAGTGTGTAAAGGATCTACTGCTGGGTTCTCTGTGGTGGTGGTGAGCCCAGGAGCAAGAGCAGGCAAGATAGAAAGAATATGTCTGCTAAAATAGGTCTGCAGATGTGTAATTTTAGCATTAAGAGTTCTTTAGTTATAAATTAACTAGGTTTGGTTTATGGTTTTAGAAAGTGAACCTGAGGAATGAAGTTAGAAATTACTTGGGTGCCTCTTTTTGTAAGCTTACGCTGGACCGTGCTTTTCCCTGTTCTGCTCTTTTGTAGCACTTTGAGGTTAAATATGATGAATGCAAGAAAAATGAAAGCCTTTTGTCGTACGGTACAGTGTACATTCACCATGGAACTGGGAGGTGCTTGGCTGTATAGGCACATGTAGGTGTCACTGTGCTCTTTCACACAAGATACGGACAGTCAGCTGTCAGTATGAGCCACAAGTGCTCCTAGTGTGCCAGACTGGAGCTGTATAAAACAATAAACACTGGGTTGGGAAAAGGCCCAGGAAAACTGTTGACTTTGGTCATAATTGCTTCCTATTGCAATTGAAGCTGCATTGCAGTCCTTGGCAAACCTTGGGATTAAAGGCCTGTGTGGAACGTTACTGCAGCGGTGTTGAGCAGCCCATGGAATATGGCTTTTCTGCATCTGAGGGAGGGTTAGTGGAAAAGCTTTTCTAAGTAACATTACCAGTGTTGTTTGGCAAAATGAAGTAGATTTAGGTGGGTCATTTGTGCTCTTCTGTCAGACAATTATGAATCTTGTCCTGAGCCTGTCTTGTTTTTACCCTTTGTGAAGAATGTGGAGGGACTTCTGATTTTTTTTTTGCTAATTCATCGCTATCTGTTTTACTTGTTCCTGTCTCTTTAATGTAGTTACTGTGTAATCATTGACGTCTTCCTCCATTATTTGATTTCCTGGATTCCCCCTAAGTTTTATATGAATGAATTATATTAGTGTTGATTAATCACCATTTATCCTGTATAATACCAACCATGTAACTGATAAGTGCAGAATATTTCTGAGTACTATAGTGGCAAAGTAAAGCAGGTTTAAGTTACGTTTTGAAACCATGATTAAGCTTTAAGTGATGAGGAATCATCGTTCTTCACATAAACTGGGGATTCTTCTGTTTTGTCTTTTTTTTTTTTTCTTTTCTCTTTTGCTAACACAACAAATACTGCTAGTGTGCTAGAGAGCTCCTAAATGCAAACTCTTCCCCTACATGGAAATCCCCTTGGAGTGCATTGTGTTTATAGTTTCTTTGTTCGATATATATTCTTTTGTAAACCATAGTCCTGCATTATAGTGAGACAACCTCACTGAAGGAGCCCCTGTCTAGTATGCTTTTTAGCATGTCACTATGCTTTCTGTCCTTTCTGAAATTTGAAAGGGTATTCTCGTCCCTTCCATAGGATTCTTCCCATTAATAATTTGTCTAATTACTTTTTCAGCTTATTTACTTTCTGAGAGTCAGTCAGAGAGAGTGGTATGATAAAGGGTAGACAACATACAGAAACAAGAACCTTTTTCTTTTTTTCTTATCGTAAAGTTGTCTATTGTACCAAAGATTAGACGCCTAACTGGTCATTATAAACCACTAAAGTCAACACCTGATGTATGGCCATTGACAACTTTTTTTCACCATCCTGTGACATCAGTTTTTGAGACCTTGGTTTGCAAGTCAAATTCAGACTAATATCTGTTACCTTCACACGTTAAACATTTTAGTAGATATATTTGTTCACATCTCTGATACTGGAAATAAACTGTATAAAGAGAGCAAAGACAGTATAGTTTGTTGTGCAGTAAGACATGAGTAAGTTTATTGAGTTTTAGGGTAAAAATTATTTGTTCTTGAAAATATTTAATGGTATTCTAACAGATTGAGTGCATTATAAGGCTGAAGAGTTATTGTTGTTCTGGAAGACCTGGCTGCTTGCATCTTATTTGCATTTGATATATTCATTACTGGGTAAGCAACGCTGGACAGGTTTTGCTGCTGGTCTTCAAGCTGTCATGTCACAGCAGCACTGCTGCTGAGCTAGTATAGCTGTTGTCAGCAGAGTACCTTTTGCTGAAAATATTGTGAGAGTAAAGATGTAAAAGTTTGATTCTTAACCTAGGATAGATGCACTTTAAAGGACCATCTCTTTCATTCCCAGCTTTATTCTTGCGTGGTATGTTTCATTCTTGTTTCCTGTGCCTTGTTATTAAGTGGTTTTGCAGTTCTCTGCACAGGCACTCACAGGCTCACTCCTCCTGCCATAGAAGACAGCTTTTTCTCTCCCTGTTGGTCTCTTTGTGCACAAATTCTCAGGCATGTCCTTTTTTCTAGACGGATTTATCTGCAGCTGCTTCAAATCTGATGTGGCTTTTCTCCCAACTCTCATTAAACATAACTGTGCACACTGACCAAAAGGTTTGGAAAAGCTACTTTGTCAAACCTGCCCTTTAAAGAATGTTAAGTGTGCCACCAGGACATTGAGGGGCGTCGTCCTTTAGGTCAGAAGGAAACTTTGTCACTCAGCTATGTTCAGTCCTATTATATTTCTTGATGCTGAAGGTTTGGTTTTTTTTCTTTAAGAAACGTTTTATTTGGGTAGATATTTCGGGAAAAATTAAGGTGCAGGGCCATTCCTAATATACTGGCATCTTTTTTGGCACCACAAACAAACCCTGTGTAGAAACCTTTCCATATCAAGGTGAGGGGTAGAAGATCTGCATTCTGTCTTGTGGCTGTTGAAGTAGACATTTCTGCAGAAGCAGTTGTACAGTATTTAGTGAGTCCCTTGCTGCTGGAACTGTTATGTGGTACTATGTTACTTTTCCTAAAAAAGTGCAAGTTGTGTCTCAGATTTGACTTACACTTCAGTGTGTGTTTAAAGAACTGCCTTTTTCTAGAAGTAGAGTTTAGCTATTTATTTGTAGCATCTGATTTGGACTATGTAGAGAAAGTGCACAGATGCCATTGCCTTGTGGCTGAAGCTGAAATTTCAAATGTTTTGAAAAAAAAAAAATCCCTATCCCTTTGGCTGATTTATTGAGGTGATTGTTTCTCTCAGAGAGGTAAAATACACATTCAGCAGTTAGTGGGAGGGAGGGGGGAAGTTTTCTTCTGAACTCTCTCCATGAATCCCTGTTTATCCTCATTCTTTGTTGTTCTTTCCTCTTCAAACTGTATATCTGAAACATAAGCCTTAATGTCCTTCTGCTGCACACTGTTTAAGCTGGTTATGTGATCAACACAGCTTGCCCTCTCACTGAGCAGGAACCTCTCTGCTGATGCTTGTTTGAACAGACAATGGGCTTTTCGACAATACTTCAGTTTGTTAGAGCGGGTTATCAAATGCCATCTATTTTGGACAGGTTAAGAAAAAGTTCTGAAGACAAATTGTTGTATGTTTGTTTCTAATTTTGCTGTTGAGGGAAGATCAGTGTTGTATAGCCAGGAGTTGCATTAATGCAGTGTTCTTTATCTCAGAATGAGTTTAGTCTGAAGTAGAAAATCAGTAAGTCTTTTCAGACCTTGACTCCCTGAAGAAGGATTTCACTGCCTCATGTGGCGCTATAGAGGACCCTAGTTTGTTTTGTGTGATCAGTTTGTCTTGGATGGCAATTCCTTTTAGCTTCTTGATGGAAAAATGATTTTTTTTTAAATAAGGTATGAAATGCTTGAAAATCTAAGTCTGAAGCTGTCATCTCAATAGGTCTTTTCTGCATGCTAGGCTACTGTCATTTCAGTGCATACAGAGAAATGAATATGTTTCTTAAAATTTTGTGCTCTTCCCCATGAGAAAATATTAGTAGATGGCACTTCACTGAGGCACAGGTTTTCTTCCATTTGTAGATACTGAAATTGTGATAGCCCTTCTGAAGGCCTTTAGCATATCTCTAAGCTAGTTCTTGCATCCTGTTGCTGTCTCAAGTGTTGTAAAACATTGCAGCAGATATAAATCAGTATGCATGATGGTTTTGCATTATCTTTGGTTTGGAGAATACGTGAGTTCCTAATTAATTGTACTTTTCATAGAATCATAGAATGGTTTGGGTTGGAAGGGACTTTGAAGCTCATCCAGTCCCACCCCCCCTGCCATGGGCAGGGACACCTCCCACTAGCCCAGGTTGCTCAAAGCCCCGTCCAGCCTGGCCTTGAACACTGCCAGGGAGGGGGCAGCCACAGCTTCTCTGGGCAACCTGTGCCAGACCAGTGTCTGACCACCCATGGGTATGGGCACATTCTGCTAGACCAGGTTGCACCACCATTTCTGCCTGCAGATCTGTATTTGAGTATAGAAGTTAATAAGTTAACTTGTGTTTTAACGGCCTCTTCTTTTATAGTGTGCTTTAGCTTTTAGTTCGCAGAGTGGTCACACTGTAAGTACGCAATAACAGGTACTGAGAAAGTGAGACTTTTATCTAGAAATTAACTGTTTCATTCAAAATGCTAAGGACTCCTAAAGTGTTGTGGGGCACATCTGGCAGCCAGTCTTGTTCCTCAGAGACTTAGAACTGCTTGCTTATATGGAGATTTTTTTTTTTAACTTTTTTTTTTTTAATGTCTAGATGTTAGGTTGGGAAGAAAAGCTTCAGAGCTTCTGTCATGGGTAGAGTTGCTATATTTCTCTTCTGCAGGCTGCCAAAGCTTTTGTTACATTGTTGGCGCTTGTGTCAAGAGGTTCACTGTTACTGCATTTCTGAGCCTGTCTTGACCTGGAACTCCTCAGGCCTAGTATCTTCTGATTTGCACAAATAATGTCCCGAAGCTTGATGAAATGTTTGTTTTATTTTTCATAGATGTAGCCTCTAAACTTGTTTTAAACCTTGTGGATTTGGGTGCTGCCTTAAAGGAACTGCTGAAATCAGGCATCCATTAAGTAGCACAAGGTCAGTATGAAGATATTCAGTGATTATAGGTAAGATGTGGTTTCTCAAATGGCTTGAGTAGAGCCATCTAAGCAGTTTTATTGAAAGGGCTGACAGAACTGTGTCTTTCTTCCTTTGACTCTCTTGTCCTTCTCCCCACCCCTCCCAAACACACTGCACATTCCTGTCTCACCCTTCCTACTAGCTATAGCATGTGTGATGACACGGTCACCCAGATAGAGCTCTGCCATTTGGCTGAAAATTCATGCCCTAACCATTTGCTGCATTGCTTTTCGGCTGAGCCAGAGAGGTGAGTTAGCAATGGTGCCAAGGTGATTCAGCATCCCTGCTAAGGCAGGAAAAAAGAGGGGATTTCAGTGAGTTTAAACTGACTGTGAAACTGTCAGTTTATCTCTGAATTTTATTCCTCTGAAGATGTTTCTTTGGAGGGAGCACTCTTCAAAGCCCCTCACTGAACATCATCTCAAGGTCTGTAAGAGTTTAGTATGTGTGGCACCTGGGGAAGATCCTGGAAAAAAAGTTGGTTATTTTGCTTTGCATTCCTGATCATTGGTTTTGCGACCACAATTAGTTTAAAGTTTTTCTAAGGTTTCAGTTGCATAGGGAATCTCCCTGTCTTTGGAGGCATGGAAAGGATCATGGGGATGCATAATGATATGACAGAGTACTGTGTTTGCTTCATTGCTTGCTTTCTCGTCCAAGAACATTCTTCTGCTGTCCCAGAGTACTTGTAGGGTTCATCTTTCACTCAGAAACTTCTGGGCGGATATATCGCTGGAGAAGTTATTTGGAGATTTGAACTGGCAGAAGTTAAGTGTTGTGAAAGAGTAGGTGCAGAGTGCTGGCAATTTGGCTTGTCCAGAGCTTTGGCCTGGTGTGTGAGTGTGTGTATTCGTATGCCCATATCCTCTTCAAAATAAGTATAGGGTGAGAACATGTGGTGGGCAGAGGAAGCAAGCAGCCGCTTCAATGTGAATGATAGAGCAAGCTTCAACTTTATTGATAGAAATCACACCTTATATAAGCAGTCTACAATACACTACTTGCAACTCTATTGGATACATTAAAGAAACTACATTATAATATCTCAGCCATTGGGTACATCTAAAAAGTCACATTATAATATACCAGCCCCTTGTGGCACCTCTGGTATGCATAAACATCTTCCTAGCTGTAAACCTGCTTCTCTCCCAGGGCTGTTTCCCTTCACCCCCCAAGGTCGTAATGCGCCCCAACTTATCTCCTTGTTCTCACAACAGTCCTTGTTATCATCAATGTATGCTGGGTTTTTTCCTTTGTTTACCTCAGGTGGCTGGGACCAACTTCTGCAGGGAGCTATGGCCTCGCTCTCTGCAAGCCGTTCTCCAACAATTCCCCCTTTTTCTTTTTGTGCAGGCTGCACAAGCATAAATTTACTAATATTTCTCATTATACAACTACATGCTATTTTAATACTTACTATAATCAATAATACTATTCCCAATCACCGCAATAAATTCTTAAAGGTACCCTATTAAGTACAAAGCATCCCATATTACCTATATTCAAAGGATATGACTAAATACTACAAAATAAACAGTAAGGAAAGTATGGAATAGCACACTTAATTAATAGAAGTACTAACATTCAGATCCGCAGTTGCTAGGGAACCCTGGATACAGCGAGAGTTTAGAGTGCCCTTCCTCACAAACTGGAAACCCTACGTGATGCGTCCATCCGTAGGTGAGGCATCCAAAGTCGCTGCAACCAGGTTCAGCTTTAAATCAACAGGCCAAAATAAGTGGCAACTTTCTTTGTGCAGAAACATCTGATTTCATCCTCCTGTTGGGTTCCACCTGGAGCCTGGCCAGTACTCCAGGGGGAAAACCAAGGGAGTTTCTAAATAAGGTTAAATACTTGAGCTCTTAATTCTTAATATTACTAAACAAAGAAAGT